>NC_090935.1:211651254-212276254 GCF_040938575.1 Ambystoma mexicanum | reverse complement strand
CATCTTCCTATGAAAGAAGTGCGTCATTTTCTTTTTTATCGAGGTGATTATGAGTAGTTGTGTATGGTAGAACATTGTGAGCCTACCAAGAGATGTGGCTCTATAACACAAGTGGACGCTGTGAGAAAGTCCACTGAAGGTGCTATATAAACAATTTGGCGGTACAATCTCGTTTATAAAATCAATTTCAATGGCGCGTGGATCATCACGCGAACGTGCCCTTCTGAAAGTGTACACCGCCTTTCCAGGCCACTCCCGTTTCTCAGATGCGTGGATTCAGTGCCTAGGCATTCTGTGAGCGGATGGGCCTCCCCAAAACAAACTTATTTGGGAGCCTTCATTTATTTAGCATGTACCGTTTTTCATCTGGCCCTTCCTCTTTGGACCCGTCCTTTGCCTTGTTGCCAAACTCAGAGACTGCAAGACTGTGCTTCATGGCGCTTCACGACACATAGACGCTTTTGAAGGTTAATTCCGAAAAACTCCCCCCGAACTCAGACGCCTGGGGCGCAACGATGGTAGCAGGCAGGTAATCCAAGTAATCACACAGTACTCGCTGCAAAGTCACAGAAGCCAACAGCAATGCTAAAAAAAAAGAAACACTGCGTATTGCTCAGTCTTACTCACACAGCCACTACTGCAAGACTGTGCTTTGCCATGTAGGCACTTGTGAAGGTTGACTTCAACACACGACGCCCAAACTCAGCTGTCTCGAGCACAACAATGGTAACAGGCAGACAATCCAAGCAATCCCACATGTGTTGCATGGCCCTTTCAAGAAGAAATGGCGGATTACGTCATCACGCAAGGTTAACAAAAAGGGGCAGTCCACGCCACAAGCAATCATCATGAACGTCGGCGTCGGTGACACTAACGGTGCCTCTGTGGCTCATTTGCATTACAGGGATGCCGCAACTCGCAACAGGACGTGGCCGGACCCTACCTAACACTGGCGAGGAAGGTGGGATGCAGCTCCTGACAGGAGTGCTTGTGCGTCCCAGAGGGACTACCCTGACTGAGACAAGGGAGACACTAGCCCGCTGGCCTACACCTGAGTGGGCCCAAAAAGAAAACAGGCTGTGCAGTCCTGTGACTTTGCATTCCATTGCTGATTAATCATCATAGCTCTCCCCTCAGGCATGCAACATGGTAAATGATGCTAGGGCGTTCCTGCTGGTGGCATGGTGCTACACCCACATGCTTCTCTTGCCCCACTGCAGGTTTTTGACATCGCGGGATCCCCTTCATCCCTGCGTCTGAGATGGGCTGTGTGGGTAAAGCATCTTGAAATGTTTCTGGCAGCCACAGGGGAAGGCGACGACATCACCAAAAAGTGCATCATTCTATATTCGGCTGGCCCCGCTGTGCACACCTTCGAGACTATGAAAGGTTCCTCATGAGATCTTCCACGCAAAAGGAAGGGGAGTCCCTCAACACCTTCCATGGTAGACTGCGTCGTATGCTGCTCACGTGTCCCTGGCCCGATGCGGAGCATGAAGTGTGGCAGCAGCTCATTCTAGGCGGCTCGTCGATAAAGATGAAGAGGCAGATACTGTGCAAGCCCGACATTCCTCTAGCCCACTTCATCGAATTGAGATGCTCACATGAGCTGGCTGATGTCAGGGCAACAAAGATGTGTGCTGTGATGAAGTCGATCAAGATAGAGGACGCCTGTGCTCTTGATAGGCAACAGGACCAGAGGATAGACAGAAAACAATTCTGGAACAAGAAAGACATCCGGGGAAATGATGCGGCCCCGTGCCCCAATGTGGCTATTACCTCCCCCATTCTAAAGACTGCCCAGCAAAAGGCTATGTCTGAGGCAGATGCGCCATTTCAAATCACTCTGCGTGTGTCTGCCGTGTACCGGCCCCGTCCACGCACTCGAGAGGGCAAGCCTCCCGAAGACAGGCATTCCAAAGGCCGGCGTGCAAGGTTGACAGGTCGAACAGCCTCCTCTTGAATGGGGAAACCATATGAGGAAGAAGACAAGGAAGATGTGTTCTTCATCTCTAGCATGAAGGACTTACAGGTGCCCAAGAAGTACCAGCTCAAGTGCATGGTACGAATCTGCGAATCATCGACCCCCATGCTGATTGACACAGGGGTGTCAGTGAGTGTCATGGCAGATGATCACAACCGAAAGCTGAGAGAGGTCCCGCCCCTAAAGGACATGCATGTCCGCATCTACACATTTGGTTGGAAGCACCCACTACCCCTGGAGCGCATCTTTGTGGCCATTGTCGAATATGGTGATGTGACCATAAACGCCATATTCATCACCAAAGTGAGAGACTTAACGCTACTGGGCTGTGCCGCTGCAGAGGCACTCCATATCATCAACTTTGCATTCAGAATCTACCTGGAACACATCCAGTCCCTGCTGGCCTGCTTCTCGGGCATATTCGCGGTATAGGGCCGACCCCGTGGGTGTCCCCCATAGTAATTGCCAGGAAGCCCAAACAGCCAGAGTCAATCTGTATCTGTGTCAACGGTTCTGGAGATATGGCCGATTTAGTAAAGGTAGTTTTTCGGATTTGAAATTTTAAAGCTCAGAATGACAGATGACAGTTTTCAGTTTTAAAAATGACAGAATGACACGATTTTAGGAGGCAGTTCTAATAGGCTAAAATAGTTTGGATTAGATTATTTTAAACTAAGAGATTGGTTTTGGCACAGTGCTAGCTGGGTACTCAAACTAGATTTTGGACAGGAATGCGACTTCGTCACTGATCGGGTCAGGATTGGCGTGACTTCTGCTAGCAGTTCTTCACAGCGATCTGGTCTCTGGGTCTCTCTGGTTCCGGATACACCACTGCGTTCTGGATATTGCTACAGGTTCTTGCAAAAGTTCTTGGCAAAGAATTCAAACAGCTCGCCCGGCTGTTGAATAGTTTGGTTGGTTTTGAGGCCTGCTGAAGAGGATTCAGCTTGTGGATTCAGGCCTCTCTGCTACAAATTCTGGAGTTAATTTCTGGTCTATGGAGATTGATGGATTTGAAGTCTGAATCTCTGGATGTGAAGTCTGAAGTATCCCGGCAAAGCGTCCCGCAAGAAAGTGGAAAGTGAATGTCCCTAGCTGGGTTTCAATGTTCCTTTTATGTGTTTTGAAAATGGGTGTGTGCCTGGGCCTAGCTAAGCCTGCCCCTCTCACTTATCATTGGCCAAGCTTTCCTCTCTCCCTTGATTGGGGGAAAGAAATGGAGTGTCAGAGTGATGCTGTAGGTTTTATGGTCAGAGGAACCTCCCCTTGTCAAATTGCACACAAATCTATTTCTGACCCAAATACATATTTATCTATGTACCATTTTTCTAATATTATAGGTCCAGTTAACATATTTTCGGTAGCACCAAACCATTCGATCCCTGTCTTTGTACGATGTATTGTCCACTTATGACAGAATTCTCCCCTTTTCATCTGGCTAACGACCTCTGAACCTTTCCAGATTTTACACAAACGTGCACCAGGGATATGGGTTTCAGATGATAAAGTGTCAGATTTTTAACATGCATACATTTGGAATAACAACCTTTTTTCCACTACTATCCCCAAGAACATACCACAGGGTCCTAACACCTCTTAAAATGTGCACAGAAAAATCCCAAGAATGATGATGTTATTTATATAATTTTGACAAGTCCGCACTGTGAATTATCCATCTTTTTAAAATCATGCTCTGGCCCCAAAGGGGTGTGGTTTTCCGAAGCACATGGTGGAATTTCTGGTTTATCCACTTCCCCCAAGCTCAGCCTGCCCTCACAGGCACTGCCCCTCCCAGTTTCTCCCAAGAGGAAGCCATTTTACGACCCCCCTAATATAACATTTGCCTGAGTCCAGGACAGGGCTTTGTTTAGTTTCCTGTAGTCCCCAGGTGCTTCTCCCCTAATCCAGTCAGAGAGGTGTCATCTCCTTTTGGCAGGGGCAGCAGAATGCAGCCAGGCCTGGGAAGAGTTGTTGAGCCAGTTCAACTCCTGTCGGGGGTAGTTGTCAGGCAGAATTCAGCTAAATGTCACTTTAGTTCCGAGTTTTCTACATTCAAATCCAACTTACAATTTTTGCACATGCAGCTAGAATGCTGATTCTAAGTTCAAAACTATGACATTTAAACAATTGCAACCTATGTGACACTCACAAGTAGGTCACTCATTTATTCTAAACATTTCGATTTTAGTGGCTTTAAACCCAAATTCACTTAAGCTGCTGACATCCCCAGCTATTTTTTTATATATACATTAAATAATTACTTCCTTCAAGTCATTTCAGAATATAGTTTTACATTGTATCCACCTCTTAGCAAGTCTTTCCTTGGCCTGGTTTGGGTTCATTTGTTCAGTTTTACACAAAAGTCTGGTGGTTTTAAAACGCCGGCTTTCTGATAGTGGTGAGCACCAGTATTGCATCCATTTTTGACATTAAGAAAATGAATTCCCCACAGTTCTGGTTTGCTTTTGGCAATCAGCATTGCCATTCCCAATGGTTTCAGGCTACTGTGTGTGCAGCCCAATGGTGGTTTTAGGCAGTGCCCTCCTGTGCTCACAACATAGGCAAAAATGGGTGGCAGCCCATTCTTCATGTTTTCCCTGTGCACTCTCTGGGGAGTTCTGGCAATCATGATGTTTTCAATGCCAGTAATGCACAGTTTTATGGTAGGGCTTGGGTACATGGGTAAAAGCATCCCACAATATGTGCCTCCCAAATCATGCTACCCGAAGGGAGAGGCACATCACGACAAAACTAGGTGACATCTTGGCAGATTTGCAAGGCACCAAGTGCTTCTCAAAACTCGACGTCAGTTCTGGCTACCACAAGCTAGTATGGGATCCAGTGTGCCGCTATATCACAACATTCCCCATACATAAAGGGCTATACAGTTACAAGCACCTGAACTTCGACATATCGCCGGCTGCTGAAGTTTCCCAAAACACCACCAGAGGGGCCCTGGAATTTATTTATTTATTTATGTATTTATTTATTCACATTTGTAGAGCGTGCATCAGCCCATAAGCAACGTGGCGCTTGTTACATGCAGGATTAGCTTAGTTACATAACATGGCGACCATTTAGCAATTTGTTACTTGAGCTGTTGCTAGGTTACATATTCATGGTCAAGTTTAGCGCTTGTTACAGTGGCGCTAGTTACAGTGGAAGGTGGTGAGTTAGTTGAAGAGAGAGATTTTCAGATTCTTCCGAAAGGTGAGTAGCGAGGTTTCCGCTCGAAGGGAAGTGGGGAGGGCATTCCATAGCTTGGGGGCTAGATAGGGGAAGCCTATCCCTCCAGCCTTCTCTTTGTTGATGCAGGGAGGGTGAGTTGGTTAGAATAGAGGGAACTGATGGGTCTAACTGATGTGGCTTTCGTGATAGTTTCAGCGAGATATGCCAGGTTTGTATTGTTTATGCATTTGTGGGCTGTGGTGAGAATTCTAAATGTAATGCGGTCCTTGACTGGGAGCCAGTGTGCTGCTTGTCTTGCTTGGGTATGTGGTCCCTTCTAGGGATACCTAGGGCTGCCCTGAGTGCATTGTTTTGTTTGGTCTGTTACTTGTTCAAGTTATTTCCGGACGTTCCTGCAAGGAGTGAGTTGCAATAGTCTAGCTTCGCGCCTATAGTGGCTCTGGCGATCGATAGACAGTTTGGCTTGGTTAGGAAGGGTTTGATGACGTTTAAGAGTTTGATGCTTAAGGCGGAGGCTGAGGCTATGGAGTTGACTTGTTTATTCATAGAAAGCGTGGCATCGAGGTGGACACCAAGAGTCTTGACAGACTTTAGGACGGGGATGACGGTGTTGTCTATGTTAAAGCTGGTAGCAATTTCCGACGCTTTTAATATCAGCAACAAAATCCTGGTTTTGCCAAGTCTGAACAGGATCACCGGGGTAGGCAAGGGAACATCCTCAAGCAAATCCAGCAGCTGGGGATGATGCTGCACAAGGACAAGTGCGTTTTCTTACAGATGAAGATATATTCTTTCGGTTTTGTGTTCCCGGAGGGAGGTATCTCTCCTGATCTGGCAAAAGTGAGAGACATCCAGGAGACAGGGGCTCCAACCAACGTGTCTGAGGTATGCAGGTTCCTTGGAATGGTTACAAACTGCAGCAGGTTCAAAAGAAACCTGGCCACCCTGTCCGAGCACCTCCATAACCTTACCAAGAAGGACTGTGTGTGGAGGTGGACTGCGCTTGAACAGAGCACATTTGAGGACATCAAGAGCACCCTTACCACTTAGGACACCATGGTTTTCTTCGAGCCAGGGAGGAGATCAAAAATTGATGTAGACACAAACCGCTTTTGGCCTGGGGGTGGTGTTGATAAAGCCAGACAACACAGGAGAAAATCGAATAGTGGCGTTTGCGAGCAGAGCCATATCCATGACAGAGCAAAGGTACTCACAGATAGAGAGAGAGGTCCTGTCCATACTGTGGAGCTACAAACATTTCCATATGTTTGTGTTTGGTAAGGCTGTGACAGTCGTCGCAGATCACAAACACCATATCCCTAAAATGGCCGGATCCTTCTCTAAACCACCGGCTCACATCGAAAAATGGATGCTCCCTCTCCAAGAATATGATATTGATTTGGCGTCCTGACCAAGGAATGCTAATGCAGCTAACTACTTGTCTCAACACCCTACACTGTTGGAGCTGCATGAACACGGACATCAAAACTAGGTGACATCTTGGCAGATTTGCAAGGCACCAAGTGCTTCTCAAAACTCGACGTCAGTTCTGGCTACCACAAGCTAGTGTGGGATCCAGTGTGCCGCTATATCACAACATTCCCCATACATAAAGGGCTATACAGTTACAAGCACCTGAACTTCGACATATCGCCGACTGCTGAAGTTTCCCAAAACACCACCAGAGGGGCCCTGGAATTTATTTATTTATTTATTTATTCACATTTGTAGAGCGTGCATCAGCCCATAAGCAACGTGGCGCTTGTTACATGCAGGATTAGCTTAGTTACATAACATGGCGACCATTTAGCAATTTGTTACTTGAGCTGTTGCTAGGTTACATATTCATGGTCAAGTTTAGCGCTTGTTACAGTGGCGCTAGTTACAGTGGAAGGTGGTGAGTTAGTTGAAGAGAGAGATTTTCAGATTCTTCCGAAAGGTGAGTAGCGAGGTTTCCGCTCGAAGGGAAGTGGGGAGGGCATTCCATAGCTTGGGGGCTAGATAGGGGAAGCCTATCCCTCCAGCCTTCTCTTTGTTGATGCGGGGAGGGTGAGTTGGTTAGAATAGAGGGAACTGATGGGTCTAACTGATGTGGCTTTCGTGATAGTTTCAGCGAGATATGCCGGGTTTGTATTGTTTATGCATTTGTGGGCTGTGGTGAGAATTCTAAATGTAATGCGGTCCTTGACTGGGAGCCAGTGTGCTGCTTGTCTTGCTTGGGTATGTGGTCCCTTCTAGGGATACCTAGGGCTGCCCTGAGTGCATTGTTTTGTTTGGTCTGTAACTTGTTCAAGTTATTTCCGGACGTTCCTGCATGGAGTGAGTTGCAATAGTCTAGCTTCGTGCCTATAGTGGCTCTGGCGATCGATAGACAGTTTGGCTTGGTTAGGAAGGGTTTGATGACGTTTAAGAGTTTGATGCTTAAGGCGGAGGCTGAGGCTATGGAGTTGACTTGTTTATTCATAGAAAGCGTGGCATCGAGGTGGACACCAAGAGTCTTGACAGACTTTAGGACGGGGATGACGGTGTTGTCTATGTTAAAGCTGGTAGCAATTTCCGACGCTTTTAATATCAGCAACAAAATCCTGGTTTTGCCAAGTCTGAACAGGATCACCGGGGTAGGCAAGGGAACATCCTCAAGCAAATCCAGCAGCTGGGGATGATGCTGCACAAGGACAAGTGCGTTTTCTTACAGATGAAGATATATTCTTTCGGTTTTGTGTTCCCGGAGGGAGGTATCTCTCCTGATCTGGCAAAAGTGAGAGACATCCAGGAGACAGGGGCTCCAACCAACGTGTCTGAGGTATGCAGGTTCCTTGGAATGGTTACAAACTGCAGCAGGTTCAAAAGAAACCTGGCCACCCTGTCCGAGCACCTCCATAACCTTACCAAGAAGGACTGTGTGTGGAGGTGGACTGCGCTTGAACAGAGCACATTTGAGGACATCAAGAGCACCCTTACCACTTAGGACACCATGGTTTTCTTCGAGCCAGGGAGGAGATCAAAAATTGATGTAGACACAAACCGCTTTTGGCCTGGGGGTGGTGTTGATAAAGCCAGACAACACAGGAGAAAATCGAATAGTGGCGTTTGCGAGCAGAGCCATATCCATGACAGAGCAAAGGTACTCACAGATAGAGAGAGAGGTCCTGTCCATACTGTGGAGCTACAAACATTTCCATATGTTTGTGTTTGGTAAGGCTGTGACAGTCGTCGCAGATCACAAACACCATATCCCTAAAATGGCCGGATCCTTCTCTAAACCACCGGCTCACATCGAAAAATGGATGCTCCCTCTCCAAGAATATGATATTGATTTGGCGTCCTGACCAAGGAATGCCAATGCAGCTAACTACTTGTCTCAACACCCTACACTGTTGGAGCTGCATGAACACGGTCAGGTAGAGGGTGAGACCGAAGAGTTCCTACACATCCTCATGACAGCAGCGACACCCGTCTCCATGTCTGTAGAAGGCATTAAGGAAGTGTTGGTAGGGGACAAATGTTTTTGCATATTACAGGCTGCCGGGAACAGCAGCGAGTGGAAAAGGGTGTTTGAGGATCTAGACCAACGCACATGTGAGGCCCGTTGAGCACTCGAGCAGATATGGCGCATATGAGATGAACTTACATTCATGGAGGACAGTTTGGTCCTGAAAGGATTGAAGATGGTCATCCTGGCAAGTTTAGTACTATGTGTGCTGGAGCTGGCCCACAAAGGTCACTAAGGGGTAGCCAAGACCAAGGCACATCTTCACCTGAAGGTCTGGTTTCCGGGACTCGAGGAGAAAGTTGATGACTTCATTAGAAGTTGCATGTGGTGTCAATCAGCGATGCCCCACCAGAAGGAACCAAGTATATGTTGTTGTATTCTCACAATTTCTTATGTTCTCCCTGCCCCTTTTTGTCTTGTGGCGCCTGGAAACACCTGTGTTTAGGCACCATGCAAATGTCCAATAAAATAAAAATAAAATAAAAAATGAACTGTAGCTGCCTGCCGTGGGAGGTAGTGCACTAAGACTTTGGGTCTACTTGCCCAGACACACACTCCTTAGTACTCATGGATCAATAGTGGCGCTATCCTTAGGTGGAGTTTGTGAATTCCACATCACTGGGAGATGTGATTTCTATGCTGGAGAAAATCTTTGCCACCCACAGGTACACTGACAACGGCCCACCCTTTCAAAGTAGGGGTTCTCTCAGTACCTGCACATGCACAGGGTACAACACCGGAAGGTGACGCTAGTCTTGCCAAGTATGAACGGGGAAGCAGATAGACTGATGCACACGCTTAACAAAGTATTTCGGATTGTGCATGTGCAAGGCTAATGTGAAAAGAGAGCATTGTACCAGTTCTTATCAGAGTACCGCACCACCCGCATTTCTCAACAGGCTTGTCTTCAGCAGAAGCTATGTCCCAACGGGTTGATACTGGACTACATGCCTCGCAGTCCTAGGGTGATCAATGATGATTAAGTGTTTTGTAGGAGGAGGTGAACGAGAGGGAGAACACAGGGGGAAGACTACAAGACCATCCACTGGAAGTGGGAAATTAGGTTTTTGTCTGTTCCAGAAACCCGAGAGGGATGCTATTCCTCCCCCATGAACAGCACCCATTCAACGCTGTGAACGCAAAAGGGTCCATGATCACTGTTTCAGACAGCCAAGCCACAGTCACCAGGAACTCCTCCAGTTTCTTTCGGAAGTTGACGAGGTGGACGAGGTCGCCTACACTGATTGAGAATAGAGGGATGAGATCAGAGGCACCACCACAAGGGCCAAGAATTGATAGTGGGGAGTCAGATCAGGGAGGCTCCCTGACCAGTGATGTTGAGGACGGCCCAGCAGATCAAGGCGGAGTCATCATGATGGGCAAGTCACGCCTGGCAGAAGAGGGAGAAAGGTGCTATCCCGTGAGAGAGCACCACCGGCAACCAAGCTACTTGCAAGACTTTGAAGTAGGTCTCTCGTGACCAGAACAATGTAAAAGTTGACCTTATTGTTATGTCCACACATTGTGGTGTTAATCAGGCCATGCTTTATTTGTTTGGATTTGAAAAAGGAGGAGTGTGGTGTATGCCCAATGCAGGCAAGTCCCTTTTAACGCTCATGGCAGAAAAAATCCACCCCTCTAGGGAAAAAAGGCCAGGAGATTGCTTGCAAGGATAACAAGGTTTAATTATACAAAGTAAAAGTGCCAGCAGAGGAATCTGCTCCTCGAGAATGTTCTGACTCCAAATTGGATTGTTAGTATGAACGGCCACAGTGTCACTAAGGATGTCACTTATGGAGTCTAAACCCGCATAGCTGATTGGTAAGACAGTATACACGATCCTGCTCCATAGGGGATGCCAGGCTATGATTGGTTCTCGTCTCCGCTGTCTGTCTGTGTCCACGTGGGTCAGCTGGACACATCTCTACAGGGGTGAAGGTCAGGCGTTTCACATGTTGCTTTTTCAAGGCTATTCTTTGTGAGCTCATGCTACTACTACATCATTATGGCATGCACCTGGGAGGCTCAGGGACTGACACCAGGGCGGAGGGAAGATATACAATCTTGCTGACCCACACGTTCTGTGCTCTATATTTATTGCACTCCTGACACTCAAGGCTTCCACCTTCGGTTTGATCTATCATATATCCCCCTCTGTACCTCGTACTACAAAGAGGTGACATGGTCATGCATGTTCAGTGTTTTAGGCCCATTTAACTTATTGTCGGCGGGCTGGGGTCACTCACTTATTGGGAAATGCAGGGACTCTGGGACAGGGTAAGTGGGGGGTGCTATCCGTCCTGGTGTACTGGGTGGGGGTTAGAGGTCTGTTTTTGGCCTAATTGTGATGAGCGGGTATGGTGAGAAGCCTGGCGCTGTCTCATGGTCTTGAAGGGCACATACTAAATCATTGCAACAGTCGGGGAACAAAAGGAAGTTTCTGGGAGAAACAGCAGCGCAGGCTTATCTGTCCTCAGCGTTTGGGCCCGTTCCTGTCTCTACGTTGGGCCAACGTTTACCGCGCAGCCATGCAAGGCTGCCTTCAGCTTCAGTAACTATAAAATGGCATATCTTTATCTGCGCGTACTACATCTATGCTTCTATTATGCAAGATATTTTGCCTCTGGGCTGAGTTTCTCTAACGTAGCCCATTCCCCGCTATCACATCGCACTATTCATAGGATTTGCCTCACTCTAAAGCACCTAAGTGTGTGGAAAAGACTAATTTCCATCCCAACACCCTTTAATGAAGTGATGGCGAAGCACATCATCTCGCTAGGTAAATAACAGGGCCAGTCCGTGCCACTAGCAATCATCGTGTGCATCAGACCCGAGACACTAACTGTGCCTCTGCGTCTCATTTACATTATGGGGGGGCCACATCAGGACATGGCCGGACCCCACATAACACCACAGTGCTAGCTGCAAAGTCACACAAGCTGGCCCTAATGCTGAAAAACAAATGCTGGGGATTGCACACACAGTTACTACTGCAAGCCTATGATTTGCAGAGCTTTGCAGCTCTTTGCGCCACGTAGCCGCTTTTGAAGGTTGACTCTAATACATGCCGCCCAAACTCCGCCATCTGGGGCACAACGATGATAACTGGCAGGCAATCCAAGTAATCCCACAGCGCTTTCTGCAAAGTCACAGGAGCCGGCATTAATGCTCAGTCCTGCTCACACAGCCACTATTGCAAGACTGCGCTTTGCGGTGCCTCCCTGTGACAGTACTCATACAACACATTTCCTGAAGGACAATTGGCATATTGGAAAGGTCTGATCATTGTACTGTTAAAGAAATTGGACACCAATAAACAAATAATATGTGTATTTTGTTTGTATTTTGGATGCATATTAATACATATTCTACAAATCTGATTCTTGTTTTTCATGCAACATTGATGCAATATAACACATATGTGATCCTGCATCATTCTCATTTTGGATCTGTTTTTGGGGAAGGGGCTGATGCTACAAAATTGTACATAGCACATGGCATAGCCTTCAGCCATGCAAAGGTTGTGTTGACTGTCATTGTGGCAAGGAAGGGTGGTGGGTTTGGACAGGTGAAGGATGCAGGAGACGAGCGCATGCTAAAATGCGTCTGAGAAAGCACCTGGACAAATACACAGTCTCACTTAAAAGGCAAACATTACTTCTTGGAAGGCTCAGTTGAAGATGAGTTGAAAGGTAATGATTTGGGTGGCGTTAGATCTGGTATCATTATTAGTCCAGGCTAAGATTTGGACAATACAATTGAACATAAAATAGTGTTATGACACTGGAATATTCAGATAGAAAAAATAAACATGTGCATGACCTTAACCTTAACTATACACAGCTAACAGGGAAAAAGATGGCTTTCGACTTTTACTGCCAATGAAGTTCTATGTTGTCAGTGCAAGAAGTTATTAAGAGAAGGGAATCCATATGCATATTTTTTAATGTCTTTAGCATTGATAATTTGAAATGCTTGCTTTCCTAATAGGTATGAGTGTAAAAACATAGGCAGGGAGAGAGTATCAATAGTAAACAATTGTAAAGTCCATGGAAAATAATCCCAGAGCCTGTGGTGCTGGGCAGGGGAAAAGTGCCTCTCATGGATGATCTGAATACCTCCCCTAAATGTGATATGAAAGAGTGGAGAGCTTCAGGTGTACTCAGAGATTTGAGGATATTTTAGAGAGAAGAGCAGTATCTGAGGTGGGAAGAGGCCTTATTCTCTGGATTCAGCTTCTACAGTGACAATGGGAATGGAGTATATTGCCATACATTGTACAATATTGTGTGTGTAGCACAGTTGTTAGATCTCAATAGAGCCCTATGTTTAGATCTATTTGCAAAAATGTTTTACAAGAAATAGAATAAAAGAATAATCAATAAATAACAAAGGTTTTCACAGTTAATGTGGCCTGCACCAGGCTTTAACTCTGTTCCTTAGTCTACTACAGGTAGATGGATTTAGCAGGCAGTAAATCCTGTGCCCACTGCTGTAAAGCAAAACACTGGGATACAGTGCTTAGTGTACGGCACATGTGGGAACCGTATATAGACCGGAAAAAGTCTATGAAATAAATAAAAGTATTAAACAATACATATGCGATAATAAACAAAATGTTTTGTGACAAGGCCAATACTTGCCGGTGTTTCTCTGTTTCTTGTAGAGACACATCCTTCCAGCCAGAAGCCAAGAAAAAGCATCATAGTCTGAATCATGAATCAGCACCCTACATTCATCCAAATAAGGCAGAAACTTAATCATCCCCCTGCCGCAGCAGTGTTCACCCACACAGGCACCCCCAAAGAGAAAGGGTAGCCGTGGCACTTATGCATTCCTTTGGGAGAAAGAGCCACAGAGAGAAGCCACTTTCATACATGGCCAGCAGAAGGATTGTGTAGTTCGGAGTAGTGTGGAGGGCGGAGTAGTGATGTTAAGGAGGGTGGGAGTGGTAGAGTTGAGGAGGGAGAAGCAGTGTGCAGAAGGGAGTAGTGGTGTTTAGAAGGGAATAGTAGTGCCAAGGAGGAAGGATCAACATCAAAGGGAGGATGCAAGGCCTAGAATGAGTAGAAGAAATCAGAGGGACAGAAATATGTAGGGAGGAGTGAGGACAAAAGGGCGTCAGAGAGAGAGAGAGAGAGAGGGAATAGGAAGAGTAGGAGACAGGGGTGGATTGGAAACCAGAGGAGGCCCTGGAAATAATTTTCAAAGCTGACCCATATAACACATTTTCAGCAAGCCCAACCCTTTTCCTACGAGAACATTTGAAAATAAGACAGGTTACCACACAAACGAGGCCAATGATGCAGAGGCCTACTGGGAAATCTCCACAGGTCCCTATAGGCCAGTCCACCCCTGGTAGGAGAGAGATAGAAGGGGAATTGACTCTAACTGTGTTTCTGTTACGCACAATTCCCAATATCCCAGTAGAACTCTAATAACTGGTTGGAGTTGAGAAAGTTAGGGAGGCCTTGATGATGTTTTTAGAAAGAAGGCAACATCTGCCCTCAGGTTAGCATCTCTACAATATGTCAGAAAAGTAGACAGTAGAGGTCAACATCTGCGTATATTGACTTGGGTCTGGGATGCCTGGGTTAGAAAAGAGTTGCTAAATAAGATGATAGAGAGAGAGAGAGAGCGAGAGAATGATGGCCCTAGGGCCCACAAGAACATAAATAAAAGCCTTGAACCTCCTCTGAGATTTGGAATGATTATTGTGTCATCTCTGAAATGTTGTGTTAGAAGTGGAATCCACCAGATCCTGGCACAGTGGTCGCCCAACGCCAAGAAACATGGACAAGACCACTGAAATGTCAGACTCCTGCGTGACCGCCATTTCTGAGCCCTGGGACAGAACATTTTGAGAAATAGGACTGGAGTTGGATATTTTAATCCTTCATCCAGTACCAGAAGGTACAAAAGGTCCCTCAGAGTTGCCCGAATCAGACCAACCTTCTGCCCAATTGCATATGCCCGAGGTAAGCACCATCATGGCGATTGAGCCCAAGTAGAGCCTAGTGGAACAGATACAAGAGGCACGTGACAAGACTTGTCATCTAACACAAGCTCAAGCCAGTGAAGTGGTTTAAGAAGTGTAGAGAGTGCACCAGTATTCCAGAAATGGAGTCAACCTTCTTCCTCGGATAAGGATGAGGACATAACTGAACACGTACTAGACACAAAGAACCCCATTTACCATGACATTGTTTCCCTTCAAGTGCTGTGGAGGATTTGCCAAGGGCAGTAGATGATGGGCAACTCACTTTGTCAGATTTACAGGGTGTGATTGCTGAGAGGCGAGAGCAACCACTCATACACCAACCATCCTTTAAAAGCTTGGCACTGGAGTAGCTCCATCCTCCTTTTTTGCCAACTTTGATAGCGTGAGACTGCAGCGTGGCACCATGACTTTTGAACTAATCTCACCCCCTGTGAAAAGTTAGTGTAAGTTATCAATGTGAAGTGTATGGTATGGCTGAAAGAAGAGTGGTTGTGTAGCAGCTGAAGGGTGGAAGGAGTAGTAGGAGGGGGTAGAAGTGTGGAGGAGGCAGTACACGTGTGGAGGAGGGAGTAGTAGTATTCAGGAGGGTTTGCAGTGATTATATAGAGAAAAAAACAAATTAAATAATACCAAAGAAAATAACGAAAAATAAATACATGGGGGTGGGGCTAAGGGGTAATAAAGTGTGGGGTTAAAAAAATGGGAACATGGGGAAATTGGTGGGGCAGGCACCGAAAATAAAAAATAAAAAAAAAATCAATTTTCATGTTCCTGTATTATTTCACTATTTTTTGATTTGTTATAATCACATGTAACCTTCAGGAGTGAGTAGTGGTGTGGAGGAACGAATAGAAGTGTGGAGGGGAAGGACTACCATCAAAGGGCAGCTGTGAGGTTTAGAGCGAGTGGAAGAGAATAGAAGGTCAGAGGTTTTGAGGGTGGAGTGAGGAGAAGGGGGTACGAGAGAGATGAGTAGCAGCAGTGGGAAGAGAGTGAGCGTGATAGAAGAGGAACTGATTCTAACCCAGCGTCAATAAGGGACAACTTCTAATATCCCAGTAGAACACTAACAACTGGTTAGAGTACAGAAACTTAGGAAGTCCCTGAGGGAGTTTATGTAGAGAAGGGAAAAGGAGCCTTTAGGTCACCATCTCTCGAGTAAATCAGAAAATTAGACAGTAGGCGTCAACTGTGTATACGTACCTGGGTATGGGATGCCTGTGTTATGGAAGAGATGATAAATAAGATGAGAGAGAGAGGGTTGGCCCATGGCTCCATAAAACCATGAAAAAAAATATTGACCGGCTACTGAGATTTAGAGTGATTGTTGTGCCATTTGTGTGAGTATTAACCAGCGTCCCATGCTAATTTCCCACTCTCAAAAACATTAGATTAGATCAACAACACTGAAGAAATAAGTAGGTGATAACATTAACACAATACATTATAAATAAATACCTAACAACAAAATACTGTATAGTACACATAATAGTGTGCACCACATATGATAAAATAAAATTGGTAGAGTTGATCACAATCTGGTGATTGAAGGTTCACCTGACTAAGGGTGCATTCACCTAGCTAACAGGGAATTCACCAGGTTTAAGCAATGGTTCCCAATCAATTATGGGTGCAACCGACAGGTCCTTGAACCAGTATTTAACAATGTTACAGTGGACCACAGAAACATGAATGTTTTTGTACTTCAAAGGTTGTCAATATCTGTTAAGCGACTTTAATTCAGTACTCCAACTAAGTCAGTGCCTAGCCTGAGATGCCCAAGGGAAGCCCTTATTTATATATTTTTATGACAAGTTTATAGATCTGGATGATAAACCCTTGTATAACACCCCTCTCTTTGAATCCCCCTGACCTCACTGAGCCAAGAAGTAGGTTTGTTTTGCAAATTAAAAGATTTATTTTACAAATTAAACAATATATATATATATATATATATATATATATATATATATATATATATATATATATATATATATTATTACTTAGGAGTTGATATAGAGAGGATAAAGTAGCTGAGAATGCTTTTATGGCTTCAAGGAAATGCAATGATGGAAAAGAATGCAGCACAGAAATAACTGAGATGGTTTCCACAAGAGATAATATGATCACTTTTTCTTTTGACAATTCACTCCCACCGTATGCAATATAAGGAGATGGGTGGAGAGCACCAATTTTCAGGAATACAATCAAATGCAATACCAATTCTGTCCCCCCCTAGCAAGCTTAGAGCAACAGGGATGATTTTAAAACACAGGCAAAAATACTTTAAATGTGATTTGGAAAGAAGTGAAAAGAAGTGAAAATACGCTAAAAATGGTTTAAATTCCCTATAGGAGATTACGGGGAAGGTGACAGCTACTCTGAATTAGTTCAGGTCAACACTAGCAATGATTCATGAGGGATTATCAGGTTGAAAACGAATTTCAGCAATGCTAAGCAAAAGCAGCTATTTTTTTACAAGTGGTGAAATGAGCTAGTTGCAATTCGCGGCACTTTTTCCGAATGCATCGAGCGAGATTACGGAAAAACTATGAGGAATAGAAGGAAATTAAATTTAAATCTCGTTCCTAGCACATGCGGTTCAAAAGATACAGACAATTTTGTGGAGGTAGATTTTCAGAAATGAAATAATGATTCAGAATGGCAAATAACACTTTCACAGGTTTGAAATCACAGAATGAACACACGGTTTCTATGATGCAGTTCTAAATAGGTGAAAATGGTTTGAATGAGATTATTTTAGACTAAGAGATTGGTTTTGCACAGTTCTGGCTGAGTACTCACACTATAAATTTGAAATAGGCCGTCAAGGTCTGGTCAGGTTTGGGCTTCACTCGCCACGGACGGTCTCTGGTACTGGTTCTGCTCACAGCAATCTGCTCTGGGTCTGCTATCGGCACTGCACAGCGGTCTGGTCTGGTCTCTGGTTCTGGCAAAAGTTCTTGGCACTGCACAGCGGTCCGGTCTGGGTCTCTCTGGATACACCACTGCTTTCTGGGTTCTGGCACAGGGTTCTAGCCAGAATCAAACAGCACAGCCCGGCTGGTGAAGAGTTTAATTAGGTGGCAAAAGATTTTGAGGCCTGCTGAAAAGGATTCAGCTTGTGGACTAGGCCTCTCTGCTTCAAGTTCTAGCTTGGTTCTGGATTTGGAGTCGTCTGTCAAAGTGCTTCGCAAGAAATCAGTTTGAAGTGGGACGTGAATGTCCCTTCCTGGGTCTCAGTGTCTCTTTTTATGTCTTTTGAAAATGGGTGTGTGTGTGGGCATAACTAAGCCTGCAAAAAGAAGTTGGATGGACTCATCCAACTAAGCCCGGCGCTCTTCGTAGGAGCTCTTGTGGAGCTCGTTCGTTAATCTATATATGTTTTAGTACAAAATTAAATTAAAGTTTCCATCCAACTAGATGTTTATATATAGATGAACAGTAGATGTCCAAAGTAGTATTCACAAAATAGTCCGAAAATTGATTTCCAAAGAAACAGTACAGGTTCTCTGGTTTGTCAACAGCTAGGTTCTTTATCAAACAAGAAGCAGACTTGTTTAGTTTTGTGTGTGGTTATTTTAATGCCAATGCATTTCGGAGCGGATCTCCTTCTTCAGGGCGTTAACCACACTTTTTAGATTTAGCTCTTTAAAATCACTGTAGTTCATAAACAAATCAAAAGTTTAAACAACAAGTATATGTAGAGAAAATCACAATCCAAATAAGTTCCAGAAAGTAGATTATAAAAATTGGCACAGTCCAACATTATGAACATCATTAATCAAACAATATTTTAAGTAAATGAAAATTGTACATACTCGACGGAGGTAATTCATAATAGTAAGAGGATGAGGTTATGGGGAAGAAAACAACAACAACATGGAGCCTTTGTAAGATAAACATTGGTACATGATCGTGTAAACTAACTGACAAATTCAAAAGTGCTCAATATCTCCAAATTTATATTTATATTACCTTCGTAAACTTCTGGGGTGCCTAACACCATCCGGGAATAAAAAACTCTCTGCGTGCGAAGTAAAACCGCCGCCTGTTCGCTAAACCAAAGAAGAAACATCTATTCAAGAAATTACTAACGAGCGGGTTAGTGGACACTCCTGTATTCTTTTGTGTTCCTGTATAAATGGGAATGAGGCTCACCCGTTGGAGTTTAACTTTCGTGTGCCTTTACACTGCGCTGCCGTTTCTGTTGTGCTGTATACGGACAGCGTGGAAACTCTCCCAGTGAACCAGAATCCCGTGGGAAAACAGTAGTGAAGCTAAGGCAACCCCGTTCAGCGTGCACTGTCACGTGACAGTTGGTCTGTGTCACGCATTTTCGCATCCCGCGTTCCCATGGAAACGGGGAGGCCGGACCGTATGTGTGTTCAGTATGTGTGTTCAGTAGTAAGTACTGCTTCTATCATCAATAATAGTTGAGCTCTTATATTTGGTTACGTAAAATACATGATGTACGTCTATGCGAACATATATTCTGAATCATCACAACTTTTGGGGAAACTTTGTTTTGGCTAGTATCCGGATTCATGTGGCTACCCCGTTTGGCGTTCGCTCTCGCATGGCACGTAGCCTGCGTGGCGACGCCTCGCGTCCCGTGTCCCCATGGAAACGGGGAGACGGGATGGTCGGGGTCTCCATGCACGTGTAGGTTTGCTTGAAATGCTTTCTCCATATGTTGTAATCGTTTATCTCTGTTGCATTATTATGGCATTCAGCATTAACTCCATGTGGTTACAGATTACATCTACGTTCACTAATTATACATTCATTGTAAATACGTAATACTTAGTATAACCCTTTTCATAATGCATACCTTCAGTGTTGATAACGTTGAATGGCAGTAATAATGGTCTTTTAAACTGTATACACCAAGGAAATTACGCATGCATGTATGATATGCAGTGATAACATTAACTTATTGATGCTTATTGCATGCAAAGCAATAACTTTTTGGTAAATCCTTAAGTAAATGGCACATAGTGACTACTTTACATTGGTTACATTACATGATATATCCACAGTCGAAAAGTAATCTTCAATGATTGTGTCCATGTTGGTGTTTCCCTCATAACCTTACGATCATGTGCATGCTTATAAGAAGCACGCCCAATTGATCTCTTCATTCATTCCTCGTGGGGTGAGGCACCCCAAGTTCTCGATCCAATAACACTCCCTCCAGTCTAGTTTAGCTTGTATGTTCTCATGAGGATCATTACTTAAAACTACCTCCAACACCATGAATTGAATTTGTGCTAAATTGTGTCTCTCTTTAAGCCAATGTCTTGCAACCACAGAATTTAAGTTCTTGTTCCTTATGCACAAGCGATGCCCGTTCCAGCGAAGTTTGGCTTTTCTTTGAGACTGACCCACATAGAATTGTCCGCAGGGACACTTAATGCCATAAATAATGTTTGTTGTATCACAGGTAGCAAATGATTTTAGTATGATCTTTTTCACAGTGTGGGGATGGTTAATGCTTGGTCCTTTCAGCACATAACTACAGTTACTACATTGCAGACACGGATAAGTTTCCGACACGTTTGTTGTCTGGTTGTTTCTTTCGTTGTTTTGTTTGAACTAAACTGTCTCGAAGGTTTCTGCTGCGTTGATAGGCAAATGTTGGTGGTTCTTTAAAAAGTTCCTCTGTTCTTTGGTCACAGGATAACACTTGCCAGTGCTTTTTTATGATTGATTTAATGCGACTACTTTGTGTTGAGAATCGAGTGACAAATACCAGTGACGGTTCTGTTTTCACCTTCCTTGTAGCTGAGAGTAGTTCTTTTGCTTTACCTTGTGTTTGGCTTCTGCTATCTCTTCCTCTCTGTATCAGCGTTTCAATAACTTCTCTCCCATCTCGTGGAGTTCTTTCTCATAGTCCCTTGGATCACTGATGATGCGTTTTATCTGAGCATCTGACTGTATGGTAGGATTTTGATCAAACTAGGTTCATGAAAACTTAATCTATGAAGTAAGTTGTTACGATCAGTTATCTTCGAGTAAATGTTAGTTTTATATTCGTGTTCCATAGATTGCACATTAACATCAAGAAAATGGATGCTGTTCTTGGAGTGTTCATGGGTAAACTGAATTTTTTCGTTGATTGTATTGAGATATGTGAAAAATTCCTCTAGGTCTGCCTCTGTACCTAGTATGTGATCAGACTCAAATGTATGCATAAACGTGTTGGCATATGAGGGGGCCATCGTGGCTCCCATAGCAGTCCCTGTTATTTGCATGTAAAAATGGTTTCTGTATTTGAAGTAAGAATTTGTTGATATGAATCGTAATAGAATGATGATGAATTCCTTATTCGCTTCTATATCTCCTGTGTTGAGGATTAGCCATTCAATTGCTTCAATTCCTGAGTCATGCGGAATGGACGTGTATAAGTTCTTCACGTCAACAGTAAACAAGATATGTGCCGATGAATGTGGTACTGTTGCTAATAACTGAAGGAAATGGGTTGTGTCCTCAATGTATGTTGTAGCTTTCTGGATCAGGGGTTGCAGGAAGTAATCGATATATTTTCCAATCTGTTGTAGTACACTGTTTACCCCCGCCACTATGGGTCTTCCGGGGGGGGTTAATGAGATCTTTATGTACTTTAGGCAGCATATACAAATTTGGAATTTGTGGATTCCTATTCATCAGAAACTCATGTGTGTGGTGATTTATCCATAGGTTCTCTTCAGCTTCATCCAATAAGGTTTCCAGATTCTGTTTGATTCTCGTTGTTGGATCATTGCTTAATTGTTTGTTGGTAGTGGTATCTGCAAGCTGTCGTTTGCATTCTCTATCATAATTCTCAGTATCTAGTATAACCAGTGCTCCCCCTTTGTCTGCGGGTCTAATTGTTATAGATGCATCACTGTAGAGATCTTTCAGCAATCTAAACTCATGAGGTTTCAAATTCTTGTATTTTCCACTCTTGAAATTAATCTTCTTAAGATCCTTCAAGACTTGTTTTTCAAAAACCTCCACTGCTGGAATGTTGATTCGAGGTATGAATTTGCTTTTAGGTTTAAATTCCTTGTAAGAGAATCCTTCTTGTGTGGTTTGTGGTATCTCTGTTTCATTGAAGAAAGCTTTAAGTTTCATTTTCCTAATAAGTTTGTACAATTCCACTTTAGTTTCAAATAGTGATGTATCAAACGTGGGGACGAAACTCAATCCTTTTTGGAGTGTCTCTGTTTCAGTTGCAGTGAGAACTCTGGACGATAGATTAATCACTAGGTTCTCTTCTGTTGCAAGCGTGTTTGTGGTCCTCCTCGTCCTCTTTCTTTGGCCTCAGCGGGCTCTTTTCCTCTTCCTAAAAAAACGCTGCTAGTAGATGGCCCTGACCTTGTTTCTGATGGTTCTGAATTTGCTGCTGGTTGACTTCCTTCTGTTGGTCGAGTGTCGCTTGTCTCTGAGTCTGAGCTAGTTGGAGTATTTGAGTTGTTCTGTCGTGGTCTCCTTCCTATTGGAGCGTATTTATCCATCCAGGAATACACTTCGTCATTCACATAGTCATAAGTATCGCGTTTAAATTTCCTGATTTTTTTATTTTCAAGCTCGGTTCTGTATTCCGACAATTTTAGGTTAATGTCAACCAGTATTTCTTCTATCTCTTCTTTCTTCAATTTACATGAATTAAATAGTTCTTTCTCAATCTCCTTGATCTCTATGTTGATGGTGTGAAGGTTAACCGTGAGTTCCTGTATGGTTAACAAAATTAAATCCAGTGAGCATCTATTCAGGATTGCCTCCCATTTTTTGATGAACTCCTTATTTTCTTTACATAGTGTTGGTCGGAGTTGTATTCGTAATCCTCTTGGTATGCGTTGATTTTTGTAATATCTACCTAGGGTGACCGCGTGTAACTTTCTGTTGATTTCCTTTCGTATCAAATATTCTAATTGTTTAATCCTTTTGGTCGGATCTAGATCTGTAGTGGTAGGATTCTTATTGAATACATTGTCACCAATCAGTTCCAAAATTTTGTTTGCTTCTTCTGTTGAAAAACCTAGCGTTTCAGCTCTCTTTGTTGTAAGTGATTCTATATCTTCATATGACATCTTCCTCTGTGCGGTACTGGATGATTGATTACAATAACTTTTGTCAGCATTCGTGGAGGTGTGCCTCCGCCTTAAAGGTGTCCAAGAACGAGTCTGTCGTAAGAAAGCAAAATTAAAAAGGCGGGCACCACCCGTGTAATGTAATTTACTTATTCAATTTAGTCTTTGTTAGTTTCTTTCATTTAGTGGAGCTGCCGGACTATAATAGGGCCCTGTGACACCTGGTACCTTTGACAATACACCTCGCAAAAAGAAGTTGGATGGACTCATCCAACTAAGACTGGCGCTCTTCGTAGGAGCTCTTTTGGAGCTCGTTCGTTAATCTATATATGTTTTAGTACAAAATTAAATTAAAGTTTCCATCCAACTAGATGTATATGTATAGATGAACAGTAGATGTCCAAACAAGAAGCAGACTTGTTTAGTTTTGTGTATGGTTATTTTAATGCCAATGCATTTCGGAGCGGATCTCCTTCTTCAGGGCGTTAACCACACTTTTTAGATTTAGCTCTTTAAAATCACTGTAGTTCATAAACAAATCAAAAGTTTAAACAACAAGTATATGTAGAGAAAATCACAATCCAAATAAGTTCCAGAAAGTAGATTATAAAAATTAGCACAGTCCACCATTATGAACATCATTAATCAAACAATATTTTAAGTAAATGAAAATTGTACATACCTAAGCCTGCCCCTCACAATTTATCATTGGCCAAGTTCTCCTCTCGCCCTTGATTGGGGGAAGGAAATGGAGTGTCATCGTGATGAGGCATGTTTTTGGGTCAGAGGATCCTCCCCTTGTCACTTTGCACACAAATATATTTTTGTTCCAAATGCGTATTTATCTATGTACAATTTTTCTAATATTATATGTCCAGTTAACATATTTTCTGTAGCACCAAACCATCCGATCCCTGTCTTTGTAAGATGGTGTGTCCACTTCTGACAGAATTCTGCCCTTTTCATGCAGAACACAACCTCTAAACTTTTCCAGAATTTACACAAATGTGCGCAAGGAATATGGGCATCAGATGATGAAGTGTCAGATTTTTAACATACATACATTTGGAGTAATACCCTATTTTCTGGTACTACTCCCCATAACATACCACAGAGTCCTAACACCTCTTAAAATGTGCACAGAAAAATCACAGAAATAATGATATTATTTACATAATTTTGACACTTCGGTGCTATGAATTATCCATCTTTTTAAAATTATGCTCTGGCCCTGATGGGTGTGGTTTAGGTTCCAAAGCACATGGGGGAATTTCTGTCTGTCCCCGCCTCCAGCTCAGTTGGCTCCCAGAGGCAGCGCCCCTACCATTTCCTTCCAAGAGGAAGCCATTTACGACCCCTGATTTAGCATTTGCCTGAGCCAAGGAAAGTTCATTGTTCTGTTTTCCTGTGGTCTCCTCCCCTGATTCAATCAGAGAGGTGTGATCTCCTTTTGGTGGGGACAGCAGAATGCAGCCAGGCCTGTGAACAGTAGGTGTTAAGAATTCTCATTAACCAGCAAGGCTTTGGAGTTTACAGCTAACTCAGGTTCCTTGTCAGCTCCTGAAAGACAGGCCTCCTGTCAGAGTTTAGACCGATTGCACCGGTTAGTGTCGAGCGCCAGCACTGCTCCCATTTTTGGGAGCTGTCTTGAATTAATACATTTCAAAAAAAGGGATTTTACTTGATAGCATTTACTAAAAGTGTATTTCTATAGACTCTGCAGTAGAGTAATTTTGTGGCCATGATTTTAGCAATTTTTGACATGAATGAAAACAGATTTTTAACAGCACCATATTCCTTTGCACTGATTTCGCTCATGGCGCTTCTGGCCCATCACGCTCGCAATGGTGGGTGGCAGGTCAGGCGACCATTTTGGTGTGCGCAAAACTGCGCGGTTTTCCTGGATTCTGGCGCAAATGTGGGATTTTCAGCCATCTTGGATTTTCTAAGCCCACAGCACCAAATGTTGTAGCATAATAGTTCAAACATGGGTCAAGACACCTGACAAGCCCCTCCACCCGACTGCACTTTGATTTCAAGTCGAGGGGTAGTCGGGTGCAAAGGATGTTTTGATCCACGTGCTGGGATGTCTGCATCATCTTCTTCCGATTCCGTAGATGGCACAGTTCAGCATCTTTTCCTCCATCAGGGTGGATCGATCGGTTCTCCTCGCCGGTCCTGATGGGAGTTTCAGCCGGTACCTCGGGCCCCTCGGATCTTTGCTCCCAGTCCCCGGGTCATCCTCCTTGGTCAGTCTCCATGGTTTATCTCTCCTAGGATGACAAAGCAAAGTGGCAGAAACATATTCGTAGACATTTCCCCACCACTATTAATGGTGGGGCGAACATATGCATTTTATACATCAGGAGACATTTGCATTCCAGAATCATAGAATTTTATAGGCTATATGTGGAATATTTTAGGGTTGGACTTGTATTAATCTGGAGCGGCCCCCTCTGGGATTGCAGAGGACTCCTCCAGTTGCTGCAAAGTGTGCCTGGATGGCAACACTTTAGCTGATTAATATGGACCCACTTGTCTTCCCCTTCCGCCAAACTGCCTTTGGGGATGCAGATCTTGTAGGCGACTGGGGAAATCTTGTCAACAATTTCAAAAGGTCCCTTCCAGGTAGGCAGGAATTTCCGCTGTTTGGCCTGGTTCCTTTGGAAATTATATAGATAGACCCGGTCTCCCACATTGTATTCTTTCCTAATAGTCTTTAAATCATAATGAGTCTTCATGCTATCGGCTGATCTTTCTAGGTTTCGCTGAGCATAGGCAAAAGCATGTTGAAGGTGTTTCCTTAAATTCTCAATATATTCATGGGTAGTAGAAGCATTGATCAAGGTTTGCTCTTGGGTCCTGTAGAGCAAATGCTGGGGAAGCACCATCCTGCGTCCAGTCATCAGATGAAATGGTGACATTTTAGTTGCAGATGAAGGGGTAGATCTGAGGGCCATTAGGACCAGAGGTAATCGGATATCCCAACTTGGCCCAGAATCTGCCACAAACTTTTTTAATATGCTCACAATGGTTCGGTTATAACGTTGTACTGCCCCAGAAGAGGCTCGCCGGTAAGCAATGTGTAGCTTCCTTTTAACCCCCAGTATCTCCCACATCTTAGTCATTACTTCGCTGGTAAAATGGCTACCTCTGTCTGACTCAATCCTTTGTGGTAGACCAAAACGCGAAAAGATGTGGTTGATCATCAGGGCAGCTACTGTTTCTGCCTTGCAGTTTGGGGCCGGGAGACATTCCACCCATTTAGTAAATAAGCATGTCACCATCAACATGTACTTATTTCCCCTAGAGGAGCGAATCACGGGGCCTATGAAGTCGACTTGCAAATCTGACCATGGCAGTGTCTTCCCCCTCTTTTGGAGAGGCGCACGGTGTGTGAGGGATGTTGGCTGAAATTGTTCACACACAAGACACCCCTTCAAGTATTGGTTGAGGTCCTGCCCCATGTGTGGCCAGTATGCAACCTCTCTTAAGATCTCAAGTGTTGTATGAAACCCCCTGTGACCGGCGGAGGCCGCATCATGGGCGTGACTTAACATCAGGCTTTGGAATGAGGTAGGGACCACCCACTGATCATGGCCAGCTTGGGATTTCCTTACCAACAAACCGTCTTGGATTTGGAACATTTTTGGACATTTCATCAACACTCTAAGGTCCTCTTTCCCAAAGTAATCAGTATCCGTCAGGGGAAAGTTCTCAGGGTCCTCAATGTGTTGGTAAAACTTAAATTATTGGATCCCCTTCTGAGCCGTGATCAAATCAGCATCTGGGGTCTCCTTACTCCATTGTGCATTTGAAAGATCATTGTGGGCATTTGTCTGGGACTTAGTGATAGCAGTGACTTGGATTTCCCCCAACAGGGACTCAATCTCAATTAGATCCCCATTGGATGGCCCCGGTTTTGGCCAGCTGATCAGCTAAGTCATTTCCAGTTTTGTCTGGTCCCTCTACTTTGGAATGACCCCCCTTGATCTTCTTCCAGTAGATGGTCATCCCATTCACAGTGACCAGATCATCAATATTTTGGATTAACCTCCCATGTTTCAAGGGTTTGTTATAAGCACATAACATGCCTCTGGTTTTTCAATTAACCAGGTGTTCCACGAACCCGTTCCGTACATAATCCGAGTCTGTGATTATGACCAGTTCGTGGAGTTGATGTTGGACAGCAGTGAGGATGGCCTGATGCACAGCCATCAACTCTGCCACCTGACTACTTCGGGGACCAATTTTGTACCCAGCGGAGGGTTCTGGGGACTCATTCACCCATGCATTGCCTACAACGGCCACAAGTACTTTTTCCCCATTGTTGTCAACATGGTGAGAGCATCCATCCACATAGACAGTGGGCATTCCCTCACACTTGTCTTCTTCAAAGTCTTTGTGGGGGGAATTAAGGTATGCCTCCATGTTGTCCTTGATTTTTAGACTTTCGTCCTCGAGACAGTTTTCTCTGGCACAATCATGCAAGTCAGCCAGACCTTGCGCGAGGGTTCTCTTCTTGTTTTGGCCACATCTGACCTCCATAGGAAAGCCTTGCATTGACAGAATCCAGGAAGTAATTCAGGAATTACTCACATTTCCGGCCCGGATTCTGTCACTTTGGAGATATTGCAGAGGCTGGTGTGGAGTCTCCACTATGATGTGTTCCCCCTGGATAAACGGGCGGTAATTGTTCAATGCCCACACCATTGCCAGGAGTGCCTTCTCACAATCATTGAATTTTTCCTCCACAGAGGATAAAGTTTTGCTCGCATAGGAGATTACTTTATTGACCTTGTCATGCTTTTGATATAATACTGCAGTCAAGCATGTATTAGAGAACCCTGTCTCCAAGAAAAACTCCTTGATTCTGACAGGGTAAGCTAGGCAGGGCGCTTGTGAGAGGCTTCTTTTGAGCTGTCTAACTGCCTCGGATTGTTATGGACCCCATTCCCACTTGACCCCCGCATTCAAGAGATGAATCAGGGGTTTGGTGATCTCTGCGTAGCCCTCAATGAACTTTCTGATGTAATTAGTCAGTGCAAGGAGGTTCCTTAGTTCCCGCAGAGTTGTGGGGTCCTTCAGTTTCTGAAGTGCTTCCACTTTCTTTTCCTGGGGACAGAGACCCTGAGGAGTAATCTCATGCCCCAAGATATTAACACAGGTTCTACACCACTGGGCTTTCTGAAAGGAAAGTTTTGCTCCGGCGGCCCTCAACTGTGTCTGAACATAACGCATCTCCGCTATGTGTTCCTCCACAGATGAACTTTTGATGAGGACATCATCTACATAAGCCAGGTTACCCCTTGCACCCAGGTCGGGCATGGCCTTGTGGAGGAAAATGTTGAATTCATTGCTGGAGTTGAGGTATCCGAAGGGAGTCCGGGTCCATGTGTACTGCTGGCCTCCAAAGGTAAAAGCCAGTTTGTATTGGTCCTCCCTACTGACAGGCACGGTCCAGTATCCATTGGCCAGGTCTATTGCAGTGAATACCTCTGACCCCTGGATCTGGGCCAGCCCTTGGTCAATGTAGGGAGGAGGCCATCGGGAAGTATGGACCCGTTTGTTGAGCTACCTAAGGTCGGCACAGAGTCTCCACTGGCCGTTTGGCTTCAATATTCCCAGCACCGGATTATTGAAGCTACTGTGTACTGGACGGATTATTCCCCGGGACTCAAGGTTCTTAATTATTTCAGTAAGGGACTCCATTGATGCGAGAGGCAAGCGATATTGCTTCACAAGCACTGGAGTCATGCCAGGGTCCGTGGGAATTGTTGTTGTGTGGATGTCGGTGCGACCACAGTCATATGAGTCTACCGTAAAGAGATCTTGAAAATCCAACAAAACTTGTTTCAACTTTTACTTCTGTTCCAGAGTCACACAGGCATCAGCTAGGTTGACTCTCTCTTCCACCATCTGCCTCAAGCCTGGAAAGACTTCTGGTTTTGCTATCTCAGCGGCCTCCTCCAGCAGGCTGGAGAAGTCCCTGGTCACAGTGCTGATTTGGACTGGAGGCTTCAGGTGGGAAAGGCAGCCCTCATGGACCTGGAAAATCACCTCATCCCTTCTGAAGTCACAAGTCACATCTTCCTTACCATAAGGGCAGGAAGTGTACACCAGGAAGTTCCCCCCATTCCGGATAAAGATCCTTTCTGGTGTTGTATTGTCATCACTGTTACTGTCAAAACAGTCCTTGGGGATTGGTCCTAACAGTTCATTTCCTAAATCAATGGAGAAATGTCGGTCATAACCGCCATTCCAATAATGGTGCCTGCGGCTAGAGTAATACTCTTTAAGTCACTGTTATCCACCTCTATTGGAATGGTGTCATGTTCTATGTTGACTAATGGTGTTGGGTTTACCCCTAACCCTTGCTGTTGGAGAAAAGCATTTAAATGAATATAAGCATCAGGGTTTCTCAATTCTTGTCCTCTTTTAACTTTCACTTCCAGGGAGAATTGTCGGGTCCTTTCTGGCATGGTGACTTCCTCTTTAATCTGAATTTCAACTGCATAAGGTAGCAATTGAGCCGACCTAAATGCTTTTTCTGGATGATCAAAGCCCATGGGATTATCCGCTAATCGGGACCAAGCTTTGACGTTTATTAGGTCCAAATAAATGGCAAAGCGATTGAGAATGTCACTGCCTAAGTAAAAGGCGGCAGTGACGTCTCGCACGACCCAACAATTATGGACTATGCTCTTGTTGCCAACGGAGATGTTGAGCATACACCTGCTTGGCAGGAGATGTTTGGAATTGGGTGTTTCCAGATCCATTTCCCATTTGTCTATCAGTTTGAATGTGGGAATGGCTGGATCTTTTGGGAGTTGGCGGAACATGGCTTCGCTCATGAAGCTCTTACCGTTGTTCACACACACTCGGGCGAGAACAGAGTCCTTACCATCATTTAACTGAACAGGGATGAACAACTGCTCTCCAATTTGCTGAATATCAGCCAGGCTCTGAGCTGATTTCACATCTTTCTGGACTATTGGAGTGGGATTGTCTGATTGTGGATTAGTAAAGAATTTCAGTGTGTTTCCTTCCAGTGTGGAATACCACCTTAAACTGGAAGGAAGGTTGATTTTCAGAAATAGAGAGGACCCCCCATCACCAGTCTGTTGTTCTTCTGCTATTACTATCACGTCTGGAATTTGGTTATTCTAGAAGTGAAATTCTACTTGGTCAGATTTTTGTTCAACCATGTGGCACGTGCCGTTTAAACTAACATGGTTGACACTCTGTTTTAATTTTATTGGTCGGCTAGTCTGGGTCCAGAGGACCTTATTTTATGCAATCTATTAGGGGTGACAACCTTCTCAGGAGGTCATTCCCTAGTAAACAAGGGGTGGCCTCTGGAGTCACTATTATGACCGGGTGTTTCACCTTGTGTCGGCCAATTTTAATGTCCAAATCTGCAGTCCCCTCGACGGCAATTTCCTTCCCGTCAAAGTTCTGAAGTTGTCCAGGAAGAGAGGCGAGAGGAATACAGTAATTCTCCCCCCTTCCTGCATTTAGTTCGTCAAAGGCTCTTTTGGACAAAAGGGTAGCTTGGGATCCAGTGTCCACCAGTGCCAAAATTATACCCTGCCCCTGTACCTGTACCGGGGAATAGTATCTTCCCTCCTTCTCCTCAAGGGGGCATAGATAATGCACATTTTTGGACAACTGGTGGGCTAATTTTCTGGTTTTGGACATTGCGAGAGAAGAGATCTGGGCAGAATTCTGTGGAGAGTCATGGGAATCTGCAAGAAAAAGTTGGCAACTGGAAATCAGAGCCATTGTGGATTCCCCTGGTTCTGGATCTGGGCCGCCCCCCCCCCCCCTATTTGGAGGCAGTCACCAGGATGGGTTTGAACCAGGGGATTTTGATGCTGTTGGTTCTGGGATGAGATGATGGGCGGCGCTAGCTCAGTCCCCACATCTACCCAGTCTGGATTTGGATCCCTTGGGACCCATTTCTCTTTGGGAGGAGTTCCCCCATCTCTGAAGAAGAAGATATTTTCCCCAGGATCCTCTGAGGATCCCTCTCCCTCAAATTGGAAGATCTGTACCTCCTCCACAAATTGGGTCTGTTTGGGTCCTTTGTTTCTCCTACCTCTTCTCTGCTCCTTGGGTGGCAGATTTCAGGGGTAGGAGATTTTGTTTCCGGTTCCTGGGTTTCCAGGGGCTGTTTACAAGTGGGGAAGGAAGATTCCTCCAAGGCTTTACACCCCCCTTCCCCTTGTGCTGCCTCCCTGGGAACCGGTGGTTTATCGCGGTTCTGCCCCGTCATTGTTCTGGAGCACCAGGCCCAGAGTTTGGGGCAATCTGCGCTGGCATGCTCATCTGGGGGTTCTGTTGAGCCCTCAGCATGTGACCCAGATCCCGTGCCATATTTTGGACCTGGTGCTCTAACTGTGAAACCCGCTCAGGCTGATACGGGGTTCTGTTTTCTCCCCTGCGGCTGATCCCGGGAAGTGTAACTATCCCTTCTCTGGTGGTACCCTGGGTTGGGAAGATTTGGGTACCCCTCCACCCTTGGCCTCCCCTCTCCTGGATTAGGTGGTCTGGGCTCAGGGAATTGGGGAAAGAAGGATGGATGATTTTGGAGCGGAAATTGGGTGGATACCTGGGAAAAAAGTTCTGCCCAGGGTTTGGTGAATTTCTGCCCTCCTGTGGGAAGTTAGGAGGGAAGTTCCCTGGGTTAGGCGCTTGGCTGGGTCCCCCCCCTTGGGCTGGTGGAGTCCACACATAACCCAGGATGGGTCGGTTTCCCTTGTAACAGGGACTTACATAGTCAGGGGAGCGAGGGACCCCATTTGTGGGACTACCTCCTTGACTCCCTGTCTGTGACTGGCCTGAGGGCCTTCTGTGCTGAGAATTATTCGGTGCAGGCACGTTTGTAGGCCCACCATCTCCAAATCTAAAATGGGGGCAACCACCTTGGCAGCAGCAGGGGTGCTGGTCGATTTGGGGCTTTTCTGGGTGTTATTTTTATTTTCTTTGTGTTTCTGTACCTCATAGATCCGGGTAGCCTGTTCAATGACCCAGTCTAGTGATCTTTTCTCGTGAAAATCTCTCACTAGCTGGGTCATGATGTATTTGGGCAAAGCATGGAAAAACGTATTTACAAACTCTTTACTGTCCGTGCGCACCCTTCTGGTAGTATGCGCAAAGGCACGCTTCAATTCCTACACAGATTCTTGTGGGGCCTGATCCTCCCCACATTGCAAATTGTAGGCTGCCTTGCGAGCCTCTTGGGGATTTCTGTGAACAGAAAAATGTTTCAAGATGGCCTCCCTATATGTGGACCATCTTGAATGGTTTTGATCCTCCAGCCCCGCAAAGAAACTGGAGTATTCTGGGGAGAATGTCCATTTGACATACTGAATGCAGCTACTGCTATCCTTCAAATGGAAAGTCTCCATCATTTGCTCATAAAGCTCCAAGTGTTCCCAAACAGAATACTTGGCGTTCTTGTGATAAGGGGTGATGACACTCCTTATTGCCTTAATCTGTTTTAAGGGGTCCTTAAGCAAGGCCCTTTTTTGCCTTATTGGCCTTTTTGGTTCGGGTAACCCTGGTCCATTCATCCTCTGACTCAGAAGCACTGCTCCCAGAGGTGCCCGTCTGATCTTCCAGGTTTTCCCGGATTCTGCAAACCTGGGAATGGCTGGCAGAATGTGGGGACTTGGTCTCCTGTGTCCTGTGACGTTCAGAGGAGTCTTCAGATTCCTCCTTGCTGCCAGGATTTGATGGGTACCCCCCCACTGACCTGACTGGGCAGAGGTTTTCAAAATGCCCTTAGAGGGCCTACTCTCCCGGGGTTCCCCACTAAATTTCACTGTACTTAGGTGCCCATACCCGGATGCCTGCCCATCCATTCCTGGGTGGTACTGGCCTATGAGCCCCATACTTTTGGCTGGATAGTAATCTGCCATCCCTGTGGCCCTGTGCTCATATGCGCCAGGGGACATAGGGGTGGCAGAGTCCAGGGACTGGGGGAGGTGAAGGCCTCTGGTACTAGGGCTCCTGAGGTTATGCTCAGGTGTTTCCCTTTCCCAGTGAACCTCATCTCTATCAGCCCCTGCTCCCTGTTGCCATGCAAGAGCCTGTGCTTTCAGTTCCTCAGTTAAGGCATTACTAGACTCTATCAGTCTCTCCTGCATGGCTACCTGTTGCTGGAGCCTATCATTGTGCTGGCAGAGAGCCTCATTCTCTCTCTGTGCTTCCTGGTTGGTCATGGAGTACTAGGCCAGTCTTTGCTGCAGGAGGGTTACCTCCTGAGTCCCATCCCTACTGGCCTGTTCCTTTCTTGCGAGAGCATCTTCCACCCTCCTGTTGTGCTCTAATAAGTTCTGATGCTCTTTTTGGAGGTCACCCAGTCCCTGGAGGGCCAAGTGATTTTTTTCAATTTTTCCTTTTAATTGGCAGACTTCCTGGCCTAAGGTGTCACTTTCCTGACTAAGAGGCTGCATCCGTGCCGCCAGGTCGCCCCTCTGCCTTTTAAGGGCACCAGCTTTCTGGCGCTCTTCCTCAAATTCTGTCTGGGTATCCAGGTCTTTCAGAATCAGTTTTTGCTCTCTGCCTTCTCCCTATCTAGGTGGCTTTGCAGGGTGACTACCTGCTCTGTGCATACCCTATTGAAGTCCAGCTGTTGCTCCAGCTTTTTCTGGCTCTGCAGTAGGGCGTCCAAACCTTCTTGGTACTCCTTCTGCAAGGCCAGAAATCTGGTATCCTGGTCAGACTTTTCCTGTTGCAAGATACCCATATCCTCTTTTATTTTAATGATATACTGCCTACTATCCTTTTCTGACTCCTGGCTCCTCTGCAGCCTCTGCTCGGAAGAGACCAGGTCAGATTGGGCCTTCTCTAATGCCATCTGTTGCCTATTTGCCAGATCCTGGCCTTCAGCACATTTGTCCTATATTGCTCCCTTATATAAATACAAATATGCCGCTATCCTAACAATCTTGTTGTGCTCATCTTTGGCCTTAGGGGCCATGTATAGTTCGCTCAGGGCCACGTGTAAGGGACCCTGAACTTTCCAGCAGTCTATCCCAGTTGCATTGACATGTTGTGTGATTGCCTGCGGCCACACATTCTGGTCCTGTTCAGACCATTCACCTCTCACAAACAGTTTATGTAAGAGGTGCTCTCTAGCTATCTTCATATCTACCAATGTCGTGATTCTGGAAATTAATTTCCTTCCTTACTTACAGAAGTTTGCATTTTATTTTGCAAAACAAACCGTCTCCTTAGAGCGTCCTTCTTTTGAGGGGTGCTTTTACAATGTAACACAGCGTGGCGATCCAACAGGATTTATGTATCCTGTCAGTTAGCACACTGTATTAAGCTGCACAAATGGTAGATCTAATCCAGACATCCAGGCTCGAGCCCCAACTCTGTTAAGCGACTTCAATTCAGTACTCCAACTAAGTCAGTGCCTACTTTGGGATGCCCAAGGGAAGCCCTTATTTATATATTTTTATGACAAGTTCATAGATCTGGATGATAAACCCTTGTATTACAAATTAAACAGTATATATATATATATATATATATATCACACTTTTATAAATAAATTAATATTTGATAGCACACTTATGAATATGACAGTGATCAACAATGGATAATATTACACTAGCACACTTTTTATATTACTTCGGAGTTGGTATAGAGAGGATAAAGTAGCTGAGAATGCTTTTATGGGTTCAAGGAAATGCAATGATGGAAAAGAATGCAGCACATAAATAACTGAGATGGTTTCCACAAGAGATAATATGATCACTTTTTCTTTTGACAATTCACTCCCCCCCTATGCAATATAAGGAGATGGAAGGAGAGCATACAATTTTCAGGAATACAATCAAATGCAATTCTGTTCCCCATTGCGAGATTCCTTGTTATGTTTAAGCTGCACATATCACATTACAGTGAAGTGTGGTGGGGGTACATTCTATCCCCTTTTCCTTTTCTTTGAGAAACATGTCTGTTACATGATGTATCCAAGATGGGCTGGTGGGATCAAATATTTTTCTACAGTTTTTTCAGTTTTCACTCATGCACTTTTGCATTCTAATAATAATGCCTCTTAGAGTACCATTTACTCACAATTGCCATGCTACACATTTCTCACTGTCTTTTGGCCATCTTTTTCTTTGGCCTTCTTCTGCCTTCTCATGTCAGGGAATACATATATAAGCCTCCGCTTTTGTGGGCAAAGCGGTGCTGTGTTCATCTGGCCGGTGGTGGTGGCTGTCATTGTCTGGTCACAATCCATAATCTTGTCAGGGCCATGTTTGTTCCTCGGCAGAGATGCAAATCCTTCCTATTAGTGGGCTGGGGTCAAACCTGACTCAAATATAAGATAAAAGGAGGACTACTGTAGCCATTATTCAGATCTCCATCAGATCTAAGACCTCACAGAACAGCTGTGTCCTGCTGGCACCCCAAGGACAGCAGTTTAAGACATGCAGCATTGCCTGCAGTCAAGTCCCAGTGAAGCTGTGTCGTTATGGTCCTATCTCGAGAAGTCCCTCTTTAGTGCTTCAACCCTTGGATTGGTGGGACCAACCAGTCCAGACCTCTGCATGTGTATCCTTCTCTTTTGAGCCTTCGGAAGCTGCCCAGAACCACCAAGTCAGTTCACTGCTCCACCGAGGGCCTCTGATATGAACCAGTTGCCATTCAGAGTCAGAGGTCATATATGGAATATTGCTGGTCACCAGCTAGTGCACTCATGTTGCTCCTGATCCCCATCTTGAAGAGAGCACCTCCTGAAGCAGTTTATTTGTGTCCACCATGTGAGTCAACTACCACCGCTTGAGTGTCGTGATCTTAACTTCTGCCTGCTTCCATCGAGTCCTCAGGGCACAAAACCCTGACTTTGCCTATCCCTTGCCTGGTCATTTTCAGCAGAGTTCTTTCATCTTGATTTACCTGCTGGATTTGTCAATACTTTTTTCCTCAACTTAATAACTCCTGAATTCCTACCAGAGTTATCTTCTTGGGACATGTGACTCTTTAGCCACTATGCTTTCCTACTTTATCGAAAAGGATTGTTTAAAAATCATGGGCCTTATTTTAAGGCCAAACTATACTTGCTTAGAGTGCTTTACAGTTTGTTACATTCTGCCAATCCTAATTTAAATAATTGTGCTATTGCTTGTAATATTACTTACTTTTTATCTTCACTTGCTTTATTACATACATTGTATTACTGTTCTTATCTGTTTACATTTTGTAAAGTTCTAGGAACCACTTGGATATCACCACGTGGTGTATATATACAGGTGAATAGATTTGATTGAACAGAATTACGTACCATGTTCATTGCAGAGAGTGAGTTCAGGTCTAACAAATATTTACTCCTGTCTAACTTGATATGAATGCTCTGTGTTTTCCTCTTTTTAGCACAACACACTCCCATATCTCCTAAGGTCTAAAACCCTTATAGAAGCCGAATTTACTCTAGTGTTCTATGTGTCCCGAGAGCAACAATTTGAAGCCAAATATGTCACCATCCCTCATAATGCTAACTGCTATTTCAAGGATAGTGTACTGGTATTTGGAAATGTGTCCACTGCTACCAGGGACACGGGTTAGTCAAACTGTGGTGGATTCCACACTAAAACACCCAGAGGAGCTTGGCAAAGCTCCCCTGACACCCATCAAGGTGGCTGATTCTCTCCCCGCCTTAAAATGTTCCCAGTAATGCCTGTCCTCTAGTAGTAAATGGAGGGTTGGATAGGATTCCTGTGAGTTTTCAGAGGCAAGTTCCAGGTAGAGTTCTGCTGTAGAATGATCTCAGAAAGCTAGTGCTTGTGTGTGGCACAGCAGTAAGACCAGTTACCAGCTCTCAAACAAAGAAGGCTGCCTGATCTAAGCCTAAGGCACGGCCTAAGCTAAAAGGGAAAACAGAAGTCAAAGGAGTCAAAGGTTGCACAGAGGGGACTACATCTTCTCCCCATCAACTACCGGCAACTACCAATTGGGAGTGACCCAATCAACTGCACTGCTGTTGGGAATTTAAACGGATTGATGTGATTACTGTGCCCAGTTCACTGCACCAGCCGAAAATGCTGACTTCTTTTTTTTACCCCCTTTTCATTTTCATACATTTGTGGGGGGGACCCCCCAAACCCCCTTACTCCCCCAACATTAATTATTTATGTACCCCATTCCCGAAATCGATATGCAGGGATTTGAAAAAAGCTCAGCATTTGCAGCCGGCACAGTGAACACAAAAAATTGTATGATCCTGTTTAAACAAGAACAACGTGAGTCTCACTAGAGACTGACAGTGGGTGTGTCTTCCTAACACACCTATTATCAAATACAAGGGAGAAAAAACACAATGTCTCATGAGGTGCCTGACACAGAATTAACAAAGGTGATTAATTACAATTCAAGGGTCCTACAATATGTTCTATATTTGTGATCTGACTACAATTTACAGCAAAGTTTAGTGGTTAGTACACTGAATTAGTACACAGATTGTTTCTTTCAACCACACAATCTATTTGGCCTAACCAGCAGTGCACTTCTGAGCATCCAGAGGCATGGCAACTACTCTTCTGAACACCCATGAAGTACTGCTCCCATCTCTGGACTCCAACTCCCCAGCTGTCCTTGTCCTTCTCAATCTCTCCTCTGTCTTTGACACAGTCAACCATTCCATCCTCATACAAAGGCTCCACAATACCCTTGGTATCTCGGAGTGGGTACTGGACTGGCTGACATTCTTCCTTACTGACTGCTTTTCCCAAGTCATCCTGGGCCCATTCTCCTCTCCTTCTTCCTTCTCCACCTGTGGGGTCCACAGGGTTATATCCTCTCCCTCTGGTTCTTTAACATCTACATTGCTCTGCTTGCACGCCTCATCTCCTCCATCTCCTCCAACTTCCAGTGTTACACAGATGACATACAGCTCTTTTTCAAACTCCTCCTTGACGCTCTTGCACCCTGCATCATCCCTGACTGCCTATCTGCCAACCAGTCCTGGTGCACCTCCAATGATATCTGCCTCAACGCCTGTAAAACTGAGATCCTTCGCATCGGCACCCCTGCTCCCTCCTTCTTACCTGCACTCTGGCCTTACTCCGTGGGCTCTGCCCCTGCTGTTTCTTCTGAAGCCAGATAACTTGGATTCATCTTCAACTCCCCTCTTTCCTTCCTCCCTCACACACAGGACATTGCCAGGAAGTCCCAGTTTCAGCCCTTCCTTCTCAAAGGAATTCTCCCTTTTCTCACTTTCCCCCAGAGGCTCAATGTTACCCGAGCCCTGGCTCTCTCTAGGCTTGACTATTGCAATAGCCTCCTCCTGACTGTACCTTCTTCCGCCCTGCGATAAATCAAAATAGGGCAGCAAGATTTATCCTTGTCCTTAAGCCCAGGGACCACATCTCTACTGAACTAAAATGTCTTCACTGGCTCCTGGTTGCTGCATGGATTAAATTCAAATCCCTCTGCATCATCCACAAGGCTGTCTGGGCTGAGGGACCACACTATCTTCAACTTTATCTTACTAAATACTCTCCCTTTTGACAACTACGTTCTTCTGGCACCAACTCTTTGTGTGTTAAGCATTTTGCTAAACAGAGGTTGTTCGCTTTCCTCAGCTGGTTCCCTCCTATGGAACAGCCTGCCCCTCCCTATGCACCTTGAGCAGGATTTCCTAAATTCTGGAAGCTCCTTGACACTTTCCTCTTTACCTCCTTCTCCCCTTCTTCTCTCCTAATCCCAAAGCTTCTGTGATTGGTGTCCTGGGCCCTTATGCATCCTCGGGGCCCCTGACCTTCCATACCCAATCAGCCCAGCTCCTGTCTAACCACAGCACTTGCATTGGCACACCCACCCACCCTGAGGTACGCACTTACACCTATCATAGCTCAAGGCAGTGTAGCACTCAACAACTTTCCTAGTACTTCATCTGTGGCTCACCCATGAGCTCGGACTCCCCTGCACTTACCCCATCTGCCCTCTTCCTTGCTGCACTTGCACATTCTGAATACTGACAAGGCATAGTGGGTTTGTCCCCCGCACCGCGCTGCTCTTAAATATTGTGTTTTTAATGTATTTCCCACCCTTGCTCCCTCCATTGTCCTGTGGGCTCCTTGAAACAGTATTTTCTTATTGTATAGGCACCTAACAAGCACAAAATAAATCAATAAACCTCACCAGAGTTATCAAATTCTTTAGTCTAATAAAGACATTGGTGGATATATTAAGCCTTTATCTCCCCATGAAGCATGTATGCTCAGCCGACACGTGTTTGGAGCAGACGCTCTGCCGCAGGGCTGTGTTTGTCATGTACAATATTACAGTCAATAGTATAACATAGCACAGTAACATGAACAAGTCATGGCAAAGGTTTTTGGATTATTGGCAAACATATGGAAAAATAACAACGAGAAACCGTAGGCATGGCACTTTTCACTGTGCAGACTTTAATAGGATGCATGGGAACCATTATTAATATCAAGCTGTGGTGCACACCACGTTGTCAATTCACCTTTTGTGTTTTGATTATGTGCATATTAGATTATAAGTGAGTTTGCGTGATGGGCGGCTTTTGTAGACCTGGTTAAATACATTTTTATTAAATAAAAAAGGGTTCGGAAAGCGCCTCTGTAGCCCTATTCCAAAGTGGAACTTCCCTACCTAGACCCTAAAACAAAGGATCTATCTGTTTCAGGTTTACAGTAAATGAAAAGCCGCCCTTCTGTCCAAAACATCCTATCCTGACCCTCACACTTATAAACGAACAACAACGGTTGCAAAGAAATATCTATAACTTGATGTAAGAAAAATTGTTCAAAACCAAAAGGATAAGAATAACTTGAACACAAATGTTGTCCAAGGTGAATACCATCCCAGGAGGTGGTCCCATTTGCCTGGATTCTTAAACAGGGTCAAAAGAACTTCTATTTAGCTATCAGTTCCTTTGTGTCTTCACTGAACTCACCACAACGTTCTTGTTCAAGGAACATTTTCTGTAACAGTCTTTCTGTAGAAGTAACTTTGCAGATTACCAGGTATACTCCCCTGCCAGGAATCTTTATACAATGTTCAACTTCCTTGTGTACTCGCCTGCCAGGAATCCTCGTATTTCTCTTTAGGGTTTTCAGATCACCTGGTGTACTTTCCTGCCAGGAATCCTCGTAGAAATTCAACAGCTTGGTATACTCGCGTGCCAGGACTTTTCATGTGTTTCACAGTTCCTTGATACAACTTCATCCGCCTGGTAAATTCACCTTCCAGGACACTTATGCATTTCACAGTTCTTAGATACCACAATAGCATGCTCCATTTTGTGCTTGGTATATCTATCTATGGTAATATTTGCTCAAATGCATTTACTCAAATCTTCTCCCCCACATTGGCATCTCATGCATTTGTACTTGATTGGGGTTTGCCTTTATACTTTTCCTTGTCTGCATTCAAACATCATTTGCTTTTGTATATTTTCTGCATTAGCAATCTTATTCCATTCAATCACTTGTTAACACACTTGTCGGAATGCCCCGGGATCTCCAGCTGCTTTGGGCAGACTCACCGGTTTCTTCCAGCATCTCTGATGCTGCTTGCGCTTCTACAGTGTGGTATCTTCACCTGCTTTCCTGTTTGGAGTGTAAGGACGCTCCTCCGGAAATCCAGTCACACGCCAGCTTTCCTTTGTGGCGCGGGGTTAAGATTGCTGTCGCGTCGAGTGGCCCGACCTCCAGGAGCTCCTGCACTGCTCTCAGGATCTACACGTCCCTCCTTGCTCACACATGGTATCTCACTGCCTGTCCGGGAAGCCTTCACAGCTTCAGAAGCTCTATCGGTGTGCCTTGCATTTAGGAGCCTTAGTGTTAATGGCAACGTCTCCTCCTGCACAGCTCGTCCCCAAAGTGCGGTTGCCATCTTTAAATGTCCCACTCATTGAAGGTTTGGAAAACAACTAGTCTACATGTTGTACTTTGAGATCCTATCACTTTGCACAAACTCTTTTGTCCTCCACATCTCAGTACCTTAGTGGTTATGGAAGTTGATGTCCATAACTTTCTTTGAGCTTTTAACTCCTGGATGGTTTTTCTCATAGATTTCACACAAAGTCACTTCAGAAACAAAAGATGTTATGTGTTAGTTGTTGCTGTTTGGGTAAAAGGTGGAGGCCTGACTAGAATTACAGTGGGCCATTAAAAACATGGGTATCACAGGGTCTTCCTTATGGGGATGGGGGAACACTGTGACTCCTCCAATGAAGCCTTGGCATCTCTCCTCTACTTGTCTCTTCCCATGTGCTGTGTTAAGGATTTCAATCAGGCAATGCACCCGGGTCTCAGCCTAGCATGCAATGCACAAATTAAATACTTATTTATTATGTCTATAGGTTCAATATTCTGAGTGACATACCACTCATATCACACCCCTCCTCAAAATAACCCCAGGTCACAATGGACCAGGAATCAGGCTGGTTGGTAAAACCAATATTTATTTATTTATTTAAAATTCAAATCAACATATGTTTGAATATATGGGGCAGCAATCACCAATGTGGTGACAATACAAATCAGAATGTAGGTAAGGCAGATGAATTCACTTATAGCAATACAGAAGATAAAACACAAGGAAAAGACAGTTTTGGCTTGTTGAACAGATAGCGCTTAGGTTATGTTTTCCCCCTGCAAATTTCTCAAGTCACAAAGAAGCAATACTACCCATATGTAAGTAAGCAGAAGGTATTCAGGAATATAGAACAGTGTATTGGGTTTGAATACAATCTTCCCTCCCCAAACAACAAAAAAAATGTTTTTGGAACTTTTACACTTTTAAACTGACAGTTGAAAATGGGTTAGGAAAACAATGAAAAGAGTGCAAAAATCCTTAAATTGATATAGGTTCCTATAGGAGCAACTATACAAAGATCCTTTGAATGGGAAAAAACAAGTCAAATACACTATTTCTGGATGTTTTGGTTTTGGATGTAGCTACAGGTTTTAGGATTAAGTCAGAGTTGAAATTAAGTCTCTAGCTATTAAATTGAGGAAGTTCTACGAGATTGAATGAGAGGTGTTTTTGAAAATAAAGGTGTGAAAACGTTTTTTACAACGACAATTATGCTCTAAACTAGGGTATTCAGGCTGGTTACCAGTTTGAAACACAGTAACCTCCAGAGTGGTCTGTGGAAACCAACCCCAGCACCTCCGTGTTCGCCTTGGAGGACTCAGTCGGATTACCCATAGGATGATTTTAAGGGTTTGGGATTTCACAAGACAAAAGGATTTTAAAGAAATGATCACAAGGAATCAAAGACAATGTTCAAGCCTGGTGTGACAGTATTACAAGCTCTTAAGTTAAAGAGAGGATAGGTTATACATTGGGATAGGACAAGGAAAATATACTATGGGTTACTAGGATTCCTATTGATACTTACAGTCCTCTTTAAATAAAGATTGGACCGTCAAGGGTTCTGGTCATCATGGAGCAGGTCTATAGGCAGCAGGGCACATCTGGCAGAATTAGATCCGCTGGGCGGTTCTGTTCAATGGACTGGCACCTCAAACTGGACTGGATTGGATTGGCCCTTCTGGTTGCTGGACACTGTAGATCAGTGGGATGGCGAGTTTCAGCAGGCAAGCATGAATGGTAGGAAGCCAGACTGGATCAATATTATTTCCCTTAAGTTTGGGATGGGTCAGGATTTGGGCCTAGCTGAAAGGAGTTCAGCAAATGCTGAGGCCTTGGCTTGGTCAAGATGAAGAATTCAGGTACAAGATGAAAAAGTCAGGAACAGAGCGTCGCACGGAAATCAGGATGGAGTCAGGAATCAGTGTGTTTGTGTGTTGTGAGGGTCCCTTATTTATCATGCTAAGTGACATCACTAAGTTTATGGTAGGGGCAGACTTGCAAACCACACCCACCAGGCTATTAGTGGTCAAAGGCACAGTTCCCTCTGTGCTCTTTGCTGATAGGATGACAGAAAGGTTGGCATATTTTATGATGTGACTTGGGAAACTCCGACAGTTATTTGGACAACATTTTTACTTTCCCATAAATACACATTTATATACATATGCCCTCTTATAAATACAGACACATACATTACATATTTTGTAGGTTACATTTACATCTAACTCCCAAGTCGGTAGGACCTGGCGTTGTCTTTCTATTGAATTTTAGCAATTTTAATCATAAAGGTTTGCCTACCAATTCCTAATTTGGTACATATATGTGCCATCACCCTTAGTACATGGTACACAATATTAGATCTGCAGCATTAATAGTTTTGGCGCAATTAGTCTTTTTGCATAACTTCAGTTCCTTACACAGTAAGAAATCCTATCAAGTTTTCAACTGGCTATCATGAGTTCAAATTTATATGTATGTACTTTTCACTCATTTACTTATTCTTGCCAGAAAGTTAAATGTCATGAAGTTCTGTGTCAAAATAAGCAATGTAATTTCAAAAATCCATGTCAGGTTTTTTGTCTTCCTTCACCAGTGTGAGCAAATGGCAAGTCCTTTGAAGTTAAATGAGAAGGCTCCTCCTGGAGAATGGAACATCCTGCCCCTCCCCTGCAGGGATGAGTGTTCAAGGCTGCCATTGTCTTTGCCTTTGGCACAGACGAAAGTCTGGTGAGGTCTTTTGTCATGAGTATGTGAGGCCTCCCCCAGAAATGAGTCCTTCCTGCCAGCAATGAAGTGTCAATCTGAAGTGTTAACCTTTCTCAGGCTGAATTCTAAGCATAATTCTAATAGTTAATTAACTCAAGAATGGGTTTTAACTCTAAGTTACCTACATCTTTCATTAAAACATATAAAATGAACACAGTTTATAGGGAATTCTTACATTAGCAATCCTTTGACATTTCTTCAAGAATTAGGCCTTTCAACAAAAACATGCTTTCAAGATAGGCGATTTTGCACTTTCTTCCTGGAAAAACACATTAAACTGAGTTCTTTTAAATCCACTTTTCCTATGCAGCACATACATTTTATTCAGGACCAGTTTTTCCCTTGAGTGCTGGGATTTCTTTGCAGTCTGGAATCATGTATCCAGCCTTTGTTTAAGTTCCTGTATGCACAGCCAAAATTGTTACATGTTGCAATTTTAGCTGCATTTTTCCCGTGGAACTGAAAACAAACGCTCCTGGATGGCCTTTTCCTTAGATACATTTCAGAACTGCTGTCAATCAATGAGTCCCGGTTCCTCTCGCCATGCTAAATGATCCTGACATTTCAGTAACTTTTTAATCTCACTGATTCAATGTAAAATAATGGATCTAGCGTGAAAAGCAGCACTTTTGAAGGTATTTTCGATTTTTAGCACAGTTCTGCTGCTTTGCTCCATGTAGAATGTAACAGAACCCACTGGCATGCTCCTGCAGGGAGAATTCTGTTTTCACCCCTCCTTGACTGTGTGTGGCAGGGTGTGCAGCCTTTTCTTGGTTGTGACCCAAATGCAGTTTTGCAGATTTTGGCACACACAGGAGTCAGCGCATCCATTTTGGGCTGTTTCCTTCCCCATTTGAAAAGTGATGCAGTGGGGCACATTGGAATGGGTCAAGATATCCCACAGAAGACCCCCTCCGACTTCGGCTTGACTTCCAGTCGTGGGGAAGTCGGGCATGTGGGATTTTTCTTTCTTCTCATAAAGAACACAGGTTTCTTCCAGTGTAATTTCTTCTTCCCTCGGCGAATGATGCGACACGCTCTCCTCGCTGGCTCTTGTTGGAATAGGAAGGATACCCCCATCTTCTCTCATGCTTTCTTTTCCGGTGTGTGGAGCGACACTCCGGATCTCTTTGGTTTTTCCTCCCGGGTCCCCGTAGAGGTCCTCCTTGGTTATAAGGTATAATTCATGCAACTATAAAACAGAACACAACCCAGTTATGAAAATGTTCCCACTACTGCCCTCCAATAGGGATGACAGCCATGGGATATACAAAAGCATTCAGTGACAATTTACAATATTCCCACATGTATTTAATGACATTTTAAAAATGTTCTAGGTTTCATCATTCTCTCTCTCTGGGTTTTTTGTAGGCTCTTCTATTTGCCACAAAGTATGCCTGAGGTGGCAAATCTTTAGCTGGTTGATGTGGACCCACTTGTCCTCTCCTGTCAAATCACCCCTTGGGATGCAGATTCTGTAGGCGACTGGTGAGATTTTGTCCTCAATTTCAAAAGGTCCCCGTCAGCTGGGCAAAAATTTGCGTTCCTTGGCTTGGTTCCTTTGGAAATTGTACAAGTAGAACCTTTCTCCTACTTGATATTCCTTTTTGGTTGTCTTAAGGTCATAGTGGGTCTTCATACTGTCTGCAGATCTTTCTAGATTTTGCTGAGCATACGCAAAAGCATGTTGAAGGTGTTTTCTCAGATTCTCAACATACTCATGAGTTGTAGAGGCATTTATCAATGTCTGCTCTTGGGTTCTATAGAGCAGATGCTGGGGTAACACCATCCTTCATCCAGTCATCAGCACAAATGGAGACATTTTAGTTGCAGAAGAAGGGCTAGACCTGACGGCCATCAGGACAAGGGGTAATCAAATATCGCAACTTGGCCCAGAGTCTGCCACAAACTTTTTATAATGCGCACAATGGTTTTATTGTACCTCTCAACTCCACCACTAGAGGACTGTGGTAAGCAATGTGAAGTTTCCTTTTTACCCCAAGTATCTCCCACATCTTTGTCATCACTTCGCTGGTGAAGTGACTACCTCAATCTGACTCAAACCTTTGGGGTAGTCCAAAACGCGAGAAGATGTGATTGATCATCAGGGTAGCTGCTGTTTCTGCCTTGCAATTTGGGGCCAGGAGACATTCCACCCATTTAGTAAACAAGCATGTTACGGTTAACATGTACCTGTTCCTCCTAGAGGAGTGAATCACAGGCCCAATGAAATCTACTTGTAAATCTGACCAAGGCAGCGTCATCCCCCCCTCTTTTGGAGGGAGCACGGTTTATGAGTGATGTTGGCTGAAATTGTGCACACACAAGACACCCCTAAAAGTATTGGTCGAGGTCCTGTCCCATGTGTGGCCAGTATGCAACCTATCGCAAGATTTCAAATGTAGTATGAAACCCCCGATGACCGGCTGTGACCACATCATGGGCTTGACTTAGCAAAAGGCTTCAGAATGAGGTAGGGACCACCCACTGGTCACAGCCAGATATGGATCTATTCAACAACAAACCGTCTTGGATTCGGAGCATTTTTGGACATTTCATCAACACTCTGAGGTCCTACTTCCCAATTCAATCGGTATCCGTCAGGGGAAAGTCCTCAGGGTCCTCAATGTGTTGATAAAACTTACCAATTATTGGCTCCCCCTTTTGAGCCGTAATTAAATCAGCATCTGCGGTCTCCTTACTCCACTGGGCAGTTGAGAGTTCATTGTGAGCATTTGTCTGGGACCTAGTGATAGCAGTGACCTGAATTTTCCCCAACAGGGACTCGATCTCAAGTAGATCCCCTTTGATGGCTTCAATTTGGCCTAGCTGATCAGCTAGGTTATTTTCAGTTTTGTGTGGTCCCTCTACTTTGGAATGACCCTTGATCTTTTTCCAGTAGATGGTCATCCCACTAGAGGTGACCAGATCATTAATATTTTGCATAAGCTTGCTATGTTTGAGTAGTTTGTTGTCAGCACAAATACATGCCTCTGGTTTTCCAATTAACCAGGTGCTCCACGAACCCGTTCCGGATATAATCTGAAACAGTGATTATGACTAGTTTGTGCAGTTGGTTTTGGACAGCAGTGAGGATGGCTTGATGAACTGCTATCAGCTCTGCCACCTGACTACTACAGGGACCGATTTTGTATCCAGCAGAGGGTTCTGTGGCATCATTCACCCAGGCATTCCTCACACCGGACACTAGTTCCTTTTCCCCGTTGTTGTTGTCAACATGGTAGGAGCACCCATCCACATAGACAGTGGGCATTACCTCACACTTGTCTTCTTCATAGACTTTGTGTGGGGAATTGAGGTACGCCTCCATGTTGTCTGGATTTTAAGACTTTCATCCTCGAGATGGTTTTCTCTGGCACAATCATGCAAGTCAGCCAGACCTTGCGCGAGGGGACTCTTCTTGTTTTGGCCACATATGACCTCCACAGGAAAGCCTTGCATTGACAGAATCCAGGAAGTAACTCTGGAAATACTCACATTTCCGGCCCAGATTCTGTCACTTGAAGATATTGCAGAGGCTGGTGTGGAGTTTTCACTATGATGTGTTCCCTCTTGATGAACGGGCAGTAATTTTTCAATGCCCACACCGTTGCCAGGAGTGCCTTCTCACATTCGTTGAATTTTTCCTCCACAGACGATGAAGTCTTACTTGCATAGGAGATGACATTATTGACCTTGTCATGCTTTTGGTATAATACTGCGGTCAAGCATGTATTTGAGAACCCTGTCTCCAAGAAGAACTCCTTGTTTTTGACAGAGTAAGCTAGACAAGGCACTTGTGAGAGGCTTCTTTTGAGTTGCTTTACTGCCTCGGCTTGTTCTGGACCCTACTCCCGCTTGACCCGCCCCTTCAACAGATGGATCAGGGGTCTTGTGATCTCTGCATATTCCTCAATGAACTTTCTGCTGTAATAAGTCAGTCCAAGGAGGCTTCTTAGCTCACGCAGAGTTGTGGGGTCCTTTAGTTTCAGGAGTGCTTCCACTTTCTTTTCCTGGGGACAGAGACCCTCAGGAGTTATCTCATGCCCCAAGAAATTGACACGGGTCCTGCACCACTGTGCCTTTTGGAAAGTAAGTTTTGCTCTGGCAGACCTCAACTGTGTCAGAACATAACAGATTTCTGCTATGTGTTCCTCCACAGTTGAGCTTTTGATCAGAACATGACCTACATAGGCCAGGTTACCCCTTTCGCCCAAGTCTGGCATGGCCTTGTGTAAGGATATATTAAATTCATTGCCAGAGTTGATGTATCTGAAGGGAGTCCGGGTTCATGTGTACTGCTGCCCCCCGAAGGTAAAGGCCAGTTTGTATTGGTCTTCCCTACTGACAGGTACGGTCCAGTACCCATTGGTGAGGTCAATGGCAGTGTATACCTTTGACCCCTGGATCTGGGCCAGCCCCTGGTCAATGTAGGGAAGAGGCCATTGGGATGTGTGGACCCGTTTGCTTAGCTCCATTAGGTCAGCACAGAGTCTACACTGGCCGTTAAGTTTTAAAATCCCCAGCACCGGATTATTAAAGGTGCTGTGGACTGGACAAATTATCCCACAGGACTCAAGGTTTTTGATCATTTCTGTGAGGGACTCCATGGATGCGAGAGGCAAGCAATATTGCTTCACAAACACTGGAGTCATACCAGGGTCTGTGGGAATTGTTGTTGTATGGATTTTGTTGTTCCCACAGTCATATGAGTCCACTGCAAAGAGATCCTGAAAATCTAAGAAAACTTGTTTCAACTTTTGCTTTTTCTTCAGAGTCTCACAGGCATCAGCTAGGTTGACGCTCTCTTCAACCATCTACCTGAAGCCCGGAAAGACAGCTGGTTGGAGAAGTCCCTGGTTAAAGTATTGACCTGGACAGAGGGTTCCAGGCAGGGAAGGCAGCCCTTGTGGACTTGGAAGATCACCTCATCCCGCCTGAAGTCACAGGTCACCTCTTCCTTATCATAAGGGCAGGAAGATTACACCAGAAAATTCCCCCCCTTCCGGGTGAAGATCCTGTCTGGTGTGGTGTTATTGTCACTATCAATGTCAAAACAGTCCTTGGGGGTCGGTCCTATCAATCCATTACCTAAATCTATGGAAAAATGTTGGTCATCAACCGCCATTCCAATAATGGTGCCTGCACCCAGACTGATATTCCTAAGGTTGCTGTTATCCACCACTATTGGAATGGTGTTGTGTTCTATATTGACTTACAGTGTAGGGTTTAACACCAACCCTTGCTGTTGGAGATGGGCGTTGAGGTGAACATATGCATCAGGATTTTGTAGTTTCTGTCCTCTTTTAAATTCTACTTTAAGTGGAACTAGTCATGTCCGTCCTGGGATGGTGACTTCCTCTCCAATTTGAACTTCAACTGCATACGGCAGCAATTGGGCTGACTGAAATGCTTTTTCTGAATCATCAAAGTACATGGGATTACCCCCTAACTGGGACTAGGCTTTGTAGTTTATCAGGTCAAAACTAATGTCAAAGCGATTGAGAATGTCACTGCCTAAATAAAATGCAGCAGGGACATCTTGCACAACCCAACAGTTATGTAATATGCTTTTGTTGCCAATCGAAATTTTTTGCATACACCTGCTAAGCAGGAGATGTTTGGAATTGGGAGTTTCCAGGTTCATTTCCCATTTGTCTTTCAATTTAAAGGTGGGAATGACTGGATCTTTTGGGAGCTTTCTGATCATGGCTTCACTGATGAAGCTCTTACCGTTGTTCACGCACACTCGGGCGAGAACAGATTCCTTCCCCTCATTTAACTGAATAGGGATAAACAACTTCTGAATGTCAGCTAATCTTTGAGCTGGTTTCTCATAATTTTGGACTATGGAAGTGGGATTTCCTGATTGTGAATTAGTATAGAATTTCAGAGTATTTCCTTCTAGTGTGGAATGTCACTTGAGACTGGAAGGAAGGTTGATTTTCAGAAATAGAGAGGAATTCCCATCACCAGTTTGTTGTCCTACTGCAATTACTGTCACGTCAGGGATTTGGTTGTTTTGAAAATGCAATTCAATATGATCCTGTTTTGTTCAACCATGTGGCATGTGCCATTAAAACTGACATGGTTGACGCTATGTTTTAATTTTATTGGTCAGTTAGTCTTGGTCCAGAGGACCTTGTTTACAAAGTCTAACAGGGGAGACAATCTGCGCAGGATGTCATTCTGCAGTAAACATGGTGTGCCCTCCGGAGTCATGACTTTGACCGGGTTCACCTTGTGTGCCCAATTTTAATTTCCAAAAATGCAGTCCCCTCGACAGGAATTTCATTCCCATCAAAGTTCTGAAGTTGTCCAGGAATCTCCTCCCTTCCTGAATTCAGCTGATCAAATGCTCTCTTTGACAGAAGAGTGGCTTGGAATCCAGTATCCACCAGTGCCAAAAATGTACATTGCCCTTGTACTTGCACCGGGGCATAACATCTTCCCTCCTTCTCCTCAAGGGGGCATAGATAATGCACATTTTTGGACAACTGGTGGGCTAATTTTGGTGGGTTAGTTTCTTGATTCTTGATTCTGACACAGGGGTAGTTTGGGCATTATTCTGTGTGGGAGCTTGGGGATCTGTAAGAAAAATATGGCAGTTGGATATCGGGGGAGTTTTGGGCTCCCCTGGTGTCATGATGCATACCCCCGGGGACCCAGACCAGGTCCAGCAACACCGGAAGCAGGCATCAAGTTATTTTGAGCAAGCCCAAAAACTCCTGCTAGGGGCTGTTTGGGTGCAGTCCTGGCACCTATGGCACCAGGCTCAATTGGAGAGTCAGTCCTGGCACCATATGCACCAGGCTCATACAGCAGAACTTACCTGATGCAGACCATGCTGCAAACTTACCTTTTGCAGACCATGCTGCAAGAGCTCCAGGACAAATGAGGCTTGGAAGGGACTATTTTACCTTGGGCCTATTTTTTACTCGGTGGGGGCTGGGGAGGAATACTTACCTGGGACTACTTTGGAGGCTATTTAAACCACGCCCGAAGAGCAGCACATGTTTTGCGTTATTCTGCATCCAGCAGCGTAACTCTCACCGTGTCTGCAAGCCTGCATCCAGTCTTCTGCCACGCCTGCCTCGAGTTTGCAGCTCCTAGAAAAAGGGGGAAAACCGAAGGAGAAAAGGTTAGAACAAGAGCAATACCTTCGATCCTTACCTGAATTCCGGATCCACCGCGCCTTCGAGCTGGAAGAAATAAGTTTTCACGCACGCCGCCTCGCCTGCTGCAGCCCCGCGCTGAATTTACCAGCCTTTGCAGCATTCTCACGATCCACCGCATCCTTCTGCACGTTCCCGCCGCACTCCGGCTCCCAAGGGGAACACAAGAACAGCAAAGGTGAGCCAAGGGAATAAACAGAGGCAATAGAAACTACCCCCATAGACTTACCTGATTTACCGCCTGGGGTACTTTTCCTCTTCACGGGTCAGCGCAGTCTCCATAGAATCCACGCCGTACCCCCGCCCCTAAGGGGAACAAAAGGACAACAAGGTGAGACAAAGGGACAAGCAAGGGGAATTCTTCTCACCACAATAGACTTACCTAATTTTACCGCCGGAGGCATTATTCCCCGAACTTCATATTTTCTCTCCGCACCTGCATAAGGGAGAAAGCAACAGGTTACATTCTGGGCTTATTTTATTGAACTGTGTGGGATAAGACAAATCCTTACCTGAACTTCGTCAGCTACCACGAGGAACTCTTCGCTGGGGACAAGCTGCAAACAGCAAGGAATCGGACAAGAGTGAAAGTCAGACATTTGAACTCTTATGAACTACAATGTTCTGAAACTCACCAATTCCTTCAACCAGTGAAGCAACTGGTTATCTACGCGCCCCTGCGCTCGATGTAGGATGGAGAGCTTATCCTTCCAAGCCATCAGGTGAGACTTTAAGAAGAGACATTAGAGGCGATCAGTGGGGAGAACAGGAGGGGGAGGTGGGGGTTAACTCTCAACTCCACGGGTGGTTAATTCCCTTTCTCCTTTTACAGAAGAATACTCCTACGGGCCAAGCAAACCAAGCTGGGTGGGCCAGTCCAGTCTGTCATCACGGCACTACACGTCACATTGGTGGAGACCGCAGCTGTCCAGTTCGGATCGACGCCCCTGTGGGAGCCAGGTGAGCATAACAGAATGCGAAGCCTACCCACAAATTCCCACCCAGGCATTATGGAAGCTTCAAAAACTGAACAATTGGCCGAACTACTAGGGGAACTGAGGGCAGAAGTGCATTCCGTCCGTCAAGAGACCAATGCTCTTAGGAGAGAGCTGATTTTTTCAAAGGAGCGAACTGATGATCTTGCTAGGCAATTACTGCAAAGCCAGGCTGGACAAACGCCCCTACCAGAACTCGGGGGGAATCCAGCTCCTGTTTCATCGAGTAACCCTGTGCAAATAAACCTACCAGGAACTAATCCATTAGCTCCGCCCGAACGCTTTGCCGGGGACCCTAAAAGGTTTGCTGTGTTCATGAACCAATTCCTCTTGCACTTTTTATGCAGACCTGGAGCCTTCCCAAATGATCAAGCCAAGGTAGCCTTTGTATTGTCATATCTCAGTGGCAGTGCAGCTGATTGGTCAATTCCACTAGTTACTCAGGATGACCCAATTTTTTGAGATTTTCAGGGCTTTCAAACGAGCATGGAAAGACTGTTTGCCTGGCACTCCCAAGGACAGGCCCTGTATAACAAACTTTTGTCCCTACGACAGGGTAACCAGAACCTTCGATCCTACATCGCAACCTTTAATAGGTTGATAGTGGAAACTGGATGGCCTGAAGTAAAACGAATCACGTTATTTCATTGAGGGCTTCGAGGAGAACTCAAGGATGTCTTGGCTCAAGTCGTGAACCTACCTCAAGATTCCGCTGAATATATAGACTTAGTGGTCCAGTTAGATCACAGACTTCAGAACAGAAAGGCTGATCGAAAAACTCACCATCTCGCACCAATGCACCATCACCCTACACCTCATCTATCGACCACCAGGCACCCTAGGAGACTTCCAGGCCTCCATCACCCACCTCCTGGCGGACAACCTCAAAAAGTCATCCAAAGCCATTCTCCTTGGAGACATCAACCTTGGCCTGAATGACGCCAAAGACCCTACAGCCAAAGCACTTGACACAGCTCTAGCCACCCTAGGATTCGTCAACACCATCAACAACCCCACACACGCCCTAGGCAGATCACTAGACTGGATCGCCCACCACAATTGCCCCATCACAGTCACGGGCAACACCCCCACCCCATGGTCCGACCACCACACCATCACCTTTAACATCCCCACCACTACAACCACATCCCACCCCCCTCCTCCCTTGCCTCCTGCCCTTACAAGGAGTGCCCGTCAACTGACCAAAGAAAGACTCCTACCCTTCTTACAGGGACCTGCCTTCACAGCCCCATTCTCCAACGACCCGGAAACTCTGGCAAAAAATTATGATACGGCCATCACAGCAGCAATCAATACCATCACCCCACTTAAACTTCGGAAAACCAAACCCACTATACATGCTAATGCGTGGTTCACCCAAGACCTTCTAAAACTACGCTCCGACAAACGGGCAGCATTAGCTCTTTGGCAAACATCACGGGATGAGAAAGACAAACTCAACTTCAAATCCCTTGCAATTAATTACAAGAAAGCCATCATTAAAGCCAAAGCTAAATCCTTCGAAGAGAGAATTGCTGAGGCCAAGTCGAACACCAAGAAAATGTTCGCCATTTTCAGGGAACTTGAGAACCCCACACCCACCCCCCAAAACTTCACTAAGGACAAAGAATGGTGTGACAACATCCAAACAGCCTTTCGCAATAAGATCAGCCCTCTCCAAGCCAAAATCTTGAACACCAAACTAACACTCTCCACCCACACTACACCCTCCCCACCACCACTGCCCCCATCACCCACTGAGGCCCCACCCACCTTCTTGTTTAAAACCGTCCAAGAAAACGACATGATCAACATTATGAAAAACATAAAACCCTCCAATTGCAAAGGCGACCCCTGTCCTGCCTCCATCATCAAAGACTGCGCAGACACCTTGGCCCCTTTTCTAACAGCCTTCGTCAACGCCTCCTTCACCACTGGGAGAGTCCCCGCCTGCCTAAAGGAAGCATTGGTCCGCCCCCTCATAAAGAAACCCACACTTGACCCCACCTCCCCTAATAACTACCGCCCCATCACCACTGTCCCTTTCCTCCTCAAGATTCTAGACAAAGCAGCCTACCTGCAGGTCCAGCACTTCCTCGAAGAACAGAACCTCCTTGGACTGAGACAATCCGGCTTTCGCCCTAGGCATGGGACAGAGACCGCCCTACTCGACCTAAAAAACCAAATGGACGACGCAAGGGACCAAGGCAAACCTGTCTTGCTCCTTCTCCTGGATCTGTCGGCAGCTTTTGATCTTGTAGACCACGACATCCTCTGCCACCACCTCTCCTCCACAGCCAACTTCTCTCAAGAAGCCATTACATGGATCACCTCCTTCCTCCAAGGCAGGACCATGCAGGTCTTCTCTGACCTAGCCACTGCATCACCCTCTATCATGCTATGTGGCGTGCCCCAAGGCTCCTGCCTCTCCCCCACCCTCTACAACATCTTCACCCGCCCCCTCTTCCTCATCCTTGACGCCATGGGCATCTCTTACACCAACTACGCCGACGACACACAGATCCTTCTCACTCTGACAGGCGACTATGATACGGACTCTGCTACCCTCAACAACATCTACAACACAATTCAAATGTGGATGGCTATCAACGGCCTCTGCCTTAACTCCGACAAAACTGAGCTCCTACTCATAGGCTCCCCTGACACCCTCAAGAAACTTGACGCTCAGTTCAGCCATTTCACCATTGACTCAATCACGATCCCAGTACTTGACACGGTAAAAACACTAGGCGTCTACTTAGACTCCAATCTATCCATGACCAGACAAGTAAACGCCATTGCCTCCTCGGCCGCTTACCATGCAAAACTCCTTAACGCAATCAGACATTATCTGTCAAAAGACACCTGCACTAACATAGCCAGGGCCATAACCGGCTCGCGACTTGATTACTGCAATATTCTTTTCCTTGGGACCTCCAACAAAAATCTTGAGAAGCCCCAAGTAATACAGAACAGTGCCCTATGCGCTGCACAAGGCATTGGCAAGAGAGAGCACATCACCGCTGCCAGAAAAACTTCCCACTGGCTCCCCATAAAGGAGAGGATCCTATTCAAAGCTCTAAGCATCACCCACAAATGTGTCCATCTTGCCGCCCCAATGTACCTTTCGCAGAGGATCCACCTGGTCTCCTCCACAAGACCCACTAGATCACCCTATGCCAGCATGCTCTCAGTACCCAGGGTAAAAAGGACCAGAGCAGGGGGCTCCAGTTTCCCGTACCTCGCTGCCGTACACTGGAACACCCTCCCTAGCTCCCTGCGCTCTGAACCCTCACTGACCGCCTTTCGGAAAACCCTGAAAACGACCCTGTTCATCTAACAATTACATGGCCTAGCCCTCATAATTGTATTGTATGATGTATTATGTGATATATCTGATCACAGGTCACTGCCTTACTGTAACCCAAGGCACAACCTGCTCACATTGTAACTAAGTCTTCCTTGCAAGTAACAGTGCCACAATGCCCCTGGGCTGCCTGCGCGCTATATAAATTTAATAAATAAATAAATAAATAAATCGAGCCAAGTTTGAGAATCGGGTGTTGGTTAAAACCCACGCTAACCCCAAAGGAGCAGATGCTTCAGAGCCCATGCAAATCGGAGGGGTTAAAGGACCCTTAACCCAGAAGGAAAGAGAAAGGAGATGGCAAATACAATTATGTCTATATTGTGGAACTTCTGGGCATTTTCTACGTGATTGCCCTGTGAAACCACCCAAGAAGGTGGTAGGAGCTGCTGATAAAAGCCATATGGAGTCAGACTCGTGAAACGACCACGCCCGCCAAGCATAGAGGTCCGCTTGTCGAGCTTGAAGAAGGATACTCAGACCTCGCATTTCATCATACCAATGGTCCTCGTAGATCCAGGGCAGCCATCGCATATGCACGCAGTAAAGGCATACATGGATAGCGGGGCCATAGGAAACTATGTGGACTACGACTTGGCTTCCAGGATGAATCTACCTCTCTGCCGAAAAACCACCTCAGATGTCATCACCACAGTCGATGGAACTGAAATCGCCTCTGGGCCTGTGACTCATTCCACCGCAGATATGACACTATTGGGTCAGGATGGGCATCGAGAGACTATTGTGTTTGATCTAATCAAAGCCCCAAGTTTCAAATAATACTGGGGATACCTTGGTTGGAAACACATAATCCTTGTATTGATTGGCGAGAGAAGAGAAGGGAATAACCTTCCCGGATTGTGCACAAACCTGTTACCCAAAGAAAAATCTGAACGCAGGCCTGGCCTCAGTAACCACAGCAGTCATGCAACTACCTCCAGAATACCAAGAATTCCAGGATGTCTTCCAAAAAGAACAGGCAAACACCTTACCTCCTCACAGATCGTACGATTGTCAAATCGATCTCATACCCGGTGCACAACCCCCTTGTAGCAGGATCTATGCCCTTACGGAACCTGAGAACCTTCAGCTATGACAATACTTAGACCAGTACCTTGCCATTGGCTTTATTCGCCCATCCAAATCCCCTGCATCTTCAGCTTTGTTCTTCGTGCCCAAAAAGGAAGGTGACCTCAGAACGTGCATAGACTACCGCGCATTGAACCAGATAACTGTTAAGAACCGATACCCATTGCCTCTGATCCCTGAACTACTGGACCAAGTGAAGGACGCTTGCATATATACTAAATTAGATCTCTGGGGGCATATCATCTGGTACGTATAAAAGAGGGCGATGAATGGAAGACTGCTTTCCGCACTAAGTATGGGTTATTCGAATACCAGGTGATGCCTTTCGGGTTGTGCAATGCACCAGCAGCCTACCAATACTTCATGAACGATGTCCTTCGTGAACTCATTGACGTTTGTGTTGTCGTATATATATCGATGATATTCTAGTATACTCCTCTTCAGAATCTGACCATGTGAAGCACGTCCGAGCAGTCCTTGAGAAATTGCGCCAGCACAAACTATATGCAAAACTGGAAAAATGTGTTTTTCATGCCACAGAAGTTGAATTCCTTGGGTTTATCCTGACCCCAAAGGGAGTCCAAATGGACTCATGAAAGGTGGACGCAATCCTTAACTGGCCATCACCAAGTTCAGTTAAAGGAGTACAAAGCATGCTCGGCTTTGCCAATTTCTACTGCAGATTCATCCCAGATTTTTCACATGTCGTACATCCCATCACAGCACTCTTGTGAAAAAATAAACGCTTTATGTGGACTGAAGAAGCTGAAAATGCCTTCCAAGAGCTGAAAGCAAAATTCACATCTGCACCTGTATTAAAGCACCCGTGCCCTGAACTTCCATACATAGTGGAAACTGATGCATCCAGTCTAGCCATGGGAGCTGTCCAGTCTCAAAAGGACCCTGAAACTGGCCAGCTTCACCCAGTAGCATTTCGGTCCAGAAAGTTCTTGGCACCCGAGTTAAACTATGCGGTTACCGACAAGGAGTTATTAGCCATTAAATCCGCCTTCAAGGCTTGGCGGCACTATCTTCTCGGTGCCAGGCATACCATTACTGTGATCACCGATCACCGGAACTTACAGTATTTAAAAACAGCCAAAGCCCAATCGTCACATCAACTCCGATGGGCATTGTTCTTTGCCGAGTTCGATTTCGTGATAACCTATCGACCAGGTTGTAAGAATGGCAAAGCAGGCGCCTTATGCCGAATAGGGATGGGAGAGGCAGAAGTGAACCCAGAACCAGTACCTATAATTTCCGAACAAAGGATTCTTGGCATGACTACTCTACAGACACTAGAGGACATTCAGGTAAAGATCCAGCAACTCTTTGATCCTACAGCCCTGCAGGACTGGGTAAAGAAAGGCCCAGACTACTCTATCACCAATGATCTGCCTTATTACCAAGGGCTGCTATTTCTGCCACACAAGGAACTACAAGAGCTAGTCATTTCCCGTTATCATGATACCCTAATGGAGGGGCACCCAGGTATTGCAAAAACCGAAGCTAAAGTTAAAAGACAATTCTGGTGGTCCACCTGGCGAAAGGATATTAAATCATTTGCAATGTCTTGTGGAATTTGCGCCCAAAACAAAAGTCAAAAGAAAAAACCAGCTGGACTCTTACAACCTTTAGACATTCCGTCTACACCATGGCACACCTTATTGTTAGACTTTATTACTGATCTACCTCCTCGTAATGGATTTAACACCATTCTAGTTATTGCGGATCTTTTTTCCAAGATGGCCAACTTTATTCCTTTAAAAGGATTACCTTCAGCCTCAATCCTGGCCAAAGAATTCCTCAAAAACATTGTTCGCATACATGGATTTCCGTCCGTGTTGGTCTCTGACTGGGGTAGTCAATTCATTTCACATTTTTGGAAGAAATGTTGTCAATTGGTGCAAATCGACGTGAGATTATCGACCAGTCACCACCCCCAGACCGATGGTCCAACGGAGAGGACCAACCAGACTCTTGAACAATACCTGCGTTGTATGTTACATCGGACTGAGAGTAATTTGAAGGACATTCTTTGGATCGCCGAATATGCATTCAATATTTCAGTACAGTCTGGAACTGGACAAAGTCCCTTTTATACCCTATATGGGCACCATCCTCGAACCTCAGACTTTGACTCACCCCAACACTTAGAAATGCCAGCAGTGGACCATCTACACGCTACGATTACACAAGCCTTTAAGGAGGCAACTGCACATTTAAAACAAGCGAAGGAGAAATATAAGAAAGATGCTGATCAGCATAGAAGTGATGCTCCACCGCACCAGATAGGGGATCAAGTATGGTTGGCCACAAAACACATACCTCTAAAGGGAACGCAGACCTTTAACCCTAGATATTTGGGACCTTACTCTATTAAGGCCATTATCAACCCGGTGGCCGTCAAGTTGGACTTACCTGCTAATATGCAAATTCACCCCGTCTTTCATGTGTCACTTTTGAAGCCAGTACAACCAGGGACAAGACTAACCAAGTCACCAGACCCCATCCTTATAGACGGGGAACCCGAATTTGAGGTTAAGAACATCCTGGACTCCAAGATGGTGAAGTCAAAACTTTTTTTTTTAATCGACTGGAAAGGTTACGGACCACAGGAAAGGTCTAGGGAACCTAGTGACCACGTGCATGCACCTCGATTGGTGAAAAGATTCCACTGAAATTTCCCAGACAAACCAAAACCACGGGGAAGAATGACTTTAGGAGGGGTCTTGGGGGGGGAGTGCTGTCATGATGCCTACCCCCGGGGACCCAGACCAGGTCCAGCAACCCCGGAAGCAGGCATCAAGTTATTTTGAGCAAGCCCAAAAACCCCTGCTAGGGGCTGTTTGGGTGCGTCCTGACACCTATGGCACCAGGCTCATATGGAGACTCAGTCCTGGCGCCATAGGCGCCAGGCTCATAGAGCAGAACTTACCTGATGCAGACCATGCTGCAAACTTACATGATGCAGACCATGCTGCAAGAGCTCCAAGCCAAATGAGGCTTGGAAGGGACTTTTTTACCATGGGACTATTTTTTACTCGGGTGGAGCTGGCGAGGAATACTTACCTGGGACTACTTTGGAGGCTATTTAAACCACGTCCGAAGAGCAGCACATGCTTCGCGTTATTCTGCATCCAGCAGCGTAACGCTCACCGTGTCTGCAAGCCTGCATCCAGTCTTCTGCCATACCCGCCTCGAGTCTGCAGCTCCTAGAAAAAGGGGGATAACAGAAGGAGAAAAGGTTAGAATAAGAGCAATACCTTCGATCCTTACCTGGATTCCGGATCCGTTGCGCCTTCGAGCTGGAAGAAAGAAGTATTTCACGTGCACCCCCTCGTCTGCTGCAGCGCCGCGCTGAATTTACCGGCCTTCGCAGAATTCTCACGGTCCACCGCATCCTTCTGCACGTTCCCGCCGCACTCCGGCACCTATGGGGAACACAAGAACAGCAAAGGTGAGCCAAGGGAATAAACAGAGGCAATAGAAACTACCCCCATAGACTTTTTTTTTTTTGTTTTGTTTATTAACCTGTTAGGGTTTTTTACAAAACTGTGTTGTGGCGAACTGTGTTTGTGCTACTTTTGGAAGTTGGAAGTTGACCCAGGACTCACGACACCACTCTCGAATTTCCTTGAAGGTCTCTTACTGAGGTTGCAGGCGATAAGCCAATGTCGCTAGCTTTTACCAGAGCTACTTCGAGAAACGTAGCTGCTGCTCTGGACCATCTAGTGGAGTCGCCTGCAATTAGACGGAACCATATTGTCTCTTCGTAGAGTGTAAAAGGGCACGTGATGAGTGGTGTCAAATAAGCCCTTCTTTCCTGCGCCAGTCCAACACATGAAGTGAGTAGATGACGAACAGATTCTATTTGATCAACTAGGCCGCAGACCCGACAATAAGAAGAATTAGCCAGCGCTCTTTTGGCCAAAATTTCTCTCGTGTGCAGAAGATTCAGGCGGGCCCGCAGGAGAATTTTCCTCAACTTTTTTTCGGGAAATTTTTCACAATATTTCAACGGAACCTTTGGGCGATTGTAAGTGGGTGGCAAGTCTTTTAGGGATTTGTACATTAGGGTTTTTTCATTAGTACGTATCCAATCTTGTTCTAGAAGTTTTTGCTTTACACGCCCAGGATTTGAGATGAGGAGGTTGTCCGAACAGTGGACTTCTTCTAGTTTTTTTTCAATTTTCTTCGCCCAGTTAGTGAGTGGTATGCACTTCCCATTTTTCAGTTCATGTTCTAATATCCGAAAGATCGGCAAAGAGTCAGAGGTCCGTATTTTTCTATAAAGTAGAATCGCACTTTGCATAACAACTGAGGCTAGTGAGGGAAGGCCAAGGTCACGCCGAATGGCTGGCATGGGGGCTGAGGTAGGAAGCCCCAAGACCGATTTCCATAGAAAACCTTCCAATCTCAGCCAGAATTCAACAGGTAAAGTTAAGTTGGCTGCCATGCCGTATGTTATGGCCGGTACTACCTTTGTTTTATAGAATTGTAGTACCGGGGTCCAGGAAAACTTGCCAAATTTTCTGTCAACAGCTCGGGATTGGGCTGTCAAGTTCTTGATTTTTTACCATAATGAGGCTTGTAGTGAAATGTCATTCAGAGTGTTGTCTAGTTGGATGCCCAGATACTTAAACTCGTCTACTACTTCGATTTTTTCTTCATCGAGAAACCATGCCGGACATTTCTTTGTCTTTTTTGTACCTTTTGAGAAAGACAGGATTTTGGTTTTGTTTTTATTTATTCGCAGATTATTTTCTTCCATGTATTTGGCCAAGTTTGTTAGCTGTCTCTGAAGGCCCACTGCCGTCTGATCAATCAGAATTAAATCGTCAGCATACCACAGTCTTGAGACTTTAGAGACGCCCACTCACGGTGGGAAGGATCTTACTAATTTCTCTGAGTCTTGGAAGTCTCCAATAAACGAAATGAACAGAGCTGGGGCCAGAGGGCAGCCCTGTTTTACTCCGCGTTTTGTAAAGATTTGCTCTGAGAGTGTGCCTTGTTGGTTTAGGCGAACTCTGAGCGAAGTGGTTGCGTGGAGTGCCATTATTGGTGCAAGAATCGGGTCAGGACATTTCCAGGTGGCTAACTTGCTCCACAGTCTTTCTCGGTCTACCAGGTCAAAGGCCTGGGACAGGTCCACCATTGCCATGTGGACCTTTCCAGTGCCGCTCTTTGTGTTTGCTTTGAGTATGTTCAAAATCAGAAGATTGATTGACGTTCCTGCTCCCTTCTGGAATCCTGTTTGAAACATATCGGCTGCCGGGGAGGCACTGGCCCAGACTTTGAAGTGGCGTAGGAGTAGTGCTGCAAAAATCTTCCCTATGACGTCCAATAATACTATAGGTCTGTAATTGGCGGGGATGTCTCTGTTTCCTTTTTTAGAAATGGGCACCATTACAGCCTCTTTCCAGGTTTTAGGAATTTCTTTGGTTTTCTGAGTTTGGGTGAATATTTCGCCAATTGCTTGCGCCCATAATAGTGGATGTTCCTTGAGGTCAGTGTTAGTCAAGCCGTCTTGCCCTGGGGCCGTTGAGGATTTAAGTTTGTTGATCACTTCTCTGATGTCCTCAACCGATGAGAGAGTGATCCATGGGGAATCTGAGGGGACAGGAGGATGCAATGACGAGTTGGTGGGGCAGCGGTACAGCTCCGTAAAATGCTGAATCCACTTTGACTCTAGGACACAGTTAGCCAGCACATTTGCCCTCTGCCCGTTAATTGATTTCAATAGCGACCAAAAGTCACGAGTGTTCCTTGTGGCACAAGTATGGAGCATTGCTTCGGCGTCATTTTGGTACATGAGCAACCGGTGCTTTTTTAACCATGATTTGTAGGACTTTTGTTCCGCTCGATAATTAGACCATGTTTCCGGCGAGTCAGCTCTTATGGCCGTTTTTTTCAATTTGTTAAGACTCAGCCTTTTTGTCACCACTTCTATGTCAAAAGAGTGCATGAGCGTAGGTTTCCCTGTTTTTGTTCCCGCGAAGTTCGTTTTATGTAGGGCCAGAAGCGTCTGTCGCTTTTACTCTTAATTATTTGGACAGTTTTCCTCGCAATGTTGGACGTGAAATTTTTTACATTGTCGAGAGTTAAACGGAGCCTATTTTTTTGTAAGTTAGATTCCACCACTGCTGGGTAGAAGGACCTTGATGGAACTGTTCCGTTCCATGACATTTTTAGGAGGTTATGATCACTTTCCTGCATTTTCACCACCGTGAAGTCGGTAAAATAGGCTATCAGCCCTTCAGTGACGAATATATAGTTCAGCGTGGCGGTCGAGCTCATTCCCACGTAGGAATTTGTGTTTCTCGATCTTGGAGTAATGATGCATTGTGGAAATTCCTTGATTTCATTAGGAAGGACCAGGCTCGACCTTTTTCGTCCATCGTTGAATTAGGGCTTTGTTTGTTTTTCACTCTCCCCTCACATTTAGAGTTGAAATCACCGCAGATGATGATATTAGGTACTTTCCGCTCCACTGTTAGGTCGTCAATTTTATTGGCGACCATGGTGCAGAACTCTGTAGTGCTGGTTTTCGCCGGGTTCCAGTAGAGGTTTATTATGCCTAATTCCAAATTTATCCAAGCGTCTCTGGTTAAGTCTTGATGAAACCATGTGGTCAGCGTCGTTAGCATTCCATAACCCTCTGCTATTTTCCCTTTTGGAGTGATCCATGAACCAATCCGGATAGCTGTTAGTATGCCTCCGGAGGGGCATCCTAGAATGGACTTGCAGGCGGGCGAGACCTCTGTTGCGTATCCGTCCATGGCTGGTTTATGAACCAACCACGTTTCTTGAAGGCAGATCGGTTCGAACATACCTACATTTATGTCACTAGGCGTTGTGAGATGTCGGTGTCCTCTCGTATTCCACGAAGCCATTTTTAGGGTGCATTTTATTGGAGGGTTTAAGGGACCGGTGCGTTGCTTCTCCATCGGATTTGATCGTTGGTTTTGTTGCTATTTCTTGTAATTTTGCGCAAAGGTTTCCGAAATCCATTTCCATGGATTTCGTGTCGGTGGTACACTCGCTTCTCTTAATGGTCTGCTCTCTTTTGTGCTTTCAGTTCTAGATTGTCTTTTTTCTCTTTTCTCGTGATAGCCTTGTGTTTTTGGTGCATCATAGTTTTTGGTTCGGGTCGTAGTTGGTGGGGTAGTTTGGTTGCTCCGCCACCACCTTTCGTTGCCATATGCCGCGTTTTGTTTTCTCAGGGGCCTCTGTACGTTACTTTCTCTGTGTCGCTCCCTGTCTTGATTTGAACCTTCACTTTTTTCTTTCGTCGCCTTAGCGTTGTCCTTCGATTTTTAGGCCCATTTTTTGGAGATCCTTGTGCACGTCGGAGGTTAACTCCATTGATGCTTTTCTTCTTAAATGGAGGTAGGCTTTTGCTTTATGTTCCCGATGGTAGGGTTCGACCAATATGAAGTCTTCCGATCTTAGGTGGCAGAGTTTTCCTATTTTCCCCAGTCTTTTTAAGACTGTTCTGCGGTTTAGGACCAGATAAGAGTCTTTAGATGATATTTGTTCTAGCTTGAAGAGTTTACCCCCTTCAAAGATTTTATCTTTGTTTGAGGCAGCGTCCTTATTTCGTCTTGGTTCCTTCAGTGACCGAGCTCTGGCGGAATAGTGAGATTTGTAGTGTTTCTGGTCTTGATCTCTATGTGGCTCGTGTCTGGCATTTTCATGTGTCTCCTTTAAGTTTCTCAGAGCTTCTAGGGCAGTAGATGGAGAGTTTGAGCGAGATCGTTGTCTGATCAGCTCCCTAGATGCCTCGGACTGAGTTTTTTCCTCAAGTTCTCGAGTAGGTTCATCTTTTTTTGTGGGAATTGTTTGCGTTTGTTTTGGAGCGTCGTCACAATTCAACGGCAGTGGGGAGTCTGGTTCCCTTTCGTCAGAGTACAGCGATATGTACAACAGATCTGAAGGTGAGTTTGAGTCTACACTTATTCTAGATGTGTCTGCTACATTCGTCTGCTTCAAGTTTGAGGGTAAGGGGTTCATATTCGCTTCCGCTTGATTAACTCCCGTCTCCGTCTCCCCAATACAGTTACGATTTGGAAGAGTTTTCTGAGGGGATTCCTTTGGGCACAACAGCACAGAGGTTTTGATGCCGTTTTTGATCTTTTCTTTGACTTTCCCCTTGGGTATGGGTTTTAGTGGGGACAGTAGTACTGGTGTAATCACATCGGCTTTGTGTTTTGCAGGGATTTTTGCAAAGATAGGGGCGACTTCTTTGTTCTTCTCGGTCTGTGTGGACTGTGTGGTTTTGGTTGATAATTCCACATTTGTATGGGTACTGCCATCTTTCTTTAGCAATTCTGTCATCATAATGTCTATTTTTTCCTCCAACTTTGAATGTATGGAGTTCGAAGTTCTTTCAGTTGCTGTTAGGTAGCCTTCCACAAAAATTAGTTTGTCCTTTAATTCACTGATCATTGCTGTATTGTCTTTCATGGCCTCGTGTATTTATTCGTACAGCTTTGTGAAAGGGTTTAACACTATTGAAAATGCAGACATCACCGACAAAAGATCTTTTTTCTTTGTCGAGGGAGAGTCGTTTTCTGACATGTTTGATGTGTACCCAGGGCGTCTGCTTTTCTGCGGGGTGTTAAAATCTTTAGTGGCGTGGAGTGTCGAGAATCTTTTGAGAGTCTTCTTTCTGCGGTTGATGTGTTAGCTTGGGGAGGCTGAGATAGGTTTTCCAACATTTGGCTCGAGTTTCCCAGAATGTGCGGCCGGGTCCACGCATGATTTTCTGGTTGTTGGCTAGGGCAGAAATTTTGGGTCTGCTTTGGTCCATCTAGGGTGGACACAGAGATTGGCAGGCTCACGTGTGGCAGCTTTGGGAGACTAGGAGAGACTTCGGGAAGCTTATTTGTTACATCTGATTTCTTTCTGTTCACGTCTTCTTCTCTTTCTTCTTGTTGAGACAGTTCGGACAGCACTGGTCTCATTTGATTGCATGTGCCGTCTGAATCCGTCCTTGGAGGTTTGTGTCGGTTTTCCTGGCTTTACTCAGTGGAGAGTTGTCTTGGATGGCCTCTAGGATTTCGGCGTCTGATAGTTCAGACTCTTGACTTATCTTTCTTTTATGTTGCTTTAGAAAGTATCCTTTAGGCTGCTTAGATTCGTCACACTCGGGTTTCCTTTGTGCCCTCCTAATGATTTAGAGATTACTTTTTTTTTCAGGGTCTTTGATGTCGTTTTTTTCTCCCTTATTTGGTTCTGATTAGAGTTTTCGTTATTGCGAGAAGTCTTTATTCCCTGAGGTGAGTTTGTAGGGACTATGCCGTGTTGCTCCGGGTCGCTCAGCTGTATTTCAGCCAGCACTGAAGGCATGCCTACAGCTGGATTTGATGTTTGAGGTCTCAGTTGTCGGTCTAGGTCCTGAACTGGGGATTCGCTCCCCTCTAAGGACCCTGTGGACCCTACGATCTTGATGTCTACTAGGGGGTTTCGGGCCCGTTCAGGGTCCGTGGTGCTGGTTATTTCTAATGGTGGATACACCTCCGGCCCTTTGTTCGTGAAGACCTTGTCTTCTGATTCCGTGTCCCATGAGGCAGTTTGAGTGATCTTCCTTATAGTTAGCTGAGCATTCCTAAAATGAGGCTTCCTTTCAAGGTCTGTCTGCTGGGCTCGACTCTGATGGACCTGAGCCTGAACCATGATGGCTGTATCATACAAGTCTGCTTGCGCTGGGCCCACCTCAGCCCGCGTCGAGCCACTGACGAGCATGTTTACCCGATCTGGGTTTCCCCCGAACTTCTGGAGTGCTGCTTGAAGCTGACGTGGCGAGGTGTGTAGACCCTGCAGGTCGCTTTGTCCGTTGGTAGGTTGGGTAGGTTGCGGTTGATTCGTGTTTAACAAGCCCGGCTCGACAGATCCCTGCCGTGCCCGCCCTCCGATGGTCACCGGCAAGGAATCACTCGTCAAGGCGGTGGTCAGACTGGGCGGCAGGTGCCGCTCCGTTCTTGCTGTTTGGCTGGAGTGACTGTATGAATTCCCCACTGTAGTAGCGAGACTTTCCCGCCCCCCTGCTTGTACGGTGCCCTTCAGGTTTCCAGGTCCGGGGTCAGATTCAGGTTCTGGTGATGAAGCAAGGGGATGGTCAGTGAAGGGGGAAGCGGGGGGTTCGGTCGTTGAATGTTTGCAATGAGGTCTTTCCTTACTCTTAGGAGTAGTAAATGTTGGCGGACCTGTCTCACCCTTCCGTTGCCTGTCAGCCATTTTAGTACTGGCAGGGCGATCTTGCAATGTCTCTTGGTCTGTTTTGCTGCTGCTGCGAAACCGGTGGCTGATGTCGTCCTCCGTTGGTGATGGAGGAGCCATGAGTGTGATATGAGTGTGGTGAGAGGGTGACTACAGGGTTGTGGCAGTAAAATAGGGACAACACGGGTTCTTTACCTTTCTGGTGCTGCCGCAGTGCGCCGAACAGTCGCTCAACAGTCCCTGGGCTTTACTCCTCTCGGGCTTAACGCCACAATGGTGGTAGCCTCCGCTCTTTGTATGCGCCCGAGATCACGTGATGGAGTCACGTGTCGTGTGTTGCGGTGAAGCCCCGCCTCCTCCAGGAAGCGCGGCGGGTTAGTTGTTGCCGGCAAGAGCGTTAGATGGCTCGCAGTGCCGGTTCTGTGGGTTAAAGCAAGGTACTCTCCTTTTTCGGGGCAAAGCAAATTCGCTACTGAGTAGCACACGGGGCGGGCGGCAGCCTACGCTCTTTCTATGCGCCCGAGATCACGTGATGGAGTCACGTGTCGTGTGTTGCGGTGAAGCCCCGCCTCCTCCAGGAAGCGCGGCGGGTTAGTCGTTGCCGGCAAGAGCGTTAGAGGGCTCGCAGTGCCGGTTCTGTGGGTTAAAGCAAGGTACTCTCCTTTTTCGGGGCAAAGCAAATTCGCTACTGAGTAGCACACACGGGGCGGGCAGCAGCTTCCGCTCTTTGTATGCGCCCGAGATCACGTGATGGAGTCACGTGTCGTGTGTTGCGGTGAAGCCCCGCCTCCTCCAGGAAGCGCGGCGAGTTAGTTGTTGCCGGCAAGAGCGTTAGATGGCTCGCAGTGCCGGTTCTGTGGGTTAAAGCAAGGTACTCTCCTTTTTCGGGGCAAAGCAAATTCGCTACTGAGTAGCACACGGGGCGGGCGGCAGCCTACGCTCTTTCTATGCGCCCGAGATCACGTGATGGAGTCACGTGTCGTGTGTTGCGGTGAAGCCCCGCCTCCTCCAGGAAGCGCGGCGGGTTAGTCGTTGCCGGCAAGAGCGTTAGAGGGCTCGCAGTGCCGGTTCTGTGGGTTAAAGCAAGGTACTCTCCTTTTTCGGGGCAAAGCAAATTCGCTACTGAGTAGCACACACGGGGCGGGCAGCAGCTTCCGCTCTTTGTATGCGCCCGAGATCACGTGATGGAGTCACGTGTCGTGTGTTGCGGTGAAGCCCCGCCTCCTCCAGGAAGCGCGGCGAGTTAGTTGTTGCCGGCAAGAGCGTTAGATGGCTCGCAGTGCCGGTTCTGTGGGTTAAAGCAAGGTACTCTCCTTTTTCGGGGCAAAGCAAATTCGCTACTGAGTAGCACACGGGGCGGGCGGCAGCCTACGCTCTTTGTATGCGCCTGAGATCACGTGATGGATTCACGTGTCGTGTGTTGCGGTGAAGCCCCGCCTCTTCCAGGAAGCGCGGCGGGTTAGTCGTTGCCGGCAAGAGCGTTAGAGGGCTCGCAGTGCCGGTTCTGTGGGTTAAAGCAAGGTACTCTCCTTTTTCGGGGCAAAGCAAATTCGCTACTGAGTAGCACACCCCATAGACTTACCTGATTTACCGCCGGGGGAACTCTTCCTCTTCACAGGTCGGCGCAGTTTCCATAGCATCCGCGCCATACTCCGGCCCCTAAGGGGAACAAAAGGACAAGGTAAGACAAAAGGGACAAGCAAGGGGAATCCTTCTCATCACAATAGACTTACCTAATTTTACCGCCGGAGGCATTATTCCCCGAACTTCATATTTTCTCTCCGCACCTGCATAAGGGAGAAAGCAACAGGTTACATTCTGGCCTTATTTTATTGAACTGTGTTGGATAAGACAAAACCTTACCTGAACTTCGTCAGCTACCACGAGGAACTCTTCGCTGGGGTCAAGCTGCAAACAGCAAGGAATCGGACAAGAGTGAAAGTCAGACATTTGAACTCTTACGAACTACAATGTTCTGAAACTCACCAATTCCTTCAACCAGTGAAGCAACTGGTTATCTACGCGCCCCTGCGATCGATGCAGGATGGAGATCTCATCCTTCCAAGCCATCAGGTGAGAATTTAAGAAGAGACATTAGAGGCGATCAGTGGGGAGAACAGTAGGGGGAGGTGGGGGTTAACTCTCAACTCCACGGGTGGTTAATTCCCTTTCTCCATTTACAGAAGAATACTCCTACGGGCCAAGCAAACCAAGCTGGGTGGGCCAGTCCAGTCTGTCATCTCGGCACTCAGGTCACATTGGTGGAGACCGCAGCTGTCCAGTTCGGATCGACGCCCCTGTCGGAGCCAGGTGAGCATAACACCTGGTTCTGATTCTGGTCCGCCCCCACCCTTTTTGGAGGCAGTACCCAGAGTAAGTTTGGGCAAGGTGGTTCTCTGGATCATCATTCTGGGGTTCAATGGTGGGCGATCCTAACACAGTCCCCACATTCACCCAGTCTTTATTAGGATCTCTCGTGACTCATTTTTCTTTTGAAGGGGTTCCCCCATCCCTGAAGAAGATCTTTTTCCCAGAGTCCTCTGAGGACCCCTCTCCTTCATATTGGATGACACTAACCTCCTCGACAAAATGGTTCTTTTTAGGTCCTTTATTTCTCCTACCCGCCCTCTGTTCCCTAGGTTGCAGACTTTCGGGGGCAGGAGATTTTGGTTCCGGTTCAAGGGTTTCCAGGGGCTTTTCACAAGTGGGGAAGGAAGCTTCCTCTAAGGCTTTACACCCCTCTTGCCCTGTGCCTCTTCCTTTGGAACCAGTGAGTTGTCGGGGTTCTCTCCCCATCATTGCTCTGGAGTACCAGACTCTTGGTTTGTGGAGTTTTGAGCCACCATGTTCATCTGAGGGCTCTGCTGAGCCCTCAACATGCGACCCAGATCCTGGGACAAGTTCTGGACTTGGTGCTCCAGTTGGGACACCTGCTCTGGCTGGTACGGGGTCTTTGGTCCATCCTAGATGGATCACGGGAAGGGTAACTGTCCCTTCTCCCATAATACCCTAGGTTGGGATAGTTCTGGTAACCCTCCACCCTTGTCCTACCCTCTCAAGGATTGGGCTGTCTGGACTCAGGAAAGTGGGGAAAGGAAGGAGGGTTGTTTTGTGGGTTGAAGTTTTGCGGGTACCGGGGAAAGAACCCCCGTTTTTGTGGTAAAAGCACTTTTATTTCAAAAACAGAAACCCCAAAAAAATATATTTAAAAAAAAAAAATTCGACCCTTTGGTTTTAGGTCAAATTGAGTCAACCCTTTGGCATTCGATCCTTTTGTATTAGGTACTTTAACTGGACACCCTTTTGGGGCCATGTACAGTTCACTAAGAGCTTGGTGTAATGGGCCCTTGTCCTGCCATTTATCCAGGTCCCTGGCAGTGACCTGTTCTTTGATTTCCTGCAGCCAGACATGTTCATTCAGTTTGGGCCACTGACCCCTGACAAACAGTTTGTGCAGGATGTGTTCCCTAGCCATATTGATTTCTACTGGGATCGCCATTTTGGAACTATCCATTTCTTTATGAATTACTTCAGGGTTGATTTGCTTTTACTTTTACCAACAGGCCCGATTTTGGAGTATTTATTTTGAGAGGTGGTTGTACAGTGTAGCAAACTACACCAACCAAACAAGGTGTCTGTAAACTGCAGGTTAGTCTGCTGTGTTAGAATGTCACGGGTGGCAGCTCAAACTCAAAATCATGGCATGAGCCCCCAAATCTGATAAGGATTTCAATCAGGAAATACACCCGGTTCTCAGCCTAGCATGCAATGCACAAATGAAATACTTATTTATTATGTCTATAGGAATATTCTGAGTGATATACCACTCATATCACACCCCTCCTCAAAATACCCCCAGGTCACAAAGGACCAGGAATCAGGCTGGTTGGTAAAGGCAATATTTATTTATTTATTTATTTAAAATTCAAATCAACAGATGTTTTTAATATATGGGGCAGCAATCACCAATGTGGTGACAATACAAATCAGAAAGTAGGTAAGGCAGTTGAATTCACTAATAGCAATACAGAAGATAAAACACAGGGAAAAGACAGTTTTGGCTTGTTGAAAAGATAGCGCTTAGGTTAACCCAGATGTAAGTAAGAAGCAGCTATTCAGGAATACAGAACAGTGTATAAGGTTTGAATACTATCTTCCCTCCCCAAACAAGAGAGAAAACGTTTTTGTAGCTTTTACACTTTTAAATTGACAGTTGAAAATGGCTTAGGAAAACAATGAAAAGAGTGAAAAAATCCTTAAATTGATATAAATTCCAATGGGAGCAACACTACAAAGATCCTAACAAACATAAGCTATGATATAATATTATATAATAATAATATGAGCAACAGTACGCACTTTAAATCAGAATGGAAGTTTGGGAATACTTTGAATGGGAAAACACACGTGGAAAACTTTTGCAAAATGCGAATTCCCGTCTAAATTTCACTATGCAATTTTTAATAAAAATTGGTCAAATACACTATTTCTGGATAGTTTTTGGCTGTGGATGTAGCTACAGGTCTTAGGTTTAAGTTAGAGTTGAAATTAAGTATCTAGCTATAAAATTGAGGCAGTTCTACACGTTTGAATGATAGGTGTTTTTGAAAATAAAGGTGCGAAAGTGAAAACAGAAATCGGTTTTTACAATGACAATTATGCTCTAAACTAGGGTATTCAGGCTGGTTACCAGTGTGAACCACAGTAAGCTCCAGAGTGGTCTGCGAAAACCAACCCCAGCACCTCCGTGTCTGCCTTGGAGGACTCAGTCGGATTACCCGTGGGATGATTTTAAGGGTTTGGGATTTCACAAGACAAAAGGATTTTAAAGAAATTATCACTAGCACAAGGAATCAAAGGCAACATTCAAGACTGATGTGACAATATTACAAGGATTCCTATTGATACTTACAGTCCTCTTTAAATTAAGATTTGACCGTCAAAGGTTCTGGTCATCACGGATCAGGTCTACAGGCAGCAGGGCACATCTTATGGAACTGGATCAGTTGGGCGGTTCTGGTCAATGGACTGGCACCTCAAACTGGACTGGATTGGATTGGCCCTTCCGGTTGTTGGACACTGTAGATCAGTGGGATGGCGAATTCCAGCAGGCAAGCATGAATGGTAGCAAGCCAGACTGGGTCAATATTATTTCCCTTTAGTTTGGGATGGTTCAGGATTTGGGCTGAGCTGAAAAGAGTTCAGCAAATGCTGAGGCCTTGGCTTGGTCAAAATGAATAATTCAGGAAGAAGATGAACAAGTCAGGAACAGAGCGTCACGTGGAAATCAGGAGGGGGTCAGCAATATGTGTGTTTGTGTGTTGTGAGGTTCCCTTATTTATCATGCCAAGTGACATCACTAAGTTTATGGTAGGGGCAGACTTACAAACCACACCAACCAGGCTATGAGTGGTCAAAGGCACAGTTCCCTCCTGGCTCTTTGCTGATAGGATGACAGAAAGGTTGTCATATTTTATGATGTGGCTTGGGAAACTCCCACAGTTATTTGGACTCAATTTTAACTTTCCCACAAATACACATTCATATACTTATTCCCTCTAATAAAATCAGACACATACATTACATATTTTGTAGGTTACATTTACATCTAACTCCCAAGTCGGTAGGACCTGGCGTCTTTCTATTGAATTTTAGCAATTCTAATCATAAAGGTTTGGCCTAACAATTCCTAATTTGGTACATATATGTGCAATCACCCCTAGTACATGGGTACACAATATTAGATTTGCAGCATTAATAGTTTTGGCGCAATTAGTCTTTTTTGCATAACTTCAGTTCCTTACACAGTAAGAAATCGTACCAAGTTTTCAACTGGCTAGCATGAGTTCAAATTTATATGTATGTACTTTTCACTCATTTACTTATTCTTGCCACCAAGTTAAATGTCATGAAGTACTCTGTCAAAATAAGCCATTTAATTTCAAAATCCATGTCAGGGTTTTTTTTCTTCCTTCACCAGTGTGAGCAAATGGCAAGTCCTTTGAAGTTCAATGAGAAGGCTCTTCCCGGAGAATGAAACATCCTGCCCCTCCCCTGTAGGGATGAGTGTTCAAGCCTGCCATTGTCTTTGCCTGGGGCCCAGACGAAACCCTGATGAGGTCCTTTGTCATCAGTATGCGAGTCCTCCCCAACAATTAGTCCTTCCTGCCAGCAGTGAAGTGTCAATCTGAAGTGTCAACATTTCCCAGGCTGAGGACTGTCAAAGCAGAAGTGTAATAGTTAATTAACTCAAGACTTGGTTTTAACTTTAAGTTACCTACATCTTTCATTAAAACATATAAAATGAACACAGTTTATAGGGAATTCTTACATCTGCAATCCTTTGACATTTCTTCAAGAATTAGACCTTTCAACAAAAACACGCTTTCAAGATAGGTGATTTTGCACTTTCTTCCTGGAAAAACACATTAAACTGAGTTCTTTTAAATCAGCTTTTCCTATTCAGCACATACATTTTATTCAGCACCAGTTCTTCCCTTCAGTGCTGGGATTTCTTTGCAGTCTGGATACATGTATCCAGCCTTTGTTTTAGTTTTTGTCTGCACAGTTGAAATTGTTACATGTTGCAATTTTAGCCACATTTCTTCCTGTAACTGAAAACAAACACTCCTTGACTGCCTTTTCCTTATATTCATTTCAGAACTGCTGTCAATTAATTAGGCCCTGTTCCTCTGACCATGCTTAATGATCCTGACATTTCAGTACCCTTTTAATCTCACTGATTCAATGGAAACTAATGGATCTAGCGCGAAAAACAGCACTTTTGAAGGTTGCAAAGCTAGCATTTTGAAAGGAATTTTCGGTTTTTAGCACAGTTCTGCTGCTTTGCTCCATGTTAAATGTAACAGAACCCACTGACATGCTCCTGAAGGGAGAATTCTGTTTTCACCCCCCTTGACTGTGTGTGGCAGGGTGTGCAGCCTTTTCTTGGTTCTTACCCAAACACAGTTTTGCAGATTTTGGCGCGCACAGGAATCAGCACATCCATTTTGGGCTGTTTCTTTCCCCATTTGTAAAGTGATGCAGTGGGGCACATTGGAATGGGTCAAGATAATCCACAGCTGCACCCCCATATAACTGCTCACAGGGTCAGGATCAGGTAGCTGCTGCTGTCCCCTAGCCACACGGGAGGATTTCACCCAACGGGGAATCAGTGATGCTTCATTGAATTCATCACAGTACCCCAACCCACACCACAACAGAAGATAGCTCCCCCTGTTAGCACAAGTGCTGCACACAATTCAGTGGCTACTGCTGCTCGAACCCTATCGGTTATTGAAGTAGAAAATAAGGAACATAGAGAATTAGAAACAGCGATACACAGGAAAGAGGCAAATCTGGTGCAAGCATTCCAGGAGCAGGTGGAGGGATGGAAGGTGATGATAGGCACATTTCAATGGAGAGCAGCTGATAATCTTTTTCAAATTGATAGTAGAGTGAATAAGGGCATGCAATTAGCAGTAAGTGAAGATAGTCCCGATGCTGGGGGGCGTCTATAGGGTCCATAACATGCTGTCAGTGTGGATTGTGATTTTTCTCAAAAGGCCAGACACACGGAGGTCACAGAGGGGGAGGACCAGGAGGATGAACCACCACCAGTACTGACACAGAGGGAAGAGAGTCTATGGGGATCAAGGTTTAGGGAACAACCAGTTCAAGTGGCTTTAGCAAAAGGCAAGAGAGGTGGGAGAACCGCACAGGCTAAACAGGCATGAATGTATCTTCCATCACTACACAAGGGGCATGGAAGGTAACAAACAATTTAATGAAGATGTTACCCTCATTCATGGGAGGGGCAGGTAAATGGAGATATGCGTTAGAAAAACAGATTGATGGAATTACTTTGGCAGTGGGGGACATGATAAGTTTACTCACCGCGCTGCTATGAGAACAGGCAGATGACATCTGTAGAAAGGTGGGGTATCTAGGCGTATAAATAAATAATAACAATCATGAAAGGGCACAGTTTAATGACTGTTGAGTGAGGGTATGGAAAGCATTAAGGTCAGCGTGCCTAGGCACACCATTATTAATTCGATTATGGTGGAAATCATGAAGGCAGATGAAGACCCTGCCTTGTCTATATCTCAGATTCAAGAAATGTGGGGGAAGAGATGGGAGAGCCTGGGACAAGAACATAGCAATATGATATCATTCAAAAGGGCCTCCCCAAAGATGTACAAACAGATTTAGATAAGGTAGTAGGGATAGAGGCAAAGGGATGGGGTGAGATTCAGGCAATAATAGTGCATCATTGCAGGTGAAGAAAGGAGCAGGAAAAGGAAACAGTGGAGCAGGCTCAGAAGGTGGAAGCAAATTTAGTTTGTTCACAAGAAACTGGCTAAGTTAGTGTAGAAGGAGTGCTGATTACCAGCTCCCATGATCGGCAGAAGGATGCAACGCAGGCACCAGAATGGACGGAGGGGTCCCGACAATACCCATCATCCAGGGAAGAAGATGAAGGGACTTATGATGACACTATTGTAGCATTATGGCAGCACCACATAATAACATCACAATTCCCTTGCAACACAGCAATATATCCTGTCAAAAAAGCAAAGAGTCAAGTTGGAGAATTATTCAGTATTTCTGCTCTTGGAACAATATTGTTGAAGCAGGGTTCCCGAGATTACCACATCCTGCCACGATCCTATGTAACATACCCACAGAAGCCACACATTGTACTATAATTGATTTGTAAAATGTCCTTTTCTCTATCTCATTGCACCCTGATTCTCAGTACCTCACTGCATTTATGTATAGCAGGCAGCAATTTCAACTCCCTCAGGGGCACTGCAAGCCCCTCAATATCTTCAAAAGAGTATTAAATATGGATTTAGGTAGCATATACGTTCTGAGTAGTGTCATTAAGTATGTAGATGACCTCCTAGTGTGTAGTAATATCGAAGAACAGTGTAGAAAGGACTCAGTGGCACCATTGACATTGCTTACAGAAAAGGGATACAAAGATGACAAAAAAAAGATGCAGTATTGTCAGAAGTAAGTACTATATTTGGGGAAAATTCTATCCTTAGCAGGAAAAAGTATAACACCAAAGAAAATACACCACAACCTACCACTGTGAAAAGAAATGCAGCATTTCTTAGGATTGAGTAACTATTGTAGAGCTTGGATTTCTGACTATCCAGTTACACAAAGCCATCATTGCAAGGACATAACGAAGCACAGAAGACTAAAGGGTCACTCACATGGACAGAAGAAATTATCACGTTTCCAAGAATAAAGAGTGCCATAAGTAACGCTCATGTGTTAGCAACCCCCAATTACACAAAGACATTTGATTTGTTTTCACATTCCAATGAATGTGGAAGTAATGACAGCAGTGTTGACACAACAAACATCGATGGCACACAAACCTTTAAAATATTAAAGTGGGATTCTGGACTCAGTAAATCTGGGACAGTTCCTTTGTGAGCAAGTATTAGCAGCTCCAGGTTTCACGATTGAAAAATAATGCGCCATAACTATGGGGTGCTCAGTGATATTATCTGTGGAGTACGAGATTGTTGAAATTCTGGAAAGGTCTCAATCAACTCTCATAACCCAAAGGGCATAGGGACATGGTGTCATACTGTCTAACCCCTCCATTCCCATTGTAAGGTACCACACAGCGAACCCTGCTACATTCATTGCAATACCCTTTTTTCCAGGAGAGGAGGTGCATGACTGTGTTGCATTTGAGAGACCCACAATGGCCTCATTCATGTGAGGGAGGATGCATTTGAAGAGGGGAGGTGCTCTTTATTGATGGGTTATCGACGATTGATCAAGAGACTGGCAAAAGGTAGTGAGCCCCATAGACAGAGAGTATGAAGTAGCAGTTAAAATGTGGTTACCAACGCAAGCAGCAGAACTCATTGTACTGATTGAAGCACTAGAAGCTTCTGTCACGACCTTTGGCCCAAAACCCCACTGGCATGGTCACATGCCAGGTAGGGTCCAGACTCGAGGTTCACTTGGGGCCCCAAGGGCCTTGCACTATTCTCATGAACTCTCCTGAAGTCAGTCCTGGTGCCTTTGGCACCAGGCTCATGTTCAGATTGGAACACTGTCTTGAATGGACTACTTTTTCATTTGGAGGCCTATAGCCAACATGGAGGCAACCACACAGCCTAGTTCATAGAACTAGACTGTGCGGTGCAGTGTTTTGGGTGTGGTAGCCCGGACTACTTTACCTGGAATACTTTACTGGAGGGCTATATAAACCACACCCAAGTTACAGAACGTGCTTCGCGTTATTCTGCAGCCAGCAGTGTGATGCTCACTGTGTCCAGAGACCAGAATCTGGTGATCCTTGAACAGCGGACCTGCAGAGGAGACAAAAGAACATCGTTAGCGGTCTCTGCTTACCTGCAACTTTCCATCCGTCGATTATCCATCTTCCTGCTGCTCGCAGTCTTCCATCCAGCAGGCAGCATCATCGAGACACCACGCACACACCGGAACGAAGCACCTGGAGGGCGAGAGAAAGAAGGACAACGTTAAAACAGGTTACTCATGGCATTTACGGCAGTAATCACAAGAACCTCACCTGGCTGGGCATTTCATGGCCGGCTCCACTCCGGAAACCTTCACATGCCCAGAAAGAACATTGCGACCTGAAAAGGAATAAAGAATACAGGTTAGCAAAAGAAGACATTACCGCGCTGCACTTCCCGCTTAACCTACCATCCATCATACACTCCTGCGTCCATCATCCTGGTAGGAGTCCGATCCTAGCTGCGCATCCACTGAACCTCTGTGCACCTAAGGGGGAAAAAATAAGGCAAAGACATTAATCGCAAGAAAGGAAAGCAAGGACCTCTTAAAACTGCTATACAGATTTACCTCCTTAAAGACACTTGAATGGGTTAGCACCAGTGAAATTAACTCGGTTGCTCAAACCCGCAGGAAACAACGTGCCCCTGCACAGAAGGCAGGACGGAGAGCACACCAGACATCACAACAAGGTGAGGAGTGGGCCATCAGATCGAATCCAGGGTGCAGGGGGGAGAAAATGAAATCTGTTCCTAAGTCCAGTCCTCCTATGTTTTCAGGCCAGACCTCCATAGAAGGAACCATCCGGAATCGAGAAGGGTCCAGGGTGAATCCGGCAACCAGGGCATAAGGGCGTCCCCATGGATACCAGGTGAGTGTAACAGCTTCACAAGGGTGTCTAGTGACAACCTATTCTGATTCCGCGTACGTCACGTCTACAGTACATTCAGGTTTGTCCAGGTGACAAAGCAGAGGGTTCAAGAGGGATGATGGGACGCATGCAGCATTGCTGGAAAGATTAATATATGCCTTATCTCGCCCATCAGTAGTAGCAGTGGTGAAATGCACCATCCACACCTGAGACACAGACTTTGCTTCACTTGGTAATGATGCCGCAGTTAAGGCTGCCAAAAAAGCAGCGTAACCCGATGACCCAAATTACATGGCATATCCAGAGGTAGTTCAGCAACAAATGAAGCTAACAGTACCTTACACAGCAGTTCCCCTCATTTAGATATTTGAATTACAGGGTCAGGCACACCAGGAGGAAAAGGATTTATGGACTATACATGGGTGCTCACTTTCACAGACGGATCTTATCTGGAGACAAAACATTATGGTGAAGTAGTAATGCCACGGGAACTGCTTATGGTAGCTCTTGAGAAACTGCATTACCTGACTCATATGTCTAAACAGTATGTCGCAGCAAACATATAGGAGGACAGGTTTGTCCCAACATTCAAGAGAACATTGATAATGTTTGTGGCAAATTGTTCTACCTGCCATCTTTACAGCACTAGGCACACTGTCAGGATGTTGAGTGGCACATTGTCCCATTCAACAGTACCATTTTGAGAGTTCTACATTGATTAATTGGACACAATAAACAGGTGTAGTAACTATCATTATCTTATTGTTATTGTGGGTCAATTGTCTTGTTGTATTGAGGTGGGTCCTTGTCACAACCAGATGCAAAATCAACAGCCATATTTTTACGATGTGACGTCTTTCCCCACTGGAAGATATGTGATGTCCTAAAGTCAGACAATGGGACACACATTTTACTTAAAGAGAGTACGGCTGTGCTTGGATTAAAGAAAAATTGTGCTCAATTTACCACCCTCAAGCCAACAGAATTATAGAGCTCCTTAACATCCTCTTGATACAAAAGGTTTCAAATTTATGTCATACATTATCATGGAACTAGTTACATTGTCTCCCTCTGGCTCTGTTCAGCCTGAGAAACCAGCCAGGTACGGACCACCACTTGTCTCTGCACGAGATAGCAATGGGGAGAAGATTGCACACACCACTTACAGCTGAACACACTTCCTCAGGTGCACAGAGGATATTTGAGACTTTGGAGGAGGTGTCTCAGGTGTATTTTAGGGATTTTCCCAAATGTATAAAAGTTATCTCTACACAGCTTGCTCCCAGGAGAGAACAAACGGCTGCCATGCTCATTGTCGACCGAATGCCTCTACAGGCATCTCCACGAGATTTCATCTATGTCTGTTCCTTTGTTGGGAAATGGAACGATAATCATTGCCAGGGCCAGTACAAGATTTGTACAGTACCCTGTCGGCAGTGCGAGTGAAGGAGTTGAAATATTGGGTTCACCTCTCCCTAAGGCTGGGAGGATAGCTCAGGGGCAGCACATTTGCATTGGAAGCAAGACAATGCATAGCAACACCAGTTCAAATCCTAGACTCGATCTTAGAAACTGGTCTCTGGCACTCCAGAAGAATATGCCCGGATGGGGAATGCTTTGTCACATGTGCAAGGTGTGGGTACTGTGAGGGTGCAGAAGGAGTAGACTGAAACACAGGTGGCATGGTTGTTGGCATAGACCTTTAGTATACCATAAATAAAAGAGAAAACCTACTTTTACCTAACCCTAAGAATGGTTTCCCTACCTCAACTAAAATACTAAGAGTTCTGACAGGATGTCCATGTACATCTAGACTTCACAGTCCTCTGTTAAAAGCCCTGCTTCTGTCCCTTTCAATTATAACTAAACTAATGAAGTAATGGAACTTCTTGGTCCAGAGGAATGGCTCCCTTCTTGTGGACAACATAGCACTGCTCCAATTCATAGGTCGGATCTTTACCTGAGGGAATAACTCCCTTCCCCAGGTCTCAATCCCTTTCCAAGGCACAAAACAATAATCAATATTAAATTTTAAACTCAGATTTCAACATTCCTTATTGCCCATAGTTGTTGCTTCACTATTGGCTCCTGGAGGATGCATATCTTCTCAAAATAGCTTGCTCTCAGTACCTTCACAATGTCAGAGGAAATACATTCTTCCCCTGACCTTTTGCCAGTATTATTTTGCAGTTCGCAACATCAGGGGGAATGTCTCTCTTCCCTTGGCCTTTTCTCATGCTTATTCTGCAGTTGACAATGCCAGTGGGAAAGCCTCCCCTACGCTGGCCTTTTCTCAGGCTTACTTTGCAGTGCACAATGCCCGGGGAAATAACAAACCTTCCCCAGGCCTTTTCTCAGGCTTGGTTTGCAGTTCACAATGCCAGGGGGAATGACTCCCTTCCCCTGGCCTGTTCCCAGGCTTGATTATCACAGTTTACAACTGCTAGCTGGAATTCCAGACCATCTTCTCCCTCTCCTTGGCTCAACCCACTTTGTTCACTTTCCTGGCAAGTATTGCCGTGAGGAAGACAACTCATTTCTGTGCAGTCTCTGACCCTTGTCTCTCTTCCTCCTTGATTTCGAAAGCTTGGCTCCCTCTCTTGCCATGTAGAGTCACGAGGAATATACTTTGTTTTTGAAAGTGGGACTCAGTCCCTGCTTTCCAAGCCCCCACCGGCAACAGCATCTAGACCGTTACCTTCGTGGGCCTATGGATGATCTGCCGATCCTCCCTGAGTGCTTGTGGTCATTCACTGCACTGCGCCAGTGTTTATCTGCCCTGGTCCCTGGATTCTCACTTCTGATATTGATTTTCCACTCCTAGGACTGCTGTAGGTTTTGCTCCACACCACTGTGTTCTTGGTTGCTCTGAGATCAGAGTGATTTCTTCTTCTCCGCTTCACCTTAAAATCTCCCGGTCCTTCCACTTCAGCTGATGGTGCATCTGCGGCTCTCCCCCAAGGCAGTTCCTTCGGCTTCTCAGACAGTTCTATAAATCCTTTGTCATTTTTTATCTTAGCCTCCCAGTCTCGACTCTGCAGAAAGCTAGAATGGTGATTACCATTCCACCAGGTATTCTTCATGGTGCTGCGCCTCTTCTTCATCTCAGTTGGAGTTGCATTGGTTTTACTTAGGCCATCTGTTCTCTTCCTCATCTCAGTAGAGGTCAGCCCCATAGCCCTACATGCATAAATGGGGTAGTTAGGTAACATGGCGGTGGGGTATGTGGATGTATGGTTAGTGGGTATATGGTTGGAATACCTAATTTTCCTTAGATGATTATCCTTGTCCCTAGAGTAGAGTCTCTCCACATGAGATTCTCTGACTGAGTACCACCTACAGGGGAACGTTCGGGTAGCGGGCAAACCTCACTGGCCTAATGGGAAGGAGATCCCCCTCGGGAAGACGTGATGACATCTAAGGATTTGTCATAGTATCCAAAGGTGATGATTACAGAAGTCTGGCAGCAGCAGGGTTAGTTAATGGAGTATTAACTCAAGAGGGAATGTTGGGCTAGGGATGAGAGTGCAAAGTCCCAGGCAGGTGAAAAAATTTAGATTGAACAAGACATATTAGCAGGCACCATCGCAGTTTTTCGTTGGCCATGGCAGAATGCATATGTATTCACTTGTAGTTAACTTTAACACATATTAGAAACACTATGTAGCTACACAGCATAAGTAACAAACGCCTTTACATTATGTTATCTAGCCGTAGTGTATGAGGTATTGTTCTCAGAGATGTGCTTATAGGGAGCTAATGGAGGTAGATGTGTGAGATGGAGTCAGGGAAGCATTGGGATGCAGACAAGGCCCTGGGGATAGGGATGCAAGCATTCTGCCATGTTGGGAGGCAGAGGCATGTTACGGGGTGTGCTCACGAAGGGATGTAAACTAGATCTTGCGTGGAGCTGTGGCTGTTTAGTTGATTCAGAGATGAGTCCCCCTTCCATCCCCAGAGAGATGATATGCTGGCAAGGTCACTGGTGGCCGAGCAGTGATGATAACAGTTAATTGATTCCAGCTACATAGCTCAGCAGGGCTGGAAAGGGAATGTGGGTCAAGGGGAGGAAGGGCCGGGATGTGCCTTTGAAGGTTAAAATTAACGGGAACAGGGCATGGGATTTTGTGAGATCAAGAGGCCTCATGAAGATTTAGAGCACTACTACCCTCACTCAAAAGGTGGTCATCCTATTATTGGTTTATTGTGATAATGTAGAAAACAATAATGTTGAAAGTCATTTTTTAGAAAAACAAATGTCGAAAAAAAATGTCGAATTTATTTTTCAATACATTTTTTTTTTAAATGGGGGGGTTCCCCCCAACCCCCCCTTTTTTATTGTACCCATTTTTTATACTTACCAAAGCCCAAAAATACATATAAATAAAAAAATACATTCGACATTTTTTTTTCGACATTTTTGTCATTCGACATTATTTTTTCTAAATTATGACTGACCACCCCTATTATTAAATAAGTAAAATTCAACCAGAAGAGTGGTGTCCGGATAGCGTTATCCATGGGTACCTGAGATCTCAGAGAGTTAAGGGAGGAGACATGCTAGGGCCGTACTATATTTTGGGTTTGGAGGAGCAGAGGTGATGTCTATAAATTCATTTACGAGGTAAGGAGGCTGTCTGTGCATGCCAGAGTGTCTGGTATAATCAGGAGACCCATTGTATTATCAAGGCAGAGTTGGCCCCGCTCTTCCCACTTTGATCAGGTTTCGACAGAGGGGTGCAGAATGTTTATTCAGTAACAAAATATATTATGGCAACAATGTACTTGGTAGCCAATCATCTCTTAAGTTTTATAGTGATGATGTAGTAAGTCACGTGTTTAGGGGAATGTTTTCTAGATAATATGTGACCAATAGGGTAACAGACAATGAGGGATAATTATACTTGTAAATAGGTGTTAGTCAGTGAGGAGCACAGTATTATGCTGTATTCATTATTATACATAGTTATGTTAATGTGCAGCTTTAAACTTTAAGAAGATGTAACTTCTTTGGGTGGGGTTAGTTACGTGTTAGTTCAGTTCTACGGGACCGTCTGATACTTTTTGCATGTGACAAAAGTTTGTTTTCCTTGCAAACGGTCCCTTGAATATTTGTCCTACTTGGAATTGTTTTTGTCATTCCGTTTATGGGTTATCCACCCTACAGCTGCTTGCCTAATGACATGGACTACTATTAGGATAAAAGGGCGAGGAAGAGGGATGTGGGGGTAACAACATGGACTACTATTGGGTACTGGGATGAGGATGAAGGATGTGGGGTCAATGACATGGATTAATATTAGCTACTTGCAAATGTATATTATTTTAAGGATTGCATTGTTTTATTGCAAATCAGTCAGTATGAATGTTCTGATGCACCACAAGGACCTCAATTTCAGGTTCCTTTGGAGTGGGAGCCGTCTTGTCTGATTTTGGTGATACCTAGGGAAGAGGATCCATTCGAATCCGCTTCTATCATTAGCAAGATAAAGTGTACGGATAAATTACTGAAGGTAGATGCTATGGGCCCTCGCATTGGGAAGTTGGAATAGCTATTGACGGACTTACAAAATTCAAGGGACTCTAGACCTAGTGACTCTGTGGCCCTTTCAAATATGTGTATTGATGCACCCATGGTGTATAATCCACATATGGTTGATTGTTCTGCCTCTACTGAGGTGCTTGATACAAATATAGGTAAACATGATTGAAATGTAGGGCTTTTAAATACACGTTCTCTTATGATATGCTATGATATGATATGATAAGTCATTTATAATGGTCCTGTACCCATGTGTTTTAGGTGCAACAAGACGAAGGAGGGTACGGTGGGAGGACAAGACAAACAAACTTACTAGGCGGAATGCAAATTGTGAGGGAGGGGGAAGGGTGAAGTGCAAGAGGGGGAAGGGGAAAGTGCAATCAGGGCAGCTCGGCTCTGGCTAAGTGCAAGCATTCAGGGCACTGTAGAGGTTACAGATACTATCCCTAGTGCACGACAGGCCCGGAGGCAGTGCAGGGGAGATCGGTTAAGGGAGCCAGGGACCCAGTGAGACTCTGAGGGCAACCAAGCAACCAGCAGACAGGTAGGTCAGCAACGGGGGGGAAGCAGAGGAGAAAAGGAAGGTTTTGAGCTGCTTCCGGAACTTTAGGTGGTCTGGTTCAAGTTTGAGAGGTGCAAGGAGGCCGTTCCAGAGCGAGGCTCTTGCAGAGGAAAGTGATCTGCCCCCTACTCTCTGCCTGGAGAAGCGCCTGACCCTCGTGCAGTGGGACACAGCAGAGCAAAGGGCTCGAGAAGGAAGGTTTTTAGGAAGAAAGTGTTGAATGTAGTGCAGGCGCTGGCCCCAGGAAGCCTTGTGGATGATGCAGAGGGTCTTGAACTTGATTCTTCCAGCCAACGGGAGCCAGTGGAGAGATTTCAAGGCTGGAGAGATGTGGTCCCTGGGCTTGAGGTCAAGGATAAGTCTTGCAATCCTGTTCTGGATTATTTGCAGAGGGCGGAGCGTAGAGGTTGGCATATTGAGAAAGAAGCTGTTACAGTAGTCCAACCTAGAGAGAACCAGGCTTTGGAGACAATCAGCATCTGAGGCATGGGCATAGGACATGGGGAGTATGGGGGGAAAAATCCCCCCACAATTTTAAGTGGGGGAGACACAATGGCATTCCCCCCCCCCCCAGTTTTTCCTATGTCCTATGCCCATGCTCGTGGACATTGTTGGATTCACAAAATACTTGAAGCAGCAAGCTACGTGCATCTCTCCTTATACCAAGGACATGTGCGGGGATCAACAGAGGGTCCTTTTGGAAGAGGACTGTCAGTGGCAGAGATGCAGGTATAGCACTCACCATTGCTGGACATCAGCTTCAGTACTAAGTGCCTTTTCCATGGCATGCACAATCACGAATGTGCATTTTTGTCACAATAGCAAGATGATGCATATTTGTTCAAAACTTCAACTGTTGACCAAAAAAGCAGTGCAGCCAGGTATGTGGGGTTTGGGGGTGAATGGGGCAGATTAGGTTGAATGAAGGCATATGGGGATCCCCCTCCCCTCGCAGCCATTTAAAAAGAATACAAAATGTAAAGATATTTAGCACATCTGGATTTTGCAGATAAAGGGGCACCGATCCACCTTCTACGTCGTGACAGGAATTCAACAAGATTTAAAGTTCCTTTACTCTCCTCCATAGCCCCTGAAATCGGGTCACCCTATACCTGGACTGTGAGGAATTCAACCATCCGCACAGTGGGTGTGCGCTCACCTGGGCTTTTTCGAAATTGTATATGAAATTGAATGATGGTAGATCAACCTCTGGAAAAAGTGTGGGGCTAATGTGCACACATTTTCCTATGCTCGCCGCACGACATACACATAGACCTGTGTACTATGGGTGGACACAGCCTACAGGCGCGTGTTAGGGAGAATTCTCAAAATGTGCTAATTTCCCTTACCTATTGAGACCCCCAGCAACTTCTCTTCATTTCTAGGATTTGATTTTTTTTACCTGGGAAGAGTGTGAGCCTTTTTTTCCCACTCTTCCATGTATTGTGTGTGTGTTTTACTTTTGTGTTCTTTGGTTATGGAGTAGAACAACTCCATAGGCATCATCTTTTTCTGTGTGTCACACAGCACCTTCAGTGCAGTGGCACAGGGGTGTCTTTCAGAGTCCCCAAGGTTTAAATACCTTCTCTGGGACTGACTAGCATCTTTGAGCATGACCATGTTTTGAGCATGGGACAAGGCACGACTCCTGAGCGCAGCACACTCTCGAGCTTTCCCAGTGTCACGACCCTCGCCCAAAACCCCCTCTGGCAAACCCATTGGCCAGGTGGAGTCAGGACTCGGGCCTCTAGAGCCTGGCATCCTCTTCAAAAGTCCTCATGGGGCCAATCCTGGTGCCTATGACACCTGGCTTATACACCATGAAAAACAATGTGCTTGGGAACTACTTTATTGTATTGTCAGCCAACATGGAGGCATCCACATAGCTTGTTCCTAAGAACCTAGCTATGCAGTCTAGTGTTTTGGGTGTGGCAGCCTAGGGACTACTTTACCTGGACTATTTTGTTGGGGCTATTTAAACCACACCCGAGCAAGTCAACACGCTTCACGTTACTTTGCAGCTTGCAACGTGACGCTCACCGTGTCCAGCTATTCCCTCGAACCTCGGAGAAGCAGAACCTGCAAGGAGACAAAAGGAAAATCATTAGCAGCAGCATCTTACCTGCAGTCTTCATCTTTAAACACTTGCAGCTACTGAGAACAGCTTCCTCGAATCTGCACGCCTCCCGGACAGAACGACCTGAGAGAGGAAGATAGAGGCAACATTAAAGAAAGCAGTAGAGACATTTACAAATTACTAATTGCTCAAAAGGCTTACCTGGCTGGTCGCCTCTCAGCTGGCACCACTCCGGACATTTCACTTGTGCTGAAGAACACAGCGACCTACAAGGAAGGAAAACACAGGTTAGCAAATGCAAGACTTTGCAGCGCTGCGCATAGCGCTTACTTACCACATCATAGCGCTCTTAATGCGCCATCATTTACCAGCGGGGCTCAACCAAGCCAGTTCGCCGCGCTGCATACCTAAGGGAGAAACAAAGAAAGGCATGCAGGATAGCAACAAAACTAAAGAACAGCAATAAGACCTACCTGAACAATATCAAATGGGCCGGCGTCAGTGAAGTAACTGGACCGCACTCGCCCATGAAATACAACACGCTCCTGCAAAGAAGGCAGGACGGAGAGCACTCCTAATTCTACCACAAGGTGAGGAGAGGGCGCCAGAGGGACTGAAATCATACGGGGGTTGAGGGAGGATACTTACCCCAGTCGGTCAGTCATGAACACAGTCCTCTTGTATTTTCAGGCATAACCTTCCCCGCAGACCACGTCAGGGCAAAGATGAGAAGCATACCAGCAAGTAACCTGGCTGGGTGGCGTCCCTGTGGATACCAGGTGAGCGTAACACCCTGCACGAGACTACAGTTCTGTTCTCAGGTATCAGGATCTTCGGTGGTTAAGTCTCTTTTCTACAAAAAAGTCTCTTGCCTGTAAGGATCTGATAGGGATGATGGATTTTAACCCCCGGATCCTCCTCTTCCGGGGTCAGACACTCCTCGAATAGCAGCCTCCCTCTGTCGGGTTCACTACGGCTTTCATTTTGTTTTGTTCGTTGATGGTTTTCAGTTCTGGATCTCCTCTTCCAGGCTCAGACCCCTCTTGAACGTCAGCCTCCCTCAGTTGGGTTCACTCTGGCTTTTTTTCACAAGAAATGCTGCATGCATCAGTTGTTGGGTGATGGCTTTGCACCCGAGAATCTCCCTCTTATGAGCTCAGACCCTTCTCAAATGTTAGCCTCCTTATGTCGGGTTCACTATGGCTTTTTCCAAAAGATTTCTCCTTTCACATTCACAAGGCTTATTGGGCCTCATTACGAGTCTGGCGGTAACCAAGCCGGAAAAACCGTCAGGTTACCACTGTACCCGGATTACCATTCTGCCTCCGCGATTCCCGGAATCACCGGGGCATTACGACCCCAGTGACCCGGGAATTCCAGAGGCAGAATTTCCATGGAGCCCCATAGGGCTCTATGGGGATGGGGACATTGGAAACACTGGTTTCGTCTATGACAGAGCCTGTGTTTCCATGTCCGCCTTCAGGCAGGTTGTGTTAAACCTGCCAGGTCAGCTCTGGCGGGAGTGACACCTCCCGCCTGCAGGACTCTTAATCAGCTGATCCGGAAAGAACGGTGGCGGCAGTTTTACCACCACCGTTCTTTCCGGACCGGCAGGGTTGTAATGAGGCCCAATGTCTTTTTAAACAATCCACTGTGGACATCCCTCAGTCGGGTTCACTCTTGTGAACCCAATGTTCATTGGGGCATCATGCTTCTGCCCGTTCTATCGGCATTCCTCCATTGGGTTCACTCTTGCAAACCACACTTTTCCTTCTCCTTTCTCACTATGTAGGATTCGTCTCCCTTAGCTTCCCAATTACGTGCCTATCGAAGACTTTCGACTGTACAGGTGGTTTTACAAGACCCCTGTATGACCACTTTGATCTTTTCCTTGCGGCTCTCCTAGGGCCATCTGGTATTGGTGGTTTGAACAACAGGGAAACAACCAGACTCTATCGAGTGAGCACTCATATGGTGCCAGCCCCCTCTGCAGCTGGCTTTCCCCTTAATTTACTATTTGCAACTTTTGTTCAACACAGTTTGGTTTCTCCTCCCTTCGGCTGTGATGAACTGCTGGGCTTTTCTTGCTTCTGGAGTCAAGGCTGGTACCACGGTAGCAAGCATCTCTTCATGCCCTGATTATCAGTGTAGGAGGGCTCTGTGTACCGTTGACATCTTCTGCAACACACGCTGTCTATTTTTCCCGATCTTAGGATTCCTTTCATGGAGGCTTTGTGGGTCTGGGTCGAAAAGGGCAAAGTCGCTTCTCTCCTTGTCGCCCCTTCGGTTCTTGCTGCTTTTCTCCTCCTCCTGAACTGCTACCCTGGTATAGCTGTCTCGTTATGCCATTTGCCTTGCTTGTAGTGTGCTCTCGTGCTCCACCTTTTATCCCTGTGGGGAATAGAAAGGGCCGTCAGGTTTATGTGGTTCTCATCACTTGTCTGACTTTGTCTGACCCTTGTGTTGGTAAACGGCTCAAGTATTAGTTTGTTGTCTTTCGTGGCGTGAGAAAGTATTTGTGTTGGAAAGGGGCGGGGGTAGAGTGTATGACTATACTATGTGGTAGGATGGGAAAGATGTTATAAAAAGGGGGATACAACATCTTACCTGTCGGTGTCCCACATCCACTCCCCGAGGGCCCCTCATCCAGTTGATCCTCCAGCACTGGTCCACCCACCGGAACTGGATCCAATAGCGATGGTCATGTCCTGGCCACCTGGATGACATATCCCGAGGGATTTGTAAGTGAGACACCTTCTGGTTTCTCATATTTCCTTCCCATAGTCGAGGTGGATATGCCTGTACTTTGTCCAGGTTCTCTGTTGTTAAGACCTGGAAAAGAAACGGGATGAGAGATATCCCAGAACTCTTGCATATTCCACTGATTGGTTGTGATCGGTGTAGATAGAGGTGGAGTGGTTTTACCCGTCTCTCTACTATAACCTGGAACTTGGGTTTTGACAGGGATGTTTGGGGTTTCATGGGCTCAGAGTTTTCCCAGTCACATATTTGGGAGTAATAGGTTGTCTGCCAGGATCACTGGGTTAGAAAATCTCCAAAGGGGGGTGGAGATTCCTGTAAGAGAGTAGAGAAGATGGGGAAGTCCCACCCCAGAATAACCTCTTTGGGGAGTTTGGGAATTAAGGCTGATGATATTTTGCAGGATTCCCCTCAGATTTCAATGTGTACTGGTATATTAGGGTATACATCACTGTCTCCATGTACACATGTAACTCTAACTCGGGCCGCGTTGTCCAGATCTTTTGTTGCAACTAAATCGGATCGTATAGCGGTTTGCTTACTAACTATGTCGATCAAGGCCCTTTCTTGCCTCCCATTCACCCAAGCCTTTTCATATGTTAACTCGGTAGTAGTTGAGCACAAACAAATGCTAAAGGTCTCTAGCTCTTCTTCAGGTTCTTCCCATTCTTGCCTTTCAAACAGCCTATTTCCATAGGTTCGTCTTTTATATTATTTGGACAGTGTCTAGCTAGATGCCCTGTTTCTCTCCAGGAAAAACAGATCAGAGGAAGTGGTCAGCTTCCTTTTAACTCCTCGTTTCCAATTTCATCCTTAGCCTTCGGATCAATTTTCCTGACATCTATTCTCTCTCGTGGTATTCCTCCTTTGATCCTATGTGCCCCCCCTTGTTTATCTACTCCCAGAGGTTGAGTTCGATGGAAGGGCTTATGATCCTTCCGTTCTTCTCTTCGATGGGCCAAACGGAAGTGTTTAGCTGCATCTGAGTGGTTTTGTGCAGTCTCAATGTCCATGGCTAAACTAGGTTGATTTAACTGAAGAACAGATTTTTGCAAAAAAGGGGGTAAGGAATTTGTAACTTGTTCTAAGGTGATCATCTCCGTCAGTTCTTCTAAGGACTTGTTATTAATCCATAGGACCACTGTGTTTTTAATGCGTTCACCTAGCTCTAAAGGGGTTTCCCCCGGTTTCAACCTAAAGGCCTGTAATTTCTGTTGATAGAAATTGCAGGTCTGACCCACTCTTTCTAACAATCCTTGCCTGATGGCTCCTTTTGCAAGGTTAAGTAGTTGATAGGAAGTTTGGAGTTTGCCTTTCAACAAGGGGCCCAAATACCATCTTTGCAGGTTCTCATTCCATCCCAGTTGTTTGGCCAGGCTTTAGAAAGATAGGAAAACATTTCCCAAATCTTTGCCTTCAAAATATGCTTGAAGTACACCCTGTGGTAGTAAGGGCCTTACTTGTAATTTAATAAATCTAGTTACATTTTCTTGGAGTCCATTTTTGGCCTGTATCTGATGGGCTGCTAATTGGGTGATGACATTGCCTATGTCGGCCATTTCTTCCGGGGATGTAAGGGTTCCTTCTGTGGTGCAGAATCGGAAAAGAACCAACCCTCGATTCCCTCGGACAAGGTTTCAGAATCCTCAGAATCTTCTGATTCTGATCTGTCGAGGGAATGGACTTGGATAAACTAGTTTGTAACCCTAATGGTCCCACAACAGATGAAGATTGGGTACCATGGAAAAAAGGCTCAGAAGGAGGGGGATTCAGAGCACTAAGTATGATAAAAGAAAACACAGGTCGAGCTTTGAGGATTATTCAGTACCAAGGCTGTATGTTGTAATGGGAGAGAGGAAGGGTATCTAGCAAAACTTGAGTTTTAAAGAATAGATACTGTTGACTAGGTGGGACAAGCAATTGAGAGGACAACACCTCTTTCAGTATGGATACGTGCTCAGAATCTAGGAGATCAACTATTTTATTTTCCCCTTCCGGTGGTACCACAATTAGTAGAATGGGTTTCAAACTTTATCAGTTGAATCATATCCCACTCTGACACCATGTGTACTGGTGGCAACAGTAAAGACAGACACAAGGGATCACAGTTCAAGGGTGTTTATTAAATTGGATAGGTAGGTTGGAAAAACACCTAATCTAGACCTAAATCTAAGATGGCAGCAAGCTACGACCATCAAATAGTAATGAGGCATTCCTAGTGGCGTCTTATCAAGTAAAAGGGCCTATACTAAAAAAACTAAAAAAACAATGGCCAATCCTTACAACTAAATACAAAAAGAGTATGGGATAGTGTTCACAAGAATGAAAGAAGTATTCACAAATGATAAGTCAGGATGTTATAGCCAGGGGTCTCCCTTCCTCACATTTTGAGCACAGGACAAGGCATGACTCCTGAGCGTAGCACACTCTCGAGCTTTCCCAACACAAGACTATAGTGCCATTGTCAGGTATGAGGATCTTTGGTGGTTAAGTCTCTTTTTCTCCAAAAATGTCTCTTGCCTCCGAGGATCTGATGCGTTCAAAACAACACAACAAAAAGTTCCTTTCCATCTGTAAATTGGGTGATGAAATTTCACCCCTGGACCCCCTCTTCCAGGCTCAGACCCCTCTTGAATAGAAGCCTCCCTCTGTGGGGTTCACTACAGCTTTTATTTTGTTATGCTTGTTGATGGTTTTCACCTCTGGGTCCCCCTCATCTGGGCTCTAACCCCTCTCAAATGTCAGCCTCTTTCGGTCAGGTTCACTCTGGCTTTTATTCACAAGATTTAATCTATTGCATTAATGAGTCGTTGGGTGATGGCTTTTCGCCCTTTGAAGAGGGATGGGCAAACTCGCCCCTTCCTCCTAATCCTATAAATTACATGATGCGGAAGAAGGCCAGGAGGTATCGTGATAGCCCATACCATTTCGGACCAATTCCCAGTGCTCCAATAATCGATAAGTTTTTTGAGCGGTACCCATGCAGCCAGCCCTACAGACCAGGTGTGGTACAAGCCTTACCCAGAGTGGACGAGGAGCCTTAAGCTGAAACTAAAGAGACCTCAATTGACAGTATCGACTAAAGCGCTGAGAAGCCAAGCCACTGACATCGGTAGAGACACTGCGACGTAGCTGCGTTAGATAGGAAGTACTCATGCCATCTGCACATCGGGACACAAACATAAACTCGAATATGCGAAGAACACAAGCATACAGTTCTATAGTTAGAGGACAGATACATATACATACTGTCATTGCATTATTTTTTTGTCATTAGCCTAATGCAGCAACACAGAAACCGCAAGAAGCAAGAGATCCTGAACAAAGCTTGCAGATGCTTATGTGCAATTAACCTTATGGAACTGCAGGAGTATCTCCGGGACCCGACAGAGCCAAGTGTGACTAACATATGAAGAATATAGCATAGCATGAACAATGTAGGAACCGCAAAATGGTTCAGGGAAATTACAACAGGTCACAATCCTCTCAGCAAGAGCAGAGCTGAGGTGAATTCAGGCTGGAAAAAAACAAACGTGTGAGACAGGACCCGCTGCCAAGGTGTAAGCGAAATTCAATCAACACTAAAGCTAAGTCAATGCCTAGTCTGGGATGCTGAGGAAAACCCTTATTGATGTATTTTTATGTCCAGTTCAGTACTCTGGATGACAACCCTTGTATAACACCCCCTCTTAGAATCCCCCTGACCCCACTGAGCCAAGAAGTAGGTTTGTTTTGCAGATTAAAAGGTTTATTTGAAAATGTAAACAATATATACATATATCACACTTCTATAAATAAATTGATAATGGATATTACACTTGTGAATATGAGCAGTAATCAGCAAGAGGTAACTTATGAATAGGAACAGATGAATAAGGTGGGAACGAATGCTTTATATGGTTCAAGGAAACGCAATGATGAATGAAATGCAGTACAGAAAATAACTTGATATGGCTTCAACAAAAGACAATGTAATCACTTTTCCTTGACAATTCACCCCCCCCCCCACCCACTGATCATGGCCAGCTTGGGATTTCCTTACCAACAAACCGTCTTGGATTCGGAACATCTTTGGACATTTCATCAACACTCTAGGGTCCTCCTTCCCAATGTAATCGGTATCCATCAGGGGAAAGTTCTCAGGGTCCTCAATGTGTTGGTAAAACTTACCAATTATTGGATCCCCCTTCTGAGCTGTAATCAAATCAGCATCAGGGGTCTCCTTACTCCATTGTGCAGTTGAAAGATCATTGTGAGCATTTGTCTGGGACCTAGTGATAGCAGTGACTTGGATTTCCCCCAACAGGGACTCTATTTCTATTAGATCCCCTTGGATGGCCCCGGTTTTGGCCAGCTGATCAGCCAAGTCATATCCAGTTTTGTCTGGTCCCTCTACTTTGGAATGACCCTTGATCTTTTTCCAGTAGATGGTCATCCCATTCGAGGTGACCAGATCATCAATGTTTTGGATTAACTTCCCATGTTTCAAGGGTTTGTTATTAGCACATAACATAACTCTGGTTTTCCAATTAACCAGGTGCTCCATGAACCCGTTCCGTACATAATCCGAATCTGTGATTATGACTAGTTCGTGGAGTTGATGTTGGACGGCAGTGAGGATGGCCTGATGCACAGCCATCAACTCTGCCACCTGACTACTTTGGGGACCAATTTTGTATCCAGCAGAGGGTTCTGGGGACTCATTCACCCATGCGTTCCCTACGCCGGCCACCAGTTCTTTCTCCCCGTTGTTGTCAACATGGTAAGCGCATCCATCCACATAGACAGTGGGCATTCCCACACACTTGTCTTCTTCAAAGACTTTGTGTGGGGAATTAAGGTATGCCTCCATGTTGTCCTTGATTTTTAGACTTTCGTCCTCGAGACAGTTTTCTCTGGCACAATCATGCAAGTCAGCCAGACCTTGCGCGAGGGGACTCTTCTTGTTTTGGCCATATCTGACCTCTACAGGAAAGCCTTGCATTGACAGAATACAGGAAGTAATTCGGGAATTACTCACATTTCCGGCCCGGATTCTGTCACTTTGGAGATATTGCAGAGGCTGGTGTGGAGTCTCCACTATGATGTGTTCCCCCTGGATAAACGGGTGGTAATTCTTCAATGCCCACACCGTTGCCAGGAGGGCCTTCTCACAATCGTTGAATTTTTCCTCCACAGAGGATAAAGTTTTGCTCGCATAGAGATTACTTTATTGACCTTGTCATGCTTTTGGTATAATACTGCCGTCAAGCACGTATTAGAGAACCCTGTCTCCAGAAAGAACTCCTTGTTTCTGACAGGGTAAGCTAGGCAAGGCGCTTGTGAGAGGATTCTCTTGAGTTGTCTTACTGCCTCGGATTGTTCTGGACCCCATTCCCACTTGACACCCCCCTTCAGGAGATGAATCAGGGGTCTAGTGATCTCTGCGTAGCCCTCAATGAACTTTCTGCTGTAATTAGTCAGTCCCAGGAGGCTCCTTAGTTCCCGCAGAGTTGTGGGATCCTTCAGTTTCTGAAGTGCTTCCACTTTCTTTTCTTGGGGACAGAGACCCTGAGGAGTAATCTCATGCCCCAAGAAATTAACACAGGTTCTACACCACTGTGCTTTCTGAAAGGAAAGTTTTGCTCCGGCGGCCCTCAACTGCGTCAGAACATAACGGATCTCCGCTATGTGTTCCTCCACAGATGAACTTTTGATGAGGACATCATCTACATAAGCCAGGTTACCCCTCGCACCCAGGTCGGGCATGGCCTTGTGTAGAAAAATGTTGAATTCATTGCCGGAGTTGAGGTATCCGAAGGGAGACCGGGTCCATGTGTACAGCTGGCCCCCAAAGGTAAAAGCCAGTTTGTATTGGTCCTCCCTACTGACAGGCAGGGTCCAGTATCCATTGGTCAGTTCTATTGCTGTGAATACCTGTGACCCCTGAATCTGGGCCAGCCCTTGGTCAATGTAGGGCAGAGGCCATCGGGAAGTATGGACCCGTTTGTTGAGCTCCCTAAGGTCGGCGCAGAGTCTCCACTGGCCGTTTGGCTTCAATATTCCCAGCACCGGATTATTGAAGGTGCTGTGTACTGGACGGATTATTCCCCGGGACTCAAGGTTCTTAATTATTTCAGTAAGGGACTCCATGGATGCGAGAGGCAAACGATATTGCTTCACAAACACTGGAGTCATTCCAGGGTCCGTGGGAATTGTTGTGGTGTGGATGTCGGTGCGACCACAGTCATATGAGTCTACCGCAAAGAGATCTTGGAAATCCAAGAAAATTTGTTTCACCTTTTGCTTCTGTTCCAGAGTCACGCAGGCATCAGCTAGGTTGACCCTCTCTTCCACCATCTGCCTGAAGCCTGGAAAGACTTCTGGTTTGGCTATCTCAGCGGCCTCCTCCAGCTGGGTGGAGAAGTCCCTGGTCAGAGTGCTGATTTGGACTGGAGGCTTCAGGTGGGAAAGGCAGCCCTCATGGACCTGGAAAATCACCTCATCCCTCCTGAAGTCACAAGTCACATCTTCCTTACCATAAGGGCAAGAAATGTACACCAGGAAGTTCCCCCCATGCCAGGTGAAAATCCTGTCTTGTGTTGTGTTGTCATCAATGTCACTGTTAAATCAGTCCTTGGGGATTGGTCCTAACAGTTCATTCCTAGATCAATGGAAAAATGTCGGTCATCAACCGCCATTCCAATAATGGTGCCTGCGGCTAGAGTAATACTCTTTAAGTCGCTGTTATTCACCTCTATTGGAATGGTGTCATATTCTATGTTGACTAATGGAGTTGGGTTTACCCCCAACCCTTGCTGTTGGAGAGAAGCGTTTAGATGTATGTAAGCATCAGGGTTTTTCAATTTTTGTCCTCTTTTAACTTTCACTTCCAGGGAGAATTGTCGGGTCCTTTCTGGGATGGTGACTTCCTCTTTAATCTGAAGTTCAACTGCTTAAGGTAGCAATTGAGCTGACCTAAATGCTTTTTCTTGATCATCAAAGCCCATGGGATTATCCGCTAATCGGGACCAAGCTTTGAAGTTTATTAGGTCCAAACTAATGGCGAAGCGATTGAGAATGTCACTGCCTAAGTAAAAGGCGGCAGTGACGTCTCGCACGACCCAACAATTATGGACTATGCTCTTGTTGCCAATGGACATTTTGAGCATACACCTGCTTGGCAGGAGATGTTTGGAATTGGGTGTTTCCAGATCCATTTCCCATTTGTCTATCAGTTTGAATGTGGGAATGGCTGGATCTTTTGGGAGTTGGCGGAACATGGCTTCGCTGATGAAGCTCTTACCGTTGTTCAAACACACTCGAGCGAGAACAGAGTCCTTCCCATCATTTAACTGAACAGGGATGAACAACTCCTCTCCAATTTGCTGAATATCAGCCAGGCTCTGAGCTGATTTTACATCTTTCTGGACTATAGGAGTGGCAGTGTCTGATTGTGGATTGGTAAAGAATTTCAGAGTATTTCCTTCCAGTGTGGAATACCACCTTAAACTGGAAGGAAGGTTGATTTTCAGAAATAGAGAGGACCCCCCACCACAAGTCTGTTGTCCTACTGCTATTACTGTCACATCTGGAATTTGGTTGTTCTGGAAGTGAAATTCTACTTGGTCAGATTTTTGTTCAACCATGTAGCAGGTGCCGTTTAAACTAACATGGTTGACACTCTGTTTTAATTTTATTGGTCGGCTAGTCTGGGTCCAGAGGACCTTGTTTACGCAATCTATTAGGGGTGACAACCTTCTCAGGAGGTCATTCCCTAGTAAACAAGGGGTGCCCTCTGGAGTCACTACTATGACTGGGTGTTTCACCTTGTGTCGCCCAATTTGAATGTCCAAATCTGCCGTCCCCTCGACGGGAATTTCCTTCCCGTGAAAGTTCTGGAGTTGTCCAGGAAGAGAGGTGAGAGGAATACGATAATTCTCTCCCCTTCCTAAATTCAGTTCATCAAAGGCCCTTCTGGACAGAAGAATAGCTTGAGATCCAGTGTCCACCAGCGCTGAAATTGTACCCTGCCCCTGTACTTGTACTGGGGCATAATATCTTCCTTCCTTCTCCTCAAGGGGGCACAGATAATGCAAATTTTTGGACAACTGGTGGGCTAATTTTCTGGTTTTGGACATGGCGAGAGAAGAGATTTGGGTAGAATTCTGTGGAGAGTCTTGGGAATCTGAAAGAAAAAGTTGGCAACTGGAGATCAGAGCCATTGTTGGTTCCCCTGGTTCGGTTCTGGGCCGCCCCCCCTTTTTGGAGGCAGTCACCAGGATGGGTTTGACCCATGGGATTTTGGTATTGTCGGTTCTGGGATGAGATGATGGGCGGCGGTAGCTCAGTCTCCACATCTCCCCAGTCTGACTTGGCATCCCTTGGGACCCATATTTCCTTGGGAGGAGTTCCCACATCCCCGAAGGAGAAGATCCTTTCCCCAGAATCTTCTGAGGATCCCTCTCCCTCAAATTGGAAGACCTGTACCTCCTCCACAAAGTGGGTCTGTTTGGGTCCTTTGTTTCTCCTACCTCTTCTCTGCTCCTTGGGAGGCAGGCTTTCAGGGGCAGGAGATTTTGTTTCCGGTTCCTGGTTTTCCAGGGGCTGTTTACAAGCTGGGAAGGAAGCTTCCTCCAAGGCTTTACACCCTCCTTCCCCTTGTGCCTCCTCCATGGGAACCGGTGGGTTATCGGGGTGCTGCCCCCGTCATTGTTCTCGAGCACAAGGCCCAGAGTTTGGGGCATTCTGCGGTGGCATGCTCATCTGGGGGTTCTGTTGAGCCCTCAGTATGTGACCCAGATCCCGTGCCATATTTTGGACCTGGCGCACAAGTTGTGAAACCCGCTCAGGCTGATACGGGGCTCTATTTTCTCCCCTGGGCTGATCCTGGGAAGGGTAGCTATCCCTTCTTTGGTAATACCCTGGGTTGGGAAGATTCGGGTACCCCTCCACCCTTGGCCTCCCCTCTCCTGGATTAGGTTGCCTGGGCTCATGGAATTGGGGAAATAAGGATGGATGATTTTGGGGCTGGAAATTGGGTGGATACCTGGGGAAAAAGTTCTGCCCAGGATTTGTTGAATTTCTGCCCTCCTGGGGGAAGTTAGGAGGGAAGTTCCCCGGGTCAGGTGCTTGGTTGGATCCCCCCCCTTGGGCTGGAGGAGTCCACACATAACCCAGGATTGGTCGGTTTCCCTTGTAGCGGGGACTTACATAGTCAGGGGAGCGGGGGACCCCATTTGTGGGACTACCTCCTCGACTCCCTGTCTGTGACTGGCCCGAGGGCCTTCTGGGCTGTGAATTATTTGGTGCAGGCAGGTTTTTAGGCCCCCCCATCTCCAAATCTAAAACAGGGGCAACCTTTACCTCCGCCACCTTGGCAGCAGCAGGGGTGTTGTTGGTTTTGGGGTTTTTCTGCGCGTTACTTTTATTTTCTATGGGCTTCTGCACCTCATAGATCCGGGTAGCCTGTTCAATGACCCAGTCTAAAGATCTTTTCTCATGAAAATCTCTCACGAGCTGGGTCATTATGTATTTGGGTAAGGCATGGAAAAACGTATTGATAAATTCTCTGCTATCCGTGCGCACCCTTATGGTGGTCTGCGCAAAAGCACGCTTTAATTCTTGCACAAACTCTTGTGGGGCCTGATCCTCCCCACATTGCAAATTGTAGGCTGCCTTGCAAGCCTCTTGAGGATTTCTGTGCACAGAAAAATGTTTCAAGATGGCCGCCCTGTATGTGGACCACCTTGAATGGTTTTGATCCTCCAGCCCTGCAAAGAAACTTGAGTATTCTGGTGAGAAGGTCCATTTGACGTATTGGATGCAGCGACTGCTGTCCTTCAAATGGAAAGTCTCCATCATTTGCTCATAGAGCTCCAAGTGTTCCCAAACAGAATACTTGGCGTTCTTATGATAAGACGTGATGACACTCCTTATTGCCTTTATTTGTTTCAATGGGTCCTTAAGCAAGGCCCATTTTGCCTTATTGGCCTTTTTGGTTCGGGTAACCCTGGTCCATTCATCCTCTGACTCAGAAGCACTGCTCCTAAAGGTGCCCGTCTGATCTTCCAGGTTTTCCCGGATTCTGCAAGCCTGGGAATGGCTGGCAAAATGTGGGGACCTGGTCTCCTGTGTCCTTTAATGCTCAGAGGAGTCTTCAGATCCCTCCTTGCTGCCAGGATTTGATGGGTATCCCCCCACTGACCTAACTGGGAAGAGGTTTTCAGGATGCCCTTAATGGGCCTACTCTCCTGGGGTTCCCCACTAAATTGCATTGTGCTTGGGTGTCCATACCCGGATGCCCGCCCATCCATTCCTGGGAGGTACTGGCCTATGAGCCCCATACTTCTAGCTGGATAGTAATCTGCCATCCCCGTGGCCCTGGGCTCATGTGCGCGAGGAGACATGGGGGTGGCAGAGTCCAGGGACTGGGAGAGATGAAGGCCTCTGGTACTAGGGCTCCTAGGGTTATGCTCAGGAGTTTCTCTTTCCCAGCGAACCTCATCTCTATCCGCCCCTGCTCCCTGTTGCAATGCAAGGGCCTGCGATTTCAGTTCCTCAGTTTAGGCCTTACTAGACTCTATCAGTCTCCCCTGCATCGCTACCTGTTGCTGGAGCCTATCATTGTGCTGGCAGAGAACCTCATTCTCTCTCCGTGCCACCTGATTGGTCCTGGAGTACTCGGCCATTCTTTGCTGCAGGAGGGTTACCTCCTGAGCTGTGTCCCTATTGGCCTGCTCCTTTCTTGCCAGAGCATCCTTCACCCTCCCACCCTCCCGGTGTGCTCTAACAAGTTCTGGTGTTCTTTTTGGAGGTCACCCAGTCCCTGGAGGGCCAGGTGATTTTCTTCCATTTTCCTTTTTAAGTGGCAGACTTCCTGGCCTAAGGTATCCCTTTCCTGACTAAGAGCCTGCATCTGTGCCGCCAGGTCGTCCCTTTGCCTTTAGAAGGCACCAGCTTTCTGGCGCTCCTCATCAAACTCTGCCTGGGTATCCAGGTCTTTCAAAATCAATGTATTGCTTTCCTCTTTCTCTCTGTCTAGTTGGATTTGCAGGGTGGCTACCTGCTCTGTGCATGCCCTGTTGAAATTGATCTGTTGCTCCAGATTTTTCTGGCTCTGCAGTAAGGAGTCCAAGCTGTCTTGGTGCTCCTTCTGCAAAGCCAGAATTCTGGTATCCTGGTCTGTCTTTTCCTGTTACAGTATATCCATGTCCTCTTTTATTTTAATGATATACTGCCTACTATCATTTTCTGATTCCTGGCTCCTCTGCAGCCTCTGCTCAGAAGAGACCAGGTCAGATTGGGCCTTTTCTAACGCCATCTGTTGCCTATTTGCCAGATCTTGGCCTTCAGCACATTTGTCCTGCATGGCTCCCATATATAGATACAAATATGCCACTATCCTGGCAATCTTATTGTGTTCATCTTTGGCCTTAGGAGTCATATATAATTCACTCAGGGCCACATGTAATGGACCCTGATCTCTCCAGATATCTGACCCTGTTTCAGTGACCTGTTGCGCGATTGCCTGCAACCAGACCGTTTGGTCCTGATGAGTCCACTCACCTCTCACAAATAGCTTATGTAAGAAGTGCTCTCTGGCTATTTTGATGTCTACCAGTGTCGTCATTCTGGAGATTTGAGTTCCTTCCTGACTTAACAAAGTTTGTATTTTATTTTGCAAAACAGACTGTTTCCTTAGAGCGTTCCTTTGAGGGGTGCTTTCACAGTGTAAAACAGCGTGGTGATCTAACCGGATATGTGTATCCGGTCAGTTGGCACACTGTATTAAGCTGCACAAATGGTAAATCTGACCCAGAATATCCCAGACGAGCCCCCACTTTGTAAGCGATATTCAATCAACACTACAGCTAAGTCAATGCCTAGTCTGGGATGCTGAGGAAAACCCTTATTGATGTATTTTTATGTCCAGTTCAGTACTCTGGATGACAACCCTTGTATAACACCCCCCTCTTAGAATCCCCCTGACCCCACTGAGCCAAGAAGTAGGTTTGTTTTGCAAATTAAAAGGTTTATTTGAAAAAGTAAACAATATATATGTATATATATCACACTTCTATAAATAAATTGATAATGGATATTACACTTGTGAATATGAGCAGTAATCAGCAAGAGGTAACTTATGAATAGGAACAGAAGAATAAGGTGGGAAAGAATGCTTTATATGGTTCAAGGAAACGCAATGATGAATGAAATGCAGTACAGAAAATAACTTGATATGGCTTCAACAAAAGACAATGTAATCACTTTTCCTTGACAATTCACTCCCCCCCCTATGCAATGTAAGAAATGGAAGGAGAGCACACAGTCTTCAAGAATCCCAACAAAATGCAATACGAAATGCAGATCCCCCCCAGCAAGCTTAGAGGAAAACAGGTAGAGGTTTGAAACACAGGCCCAAAATGCTTTGAATGTGATGACAATGAAGTGAGAAATGTGCTAAAAATGCTTTTAATTCCCTCTAGAGGTTCAGGGTGGGTGATATCTAGTTTATATTAGTTCAGGCTCACTTTAACAATGCTCTATGTGTAACCAGCAGGTTAAAACGAATTTTAGCAAAGGAAAGCAAGAAGCTGCTGATTTTTACACGTGGCTGAAATTGTGCAAAATGTCAAATCGCGGCAAATTTACTCGCGGATTAATTACGGAGGCACTATAAGGAGTAGGAAGTCGGTTTGTTGGAAAGCCTAGAATCTTAGCCTTAAGATGAAAGTTAAATCTCGTTCCTAGCACAAACGGTTCCGGAAATACGGACGATTTTGTGAAAGTAGTTTTTCGGATTTGAAATTTTAAAGCTCAGAATGACAGATGACAGTTCTCAGTTTTAAAGATGACAGAATGACACGATTCTAGGAGGCAGTTCTAATAGGCTAAAATAGTTTGGATTAGATTATTTTAAACTAAGAGATTGGTTTTGGCACAGTGAGTACTCACACTATATTTTTGAAATAAGCCGTCAAGGTCTGGTCAGGTTGGACGGGACTTCCGGCGGGTGGTTCTGAAGTCCCGGCTATCTGGGTCAGCTCTGCTCTCTGGGTCTGTCAAGCACTGGTTCTGCTCACACCACTGCACAGTTCTGGTCTCTCTGGATCTCTGGTCTCTCTGGATCTCTGGTCTCTCTGGATCTCTGGTCTCTGGAGGTTGATGGATTTGAAGTCTGGAGTCTCCCGGCAAAGCGTCCCGCAAGAAAGTGGAAAGTGAATTCCCTACCTGGGTTTCAGTGGCCCTTTTTATGTGTTTTGAAAATGGGTGTGTGCCTGGGCCTAGCTAAGCCTGCCCCTCTCACTTATTGTTGGCCAAGCTTTCCTCTCTCGCTTGATTGGGGGGAAGAAATGGAGTGTCTGAGTGATGCTGTAGGTTTTATGGTCAGAGGAACCCCCCCTTGTCAAATTACACACAAATCTATTTCTGATCCAAATACATATTTATCTATGTACCATTTTTCTCATATTATAGGTACAGTTAACATATTGTCTGTAGCACCAAACCATCCGATCCCTGTCTTTGTACAATATCGTGTCCACTGATGACAGAATTCTCCCCTTTTCATCCAGATATTGACCTCTAAACCTTTCCAGATTTTACACAAATGTGCACCAGGGATATGGGTTACAGATTATAAAGCGGTGATGATAACATGCAGACATTTGGAGTAACAACCTTTTTTTCCGCTACTATCCCCAGGAACATACCACAGGGTCCTAAAATCTGCACCGAAAAATCACAAGAATAATTGTATTATTTATATAATTTTGATCAGTCCGCACTTTATCTATCTTTTTAAAATTATGCCCTGGTCAAGAAGGGGTGTGGTTTCCCACATCACCTGGTGGAATAACTTGTTTATCCACTTCCCCCAAGCTCAGCTGGCTCTCACAGGCACTTCTCTTCCCACTTCTCCCAAGAGTAAGCCACTTTACGGCCCCCCCAATATAACATTTGCCTGAGCCAAAGAAGGCCCATTGTTCAGTTCCCTGTAGTCCCCAGGGGCCACAATCAATCAATCAACAGGGCCATGTGATCTCTTTTTGGTGGGGCCAGCAGGATGCAGCCAGGCCTGGGAAGAGTTGTTGAGCCAGTTCAACTCCTGTCGGGGGTAGTTGTCAGGCAGAAATTCAGCTAAATGTCACTTTAGTTCCCAGTTTTCTACATTCAAATCCAACTTACATGCAGCTATTTTTTATATATACATTAAATAATTACTTCCTTCAAGTCATTTCAGAATATAGTTTTACATTGTATCCACCTCTTAGCAAGTCTTTCCTTGGCCTGGTTTCGGTTCATTTGTTCAGTTTTACACAAAAGTCTGGTGGTTTTAAAATGCCGGCTTTCTGATAGTGGTGAGCACCGGTACTGCATCCATTTTTGACATTAAGAAAATGAATTCCCCACAGCTCTGGGTTGCTTTTGGCAATCAGCATTGCCATTCCCTATGGTTTCAGGCTACTGTGTGTGTAGCCCAATGGTGGTTTTAGGCGGTGCCCTCCTGTGCTCACAACATAGGCAAAAATGGGTGGCAGCCTATTCTTCATGTTTTCCCTGTGCACTCTCTGGGGAGTTCTGGCAATCATGATGTTTTCCATGCCAGTACTGCACAGTTTTATGGTAGGGCTTGGATGCATGGGTAAAAACATCCCACAAAGGCCACCAGATATGAACAACATTCAGTCCCCTGAACAACAGTAACACCATCTGCAATAAATGTGAATAATTCCTCATAATTTAGATCTGTAGAAGATCCAAATCATGGTCTCCGAACATGTGACCCGGCTGACTCAGACAATGAATTGAAACCAGAGCTGGGAAAGAAAGTCAATTTCATGCCACCAGAGAGAAGACTGCAACAAAGATGTTAAAATGTGAGACAAGTGTTGCACAAGATGAACAAGCACTCTTATAGTCTAAGGTGGTGCACACACGTTACAATGCAGACATACAGGGCCTCATTAGGAGCTTGGAGGTAGCCTTGCCCTTAATAAGGGAATGGCTACCTCCAAACACAGGTCCGTGTCCCGCAAAGGGGGATTTACCGGGCCATTCCGACCTTGGAGGGCTCGGTAAATCCCTTTCATGGCACCAGGACCCGGTACATCCCATTCCCATTTGAGCCCCCATAGGGCTCAATGGGAATGAGGAGGATGCTAACAACGGGCCTGTTAATAACGGGCCCATTGTAAGCATCCTGGTCTGCAATCAGGTCCCGCCTAGGACGCCTGGTCTGACCAGACGTCCTCAGTGGGATTCGCTGCAGACCTCGTAATGTGGTGGCCCGGAATGAATGGCGACGGTCCCTTACCGGTACCATTCATTCCGCGGCCACCACACTCCTAATGAGGCCCATAGTCATTCTTATTACCTTGAGAAGGTACACAAACAGCTGAGAACCATTGCGGATCCCATACCTGGGCAGATGGGCTCTAGCCAATCACAGTTCAGACCCCTAGGGGTAGGTAGCAACGAGCAAGAACCAATGGTAAGACCCACACACTCCAACATTGTTTAGAGATAGTAATTTGGGGATGGGCCAGGCCAGCCACCTGACATGCAAACGTCAGTAGAATAACTCATATAAGGGATTATATAGGTTATTAGGCTCCAGATGACCAAGCCAGTAGACCGAAGTTGTGACGTCATTATGATGCCACTGCAGGACAAAACAGGCCTGCAAGCCAGGAGAAGTTCAGTTGTCCGTGGATTTCTTCTATCCTTGTACAGATCCCTGTTGGTTTTGGCAGTTATAAACCACCATTTGAACTTGCTGTCTGTCTGGATCTACCTTCATGGCTCTGGGTCAAAAGAACAAGGTCGCTTCTCTCCTTGTTGCCCCTTCGGTTCTCGCTGCTTTTCTCCTACTCTGGAACTGCTGCCCTGGGATAGCTGTCTCATTGTGTGATTGGCCTTGCTCATAGTGTGCACTAATGCTCCACCTTTTATCCCTGTGGGGAAGGGATAGGGCCGTCAAGTGTGTTTGGTTCTGGTCAATGGCCCAACTTTGCTTGACCCTTGTGTTGAGACATGTCAGGTAAACGGTTCTAATATTAGTCTGTTGTCTTTCTGGCATAAGAAAGTGTTTGTGTCGGAAAGGGGCATGGGGGAGCAGAGTTTCTGAGTATCCTACGTGGTAGGATGCGGAAAAGATATTATAAGAAGAGGGATACCGCGTCTAACCTATCGGCCTCCCACCTCCACTCCCCTAACCCTTCATCCAGGTGATCCTCCTGCACTGGTCCACCCCCATGAACTGGATCCAATTGCGATGACAGTGTCCTGGCCACATGGATGACAGATCCCCAGGGATTTGGAAGATAGACAACTTCAGGTTTCTCACAAGGTGCAGCTGGTAGGGAGCCTTCTTGGAAAGGTCTTTGATGTGAGGAGGGAAGGAGAGGGTCGGGTCGAAGATGACATCAATGTTTCTTGCCACACAGGAAGGCAAAGGAAGAGGGCCCATCGAGGGTGGCCAGAGTGAGCGTGTTGCATAAACTGAAAGTTAGAGCAGAAGGTGGAGAGTAGGTGGCCACGTAGAGATTGAAGAGCCAGGGTGAGAGGTTAGAGCCCTGGGGACACCACAAGTTGAAAGAGAGGTGGTTAGAGAAAGGAGCCAGGTTGGACCTGGGAGGGTTGGTCCAGGAGGAAAGAGGTCAGCCAATCCAGGGCCTGATCTGTGATGCTCAGGTTCTCATGGAGTCGGTTGATCAGGGTGGTGTGAGTGACCTTGTTGAAAGCAGAGGAAAGGGCAAGGAGAATGAGGACAGAAGGAGTGCTGGTGTCGAGATTGGAGAGCAGATCTTCTCAGGTGTACATGAGAGCAGTTTATGTGCCTCTGGCTGCTCTGAAGCCAGACTGGTGGTCATGTAGATGACCAACAGTTTCAGTGTGGAGAGTAAGCTTGGAGATGGACAGCTTTTCCAGAAGTTTGCCCAGAAAAGGAGTGGTAGAGATCGGGCGTTAGTTAGCTGGATATGTAGGATCGGGAGAAGGCTTTTAAGGATGGGGTGCACAAGGGAGTACCTGAGGAGAGAGGGGAAAGCACCAGTGGTAAAAGAGTGATTGCAGAAATTGGCCCAGGCTGGAGCAAGGCAGTCAATGTGGTCCTTGTTGGATCTGGAGGAGCAGGGGAGCACCTATTTGGATGACACTTTCATAGATTGGACTCATCTAGAAATATTGTCATGTGTTATCAGAGAGAAAGAGAAGAAAGGAGTTGGATAGGGAGAGGTGGCCAGAGGAGAGCCGAGAGTGGTAGAGGGAGAGGAAGCAGAGAGTGAGGAGAGGATGTTCTGAGTTTTAATAGTGAAGGGAGAAGCCAAGGCCGTACAGAGGGCCTTGGATGGAACAGGAGAGGTGGACCTGCAGCTTCTTTTAGGCTTTGAGGCCCGACAAGGCTGAAACACGTGTCTGGGGTTGCTGTTTGTACTCTTGTTCAAAGGAGGTTTGTCTGGCATTTCGGTGCTGGACTGCCCTTCTGGGCGGGACAAAGACTGATATGCAAATGGTTATTTTTCCTTTGTGAAAAGTACCGTAAGCTAACATCGATGGTTGCAGACTATCAAAGTGGGACCACAGAACAGGTTATCATGCCTTGTTGTTTCTAGAGAGGGGCACCTGCTACCTTTTTGTATCAATTGCTCTTTTTGCTTTCAAAGTTAAATAAGCCATTTGCTACTTTTCGTTCAACACAGTTCAGTTTCTCATCGACTCAATGGCTGTGATGAACTGCTTGGCTTTCTTTCTCTTTGGAGTCAAGGTTGGTACCACAAAGACAAGTGTCTCTTGGTAATCAGCGGAGAAGAATCTTGTGTACCATTGACATCTGCTGCAACACACGCTGGCTATTGTTCACAGTCTTACAATTCATTCTGCTGAGGTTTCACAGGCCTTGGTCAGAAATGGCAAGGTCACTTCTCTCCTTGTCACCCTCTCAGTATGCGCTGTGTTTCTCCTCCTCTTGAACTACCGTCCTGAGTTACCTCTTACATTGTGTGGTCTGCCCGGCTTGTCCAATACTCTCGTACTACACCTTTATCCCTATGGGGAAGGGAAAAGGACATCGGGTGTGTGTAATTATTGTCAATTGCCTGACTTTGCCTGCCCCTTGTATTGGACATGTGTGGTAAATGGTTCTGGTGTAAGTCTGTTATCTTTCGTGTTGTGCGAAAGTGTTCATGTTGGAAAAGGGGGGGGCAGTGTTTTAATATATCCTATGTGGTAGGATGGGGAAAAGGTGTTGAAAGAATGGGGATACTTCATCTCACCCATCAGTGTCCCACTCCCCGAGGACCCCCATCCATGTGATCCTCCCTTACTGGTCCAACCCCTGAAACTGGATCCAATAGCGACCTGGATGACAGATCCCGAGGACTAGCCAGCGAGACTAGCCAGCGACACACCTTCTGGTTTCTCACACAACTCAAACAGCAATAGCACAACAATCAAAAATAACCATGGGGTATGGGGACTTCCAGCAGTACCCTAATCCTCTAATCAGTTCTTGGTGTTTCAACAGTGTCAAACCTGGCTTCTTAATGTTGTGCAAGTGGGATGGACAGTTTTGGATTCGTTAAGTTGCAGGGATCCAGACAGGGAGCGAGAGTGGTGTTGGGTTCATGATAAAGCTTGCTGTGCTTCAATGCTGCGTATAAAGGATGCAGGATGATGAGTGCACCAGGTTCAGTGTTCCATCTATGGTTGAAAACAAAGATTCCAGACATTTTAGTTTGAAGACTTCCTCAATGGGCAGATTCCGGTTTGAGCAGGGAAAGCAACGTGCCCAGCTAGCATGGTGCAGTAATGTATTGGTTCGAGGGGCTGCAACACCAGTAAGAAGTGGGTCGGAGAAGTGCCAAAGGTAGCACAGCAGGTTCCGTTATATTGAATGTGCTCAAACACTGTTCAGAAGGGTTTAACTGAGGTATGGTACTGTAAAAAGCAGGACAACACCTGCCTTGCTACTTCAGTTGTTGTGAGTCCCAATCCAGGGGCTCAGGGACAAAATGAGTCCCTGTTTTCATTCTCCCAAATCAAGGGAGAGTGGCTAACACCTGCAGAGTTTTTCACCTTCAGTGAGGGGCTGGGTACCAGTGTGGCTGGCAGAGAGGCAGGTCTTCCTCCAGCAGCAGTTCACCCCAGTTCACCCCCAATTTCCCTGGGGAAGGATGTGGAGAAGAGTGTGCCTCTGCCTTGGGACACTGCTTTACCGCACTGGTGGAGGGCTTTGGAAAGGTCTGCTCCCCCATGGTGTCCAAACGAATTCTAAAGTCCAAAGTCAGAGGTATATCCACCACCCTACCAACAAAAAACGGCTGTATTACCAGCCTGGTAATACCAGTGCCGGTAAAACTTGCAAATCCCCTATGGAATCCTATGGGACTTCATGGAATGGGGATTTACTGGTGTTTTTGCCACTGGAATCTGCAGGTAATTCCGGCAGACCAAGTGGCGGAGAATGGTATTACAGTGTGCTGGTATCCCACCGGTAACACCGGCATACTTGTAATGCAGCCCATAGTGGGGACAAATGCAAATACTTAAATTGAATACCAAATGAAGTGGTGAATGCTGAGATTTTGATAATTGCAGAAAAGGCAATCTCTGCCAATCTGGAATAGTGTGGAGATGGGATGACATCTTTAGCTCTCAGATTTTGATCTCTGCAGAAAGGGATCCTCTTCCAAACTGGATTAGTGCTGAGAAGGGATGACATTTTTAGATTAGAGAAGCCATGATCCTTGTCGGAGAGGAAGCCTAAAACTGTTTTTACCCATGGCAGACCTGATTTCCAGATGTGGATACAATCTGACAATAAAGGGGACTGGCTGACTGCTGAGATTACCTGGAGGCTTTGCGGACACTTTGCTTTAAACAAGATATCTATAAGTGTGTAGTGTATAAAAGGCCACAATGTAGTTAGATATATGTCTTCTATAATCTTCTCTCTGCTAAGTTCCTGGAGTGTGTGAAACTTGATGGGGGAAGTCATTAAGAGAGGAACTGATTATAAATAGAATGCCTACCTTGCATTCTCAACATATTAAAACCCCAAAAAATAGCATTGTCCTGCACATCACATGCAGTTTCTGATAAAACTATAACCAATAGAATCCAAATAGAATGATGTAGCAGGGTTGTGTGAAATGTATTTTGCCTTCCAATGACATTTAACGACAAAGAAAGATTAATTTTAATTGGAGCCCAATAGCATTTCTGTGACGAGTGTGCTGTTCCGTTTAACCAAAGTCAAGTACATTCTTTCCTGTTTATTTTCACAGCTTTAATCGACAATGTGGATCTGTCGCCATGCTCCGTAGCGTAACAATACATGTATAAAGCAACACGTATGCAAGCCTAGTCATTTAAAAAGAGAAATTGGGTGGAAATGGAGATTAGCTGAACAACTTCCATCCCAAAGAGAATGATGCAATTTCAAATGAACAGTTTAATTTGGCAAACAACATTGTTTTCAAGTGAGACTACAGCCAAATCATACAAGTTAATTGAGGTGATAGTTGTCAGAAAACCATAATTATGGGATGATGCATAGTGTAGATAAATCAATGTGCTGTTTGTTTTAAAATGAAAACACAATTTTTCTAAACCCACTCCTCGAGATTTTGATTTAACTTAACCCAGTACCGTATACCCAGAAGATGATGGAAATGAAGAAATTATGTTACATACATTTGAATCTGTTAGATCCATATTCTCTCTGGTACAAATATTAATTGTTATTATTGGAGAAAACAAAGCAAATTAAAATGGTTGATACACTGGCCGACAAGTGTCTAGGTTATTAGTGTATATTATTGTTTTAGAATAGATTATAAGCATATATAGAGTTGACCTATAGGAACAACTGTGGTGTATTATTTAGTTCGATTTTCGCCGGCAGGTTCCTTTGCTTTTATAGACAAGCTGCCAGTGGATTGAAGGACATGGTTGATGAGTTCCCAAGCATAACATTAGGGGCCACCTTTGGTTGGAATATTTCATTTAAATAAAATAGAATTTTAAATCGAAATGCAACATTTTTCTGGTCCCCGAATGTTGGGGTGGGATTGTTCATGTAGGTGTTAAATCAGAGGGTGTGCCTTAGAAATGTTACATAACTGAGTCAAGTCCTGTTGATCCAAATTCTGCACTGTAATGTGACTTGATCGACAAACACAGAACTCAAAATCTTAAAGTTTAAACATAATGGGGGTAATTCATGGATTCATTACGCTGAAAAAACGGGATTTGTGCGCTATTCCGCCCGCAAATCCCCATTTATTAAACATGGATTTGCGGGCAGAATGGCGCACAAATCCCGTTTTTTTCGGCGCAAAGAATCCATGAATCAGGGCAAATAAGCAGTAGCAGCTTGGGATTCACTCCTTCTAGGTAACGGGGTCTTTTCACAACAAAACAGTTATTTCTCTTTGTGACTGGTCTAAGTGTCAATATGGGACCAATAATAAAGTGCCTACATTCTTGCTATCATGTGGATATTTATCTAACCCAGGTTTGCTCAAATAAAACACAATGTCAGCGATGTAAGACACAGTTGGTTCTTGTTTCAACTCACTGGGCTTCTTTACAAGGTTGGCGGAAACCTGCCCGTGCTTCCGGCGGGTTGCCACCAACCCAGAAACACTGATTCTGCTGCCTTATATCCTGGTATCATCGGGATATCATAAGTGGCGACCAAACACCATACTTGGAATGAGGCCCACTGTCTCAGAAATATAGTGGGCAGTTCCTTCTTCTCTCAGGTTGTAGTTGTAGTCATATAGCACCTTGTTTCTTCTTTGCAAGAACATTTCTTCAGGGGGGTACAGAGTTCTGCTCACTATTATAGCACACACCAGGGGGAAAGTGTTTGGTCCACCTCTTGCAGTTCTGGGGTTACAGTTCCAGAGACCACCAAAGGTTTTGGAGCCCTTCTCACATGCTCTGTGCTATGAGAAGATATTGTGCTCTTTCACACTCAAATTCTCTTTATCTCTGCCTTACCATCATAGGAGTTGTAGAGTCAATTCCCTTTCTATCAGAGGATTCAGATCAGCTTTGCTCTCATTTGACAAGTAGCTCTGATTAGTTTCCTAACTAGCCTTCCAGGGAGATTCTCTGAGGTATTTCCCTACAATCTTGGTCCTTGTTTTGTAGGCTGTTTTAATTTGGCGGGATCTAGTTTGGTGGAATTTTTGACCAACCTCAAATCATGTGTGCACAACTTTAATTTATTTAATAGAGTTCCTTTTATGATCCTGGGACCACCAATAATAATATTGATTCCCTACAGCCTCTCTCCCCCTTTGGGACAAGAAATAGGAAGGGTTGCATACAGTGCTCCAGATAAGATTTTGAGGTGGGAGTATTTTACTCCCTGTTTTTAAACTTTGAGAGTAAATGTGATTTTAAGAGAGTAAACATGACTTTTCTCCTTTGCAAGAGAGTAAAATGTATGTGACATCCAGCGACGCATGCACAAACTGTATGGAAATCCTTACCGTACAGCAGCTTTCTGCATTGTGACAGAATACACCTTTTATTATTTCTCTAAGGTCTGGCCATTTGATCTCTCCTGTATATATTTAAATGTTGAAGTCACAAAAACCTAGCTGGCTTCAGAGAAATACATTCTGTTTCAGAGGTGGCTTGCAATTACATCCATGTAGATAAAAATCAAAAGAAGTCTTCTGGTTTCTGTCAAGTAACCTGACCTTTGCACTGCCCTCTGCTCTAAACCTATGTGTAAATGTACGCAGGAAAATAAAAAAGCTGTCGTATTTGCAAGATTTTCATGTGTAAAAAGGCCAGGTACGCGCCTTATCTGGAGGCCTGGTTGCATAGGAACACTATTTATTAATAAAATAGAAATACTTAAACCAATTTAATATATATATATGAAATTCCAATCTCAATGGCGACTTCAATGAAGAATGATCAATACACTAGTCGTATCACTTTTCTATGCTATTTTTAAATGAATGTTGTCTTTTGTAAACACCCACATAACCATCTATATATTTGGTTTACCCTGAATGTACGTCCATTATAGATCAAAAAGGTATAAGGCTTCAGGATAAAGCTTTCATTTAGAAAAGCAAAGTTAAATCAGAGCACCCCTGCCTACCTAAATTTCTCTGCTTCTTATTCGTTGAAAATAAACACCTCCTTTTTACGAAATCAACATAGGAGCACCTCAAACGGAATTCCCAAAATCTAAATTTAAAAGACAAGCTACTTAATATTCCTGTATGTAAGTCGCTTGCAAAATGAAAATGTGTGTTTAACATGTCATTTTCAATGGGCAACTGAAAGGTGGCAAAATGGGTGACAGATAATAGTCTTTCCCCTTAGTCTTCATTGGTTCAGCGCCAGGAACAGAACTCTGCTTGGTAATGTAAGCAGGGAATTACCTCCATTATATTATGTGTCTAGGTATGTACACAGTGATATATCATTTTGGCTCCCAAACTACCTTGTCTGTGCTTGCACATTACACAGAGAAGGAGTAATGGGATCTCTCCTTATACACCATCAGACCTATTCTATCAAATGAATAATTCCCAAAGCACATACACCTTTGCAATATTTACTAATTTCCCGAAATTTACAATCAATGTATGTACCCTCCTTAGTACTTTCACAAAGAGAATGGGCTGGGATTTAATCTATTCCCCTTTAGAGTATCGGTCCCTTCAGTCAGGATATTTTACCTTAACATTATACATATATCAAAATATCTTTTGGCTCTTCGTACACATGTGGGCACCCCCTTAAAGATTGGTTCAATTCTCCCCTTCAGGAAACAGGTGGGCAAAAGCCAGCAAGATGGGGTCAGCTTCCTTTCAGAGTCTGGCTTTCCTTTTTCTGTATTGAGCCTGACTGCTGTATTTTCCACTGAAGAAGGCCTGGATATTAAACTGCGGGTAGGCATCTGTTGCAGTGCACCGATAGGAATCCAAAATGGGTTCAATTCTCCTTTCTGTTGTTGGAAATTCTCCTCTCTGCCCTTCTGTCAGTGTTTTAGTCGGTCCTTCCCAGTCAGTGAGAGAGCCAGTCAATCCCCAGAAGCGAGGGGTTAGGACTTTTTACAGATTAAAAACACACCCCTTATACTTTCTGTAACCTAATTGATCAGTGTATGAGATTGGATAATATTCCAAAAGTGACATCACTCTGAACCTTACTATTTGTACTCATTGAACATATTAACGAAAAGGGCGGACAAATGGGAGTAACTTCTACACCCAGTTTCTCTCCCACTTGATGCAATGTCATCTTGGAGATGACTACATTAAACAATTGTAATTTCTGAAATATGATGTTCCTCACATGTGATCATGTTACTAGTCGGTTTATCAGATTGCTCTCACTAAGTTGAATCCAATCATGTGAATCTCATCTGCACGACAAGTGATGTGCGTGTTATAGACTTTTACATTTTTGCCTCGGATACTTTTATCAAACATTATTTTCTTGGCTCAGAATAACAGCCTCACCAGCACGGACGCTAGCTAGGATATATGAATCACGAACATGAGCCATTTCTGTTAAAAAAAATCACATTTGCTTCATTTTTCCTAATTAAACACATTTCTACATTCCGCTGATTGAGATTTTCACCCTCAACTATTCTTTTTTCAAAGTGAGCTTCTACGACATTTCCTTCAAAAGTTATAAACAAAAATGTGATTTCATAAACAACATTTACATATGTAATTTTTTTATTTGAAAAGATCTTAATGGAATTTACAGTTAATGACCATTTAACAATCAAATGTTCTCAGTTACTTTTCAGACCCAGAGCTGGGCCATCTATAACTCCTAAGATTGTGGTTACCAGGAGACCAGAGTCAGAAAGCTCTTTGAAGCACAAAGCTAGCAGGGCCACTTGCTGACCCAGTCCCACCCCCACGAGTGAGCCCAGCATCTGCCTGCCCCTTATGTCAGACACCAGGTATCTCTGAAGGTGTGACCCACATCATCCTATGAAGAGCCGGCTGATGGGGAGATCTGATTTCTTGGCATCCAGACCACTGCAGGCCACTTCCCAGAGAATCTTAGTTGTATTTTTCAGGTTTTCTAGCCTAGGCCCAGTGGCATATGGCAGCTGTTGTTTTTACTCAAGACTGTTTCTGAGATCAAAGCAAACAAGTGCGTCATAAAGATTATGGTCATGCTACAAGGCCTCATTTCTTTCTCTGAAGCAAGTCATTCCTTGCTTGTTGTTGTGTTGCTGTGGCTGGGGAGAGTGAATGCAATTTTACTTTCATTCACATATACATTTAAAAGCAATGTTCTTTTCCACATTGCAATTGTCACTTTTAACAGAGCAACATTATAACTTTTCTTTGAAATACGGCTCTTGTCAAAGGTTTACCTTTTTAATGACTCTATGTGGTTCTTTATACAAAGCTCGTTCTCAGTCCTATAAAGGAAAACATACAAAATGTAAGCCCCAGTCGTTTTTTAAATTTTCTTTATAATACTGTATTTCTCATCCCAAATTAGACTGTTCTCCTTCTAATAAAAGTTGCTAGATTCTTTCAAGTAGCTTAAAAGATTTATTGGTGTTTCTTGTTATTTAATTTGAACATATATTTCAGTTGTGGAACCAGTTCATATTTTTGTTTTTAAATTCAGCGGTTTCTTTTCCGCATTCTTATATACATTTTATTGCAGCTGCCAACTACCACCAAGGATTCCCCTGGCTTTTACAGAGGCGTGCCTCCCACAGGCAGTCTCAATGAGCAATATCTTATTTACTGCTCTTTCATGGCTTTGCCCAGTTTCTTCTCTCTGGCCCTGTTTAGCTCTAAATTCCTTCTCTCTGTTTTCCAACTGCTGCTATACCAATTGACTCTGCTTCATCCACTAAAACCCAGCAAGGCCTTTGGTCTTACATAGGCCGCTACATAAGTATTTAACTGAGCCTTGTGTAGGGATTGGCCTGAATGAACTTGCCTTTGTTTTTTGCTTTTCTGATTGAATGCACTGTATATCAGTTTTCTTTAGTATCATTTCCTTTGGTCCATGCAATGGTGAACTAATACAAGGTCTGGTTAGGGCCATCTTGGAGAAAGCTGAATTTCTTTCCCATCAATATCTCATATTGAATCTCAAGATGCTCTGATTTTGGTCACTCATAAAGCCTCCACCGCTTGGATAGAAAGTGTTTTGTGAGTTATCACCTTCAGCCTGGAACATTCAGACTATAGTTATCCCATGAGTCCTTAAATATTGGCTGCCATGGCCCTCCACTGACTGAACAGATAGTGCTGACAACAGGGGTCATCAGATCTAGCCCTAGGCAGGGTCCAGTTTGGTTTGCCTAAGCCAACCTTGATAAAACACACAGAGAGGCAAACCACAGCATAGGGTGGACACTCTCTTCAAATTCAGAGGAAAAGTTACACATGCGAGGTGCCAGGTATGAGTGTGTGGCGTGACACACACACACACACACACACACACACATCTACACACACAACCTTCAATGGTAGGGCAGTGAATATTTGATGGAATGGCCTTATGGCACACATCAACCTTTCAGCGTCCTAACATCACCTTCAAAGAAAGGTGGCGTGATATGGGTGAAAATGTTTTCTTTTATGTTGAATGCCCGTCATAAAGAAAGGGTGTGTTATAAATGACTGATGCCCTGCACTGGCCAGTTTATTTGTGAGGGACCCACTTTCAAGGTGCCGACTTTGATCAGAATGAGCATCCACACATGGCTTTCACTAAAGCTTTCTGAACAGTTGCTCCTGCATGCTCCTCTGGAACAGCCTCCCTGCCACTCTAAAACTTGAGGAGAACCATCTCCGGTTCCGGAAGCACCTCAAGACCTTCCTCTTTTTGTCTGTCTTCGCTCCCCCTCTCCCCTGATCTGTTCTCTCTTGACACTGTGCACCTGGCCACTCTCTGTCTTCCAGGCCCAGGTACCTGCTCACCCTGCCACCCTCCCGCACTGCCTCCAGGCTACCCCTTGCACTGGGGTCTGTATCTGTACCAATGCACCCCTCTCCCTTTTCTTCCCGCACTTATCAGACCTACCCTGTCTGCTGCCTTAAACCTAGCACTTGCCAATTGCTGGCTGCACTACCACTGTGTGTTGCCTTTATTATTTATTTATTTATTTATTTATTTATTTATTTATTTATTTATTATTATTGATCTGTTTCTCCTTTGCTTCACATTTTCCACTTCCACCCCCTTCCATGCACTTTCCCCTCCCCCTCTCCTATGCACTTGCACATTCTAAATGTCACTGGGCCTCATAAGATAGCTTACACAAGTAATGGATTAGTCAAGTTTTTTTGGTGATTGTCAACCATGAGGTTGTTTTATTCGTTGGTTTGGTCTGCACCAATGAGAAACATAATTGGATGTAGAGATGATATTTATAACATGATGTTACGTTCACACAGCCGACGCGCGTTTCAACCTGAGTCTTTTTCAAGGCTGTGATTTTAGTGATTTGGTGTGATAGTGATTTGGTATACCCAGTGAAGTGACATACATGGCCAAATAGTATTGAGGATATTCAGTTCACATCCATTATGCATACATTAATAGGCAGTTACAAAAAATAAAACAAAACAAGTTTATGATTTATGTGAAAACACATAGTGACACCCAGGAGAGGTGATTTACCATGATGGGTGATGGTAAGTGAGGGTGACAGGAAAGAATAGAGCATATTTGAAAGAACAGAGCAAAAAAATGTAGTTGGTAAATTAGAAAATGCCAGTTGCAAAATGATTTACAGGAGGATAAGAAGCAATGTATCAAGGGAGAAGAACAGAAAAACACAGGTTATGGTTAGATGGGAAGATGGCTAGAGAGAATTCCAATTTAGCCTGTAAGAAGAAGCGTTCTTCGGTCTTACCCAATTGAGTTAAGGGTGAGCTTCCAGGTGAAGTGAGCTGGTCCTCCCAATTTGGGTGCCAGTGGGCTGGTTAGCCGTTCTGAAAGAGAGTTGAATGAACAGGGTTGACGTATAGGAATTTAGAGGGTTTAAGGATAGACATGGTAGTGGTGTGGCGCATTAGCGTGTTTAGGTGGTACCTGATGATTAGATTGCTAGTCTGCCTTGACTTGTTTGGTGTGGTTTAGTGGGTATGGACAGTGCCTGATTCCAGATTTATTTAGAATGAGGTGACTGGACCGATGCAGTAGTGTGCATCCTCTGAGGCAGGTGATTACGCATGCAGCTTGTGCAGCCGATCCGCCAGAGGGGCGTATTTGAGTGCAGTTGTCAGAGCGTGGCTGCCTGAGGATAGTCAGGCCATATTCGGTGCACTCGTTCTGGTTAGTGGTGCCTCATTAGTGAAGAGGGAGCCGAGTTTGAAGTGAGGCAGTGACCCCGGTTTGGGTGCCTGGTGATACTATATTTGAAGTGCTTGTTGTTTATGAGTGCGTTCTAAAGTTGGTAGCATTCGTTGGCAAAAACAAGTTAGAGGCAGAGATCACGGTTGGGGTGCTTGGTGATATTGTCTACGAAGTGCGCGTGGTTGCTGAATTCGTTTTTAAGTTGGTGGCATAGAGTTAGCAAGTTAGAGAGGGGGGGGCTGCGAGTATGCATGAAAGACCGGCGGTTTAGAAACGAGTTGGAGACTTGCGTCTGCGCTAACGCAGGGAGTGCCTAACGTAACGCTTACCTGAGGCTGGGTTCGGCTGTGCTGATGCTGGTGGAGTCGTGGGTCGTCTAACGTTGTGGCTCACTTCTTCCTGGTTAAAGAGGAAGGAGCGCTGCGGTTGGTTGAGCAACAAACAATGTGATTCGTTCGTTGCATGGGGCCCGCGGATTGGTTGTTGGGCCAATGTGTCACAGTGCTGAGAGGGCACGCACAGTGTTGTTCGTTTGTGGGAGACATGATGTATACGTTAATGGGATTAATAACCACGTGAGTGGAAGACCCGAAAAGGGAGGGGGATAATTGGGATGCCGTGTTTGTGGTGTGGCGTAATGGAGAGCGCTCTGATGTGGGTAAAAGGGTTTGGGACTCAGTTGTCTGAATCAACCCTGATGGTTGGGGTGGAGGGGAAATGGAATGACCCTGGGTAGGTTTAAGCAAAGCATGGAAAGAATCGGCCAACAATGGACATGTCGTTGGCTGAAGAGCGGGCAATATTAGCCCATTACTGTGTTAGAGAAGAAGCAGTAAAATGAACAAGTAGTTCAAGGTAATGGGGTGGGTGGGTTACCAGACACTACGATGGTGTAGTGTGAAGTTTAGTGGCCTGGATAAGAGATCCAATAAACAGTTCACTGTAGGATGTTTTGAAATGTGGATCATGCAGAATTCTACATTTGTATGTGTACATTTTTATAAGAAAACATGAAAATCATGGTCACTGTTCAATCCAAAGGTGACAGCTCGAAATTTGCATATCAGCTTCGCTTCTCTCTGACGTAGTTGGAGTTCTATGTCTCTACCTCTTGTGTTGATTGGTATTTTTTCCAGACCCATGAAGGTGATATCTTCCTTATGTCCCACTGGTGTTTTTCTTGCCAGTGTAATGCCAGCAGATATCTGGTGTCTTGAGAGTGCAGGGAGTTCAGATGTTCCCTGATCCTTGTTCTGAGCTCTCTTTTTGTGCTTCCAATATACTTGCGATTACAGACACAGTTGATAGCATAAACCACAAATTTTGACTTACAATTAATATATTGCCCAATTTTATGCGTGTCGGTGGTGCTGAAAGTCACAGTCTTGGTTGTGGGGGTAAATTTACACATGGAGCAGGTTCCACATATGTAGAAACCTACTGGTTTGTTGCTGGTGAGCCAATTGGTGTCGGTTTTTGGGATTGGTACCAAGAATGATGGACTAAGAATGTTCCTGAGTGTTCTGGCCTTGGTATAAGTAAGCATAGGTTTGTCTGGGCTCCATCCCTTAATGTCTTCATCAATTGTTAGGATATGCCAGTGTCTTTTGAGGATTTTTTGTACTCGATGGCTATCACTACAGAATTGCGTGATGTATCTTATTTGGCTGTCCTTTGTTGTCTCATTGCTGGTGTGTACTTTGCGGGTAAGGAGCGTGCTATGTTCTCTGTTGTTAGCCATGGTTACGGCTGCTTGAATTGATTGTTCCGGATATCCTCTCTCATGGAAACATTTGCTGAGTGTTGTACATTCCATTCCAAATGCTGGCAGGTCACTACAGTTTCTTTTGGCTCAGAGAAATTCCCCCCTGGGGATGGTATTGATTAGAGATTTTTTGTGGCAGCTTGAAGCATGTAGGACTGAGTTAACTTCTGTTGGTTTTCTGTAAGTCGATGTTGTGAGCCTTGGACCCGCTGGTGTGATAGTAATGTCAAGAAAATCAATGTTTTTCTTGCTTGAAAATCCTGTTAGTTCAATGCCAAAGTTGTTTTGGTTCAAGTAGAGTTTGAATGACTCCAATTCTTCTTTTGTTCCACGCCAGATCATCAGGATATCATCAAAATATCATATCCAAGTGTGGATCAGTTTGTTAAAATCCTGGTTAGTGAAGGTATGTACTTGCTCGTAGTGGAGTATGAAAAGGTTAGCCATGGAGGGTGCATATGTGGCCCCCATGGCTATGGCTTTTGTTTGCTTGTAGTACTGTTGGTCAAATAAGAAGATGGTATTAGTTAGTGAGAATTCCAAGAGTTCTTTAGTGAGTTCCAGATGTGACCAGAATGAAGCTGATGCCTTAGTGAAGGCAAAATCAATGGCTTTGAGAGCTAGTCCATGGTGTATGGACGTATACAAGGCTTTGACGTCGAGAGTTACAAGAGTGTACTCATCTTTCCATACAATTTCTTGTAGGATCAGCAAGGTGTGCATAGTGTCTCGTAAGAAAGTAGGTATCTTGGGTACCTCAGGTGCCAAGACATTGTTAAAGGATAGTTCCGGGACTTTTTTTTTATTGTCCCTACGGTTCGGCCATGTGTTTTTAAGCATAAATCGATAGATCGTAGAAAACTTTCCTATGGACCTTACCCGACTTTTCGTCCATTAACGCACTCGAAATCAGTCGCCATTTTCTGATAATCCTATCATTTCCCCCCATCGACCTGGCTCACCTGCTTTTGCGGCACTAAATCAAATCCCCCGCCCCTGAGCCTGACATCAGCAGACGCGTACCGCCCATTTCCCAACGCCAAAGCACGTTTCGTGTCAACAATCGCTGCGCCTCAGCTAATGAAGTGTCGCCATGGAAATGGCAGGACGCCTCTTTCCTCAATAAGTATAAACACACCGTTTCACAACACACAGCAGCAGATTTTCGATTCCATTCCTCTCTCTGTGTTACTTTGAGTATTCTGTGACTCGTTTCTGTGCTCTGGTCAGCTACCTTCGCCGCTTCTAGGCCTTGTGAACACCTGTACCATCTCTGTAAATTATTTTACTTTCTTTACCACACAATGGCTACAATAATGCCGTATATGTACGAGCCCGAGTAGACTGAGGAGGAACTACTGGAAAGGCAAGCACGCGAAAACGATGGGGATTCGGACGGCAGTTGGGAGGACCAGTCAACGGATGAAGAGCCTGGACCATGTCGCATGGACGGCGTCTCCACCTGGTGCACGTGCAATCGGTGCGAGCTAATGCCAACTGAGGAGGAGAACTGCTGCTGCGGTGAAAATTCCGGGTGCTTGGCCTACATTTCGGAAGGCGAGCCAAGTCCGCAATGCATCACCGAGCTGCCAGAGTTCAGGGAAGCCTGCCTCTCACGGACCGTGTTGAGGATGATGATGGTGCTTATGCACGAACTTCGCGGCACTGTTCGTCCGCGTAATCCGAGTAACGAGTAAGTATACTCTGGTTGTGATGTCAGTGATGCCACTACTATTTCATGGTCGTCTCCCACATATAAAATTACATCTACATATCATTCGAACGCATGTAAATTGGTTCCATATTGTGCATTTTCTAGATAGAATTTTTTTCAAAGCAGAATGACATTTTTTACCTGAATCGACATTGATAAGAAAGTTTTGTCATTTTAATACAGTTTGCATCTTTCTTTTTCACAGGTGGTACAGGCTGGTGGCCTATCATTGCTTCACTTGGTGGCTTCACGGGAGGCTCGGACACCGCGTTCGGAGAGTAATACCTGCCTGTGCGGTACTTGCCATTAGACAACATTTCCCCAGCGACAGTGGACAATACCGCGGATTTTCCCTGGATGTGCTGCAACCGGAACTTTACAATGTGTAATGTTTATTATTTATGTTCAATTGAAATTAAGATCTAAAATAAAACCCAACATATATTTTAACAATGGTTGTTTTGATTTTTTAAATGAATCTAGTGTGTCTCCATTGAATAGAATATTCTTCCTGTGCCTTGTCTTGTCACACCACATGTCTCCTGCCAGCATCCTCCCTCACGCTGGCCGCCCACCTTCAATCCACATAACCGTTGAACCCCTTATGCAGCAGACATACATATGTTATTTTGCGGGTTGGCATCAAGCCTCCCGGCCTTGCCTCCTCCCCCAAAAATACTTACCACACCACTTTGTTCAAGCGTTGGCAATAAAAGGCCGTTGGATTTTATTGATACAAAACATGGTTATAGGTAAATAATCAATATGGTTGATCATAATAAATCATCCTTTTGGGCACCGGGTACAGAGATGACCCCCTCTGGCCCGTGCCGCCTTGCCACCACAGGCCAGCCTGCTGCTGACTAACTGCCTAGGCATCCAGGGTCTCCAGGGTGAACTGCACCCATATATTCTCCTGGGAGGCTGAGGTTTTTATAAACTCACCCCCCTGCCTTCCATGTACTAGATCCTGCAGCCTGCCTCTTACATGCAGTTAGATGGCCTCTCCTTGGTGAGGCCCTGTGGCAAACGAGTCTTGTCTGCACGACCACCGCCCCAATCCACCCCCCCGCCCTATCAAAGGCAGTTCGCACCGGGGTACTTGTGCTGGCAAGTGGAGCTGTCAGGGAGCGATAAAGGCCAAGAGGTGCCAAATAGCATGTACACTTCAAAGTGGTCTATAGAGCATGGGTTGTTGTTCCCATGTCTACCTCCAGACCCCGTGTCTCCTGCTAAGCATCCCCCCTCACGCTGAACGCCCCCCTGCAATCCACATAATGCCACGACATATACACGTCATTCATTCACAAACACACCCCTGTTTCGAATTCTTTATAACCCACTTCATATTTCTAATGAGAACTTCTTTGCGCTTTGCTAGTCAACCCGTGAAGGTGCTGGTTATCTGCTCTTCGTCTCTGTGAACTTCCGTGACCACTTCGAGGAAACTCGTCAGTTTGCAAACCTGTGAACTGCTCCCTGTTCTACGACAAGAAACTACTCTGATCCCTGCATCTAACTGTTTGTTCGTCAAGGTAAGGCCATGTACCATAATCATTTTGCGTCCAATTTCTTTTCGTTCAAGACAGTACATGCAAGGAACTAGTCACATGTTCTGAGTCAAATTATCTTTCTATTTTTTTTAAGTTATTCAAATACTTATCCGCATGTGAATATCGTGTATAGTTCCAAGAACCAAAACGAACCTTGCATTGAACCTTTTATGTGTCATTTAATTTTTTAACACATTGGTATTCATAGAGAATTGTTGATCTTTACTTTTCAGAACTTTCCACAATGCCTGCCTGTTCCATTGGCGGTTGCCCTTCGAAGACCCATAATAAATCTGAAGGTACTATAATGCATGTTTTCCCTAAGACAATAGATCAGATAAGAGAATGGGTCCGATATTGCGGATATCCACCGTCTGAGCTTGAAAGTAGAGTCCTAGAAGTCTTTGCGGACAAGAGTGGTGATCGATACCGCATCTGCAGCAGGCACTTTAGATCAGACATGTACTCCACATCATTGCTAATAAAGAAGAACACACCGCGAGCGAGGCGAAAATTGCTCTCAACCGATATTCCCACTCTATTCGTCCACATCCCTCCACTGGTGAGTCAAGTTTACGTATTTATCTCTCGGCCTTGCGGTAGTGTGTAGCATTAGCTAACAATAATTTCCCCATTTATGTATCCACTCATTATGAAGGCGGAAGATTCTCCATCCGTGTCGTTATTGCAGTCATCAGCCACTTCAAGCGCCTATCGGGTAATCTTACTTAGCTATTCTGCCACTGACTTGTTTTGGGTATGTAAATCAATAGTTTTAATTTATCGTGTGATTATTTTACCTAATGGTACACCCTTGTACTTGTCCTCTAGTCTTTGTTTTCAGTTATAATTATTGTTATCCAAAATAATGCAAGTACTGTCTTTCAGGGAGATGCTGAGGAGTCCAACGTATTGACGACAACCGTTGATGTCACTCAGATGCTCGAGGTACGTTTCCGGACAGTTCCATCGATGGAGATCATCAGATCTTGCATTCTTGTAGGGTGATTGTTACACACAATGTTTCTTTCGTTTTTAGCCATTGATATGTCCTTCTGTCGTCGCCCTCCTATGTGTCTTCTTTTTTCAATATTGTGTTCATTACTAATGAAAGTCCTATGTTTCAGGGAGTCGATGGAGCATTAGTCCAAGAAGAAGGGGGAGCATGCAGTTACGGGTCGGCGCAACAGCTTGCAGAAGTGTGCACCGCAGTTACATCGTCCCTTGATGTTCTTATGCATTTCGAGGTATGGATACTGACAGTTCGATCAAGCAAAATCATATGACGTGATTACATCCGCTATACTTCCTTCTTTATTAACGCAAGTACTATGTTTCAGGGAGATGACGGAGCTTCTTCTACAAGAACATCACCCCTAGTAGTTGATGCAGATCTCTGGGTGGTGACACTTCCAACGATCGAGCAAATCGAATCATATTTACATATCCATTATTTATTTTAGACAACTGATCATTTGTGCAGGTCTATTTAGATGAGCCGTTGACGCCTGCACAAAGTTTATGTTCTTTTTAACAAAATAGAAAACCATACTAATGCAATTACTGTGTTTCAGGGAGTTACTGAAGGATCATCTTCAATAATATCAACAATGGAAGTCTATGAGGAGCCCGAGGTATGGATCTTGACAGTTCCATCTAACTAGATCAACAATGCGTGAATAATTGTCATTTGAATGTTCTACAGAAAGCGTTCATTCGTGTTTTGCTATTGAGATGTACGTGGGTATTGGTCCCCAAGTACATTTTGTGTTTTCAATATTATTATACATACTAATGGAAGTTCTATGTTTCAGGTAGTCGATGGAGCGTCAGTGCGTGATGGATGTGCTTATCATGAAAATATAGTCGTTGCAGCGCAAGAGGAAGTGGAGACATGCACACACGAGTCGGAGCAACAGCGTCCTGATGTTGAAGTTCGAGGCAAGAAAGTTTCAAAGAAAAGAAAGCAAAAGAAGGTTAGTGTCCTGGTCAGTATATTATGTTGTTTTTCACTGTTAATAGTTCAATACTGTTAAGTTGTGTTTAAACTGAACATCCCTTTTCCAATCTGTCCTCTAGTTGCGAGTGGGTGTACGAACTAGATCTACACAGACAGTGAAGCGAACGAGAGATGTTGCTTGTCAAACCTTTTGGCAGGGACTTGAGACTGGAGATGCATCGTGCCAATGGGAAGAATATGAAGTGATTGACAACGGAGCTATACCACCACCAGCCATTGATAGTGAATATCCTCCTGGTAGTTCGGATGCAGTCGGAGATCAATTCACAGAATCCACACCCGCAAAAACTAAGACCGCGAGAAAGTTGAAGAAATTGTTTTATTCACCCATCGCCGGAGAAGGAACAGATGTTGCAATGGAAGAGAATGAAGTGGACGACAATGAAACACCATCAATATCACTGAACATAGCGGAAGACGATATCAGAGATTCTACCTTTCATGTGAGTGACATGTCCTCAACGTTACAGGCCGAACCAGCTGGGATGCAGAGTGACAGTATAAGGAAAGAGGCCAAATTCATTGTATTCGATAGTTGTATGATTGATATTATTATTCGGATGAAATGTGGGCATTCGGTTGGTGGGGAAGTATGTGGGGAGCCATTGATTAATGTGACTCGTGCAATTCGAGGCACTAACCTTAAAATACATGCCACCTGTACAAAATATCATCCTTTCTCATGGTCTGCACAACCCATGCTGGGGCAACTGCCAGCAGGCAATCTACTTTGTGCAGCGGCTGCACTTTTTAGTGGTTCAAATTTTAAAAAGTTAGAGTCTTTCTTTCAGTTTGTGAGAATCCATTTCATTGCGAAAACTCAGTTCTACAAATACCAAACCAATTATCTATTTCCAGCCATTAGCGAAGCTTGGAGAATGGAAAAAATGTCTATTGATAGTACATTCGCGGGCAAACGGTTCAGGCTAGCCGGTGATGGACAGTGCGACAGCCCAGGATTTTCAGCCAAGTACTGCACCTACCACTTTCAGGACATGGAAAGGAAGAAAATTGTGAGTTCGGTGGTCGTGCAGGTGTCACAAAGTACATCCTCAGTGGCCATGGAGAAAGTTGGCTTTGTAGCATCATTGCAAGAACTACAATCGCGGGGAATGGTGATCGACCTGATAGCCACGGACAGACACGTTTCAATTGCCAAGACAATGAGAGAAGAGTACAAAAATATAAATCACCAATTTGACGTATGGCATCTTGCAAAAACAATCAATAAAAAAATGTCGGCTGCAGGTAAAAAAAAAGATATGCAAGGTATTTCACAGTGGTCCAAGTCAATCAGCAGCCATCTTTGGTGGAGCTCAAAAACATGTGGAGGGTCGTTGGAAATTCTACTGGAAAAATGGCGGTCAGTAATGTTACACTGTAGCAACGTTCACCGCTGGAACACGAACCAACATTTCCACAATTGTGAACATGGCCATTTGTCCACAGAGGAGGCACGGAAGAAGAAGTGGTTGATTCCTTCATCACCCACTCACAAGGCCATTGAAAAGATTGTATTTGATAAAACTATAACAAGAGATTTGAGGGGACTCACGGAATTCTGCAACACAGGAGATTTGGAGGTGTTCCACAATATGTGCCTAAAGTACAGGCCAAAACGATTGCATTTTGGCATGGAGGGCATGATAAATCGGACTCTTCTAGCGGTCTTGGCACATAACCATAATGTTGGCCGTCAACAAAGTAGGACGACCGGAACTTTAGGGACGCTTCGCTACAATAAGGCCTTCACAAAAAGAAGTAAACAATGGGTTATCAAACCAGTGTTTGAGGATATGCAATATGACTTTATTGAGAGACTTATTGTTGATGTCCTAGATAGGCACCTACATGGAGTTGTGAACGAACCTGTGCAGGGGACAACTGCATTGCCACCCAACATTGCCTCTGTTCCATGTCCACCTAAAGAAGAGCTCATTGAGAAATATACATCACGGTTTAAATGATTGTAATTTGATTGTCTGTTCTCTCGAGTCTCCTCATGTCGCAGGCCCATTGAATATGTGTAGCTATGTATTGTGTAAATAAAAGTGATTGCTCTGTGAGTCCTGTGAGATGGCCTTGCACTGAATGTAGCTAACTAGGAATGTGTGCTCGTTCAAAGTGAAGGTCAGCTGCTTTGATTATTTTCTCGGGTGCCGGAATGGCCCACGACTCAGTATAAGGTTCTATTGTTATTTGACCTTGACAGGCTGGGACCATCCCGAAAGACTTCTTTTTGGGGGTGTGGGGCAATAACGTAAGAAACGATAATGAATATAATTTCAGAAACGAAAGCCATTTAATGTTCGTTCATTAGAAGAAATAATGTCGGCATAGAAGGAGTGGTATTTCGGGGCTGCCCTACGCACAGACACAATGGAAAATGCAAATATAATGTAAGTAACTCTTTAGATGAGTTTATATTGCAATTTAATTACTATACAGTAGCTTTAAAGATGGGTTAAGTTGTACTTGTTCGTTCTATGTGGCATATTGTTTTGTACCGCGCACTATCTTGAGGAGAACCATCTCCTTTTATGGAAGCACCTCAAAACCTTCCTCTTTGCTTCTGCTTTCTCTCTCCCTCTCCCCTGCTACAACTGGTCCACTGTCTGCGACCTCGGTCCTGGGCCCTTCCACTCTCCACCTGCACTGCCTCCCTGTCAACCCCTGCACTGGGGGACTGTCTCAGTATCTTACAGCCCCCCCTTGACGTATAATACCCAGTTGCACTGTCCTAGCTATGAAATAATTTCCCGACCTAATATATAAAATGAATAATTTTAATAAAGATCTGATGGTGAGACTAATTTCATTTTTTATGTTTTTAAAACAGGTACATCCTTCATTATTGTATGTGTCACGAGTACCAGACACCGCCGGATGGCTTTTATAACCGCCAGTTGCTTCTCCGCGTGAACAATGTTAGCACCCTGACCATTTTATGGGACGATCGCCAAGTACAAGTATGCCCTTACGCAGTACTAACGGCTAGATGCAACATACAGACCGTTGTGGTGGCCTAGTGCCTCGTTGTTGGAACAGCCATGCGATTATCAGTGCGACCGAAGAGCTTATTTTATCGTAAACCAACATCCTGTGTACTGCCACGAACATCGCTTGCCTCAAGACGAACTATTTTGGATCGAGAGCAAAGAAAAATGCAAATCGCAGAATATTCTCTAAACATTTGATGTCCAATAAATGTACTTTGCCAAATGGACAATCTTGCCGTTTGCTTTTAAACCACAGTTTCATATTTCGAATTGTGGCGCTGTATTGTGAGATGATCTTAGACCCTGTGTACAGCAAAGGAACATTGCGTGCCTCAAAACGAACTTTTTGGAACGTGAGCAAATAAAAATGCAAATCGCTGAATATTCTCTAAACATTTGATGTCAAATAAATGTACTTTACCAAATTTACAATCTTGCGGTTTGATTTAAAAGTACACTTTCATATTCCGAATTGTGGCGGGCTGTGTTGTGAGCTAATCTGTGTTGGTTTCCGGGTTCTGTGTGGAGTCGCGTAGAAGACACCTGGGCGCGTTTGCCTACGCAGCACAGTCACGTCACGGTTAGAGGCGGGGAATATGAATGTTTTGATAAAGTCTGTTTCAGGGGCGGGGGATTTGATTTAGTGCCGCAAAAGCAGGTGAGCCAGGGCGATGGGGGGAAATGATAGGATTATCAGAAAATGGCGGCTGATTTCGAGTGCGTTAATGGACGAAAAGGGTAAGGTCCATAGGAAAGTTTTCTACGATCTACCGATTTATGCTTAAAAACACATGGCCGAACCGTAGGGACAATAAAAAAAAAGTCCCGGAACTATCCTTTAATGTATTTATTGAGAGGGTCAGTGATCCAACCAATCCCGCTCAAAATAGGTCGTCCTTCCGGTAAGGGGTCAAATTTCTTGTGGATCTTGGGCAGGAAGTATATAGTAGGCATTCTGGGGTGTGAGGGAAGTAGATACTTCATTTCATCATCTGACAAGAGTCCACGTTTGTGCCATTTGGCCAGCATGTTGCTTGCTTCCGTTATGATTTCATTTGCTGGATTCTTATTAATGGTGTCATAGCAACCTGGGGTGTTTAGGTGGGTACGAGACACTATGCACACCTTGCTGATCCTACAAGAAATTGTATGACGTTACAAGAGTGTTCCATACATCACAATCACCAAAAAAACTTGACTAATCCATTACTTGTGTAAGCTGTCTTTCAACTACTACTGGATTATCGAATCCTACCAGCGCCTCACTAATCCAGAGTTTGCCAAAATCCCACAAATTTTCTAATCAACCAGGAACCCCGGAGTTGGTCCCTTGACAAACTAGGACTCGGGCTGCAGGTCGAACATAGTCAACAACTGACTAAAAGGTGCGCAGGAGTGAGGGAGTCCCCCTGTTCAAAATCTCCACCCATGCCAAAACTACTGGGCCTCATAAGATCATTGTTTTGTTCTCCCCTGTTCCCCTCTCTTGCCTTTTCGTGCTCTGAAACACTTGTGTACGAGCGCGATAGAAATAAAATATCAATATCAATATCAATATGTCAATCTAACCGGGCATGTATGGCTTCTTTCTATTGAATGTGAACTGAGTGAATGCTGCTGGATGGAAGGCATAACAGGCATAGTGAATTGGCTATATCATTTAAAGAGAACTGTGACTATATTGTGTGGTTACCATTTCATGGCCAGTTTACTGAGAGAACACGCCCTTTATTTGGTTGAGGCTATCAGGGTTCTTTGAACTATCTTCACACTCACTCTCAGCATTCAACACATTCATCCACCAAATCCTTGTCTCTCATCTCTCTGAATTACGGTACAGCTTCAGAGGGAGTGAACTCCTTCGAACAACAAATGGCACCTATACTTCCAATTATGGTTGTCAAGTTGTGGATTTCCATAGGACCGCTCATTATCACCATTATTGTTCATTATATACTTAACACTGTTGATCATGCTAATCCCTATATTATACATAGGGGTCTATAGATGGGCTAATTACACACACAGTTGATGTTGAAGGTTAGGCACATTAGATCTGACATGACAATCAGTTTCTCTGAATGGAACCTTGGTCACTAACAAAAGGATGAGACAGAATATGAAGTACACTTTCATATTCCGAATTGTGGCGGGCTGTGTTGTGAGCTAATCTGTGTTGGTTTCCGGGTTCTGTGTGGAGTCGCGTAGAAGACACCTGGGCGCGTTTGCCTACGCAGCACAGTCACGTCACGGATAGAGGCGGGGAATATGAATGTTTTGATAAAGTCTGTTTCAGGGGCGGGGGATTTGATTTAGTGCCGCAAAAGCAGGTGAGCCAGGGGGATGGGGGGAAATGATAGGATTATCAGAAAATGGCGGCTGATTTCGAGTGCGTTAATGGACGAAAAGTCGGGTAAGGTCCATAGGAAAGTTTTCTACGATCTACCGATTTATGCTTAAAAACACATGGCCGAACCGTAGGGACAATAAAAAAAAAGTCCCGGAACTATCCTGTAATGTATTTATTGAGAGGGTCAGTGATCCAACCAATACCGCTCAAAATAGGTCGTCCTTCCGGTAAGGGGTCAAATTTCTTGTGGATCTTGGGCAGGAAGTATATAGTAGGCATTCTGGGGTGTGAGGGAAGTAGATACTTCATTTCATCATCTGACAAGAGTCCACGTTTGTGCCATTTGGCCAGCATGTTGCTTGCTTCCGTTATGATTTCATTTGCTGGATTCTTATTAATGGTGTCATAGCAACCTGGGGTGTTTAGGTGGGTACGAGACACTATGCACACCTTGCTGATCTTACAAGAAATTGTATGACGTTACAAGAGTGTTCCATACATCACAATCACCAAAAAAACTTGACTAATCCATTACTTGTGTAAGCTGTCTTTCAACTACTACTGGATTATCGAATCCTACCAGCGCCTCACTAATCCAGAGTTTGCCAAAATCCCACAAATTTTCTAATCAACCAGGAACCCCGGAGTTGGTCCCTTGACAAACTAGGACTCGGGCTGCAGGTCGAACATAGTCAACAACTGACTAAAAGGTGCGCAGGAGTGAGGGAGTCCCCCTGTTCAAAATCTCCACCCATGCCAAAACTACTGGGCCTCATAAGATCATTGTTTTGTTCTCCCCTGTTCCCCTCTCTTGCCTTTTCGTGCTCTGAAACACTTGTGTACGAGCGCGATAGAAATAAAATATCAATATCAATATCAATATGTCAATCTAACCGGGCATGTATGGCTTCTTTCTATTGAATGTGAACTGAGTGAATGCTGCTGGATGGAAGGCATAACAGGCATAGTGAATTGGCTATATCATTTAAAGAGAACTGTGACTATATTGTGTGGTTACCATTTCATGGCCAGTTTACTGAGAGAACACGCCCTTTATTTGGTTGAGGCTATCAGGGTTCTTTGAACTATCTTCACACTCACTCTCAGCATTCAACACATTCATCCACCAAATCCTTGTCTCTCATCTCTCTGAATTACGGTACAGCTTCAGAGGGAGTGAACTCCTTCGAACAACAAATGGCACCTATACTTCCAATTATGGTTGTCAAGTTGTGGATTTCCATAGGACCGCTCATTATCACCATTATTGTTCATTATATACTTAACACTGTTGATCATGCTAATCCCTATATTATACATAGGGGTCTATAGATGGGCTAATTACACACAAAGTTGATGTTGAAGGTTAGGCACATTAGATCTGACATGACAATCAGTTTCTCTGAATGGAACCTTGGTCACTAACAAAAGGATGAGACAGAACTGTCTAAAGATGAACCGCATAAGGACACACATTCTCATGGTGGGGTCCCCTGGGTCATCCCAGCCCTCTCAAATCTGGCTACAACAGTAATGGGACTGCTTCAAGCCACTGAATCATGTAAATATCCTAGCAATTCAGATGGATAATAGGTTAAATGTGGTTGCTTTGGAGTTTAAGAAACACCTCCTAATCTGATGAGATGCTGAGAGACATATACACATTTCTATCTTTCTCGGCAAAGGTGATATATTTTGCCTAATTACACTGGGTCTATGGCAATAGTTTAGTGCTGCGTCTTCTTCAAAACCTGATAAACCACATTCAGAGGGTACAAAGCGTCACACTATGGGCAGATCAAGCCTTAGACAATGTAGCAATACATTTTCCCCATATTGTCACTTTGAAAGCTACCCATATTAAGCCCACATCTTCAACCGATCCTTCATTAAGTGTAAAATATGAATCTATGGCTTCCCGAATGGAGACCCAATATGCCATATCAAGAAACAATTCAGTTATAATTCTTAAGTGGGAATCTTGGCGATATTCTTAGCGCAATACGAGTTTGTCAGTCAATGGAGAGTGATCTGAAAAAAATCCTTCCCATATATTCCACATCCTGGAAGTTATGGAAAAGATTACATCCAGTAAATATATAATTAATACTCAAATGTGTGTTGTGTGGAGTACAACGAGAATGCACTAGTGACCCCATTCAGATATCCCCACAGCTTCACCAAGTTTAAATTCATAACCATTTGGTTCAGAGATCTAGATGCAAATTATTTATATGTTGCGTCAATATATGACCCATATAGATCTGGAATCAACAAACATTTAAATTCTCCACACCAAATACGTTCTTTATATCCATCACCCCTCTTCTTGTCCACTACATTTGAGAAATAAGTACCATTATCCCCATTTTGAGCATCCAAGTTGACTAAACAGATTTCTCACCCATCCAGTATACCATCTATAATTAAGGTTCTATTTTCATCATCCTTCATCATCCTTCTGTGGGGTTTATTATGAGGTCACACTCAACTCAGGGAGTTCCTTTCCCCCTAGTGAATGATTTTGATCCGGTTCAGTTTGGTAAGGCCTCCAACCCGTCTCACACCTGACACCAACAATACCCGGTGCCACAATGGACTAAGAACCAGGCCGGTATGTAGTAAGAATATATTTATGTATTTATTTAAATCAAGTTTGACAAACAGACTAACATCAGCCACCAGTGCTGTGGCAACACAAGAACAAAATTGACTTGTGTAAATGCACCAACACCAAGATAATACTGAGATATGCAGTCACAATTTATTTTCAAATCACCCACCAATACAGAAAAAGAACAATTCACATAGTGATTGTTGATTTGATTATAATACTTTTCTCCTAGAAACCCCCAACCGCCAAACATCAATTAGACATGACCCCTCTGTATTGAAGACCAGTGGCAATACAATGGGACAATTGTTGTGGGATTCTGAGAAATTGCACTCTTTAAAAAAAAAAAGCGATTCCAGGGATAACATCGTTTTTCTTTTACTTCTTACAGCAGGTGCAGGATGAGGAAAAGAAAAGCAATGGGAATTAAATTTTGCCAGACCTAAAAAGAACAGGCAGAGCTTTATGATTTTGGTCAAAGCACATTGGGAACAAAGGGGCAATTTCGTTTAGCACCCTGCACATGCACAGAAACACCAGGCTTCACACTTCTGGTTTAAAATGAAGGGGATCAATGGGGAATTTAATTTTGCACCCTGCACACTCACATGGACACAGGGTTTTGGGATTAATTTTTTTGGCAGATCTTTATGTCTATACCGGTTCAAAACACACTGGGAAGAGCTTGTGGTTTCGAATGCCAACAAAACACACAGGGGAATTAATTGATTTACGTTAATGAAATATGCTAAAGATCTACACAGACAAACAGAATATTTTGCTATGGGGAAATAACTAGAACAATACTTGAAAAATGCAGGACATATACAATCGATGGCTTTGGGGACAGTTTTACTTACAGGAAAGGCCTTGGGATTGGCATCAGGGAACAGCAGGGCGCTGTTGGGACAGCAAGGGTGTCAGACAAGGATAGTCTCCTTTGAATCCTCGAAGGAGTCCGAGTCAGCTTCTATGTCTCCAGGTTCCAGTCTCCAATGCAAGATTTGGGCCTCTCTGCTTGGATGTTTCTTGCAAGAGTTCAGCAGCAGGCTGCCTACCAGAATAAGTGAAAAAGCCCAGTTTTAATGCAAACTGGTCTACTTATAGGGCGAATGACATCACAAACTTGTCATGATTTCCGCAAAAGGGATTGACTGGTTTTCGCTACCCACCTCCTACCTGCATGCTAATAGGACCAGGAGATGCGGGGTGTGAGTTAGGACAGCTGTGGGAGGAGAAAGCTTCATCATTCCAAACTGACAGGGGGTTCGGCATGTTCAAAATTCTAAAAATCTATCAACATGGCAAGTACCCTAATTTTTCAAATTTTTACATGTATGAATATATATTTTTAAGAACTATATTTTAAGGCAAATAAGATGATGCTAATCTGAAGTCGCCACACCCTTCCTATGCAGAGATACATTCTTTCTTAATTTACTCAGGAGCCATATCAGTGAAAAATATGCCACTTCATAGTTCCCCTGTTAATTATTTCCTTCACCCTCACACCAACTTTCAAATCTCTCAGAATCAAGGGAAGTCCCAAATCAAATGTTCATTAATAACTTTAGTTATGTTTATCACACAAGAATCGTTTTAGCATGGTTCAAAGGGGTTTACTGTCACCTTTAATAAAGGTCTTGAATGACCATTGTGGCATATGCGCTGCCCCTTTTATGCAATAATATGTATTTTTCTATTAATTCTACTGCAGCCTTTTTCCTTTGTTCACATAAGTTGCATTTACCCTTAGCATGTGATCAGCCAGAGTCTGGCTCATGTTTATGTTCGCCTCCCCCTTCAAGGCCTGCGCTGGCCCTGATGGCACTCTAATGGACATTTTATGGGAATTGTGACCTCAAGGTCACCTGCTGAAAGAAAACGCATGGCCTTATCTATACCCACAGTGGTTTAAATCTAAGCAGTGTATTTCTTTTATATTTTTAAGGAATGGCCCTGATTGATAGTTGACAACCAGAACCCTCTCTATAGGACAGCAGAGGAATGGTCTTGGAGGTTAAGTTTAATCTTTGGAGAAATGACTGGCTCATGTAATTCTGCAAGCAATGGCTTTTAACCTCACACACAATGCATTTTACATGACATTTTATAAGGCAACTGGGCCTAATCCATAAGTACTGTAGTTCTTTAATTTCACAGTTTCAAAACACATGAGCATCACGTCTGGATTGTCCATATGCATAGGGTAGTTATATGGAAAACCATGTTCAAACTCTGAAAGTCTAGTAAGCACTTCTCTTAGCATACTGTCATTTGGATGAGAAAAAAAAGGAAATTATTTTATTTCTTGTAAATGCGAGAAGCTTGGTTTCAATTTAGCTGACTGGAGCACAATATGGTATTACATTGAAGATAATGTACGCACTGCTGTCTCTTTAAGTAAAAGTGCTGCTCTCCGTGGATTGAGTAAAACCGCATTGCCAGTCTCATGTCTTTTGCATGGCATTGTGCATATCTTTGCCTTTTTGAGATTCAAGCCCAATTTCTTTGCTTTGGGGTTTAGGCTGGGTTTTGGTTCAATAGGCCTCATGTCTGACATCACCATTTCTGTGCTAGCCTTACACTTCAATGGGCATTTACAAATCACTCTGGCCTCTTTATTTCTGGCATTCAGGGGTTATATTTCACCCCACACTTCCGTACTTCAGAAATCCAGAGTGGTACCCCTCTAGCCACCCAAATGAGGACCCCTCTTCCAAAACGTGAATACGTCATACCAAACATCTCTTCACCCCAGTTCAGCTGTAGCCTGCTCAACTCCATGGCCAAAAAATGTGTCTCCTGAATAAAGGCAATTTGTATGTTCCACATCCTCATGTATTCCCTTATTTTCTTCCTTTTTGTAGGATTACCCAACCCCCTCACATTCCAAGATATTGACACTCCCCATGTCCAATTAACCAAACAGATATGCAACCCCTGTTGTCACTCAAATAGGAATTTCTCATCTGTAAAACTATAAAACACATCCCTCCACCCCGAATGCCCTTTATCCCCCAACATAAACTTCTCTGTGACAACCTTCACATTTTCAGCCATTAATAAATCAACTAAAAACTGATAACCCTCAAGGGCCAATACCCACACAGTGTCTGTGTGGTCATCCATAGCCTCAGCCCATATGGAAGCCTCGGATAACACATCTCCACAAGGGGACAGGCCTTGTCTCACAAACCTTGCAGCGAGATCTCTTAAACAACCTCCCACCCACCCACTACAGTATCACACCTGCCTCCATTCAGAAGCCAACAGCTCACAGACGTTCCATGTTACCATACAGGTTCGTGAGAAATCAATCTTCTATATCAATCATTTGTGGACATGGCATTGTTGAGGGATAAATCCCTTCTTGATCTCAATCAATATATTCCATAATTTGACCATCCACGACATCCGACCCAGACATCATTACAGTCCCATCGTCCGCTATTAAAATCTTGCCAGAGTCCCACCTTAGTTTCTCCATTCCAGTCATGGTGATCTGCGAATGGTTCCTCATGGGATGCCGGCCATCATTGTTGCACCTTTTCGGTCTCATATTGCCATTGGTGTTCCAGCTATCTTCTGATTTCCATCAGTGCCACACTTCCTGAGCTTAGCAGAATAAAAAACAAATTCTGTACATCATGATCCCACAGACCTCTCTTCACTTCCTCAAAAGTCTGGCGCAAGTGTCAGACATGTTTAGTATAGTCTAGAAATACCATCACTCAGCTATCGTTCATGGGGACAGGACAGGAACCAATCACCTTGCAACCTGCAAGATTGCATCACACGCCCCGAAGTACACCTAGCTCTAGCACCCGGTGGCAGTCTCTGTAATGGTACACTGTGTGCATGTTCCATCGCAAATAATTTCGAGAGGCCATTAGAATGAGATGTTTTCTTTAACTATTCTTCCAGAAAAAGTTCATCGGAGCCCCCTTCTGCTCCCTTCGGCAGGATCACCACTCATAAGTTGTTTCTGCTTGAGCAGCCTTCAGCACCCTCTGCCCTCAATTCTAGACTTGGTGGTCTGCAATAGGGTCAAGACTTGTTTCTTCAAGATTGAAACCTCTGCCTCAGTAGCAAAAGCCTTCGTTTCCGTTGTTTTCTGTTTCTCAGCTACCTTACAAACATATGCACGCAAGAGGTTCACCTCCTCACCTATGGAGCCTCCCTGGCATTCCAGGGCCACCTTCGAGCTCTGAGCTGCATCCGGAATTTCTGCCATCTTAGCTTTCAGATTCATTTGGGTTCACTTTTCTTCCCTCGGCAATAGGTCACCCCTCTCATCTTTATTCACAGGAGTGCTGTATTTGTCCCTCTTGAGCTGTGTTAGCCCTTGGCACCTGCCATCATGCTGACATAGAAGAATTGCCACAATTAAGACAGCGTTGGGAGAACCACGGGTTTGCATCAGTTCCTCAATGGTGGCCATCTTGAGGTCAGGCATTGTCATTAGGTCCTGAGAAGCAAAGAAAATGTAAACCAGGAGCGGCAAGAAGAACCCTCCTCGGGAAGCACCACTCAATAATCTGCAACGTGTGCGAATTTTCCCATCCTGGAGGACGGTTTGGCACACATTCCCTGCATCATTGCCAGTTTCTGGATTCAGATGTCATCTCTTCCAGAGGCTCAGCAGCCACGATAATGTCTTTTTCAGGATTATTGACAGCGACCATGCAGTGCTACAAAGACCTCCATCTACATATGGGCACAGAAGGCCATTTCCCCATTTTTAAACATTCTTAAAACTTTTTTTAATACTTCTTTGATGTAAGGTATTTTTTCTGAACAATTAAAGATACATTTAATTCCTCCTCTGATTAAAAAGACTAGACACAACCCAACAAATAAACATGATTTTAGAACTTTTACCATTCTTCCATTTCCCAGGGTGATACTTGAGAGAGCCTATGCTTCCCATCTTCAGTCTCATATAGATAATATTCCACTACCGAGCTCATATCAATCTGACTTTCACTTTTGTCATAGCACAGAGACAGCAACCCTTCAGTTGGTTCATGACGTTCGTAGAACAACTGATGATGAAGGCGCACATTTGGGGGTCGATTCATGGAGCAAAAGTGTGCCGAAAATCCCAGCGCAAGCAGGCGCAAGGTAGCGCAAGCGTGAGAAATGCAGCGCACGCGCACGTGTGCGATTCAAGGAAAACGCTGCGCGTGTTTCCCGCTGTCCGTGCGCCCAATCCTGCCATGGCGCACGGAGGCACACACGGCGTGCACTACGCGCACAGCAAAAGCGCACATAGCGCGCCGCACACAACCAAAGTGGGCGGAACAGTGGGCGTAACACGCGGAATGGGGAATAACGTGTGAAAAAGAAGGCGTAACTGGGGAAGTACTGCAGGGAACAACACGGAACGCCCACACGCACGCCAACAACCCGTATTCATGGATTCGAATACGGGAAACCCACGCACGGCAAAATACGCACACAGGCGTCAACGCGTCCGCCACACGAAGGCAGGGCACGCATTTTCGCACCACGGACAAGCCTTTTTGGGATGCCTGACGACCAGGTCTACGGCAGGTATAGGTTTCCACCCCATATCATCCTAGACCTGGTCAGGGAGTGGGAAGATGACCTTACATCCCCCACCCTTTGCTCCCAAGCATTGAGCCGCTTGGAGAATTTGCTCAATGTCCTGCATTTTTTGGCCACTGGGTCATTTCAGCGGACTACTGCCATAGTGGGGGGGGGGTCTCACAGGCCACGCAGTCACGCTGCCTACACCAGGTACTGGCAATCATGACAGTGCGCCCCTCAGTCCGCAGGCACATATACATGCCCAGAACACCCGCAGAAAGGCAGGCCATTGTCCTGGATTTTTTCAGGGTGGCAAACTTCCCCAAAGTGCTCGGTGCTATAGATTGCACCCATGTGGCCCTACGTCCACCTAGGGCCACTGAGCACATCTTCCGAAACCGCAAGCACTGGCATTCCATCAATGTACAGATGGTATGCGATGCAAAGAGAATCATCACCTCTGTCTATGCAAACTACCCTGGCTCCACCCATGACAGTTTCATATACAGAATGTCCGCCCTGAGCCGGGCCCTGGAAGCTGGGCAGCATGGCGACACCTGGCTCCTAGGTGAGTACAAATGCCCTTGCACATGCATGCATGTCACACACACACACACAAATACACAAACCCCAATAATCACAACCATTTACACCTCCCCAGGGACACAGTACCTACCCTCTGAGCAACCACATGATGACGCCAATCCGGAACCCCACCACACCACCCCAGGTAAGATACAACGCCACCATATTGCAACCAGGGCCATAGTGGAGCGCACATTCGGAGTGCTCAAGTCACGTTTCCGCTCCCTTGACCGCTCGCGGGCAGCTACTCTATGCACCACCAGTAGTGTGCAGGATCATTGTGGCAGAATGTGTCCTGCACAATGTTGCAACACGGCAGAGCGTACCGGTGGACATGGTGGTGCCCCCACATCCCCAACCACAGGCACAGGCGCTGCCCATGGGAGGGGACAGGGCACGTGGCGAGGAAGCCCGGACCCAGCTTGTGGCCACATTTTTCGCCTAAACTCCCACCCCTGCGGAGTGCACACAGGCCTGGCACATACCAGGTGACAATCGATGATGACAAAGAGACAGTCAACTGTCACAACCCTACCACCCTGAGATAGTTGCCATGGAAGTGCCACATTGTCTGCATCCCTAGCTACTTAAACACAAGCTATCCTGTGTGACCAAAAGGCACACATATGACATGACATGATATGGCCTATACACAAGTATTTCAAGGTGCGATGAGGCAGGGAGGGGGGAACAAGGGAAGACAGACAACGATACTACTAGGCCAGGTGTCATTTAGATTGTGCAAGTGCAGGGGTAGGGGGAAGGGAAAAGTGCAAGGGGAAGGGGAGGAGGGGGGAGTGCAGTACAGGGTAAGTAGACTAAAAACCAAATACATAGGCCAGCTGGTGGCAACTGCAAAGGTAAGTGCAGACAAGTGCTGGGAAGGGGGGGCTATAGGGATAGAGAGACAGTCCCGCAGTGCAGGGGGGTGGGGGTGCAGGGGAACATGAGTTGGGGGCCTGCTGGCAGGTGCCCCGCAGTGCTGGGGGGTGGGGCTGCAGGGGAACATGAGTTGGACATGAGTGGGGGCCTGGTGAAGGGTGCCCCACAGTGCTGGGGGTGGGGGGTGCAGGGGAACATGAGTTGGACATGAGTGGGGGCCTGCTGGCAGGTGCCCCACAGTGCTGGGGGGTGGGGGTACAGGGGAACATGAGTTGGACATGAATGGGGGCCTGGTGGAGGGTGCCCCACAGTGCTGGGGGGTGGGGGTGCAGGGGAACATGAGTTGGACATGAGTGGGGGCCTGCTGGCAGGTGCCTCACAGTGCTGGGGGGTGGGGGTGCAGGGGAACATGAGTTGGAGGCCTGCTGGCAGGTGCCCCACAGTGCTGGGGGGTGGGGGTGCAGGGGAACATGAGTTGGACATGAGTGGGGCCTGCTGGCAGGTGCCCCACAGTGCTGGGGGATGGGGGTGCAGGGGAACATGAGTTGGGGGCCTGGTGGAGGGTGCCCCACAGTGCTGGGGGTGTGGGGGTGCAGGGGAACATGAGTTGGGGGCCTGCTGGCAGGTGCCCCACAGTGCTGGGGGGTGGGGGTGCAGGGGAACATGAGTTGGGGGCCTGCTGGCAGGTGCCCCACAGTGCTGGGGGGTGGGGGTGCTGGGGGACATGAGTGGGGGTGCAGGCTAGGCCCACGTGGTGTGGGCTGCCTGCAGGGGCCGTGGAGGTTGTGGAGCGAACACCTGGGAGGACCCACACGGCCAATTCACGTGTAGTCCTCCACAGAACCCCTGAAATACACGTACCCTGCTGATATCGCGTGTGAAACTTCCTGCGCACCCCAAGATACACATACCCAGGACATTTGCGTGTGGAACTTCCAGCGCACCCCAGTAATACACGTACCCTGCTGATATCGCGTGTGAAACTTCCCGTGCACCCCAAGTACACGTACCCAGGACATTCGCATGTGAAACTTCCCGCGCACCCCAAGATACACGTACCCAGGACATTTGCGTGTGGAACTTCCAGCGCACCCCTGAAATACACGTACCCTGCTGATATCGCGTGTGAAACTTCCCGCGCACCCCAAGATACACGTACCCAGGACATTCGCGTGTGGAACTTCCAGCGCACCCCTGATATACACGTACCCTGATGGAATCGCGTGTGAAACATCCCGCGCACCCCTGAAATACACGTACCACGCTCGCACAGGGCCAATCGCATGTGAAACTTCCCGCGCACCGCAGTAATACAGGTACCCTGCTGAATTCACGTGAGTAAGTTTCCGCGCACCCCGAAATACACGTACCCAGGACATTCGCATGTGGAACTTCCAGCGCACCCCTGATATACACGTACCCTGCTGAATTCACGTGTGTAAGTTTCCGCGCACCCCGAAATACACGTACCCAGGACATTCGTGTGTGGAACTTCCAGCACACCCCTGATATACACGTACCCTGCTGAATTCACCTGTGAAACTTCCCGCGCACCTCTGAAATACACGTACCCAGCTGAAATAACGTGAGGTACTTCCCGCGCACCACAGTGATACACGTACCCCGCTTGCCGTGCTGGTACAGGGTTAACGCAGCCCTTTGCGCTGGATTGGGGATTTTGATGCATTTTCCCTGCGCAAGGGGCATTCTTGGGGGCGTAACTGCCGCTGCTGCAGGGTCACTGCGCCACTGTGCGCCACGGCTGGTTTTGGTGGGTGGAATCCATGAATACGCTGTGCGCGGTAATGTATTTTGGCGCACGCGGCTGGCGCAGGGATTCGCACGCGCACACTGTGCGCCAGCCACGTGCGCCAATTGTGCGCTGAATTCTATGAATTACCCCCTTTATCTCTTGAGCCTCTCATTGGCCTTTTATATCATGGCCCACTGAGATCTTCTTAACATCTTGTCTGCTCACAATCGTCTAGGAGAGTAGACCATGAAATCTTTTCTCTCTGGTCACCCACAGACCATCCAGAAGAGAGCATACTACTGTCCCCCCGATTGCGTGGTGTGGCGTGCCCCAGGGATCAATTCTTCCAGCTATTCTTTTTAATCTATTCATGGAGTTACTGTGAGGTATGATTTCCGAGTGTGGTTTTAATACAGATCAGTATGTTAATGATACTCAGAAAAATGTATAATCAGGGAGGAGGTCTGACATTTATTAAAGAAAAGACTGAATATCTTTGTGTTCTCCCATGAAATCAAATTATGTGATTTATATTTGTCTGTCCATCATAGGTAAAGATGGCATTTGTTCTATTTAGATTTATTCTGCCCACTCAGTACGTTTCTGGCTTGATAGTAAATTGCAAAATAAAAGAGGTGATGACTGGAATTTTTACAATTAATCTTAACCTCTGGCATTGCTCTGGACAACCCTCCAGATCATCATTCTTTGCCTGCCAAGCCATTACACTCGGGGAAAGACCATATGCAAATCAGGATTGTTCCCACCACAAAAGGGCAGTTCAACCCGGACTGCTAGGTCCCATCCCTTCTGCACGAGATCACAAGCATCCCCAGACATGTTTCAGCCTTGTTGGGACTCAGTAGTGAGGAGTAGTTTGGGTCTCTAGGCCTAGCAGGCACGGGACCCACGTCTGGGCATACCCGTCCCACTCGGGGTGACTACAGAAAAACAATAGAGATGATGGCTGGAAGGTTTAGAATTAATCTTAACCTCTGCATTGCTCTGGGCAACCCTGCAAACCACTGTTCTTCACCTACCAAGCCATTACAAAAGGAGAAAGACCATTTGCAAATCAGGCTTGGACCCACCCCAAAAGGAGCAGTCCAGCACAAACTGCTTGGTCACTGCCCTTTTGCATGAGACCACACACATCCCCACACATGGTTTGTCCATGTTGGGTCTCATCAGTGAGGACTTGCTTGCATCTCTAGGCCTAACAGGAACAGGACCCATGTCTGAGCATACCCGTCCCACTCAGGGCGACTACAGCAAAACAAAAGAGGTGATGGCTAGAAGGTTTAGAATTAATAGTAACCTCTGGCATTGATCTGGGCAACCCTCCAGACCATCGTTCTTTGCCTGCCAAGTTATTAAAAAAGGGGAAGACCATGTGTAAATCAAGCTTGGTTCAACCCCAAAAGGGGCAGTCCAGCCCAAACTGCTTAATCACATCCCTTCTGCATGAGACCATAAACATTGCCAAATGTGTTTCGGACTTGTTGGGCCTCATCAGTGAAGAGTAGCTGGGGTCTCTAGCACAAGTAGGCATGGGACCCATGTCTGGGCATACAGGTCCCACTCGGGGTGACTACAGCAAACAAAAGAGGTGATGGCTGGAAGGTTTAGAATTAATCTTAAAGGATAGTTCCGGGACTTTTTTTTTATTGTCCCTACGGTTCGGCCATGTGTTTTTAAGCATAAATCGGTAGATCGTAGAAAACTTTCCTATGGACCTTACCCGACTTTTCGTCCATTAACGCACTCGAAATCAGCCGCCATTTTCTGATAATCCTATCATTTCCCCCCATCGACCTGGCTCACCTGCTTTTGCGGCACTAAATCAAATCCCCCGCCCCTGAGCCTGACATCAGCAGACGCGTACCGCCCATTTCCCAACGCCAAAGCATGTTTCGTGTCAACAATCGCTGCGCCTCAGCTAATGAAGTGTCGCCATGGAAATGGCAGGACGCCTCTTTCCTCAATAAGTATAAACACACCGTTTCACAACACACAGCAGCAGATTTTCGATTCCATTCCTCTCTCTGTGTTACTTTGAGTATTCTGTGACTCGTTTCTGTGCTCTGGTCAGCTACCTTCGCCGCTTCTAGGCCTTGTGAACACCTGTACCATCTCTGTAAATTATTTTACTTTCTTTACCACACAATGGCTACAATAATGCCGTATATGTACGAGCCTGAGTACACTGAGGAGGAACTACTGGAAAGGCAAGCACGCGAAAACGATGGGGATTCGGACGGCAGTTGGGAGGACCAGTCAACGGATGAAGAGCCTGGACCATGTCGCATGGACGGCGTCTCCACCTGGTGCACGTGCAATCGGTGCGAGCTAATGCCAACTGAGGAGGAGAACTGCTGATGCCGTGAAAATTCCGGGTGCTTGGCCTACATTTCGGAAGGCGAGCCAAGTCTGCAATGCATCACCGAGCTGCCAGAGTTCAGGGAAGCCTGCCTCTCACGGACCGTGTTGAGGATGATGATGGTGCTTATGCACGAACTTCGCGGCACTGTTCGTCCGCGTAATCCGAGTAACGAGTAAGTATACTCTGGTTGTGATGTCAGTGATGCCACTACTATTTCATGGTCGTCTCCCACATATAAAATTACATCTACATATCATTCGAACGCATGTAAATTGGTTCCATATTGTGCATTTTCTAGATAGAATTTTTTTCAAAGCAGAATGACATTTTTTACCTGAATCGACATTGATAAGAAAATTTTGTCATTTTAATACAGTTTGCATCTTTCTTTTTCACAGGTGGTACAGGCTGGTGGCCTATCGTTGCTTCACTTGGTGGCTTCACGGGAGGCTCGGACACCGCGTTCGGAGAGTAATACCTGCCTGTGCGGTACTTGCCATTAGACAACATTTCCCCAGCGACAGTGGACAATACCGCGGATTTTCCCTGTGCTGCAACCGGAACTTTACAATGTGTAATGTTTATTATTTATGTTCAATTGAAATTAAGATCTAAAATAAAACCCAACATATATTTTAACAATGGTTGTTTTGATTTTTTAAATGAATCTAGTGTGTCTCCATTGAATAGAATAGTCTTCCTGTGCCTTGTCTTGTCACACCACATGTCTCCGGCCAGCATCCTCCCTCACGCTGGCCGTCCACCTTCAATCCACATAACCGTTGAACCCATATGCAGCAGACATACATATGTTATTTTGCGGGTTGGCATCAAGCCTCCCGGCCTTGCCTCCTCCCCCAAAAATACTTACCACACCACTTTGTTCAAGCGTTGGCAATAAAAGGCCGTTGGATTTTATTGATACAAAACATGGTTATAGGTAAATAATCAATATGGTTGATCATAATAAATCATCCTTTTGGGCACCGGGTACAGAGATGACCCCCTCTGGCCCGTGCCACCACAGGCCAGCCTGCTGCTGACTAACTGCCTAGGCATCCAGGGTCTCCAGGGTGAACTGCACCCATATATTCTCCTGGGAGGCTGAGGTATTTATAAACTCACCCCCCTGCCTTCCATGTACTAGATTCTGCAGTCTGCCTCTTACATGCAGTTAGATGGCCTCTCCTTGGTGAGGCCCTGCGGCAAACGAGTCTTGTCTGCACGACCACCGCCCCAATCCACCCCCCCGCCCTATCAAAGGCAGTTCGCACCGGGGTACTTGTGCTGGCAAGTGGAGCTGTCAGGGAGCGATAAAGGCCAAGAGGTGCCAAATAGCATGTACACTTCAAAGTGGTCTATAGAGCATGGGTTGTTGTTCCCATGTCTACCTCCAGACCCCGTGTCTCCTGCCAAGCATCCCCCCTCACGCTGGACGGCCCCCTGCAATCCACATAATGCCACAACATATACACGTCATTCATTCACAAACACACCCGTGTTTCGAATTCTTTATAACCCACTTCATATTTCTAATGAGAACTTCTTTGCGCTTTGCTAGTCAACCCGTGAAGGTGCTGGTTATCTGCTCTTCGTCTCTGTGAACTTCCGTGACCACTTCGAGGAAACTCGTCAGTTTGCAAACCTGTGAACTGCTCCCTGTTCTACGACAAGAAACTACTCTGATCCATGCATCTAACTGTTTGTTCGTCAAGGTAAGGCCATGTACCATAATCATTTTGCGTCCAATTTCTTTTCGTTCAAGACAGTACATGCAAGAAACTAGTCACATGTTCTGAGTTTAGTCAAATTATCTTTCTATTTTTTTTAAGTTATTCAAATACTTATCTGCATGTGAATAACGTGTATAGTTCCAATAACCAAAACGAACCTTGCATTGAACCTTTTATGTGTCATTTAATTTTTTAACACATTGGTATTCATAGAGAATTGTTGATCTTTACTTTTCAGAACTTTCCACAATGCCTGCCTGTTCCATTGGCGGTTGCCCTTCGAAGACCCATAATAAATCTGAAGGTACTATAATGCATGTTTTCCCTAAGACAATAGATCAGATAAGAGAATGGGTCCGATATTGCGGATATCTACCGTCTGAGCTTGAAAGTAGAGTCCTAGAAGTCTTTGCGGACAAGAGGGGTGATCGATACCGCATCTGCAGCAGGCACTTTAGCTCAGACATGTACTCCACATCATTGCTAATAAAGAAGAACACACCGCGAGCGAGGCGAAAATTGCTCTCAACCGCTATTCCCACTCTATTCGTCCACATCCCTCCACTGGTGAGTCAAGTTTACGTATTTATCTCTCGGCCTTGCGGTAGTGTGTAGCATTAGCTAACAATAATTTCCCCATTTATGTATCCACTCAATATGAAGGCGGAAGATTCTCCATCCGTGTCGTTATTGCAGTCATCAGCCACTTCAAGCGCCTATCGGGTAATCTTACTTAGCTATTCTGCCACTGACTTGTTTTGGGCATGTAAATCAATAGTTTTAATTTATCGTGTGATTATTTTACCTAATGGTACACCCTTGTACTCGTCCTCTAGTCTTTGTTTTCAGTTATAATTATTGCTATCCAAAATAATGCAAGTACTGTCTTTCAGGGAGATGCTGAGGAGTTCAACGTATTGACGACAACCGTTGATGTCACTCAGATGCTCGAGGTACGTTTCCGGACAGTTCCATCGATGGAGATCATCGGATCTTGCATTCTTGTAGCGTGATTGTTACACACAATGTTTTTTTCATTTTTAGCCATTGATATATCCTTCTGTCGTCGCCCTCCTATGTGTCTTCTTTTTTCAATATTGTGTTCATTACTAATGAAAGTCCTATGTTTCAGGGAGTCGATGGAGCATTAGTCCAAGAAGAAGGGGGAGCATGCAGTTACGGGTCGGCGCAACAGCTTGCAGAAGTGTGCACCGCAGTTACATCGTCCCTTGATGTTCTTATGCATTTCGAGGTATGGATACTGACAGTTCGATCAAGCGAAATCATATGACGTGATTACATCCGCTATACTTCCTTCTTTATTAACGCAAGTACTATGTTTCAGGGAGATGACGGAGCTTCTTCTACAAGAACATCACCCCTAGTAGTTGATGCAGATCTCTGGGTGGTGACACTTCCAACGATCGAGCAAATCGAATCATATTTACATATCCATTATTTATTTTAGACAACTGATCATTTTTGCAGGTCTATTTAGATGAGTCGTTGACGCCTGCACAAAGTTTATGTTCTTTTTAACAAAATAGAAAACCATACTAATGCAATTACTGTGTTTCAGGGAGTTACTGAAGCATCATCTTCAATAATATCATCAATGGAAGTCTATGAGGAGCCCGAGGTATGGATCTTGACAGTTCCATCTAACTAGATCAACAATGCGTGAATAATTGTCGTTTGAATGTTCTACAGAAAGCGTTCATTCGTGTTTTGCTATTGAGATGTACGTGGGTATTGGTCCCCAAGTACATTTTGTGTTTTCAATATTATTATACATACTAATGGAAGTTCTATGTTTCAGGTAGTCGATGGAGCGTCAGTGCGTGATGGATGTGCTTATCATGAAAATATAGTCGTTGCAGCGCAAGAGGAAGTGGAGACATGCACACACGAGTCGGAGCAACAGCGTCCTGATGTTGAAGTTCGAGGCAAGAAAGTTTCAAAGAAAAGAAAGCAAAAGAAGGTTAGTGTCCTGGTCACTATATTATGTTGTTTTTCACTGTTAACAGTTCAATACTGTTAAGTTGTGTTTAAACTGAACATCCCTTTTCCAATCTGTCCTCTAGTTGCGAGTTGGTGTACGAACTAGATCTACACAGACAGTGAAGCGAACGAGAGATGTTGCTTGTCAAACCTTTTGGCAGGGACTTGAGACTGGAGATGCATCGTGCCAATGGGAAGAATATGAAGTGATTGACAACGGAGCTATACCACCACCAGCCATTGATAGTGAATGTCCTCCTGGTAGTTCGGATGCAGTCGGAGATCAATTCATAGAATCCACACCCGCAAAAACTAAGACCGCGAGAAAGTTGAAGAAATTGTTTTATTCACCCATCGCCGGAGAAGGAACAGATGTTGCAATGGAAGAGAATGAAGTGGACGACAATGAAACACCATCAATATCACTGAACATAGCGGAAGACGATATCAGAGATTCTACCTTTCATGTGAGTGACATGTCCTCAACGTTACAGGCCGAACCAGCTGGGATGCAGAGTGACAGTATAAGGAAAGAGGCCAAATTCATTGTATTCGATAGTTGTTTGATTGATATTATTATTCGGATGAAATGTGGGCATTCGGTTGGTGGGGAAGTATGTGGGGAGCCATTGATTAATGTGACTCGTGCAATTCGAGGCACTAACCTTAAAATACATGCCACCTGTACAAAATATCATCCTTTCTCATGGTCTGCACAACCCATGCTGGGGCAACTGCCAGCAGGCAATCTACTTTGTGCAGCGGCTGCACTTTTTAGTGGTTCAAGTTTTAAAAAGTTAGAGTCTTTCTTTCAGTTTGTGGGAATCCATTTCATTGCGAAAACTCAGTTCTACAAATACCAAACCGATTATCTATTTCCAGCCATTAGCGAAGCTTGGAGAATGGAAAAAATGTCTATTGATAGTACATTCGCGGGCAAACGGTTCAGGCTAGCCGGTGATGGACAGTGCGACAGCCCAGGATTTTCAGCCAAGTACTGCACCTACCACTTTCAGGACATGGAAAGGAAGAAAATTGTGAGTTCGGTGGTCGTGCAGGTGTCACAAAGTACATCCTCAGTGGCCATGGAGAAAGTTGGCTTTGTAGCATCATTGCAAGAACTACAATCGCGGGGAATGGTGATCGACCTGATAGCCACGGACAGACACGTTTCAATTGCCAAGACAATGAGAGAAGAGTACAAAAATATAAATCACCAATTTGACGTATGGCATCTTGCAAAAACAATCAATAAAAAATGTCGGCTGCAGGTAAAAAAAAAGATATGCAAGGTATTTCACAGTGGTCCAAGTCAATCAGCAACCATCTTTGGTGGAGCTCAAAAACATGTGGAGGGTCGTTGGAAATTCTACTGGAAAAATGGCGGTCAGTAATGTTACACTGTAGCAACGTTCACCGCTGGAACACGAACCAACATTTCCACAATTGTGAACATGGCCATTTGTCCACAGAGGAGGCACGGAAGAAGAAGTGGTTGATTCCTTCATCACCCACTCACAAAGCCATTTAAAAGATTGTATTTGATAAAACTATAACAAGAGATTTGAGGGGACTCACGGAATTCTGCCACACAGGAGATTTGGAGGTGTTCCACAATATGTGCCTAAAGTACAGGCCAAAACGATTGCATTTTGGCATGGAGGGCATGATAAATCGGACTCTTCTAGCGGTCTTGGCACATAACCATAATGTTGGCCGTCAACAAAGTAGGACGACCGGAACTTTAGGGACGCTTCGCTACAATAAGGCCTTCACAAAAAGAAGTAAACAATGGGTTATCAAACCAGTGTTTGAGGATATGCAATATGACTTTAATGAGAGACTTATTGTTGATGTCCTAGATAGGCACCTACATGGAGTTGTGAACGAACCTGTGCAGGGGACAACTGCATTGCCACCCAACATTGCCTCTGTTCCATGTCCACCTAAAGAAGAGCTCATTGAGAAATACACATCACGGTTTAAATGATTGTAATTTGATTGTCTGTTCTCTCGAGTCTCCTCATGTCGCAGGCCCATTGAATATGTGTAGCTATGTATTGTGTAAATAAAAGTGATTGCTCTGTGAGTCCTGTGAGATGGCCTTGCACTGAATGTAGCTAACTAGGAATGTGTGCTCGTTCAAAGTGAAGGTCAGCTGCTTTGATTATTTTCTCGGGTGCCGGAATGGCCCACGACTCAGTATAAAGTTCTATTGTTATTTGACCTTGACAGGCCGGGACCATCCCGAAAGACTTTTTTTTGGGGGTGTGGGGCAATAACGTAAGAAACGATAATGAATATAATTTCAGAAACGAAAGCCATTTAATGTTCGTTCATTAGAAGAAATAACGTCGGCATAGAAGGAGTGGTATTTCGGGGCTGCCCTACGCACAGACACAATGGAAAATGCAAATATAATGTAAGTAACTCTTTAGATGAGTTTATACCGCAATTTAATTACTATACAGTAGCTTTAAAGACGGGTTAAGTTGTACTTGTTCGTTCTATGTGGCATATTGTTTTGTACCGCGCACTATCTTGAGGAGAACCATCTCCTTTTACGGAAGCACCTCAAAACCTTCCTCTTTGCTTCTGCTTTCTCTCTCCCTCTCCCCTGCTACAACTGGTCCACTGTCTGCGACCTCGGTCCTGGGCCCTTCCACTCTCCACCTGCACTGCCTCCCTGTCAACCCCTGCACTGGGGGACTGTCTCAGTATCCTACAGCCCCCCCTTGACGTATAATACCCAGTTGCACTGTCCTAGCTATGAAATAATTTCCCGACCTAATATATAAAATGAATAATTTTAATAAAGATCTGATGGTGAGACTAATTTCATTTTTTATGTTTTTAAAACAGGTACATCCTTCATTATTGTATGTGTCACGAGTACCAGACACCGCCGGATGGCTTTTATAACCGCCAGTTGCTTCTCCGCGTGAACAACGTTAGCACCCTGACCATTTTATGGGACGATCGCCAAGTACAAGTATGCCCTTACGCGGTACTAACGGCTAGATGCAACATACAGACTGTTGTGGTGGCCTAGTGCCTCGTTGTTGGAACAGCCATGCGATTATCTGTGCGACCGAAGAGCTTATTTTATCGTAAACCAACACCCTGTGTACTGCACACGAACATCGCTTGCCTCAAGACGAACTATTTTGGATCGAGAGCAAAGAAAAATGCAAATCGCAGAATATTCTCTAAACATTTGATGTCCAATAAATGTACTTTGCCAAATGGACAATCTTGCCGTTTGCTTTTAAACCACAGTTTCATATTCCGAATTGTGGCGCTGTATTGTGAGATGATCTAAGACCCTGTGTACAGCAAATAAAAATGCAAATCACTGAATATTCTCTAAACATTTGATGTCAAATAAATGTACTTTACCAAATTTACAATCTTGCGGTTTGATTTAAAAGTACACTTTCATATTCCGAATTGTGGCGCGCTGTGTTGTGAGCTAATCTGTGTTGGTTTCCGGGTTCTGTGTGGAGTCGCGTAGAAGACGCCTGGGCACGTTTGCCTACGCAGCACAGTCACGTCACGGATAGAGGCGGGGAATATGAATGTTTTGATAAAGTCTGTTTCAGGGGCGGGGGATTTGATTTAGTGCCGCAAAAGCAGGTGAGCCAGGGCGATGGGGGGAAATGATAGGATTATCAGAAAATGGCGGCTGATTTCGAGTGCGTTAATGGACGTAAAGTCGGGTAAGGTCCATAGGAAAGTTTTCTACGATCTACCGATTTATGCTTAAAAACACATGGCCGAACCGTAGGGACAATAAAAAAAAAGTCCCGGAACTATCCTTTAACCTCTGGCATTGCTCTGGGCAACTCTCCAGACCATTGTTCTTCGCCTGCCAGGCTATTGCAAAATGGAAAGACCATTTGCAAATCAGGCTTGGCCCCACCCCAAAAGAGGCAGTCCAACCTGAACTGCTTGGTCACATCCCTTCTGCATGAGACCACAAGCATCCCAAAACATGTTTCAGCCATGTTGTCCATGCAATTTCATTGACTGAAAAAGGTTTAAACTGCAATGTCAGATTTATTGTGCCAAATTGATCTTTTTCGTTTAGTTGCCCAAGCGCTGCTGGTATCCCTTATAGATGGAGGTAATGCTCTGCCTATGTCCATCCAACTGTAAAATCAACTTTTTAAACAGCTGCCAGGCTGGTTGTTGGTGCACAGAAATATGACCATATTAAGTGGCTCTCAAAACCCTACACTGGTTGCCGTTCATACCATGCATACATTGCAAACTCTGTTGTATGGATTTCAAAGCATTTTGGTTGCAGCAACCAGAATATCTTTAGATTTCTTCATTTCAGGTCTTCTTGAGGCCCAGAGCAAACAAATGGTTGCGATGGATCTTTCCCTACTAAAGAAATAGGCTTCCGTAAACTGTGCTTGTTCTTGTGTCCTTCCTCGAATTTGGAATTCTCTTCCTCTTGCTTCAGGCTTCTGCTTAAATTTCTTAAGGATTTGAAGGCTTTTTTGTGTTAAAGTTATGTTTCTTTTTTCTTAATGGGCATAAATCTTGGATTTCTGTTTTTTTTGTTTTCGTTTTTACATTTTAGTTGTTTTATTTGCTCTTTTATTGCAATTTTGTATTTCTATTTTACATTGCACCATTTGCCAATTGAACAGATTTGCATTTAAAAAAAATACCAGTAATAAAAATAAACAAGCATTGGCAATGCCAATCGTTTTGGCTTTTGTGTAGGCATCAGAAAGGCATTCACTAGGCACTGCTGTAGTGGTAGTAACTGGCCATTGATGGTAGCAGCTGCAAAATAGTGCAAGTATGACGGCATATAATAGCAGTATGTGGCAAATGCATAATATTTATACAAAAGCCAAAACTGTTGTCTTTGCAAACACATATTTTTAAGAGGACTTCAGTGAAGGACACACATAGTGCTTATAAATAAGAGCTGGTCATGCCTTTGACATCAGCAGCACGTTTACAGCACCAATTAAGTAATTAACTTGCATGAGACTCAGTTGAAGAACATACTGACAGGCACTTACAGCACATAGGTTGATGGTAGGGCTTGATTGAGGTAGCTCAAAGAGATCCGAGGAGCATGTATTTCAGGTGGGGAGGGTCAGGAAGTGGGTAGGAATGGCCATAGGGATTAGCATGGCCATGGGTATTCAATCGGTGGGTAAATAACCAAACAACACCTACAAGTTTTGTATCCCTCCTCAAATACCATTTACCCGTAGCTGTACTCAAATGCAATAGTTTTTTCTTATAGGTGGTGCTTTGGTGCCCCTTAACAGCCAAAACGAAAAAGGAGGAGGGCGTATGGTGTACCTGTCCAACTTAATGTTATGTATGTATATATGGATGTTTAAAGCACACGCCTAGCTAGGAAGCAATGGAGCACTATTGGGGGCAGTTATGGAAGACTACCGCCTTTTCTATTCCCATAGAAAATAATCAGATTCACCTCTTCAGCCTAACTTAGTCTGCTGCTTTATCTGCCAAGAGACTACCATAGAGGTGACATATACACTGTCCAAGAAATCACTGACAAAAGTGAACTTTTGTAAAAATTGTTAATTCAATTGAATTCAAATAAAAAAAATAAAAACGAGTTAACTTAACTGAGGGTAGGCCATCGCCCAGTGACTAGCATGATGTTACCAGCCAGCTATGGGCTCACAAACAAGGACATTCCGACCAACAAAGCGAGATGGAATTAAGTGGCCACCTTAACCCTTTCCATCCAGTATGGCGGCCATGTTGTAGTCAGGGATATGGAAATGGCCTCTGCATTGCTTTCACACCATGCGACTGACTCCATAAAAACCCTCATGGATGAATACATTCTTGATGCCATGTTTTCTTACGTTAATATATTGTTATACTGCTCCAAATCGCCACCGTAGTAGTGTCAGAGGGGATAGAGCTAATCAGGAAGCAATGGTATAATACAATCAACAACCCGAAGGTCGATATGCTTCACTCAGCAGAAATTCCTTTTGAGTTATTCTCAATTCTTTAGGTCTGCAGGAGCGCTCAAACTCGCTCTATTCAAACCAATAAGTAAGTGACAAGTGCCAAAATCTTTTTTGAGGGAGTATAGCATCCATGGTTATCCCTCCTGAATTGCAGAGCACTCACTGCATAACCTAATTGCTTTTCGGCACCCTGCTATCGCACTTTTCCCGAGAGGATAGCTCAGTGGCAACGTGCTCGCCTTGGAAGCAAAACCACAGCAAACAACACAGGTTCGATCCGCTGGTCTGTGCTTAGAAACCTCTGGGTATTTAAATGCGTTATAAATATGCAACTAAGACAACAACTAGAAATTCAGTAACAGCGCCTTTTTGGCCCCTGGCTGTGTGAGTGCTTTAAAAATGCAAAATAAATAAAATAAAAACATATAACCATACATAAGATGTATATAAATACATTGCGCACTGTCATCTTATTTGATCGTGACACTTGGTATGTAAACCACTTTGAAATAACAAAAGGTGAGGTGGTTGCGGTAGTTTATTGTTATTATTATACATTTTAAAGTATCTATAAACGTCACCAACGCCCACATTCCTTTGCGGATCTTGAATAGCGCCCACGCATTACACAGATGCCAAGTCCCTCTCATCTGTCTACACTCTTCACCAATTGGAGTTTATCTTCTCTGCTGACAAATTCCGAAAACACCCTGGAGCGAAATGCTCATTTGCATGTGGTTCACCAAATTGGCGCAGACTCTGCACATTTGCGTGTTAAAGTTCCTTTAGGTTTCACATTTCGTAGGTGATGCAAATATTCCGTGAACAAACACGACATGTTGTGACAGCCTCTTATATTTCGCTCGATTCATGTAACGTTCAACATTTCAGGGAATATCACTCTGTTTAACCTTTGTATATTTTTTACATGAACTCCGAGCAACTTTTATGCTTTGCATTCATCATATAATGCTCAGTGAATTCAGATATCACATTCTCAGAAGCTTCCCTTTTAAGCTGATACATGCCAGAAAATCTTCACTATACTTTTATGGTAGAAAATGTGCAGTGACACTTCATCGGTGAGTGTTATGCAGGTAAAAATGAATGTACCACAAAAAAATGTTCTGCTGAATGTCTTCTTAAATTTCATATACATTTTATCCCCTGTCACCTATAACCAAGTTAAAGCTATCTGCAGACATTCCAAGCACGTGTAACAAAGTCAAAACGGTATGTGAAACCATTGCATTTATTTGTATAACTGAATTGTGCTTTGTGAGATGAATAAAATAAAATTAATGAAATTCATGTCCTTAAAATATCTGGAAAAATCATATCCTAAACCTATATTAAATATTATTTTCATGCAAATATATGACATCAACAACCTATAATGAAAAGACAGGTAAATGGTGAAATATGTATTTTTAAATACTACTTAAAGAAGTAGTATCTTGCATCATTTTATTTTCAAGGCTTATCAAAACATTGGAGTAGACTTCAGTGGCACCTTGGAGTATTGCAATTGACCATAAGTAAATATGTAAATGTCTCCCAAAGTGAGCTCTCAAATGTTCATCCTGTGGGGCACTTGTGGCAGTCATTTTAGAATGAATCTTTTCCACTTTGTGGCAACTGTTACAAAGTAACAAGAAGAGGTGGATGCGTGGAAAACTGAAATTGGGCAGTTGAGGCTACACCCTCATATTATTCAGCTGAGGTTTCCTCCTGTCTGAAAGTTAACACAAGGCCAGTCTCTTTGCATTACCGAACTACATAGTAGAGAACATAGCTCTCTAGATGAAGAGACACCCAGGTCACTATTTCATTTTCAGTTGCCTTATCTAATTTGTAATTTGGTGATGCAATGTGGCCCCGAGTTTACGCTCAGACAGGAAGAACCACAGCTGCACAATGGCAGCCTTCCACATCGTTTTGTTAACGCTACTTGGTAACGGTTTCTGCAGAGAGTAATTATAAAATGACTGCCCACATCTACCAATAGGGTTTAACCTGACGGCACATTTTGTGAGCTATTATGCTTATTCGCATATTGATAAAAATAATGTGTTCTTATATAGAGCTGTGCTTAAGACTCCTCCAGCTTCTAAGCACTTTAATTACAGCTGCTAATACCACCCCCCTTTGGTACATATAGTCAAGGAGTCACTGATGACAACTTGAACATTGAAGAGATAATACATACTACGTGGGACCTCTCCTTTTGCACTATTTTATGAACCACTTCTATTTATTTAAGAGCACTATGGTATACAACTAAAACAGAGCACTGAAGCCATGAAAAACAAACTAAGACCTCAAGAATCCCGGTCTCTAAACCCCTCGTTCTTGTGTATTGGGAGGGGTTTTGTGGAGACACCTGTGGCAATAACCTCTTATTTGTGCGTTTATATCATAAAGACAAACCGTAAGCACGGTCAATGTTAACCACATGTGCATATGAAAAGCAGTTTGTGACCTGTGGTCATTGCCCATGTTCGTATGGAAAAGATGGACCTGTGCAGAAAAAACAAAACCAAAACATGTGGTAAAATCCCAAACACAAACCTGTTTCCAGACAAAGCTAATGTGTAGTGTACTTAGAGAGGACACTTATACCACAGCACAGGCCATGCATTTTCCAACACTGTGCTAAGCATTAATTTATTTATTGTTTTTTAAAGTGCTAGTTGCGGACATAATGGAAAGAGGGAAAAGGGTGGGTGAAAGGGGGAAGGGCACAGGGGCCTGTTCAAAGGCTTGGAACGTTCATTAATGTACATTCAGTGCGAGAGTGTGGGAAAGGAAAAGTGCAATACATCAAGTGGACAAAGTGCAAGACAGCAGCGCTGATAAGTGCAATTATAGAAGCTTAAATTGATAGTTGTTTGAATAGCTAGAGGAACAGTGGTGTCTACACCTTTCATTGGCAAGCACACATTGACATCCAGAGTCAAAAGTGAGCCCCGGTAGTGGAGCATAATCACTTTCCTGATACATATATATATATATATATTATAGCCCCTATCGTTAAGGTGAGTAGTGAGTTATATAGGAAATCAAAAACATGAATTGCTATTAACGTTTGACACGTGCAACTGATTTGGCTAACATTTTGCAGACAATTTTGTACACCCAGACCCCCCCGCCCCCAAACTGCAAAGTTTGGGAAAGATTTGTTAAAAAATAAAAAGGTTATTAAGAAAAACAAAACAAAAGCACTTTCAGCCTACTAACCATTCATTTTTACATAGACAAAAAAGATACACATTTGCATCAACACACAGCCAAAAGTGCGGGACGGATTTGGACCAGATCTAAAACAACTTGGGCACAAAGCATTGACTTGCAATCTTTTGGTGGTTTGGGGTTACTCTGTCCAGTAGTTTTTTAAATATTTGACAGAGAAGGGGGTGTCCCCTTCTCCTAAAATGATAGCTATATCCACATAATGCATTGCAACTTGAGGCTTTTCAGAAATGGAAAAGCTGCCTTTTTTTTTTCTCGATGCGAGAGATAACCAAGGGTATACCCTCGTGATTAGAAAAAGGAAAGGCAGAAAAATGCCATGAGCACGTCAAAAACCAAGCTAATGCCATTAGGCAAGGGTGTCAAAAGGACTCTAAGTGAAATTTGGAAATTGGAGGTGGGCTAGGGACAGAGTTTGCAACACAAAGTTTCCCATACCCTAGGGTATTGAAGGATTAACCACAGCTACCCGACTTCACAGATTAAACTGCGTCACAGGAACACGTGTTAGGGGAATGGGAGAGGGCAGGTGAGGAGGCCATGAGGTGAGTGGGGTAGCAGGCACAGATCAGGGGGGCACTTGGTGACTGCATGGCAGGGTACAAAATCATTTGTTTTCCCTGATAATCACATTTGCAATGAATAGAAATAACAAAGGTTCATTACAATGAAACCGCGGTTACATAAAAAAAACGTTATATATATATATATATATATATATTTATTCAGTGAAAAAACATTGTTAAAGAGACATTGGGCCTAATTCACAGAAGCGCTTTAAAATGGCAAAACCCCATTGGAAATCGCTCTGTGAATTAGGCCCATTATGTTTAAGTTGCACTAGTAAAAACCTATGAAGTTTAGTGAAAAAACTGAAAACCTCCACAAATTCACCAGTTATGGTAAGCTAAGCAACCATAGCTCGCACCACCACCTTGCACTGCTAAGACTAACACCCAGGACATCAACGATGACATCACAATTTCATTGATGACATCACTTATGACATCATATATGAAATTCATTTTGATAAACAGTCCCTACAAGGGGTTGTGTTTATAATATTGGTAAAAACATCTTCCCCTGTTCACCCACCCCTCCATATCTGTGCTTGCTGCCCCTTCCCTCATTTCCCTCCCCACTTTACTTCCTGGCCACTCCTACAAAAAAGAAGAAAAATACAATAAAATAAAAAAACACCAACAAAAAAGGTTCCTTTAGGAACCACCTTACACAGTTAAAAGATAGAAGTTAAAATATTTAAGCTCATAGACTCCATCTACTTTACATTTTGCAGTAAAGTAGTTACACTCAATAAGATTCTTCAACATTCCCATTAGCATTTTCTACTATGGTAATGGAAATATTGGACAACTGTATGCTAGAGGAAAAGAACAAAACACAGAAAAATGTTCGTTCCTGAATACTTTTCTCTAGCATACAATAAGGACCATAATCCATGGACCTTCGTGACTATCCGTGGTCTCTGCAGTTCTCTCTCTAGGCCATGCTTTATTAAGAAACCCGGATTGCACATGCACACTAGACAGCCCATCTACCCTTTTTACTGTAATGCTTGTAGCACTCCCTCATGGCCTGCCTAGAAAAAGTAGCAGGACAAAATGAGGTCAAATTAAAGCAAAACAGTCCCCACAGAAAGGTCACTTGCAAAACCTACTGTTTTCACTGTCTGGGGACACAAATACAATAGTATATAATATAGAAGAAAACAGATCAAATTCACATTCAAATGGGAAAAGGGAGGTGTAACACACAGGAACTATACCATTAAGAAAAATATTTTTATTATAGAAAACATCAATCTCATTAAAAAACTGTGTTAAATCATACACAGATTAAGGAACAACCCTAAAACCAGGTTATTAAAAACAGGACGATTACATACACAACATCAATGTAAAATGAAAAAAAACATACCACATTAATTAAAAAAACAACGTTTAACATCCAAACATCAGTGCAAAATTCATTTGTTGCATATTATATATAACCCAACATGTTTCTGTCTGTTGACTCTTAGATGTCTGACATTCATCAGGGGTAGCTCTTCTTGAAATTCTAAAGTAATCGTCCCCTCCAGTCCTGGTGGGCATGGATCTGAACTTGATCCTTAATGCAATCTATAAAAACATATAACCATATTAAAAACATATAACAACATTAACAATTGTGTGTACACCAAAGCTTCCCAAACATTTTTTACTACTCTTAATGTCATATGTCAACATTACGTTAGGACACAGTAGCCTGAATTAATAAGGCCACCCATACCTAGTCCCCATTTGGGGGGCTTTAGCACCACAAATCTGCTGTAAAAATATATACCTTGGGATCAGCGTATTCCAAGGATCCAATGTAGCTAATTATACAATCACATCCGGCCGGATTTCAGCTGCCTATAATGGTAATCCTTTTCAATGTATATAGAGTAAGAACACACTGGAGAATAGAAAACAAAAAACATAAACACACTGTGTCACACTAAAATCATACCAAAGTATAGAAAGTCAAACATCCCCTAGAGGCATAAATGCACATACCTTGAAAGATAAGGTAGCCAAATGTGTTCCCAATAGAGAGTGAACCTTGCAGAAAATAACAGGTTTCAACTTGGATCGGCCACTGTATAGAGTTCTTACTCTTCAAACACAATCTATGGGTGTTAAACACAGTAATCAACAATCAAACACTGTGTACACCAAAGGTTTGATTGACATAATTAGAAAGCTTACTACAGTATTTCTACAAACCCAAAACCATAAGAAAAAGGTACATCCGTGATCTAAAATATGCATACCCAAACAGGTTGCATGTAAGCTTCTCAATCAGCATATTCTCTTTATTAACCACTCTAGCAAATGCCATGCATTGCAGCATTTATCGCATGCTCACGTGAAGTAGCAAACAATTAGAATGCTTTGCGCTTCAAAACTTTTGTTTTTAGAAGCATTTTGATGAAATTTAAAAAATGCATATGTGCATTATAGCAGTACTATAAAATAAAGGAAACACAGATGAAATCGAATTTTAGGCCATTTTTTAATGGCACTTGTGTGCCAGTTTAATATGTTGGCAGTACATGCATACATCCCAACATCACCCATTCTAATCTATAGGTGCTTATTAGGTCTCCATTTTTTCCTTTGTCTTCTGTCACTTCCAATTCCACTTTTCCCATTATAAATGTCAACTACAAGTCCCAAAATGCAAAGAAAAAAACAGGGCTGGACTTGAAGATTAAAAACTATGACATGTATATCAAATGAACACATACAGTGCTGTGCATTTCAAAATATTTCTTTTTGGAAGCATTTTTTGAAAGTTTGTAGCAGCACTGTGTCACTTTTTCAGAAAAAGAAAGTAAAAGCAGATAAAATAGATTTGTAGACCATTTTCTATTGGCCCTCAGTGTGTGCCAGATTAATACGTTGACAGTACATGTATACTTCCTAACGTAACCCACTCCATTCTTTCTAATTTTCTTTCTAAAATCTGAGACTTGTATTCCAACTTTTATAATGGAAAAAGTGAAGCTACAAGACCGAGAACGCAAACAAAAAATCTTGGATTACATAAACACCTACAGATTACACTCCACCTAGCAAAAGAACCAATTGAAAAGGTGACTGAATTCAGATATCTAGGCGTAATCCTGGACAGTTCGAGTTCTGAAAAAGCGATGCAGACTCATTTACAATTGAAAACAAAAAAACTGATTTCTCAAGGGAAGGCCATTAATAGGAAATTTGGCAAATTTTCGTTGTTGCCAGTCCTTGAGTTTTACAAGAAAAAGGTCGTCCCATCTTTGACATATGGCGCTGACGCAATGCCAACTCTACCAGCCGCCCTGTGGCCAAAAATAGAAGCTTTATTCTGGAGATCAATATTAGGACTTCCAAACTCTACATCAGTGGCAGTGATTAGACAAGAACTAAGCCTGCTGTCTTTGGAAGGCATAGTAAAAATCAATTCTCTGATGCTATTCAGGAAATGCAAAATGTCCGAAGATCACTCAATATACAACCTAATATTGAAAGAAGCAGAGAAAGGCACCAACAAAACATTAACTGCCTGGTTCTCTTCGAATCAAGATACTTTAGCATCAGTTGAAAGTGATGAGGAAACCTTGTTCGCAAATCCAACTAAAATCCAGAAAAAATTGAAAGAACTAGACTGGATCAGAACAAGAGAAATAGCATCAAATAACAAATTGACTCAACACTTGCCTCCCAACACAAGGAGATTTAATAATAAAGTACAACCTTATATTAAAAAGTTTCCGTCAAGACGGGCTCGTGATTTGCTCATGAGAGCAAGACTGAACCTCTTATTAACAAACAAAATCCTGGCTATTAGAGGGAATTCACCAACAAAAAAATGCCGATTCTGTACTGACCAAGTTGCAATAGAGACAATTCGGCATTTGATCCTGGAATGCTCGGGCACTCAAGGCCTAAGAGCGCAGTACTTGCCAGATATTATGAGCGACTTTGTATTAAGTGACCAAGACAACTGTTGGGCTAAACTAATAGGCGGGGACAGAACAAGCTGGCAATTGGCAACTTCTAACATCTTGAATTATATAAATACAGCTCTACTTTCACAGGACCCGCCTAGTTAGTTAGCACGCTAGCAAAACTGTCTACAGACGTTGAACTTTGCACCGCTTCTTGACATGATTAGCATTTTTTAGAATTTGCTTTCATGTTATTCTTTTTGTAAAAAATCTTTTTGATTAAACACAAATAAAAAAAAAAAGAATGCGCCATGTTGGCACATATGCGTATACTCCTAACATATTAACATACCAAATGCCATTTAAAAGAGTCCTACAAAGCATTTCCATCAACGTTTCTTCTCTTTTACAAAATGTTATACACAAAGCTTCTGTGACTTTCACGAAAATGCTCCTAAAACCAAACATTTTTAAACATCCAGTAATTCCATTAACTGTTTTTTCCAACAACTCCTCCTACCTTCATAAAGAACAACCTTACTTACTAAAAGTAATTCACCATTACCATATATCCCCACTAACTTTCTTAGACAATTACAGGAAAGAAGCACATTGCAGAAGTCAAGAACCGAAAAAAAGAATTTACTTCACATCCTACAAAGTACATTAATGTACCATGTATATGTATGTAATTACAACAGCACAGTTTCGCTATATATTACCCCAGACTACTCTTTCCGATCCAATATTTCTTTCACTCTAACTCATTATATTGCACCAAACTATACTATGCTATAAAATGCAAAAAGTCCTGCTCTAGAACTGCAACATTTAAATAACATTCTCCTACATGGCTCAGCCAAACAACTTCAAGAAATAGAGCACATCCAAAGTAAATACTTGGAACTGAATTTGACTTAGAAAATTCTGTAACTTAATAAAACATTACCAAAAAGCTCATTAACACCAACGTCCTGACAAAGACAAGCAAAAAAGAAATAGCTACGTTTCAAAACACATCTGCTGAAATAGCAGTACATATATGTGTCTGTTGTCGCAGAACATTTTATAAAAAGAGCACAACAATAGCAGATAAAGCCTACAAAATAGAGGAAAATGAGGAATCCCAATGGTTCCAATTAGCTTTATATCTAACAGCAGAAACTAAATACAAAATAACTGACTCCTCAATAGTTTGCACATACTGCAACACAAAATTTGACAATAACCAACTGCCATCAGGTGCCATCACTAATAATAAAGAAATATTCCCACTTCCAAAAGCTCTCCAAAAACTTGTATGAGATGTGAGAAAGCAGAGGGTGTCTCACCAGCTAGTCCCTGGGGATCTCTCTCTCAAGTGACCAAGGCATGGCAATTGCCTTTGGACCCAGTCCTTGTGGGTGGACCAGCACGGGATGTTTACCTGGGTGAGGATTCTTTAGGGAGTTGGGGTGAGACAGCCGGCGGCGAGATGCGTTATCCCCCCTATTTTGTTTATTCAACCCATTACTTATTTTAGGATGCTCGAGATCTGAACTCCCCCACCACATTTTACACAAACACTGGGCAAAGGAAGAGGATGACTGAGAGTAACAACATTGATATGATATGATATGATAGTTTATTTATATAGCCCCTATACACAATGTGTTTCAAAGCACTTAAAGGCAAGGGAGGGAATAAGGGAAAATACAATGACATTCTTACAGGCCATGAACAGCAAGGATGTGAAATTAACTATCGTAGTCGGCCTGACCACATTTCAGATAGTTCAAGAGCTAAGACATAGATAAGGAAGGCAGGGGGAGAGTTGGAAGGAATTTGAAACAGACAGGCGACTACCGTATTAAGCCTGATGACATTTGTGGTAGAGCCAGAGAAAAACAACAGGTGAGGGAGATGGGTGCAGAAAGGTAGGGGAGGAACAAAACAAGCGACTATCATACTAGGCTTGATGGCATTTCAGATAGTGCTGACGAAGGGGTGGGAGGAAAAAACAGTAAGGGGAGGGGGGAGGAGACAGACAAGGTTGCTATCATACTAGATCCAGGGACAATTCTAATAGAGTAAGTGCATAGAAGAAAGTAAGGGGAGGAGATAGGAAAGGGGAGAAGGGAATGTAGGAGAGAACAGAGAGTTAGCAGTCAAAAGAGTGGAGAAGCAAGAGGGTCGAGTGAATACAATGGCAGAAGTCAGTAGTAACACATAATGTTGCAAGCCAGGATATAAGAGGAAGATGGGAACAGCATGATTCAGGGCCACCATGAGTACAAGATGCAAAGGAAGTCCAGCATGAGAGTTGAGAAAGGGTAACGCACCGTGAACGAATGAAGTCTGTAAAAGTCAAATCCAGCATTGGCCACAAGACGGTGATGGTGAAACCAGAAATTTATCAGGACAGACTCCTGCAGAAGTAGGCTTGAGAGGGTTGAGGGGGGAGCAGGGTAGAACAATCAAGCAAAACAGGCAACACCTGTGTGTGAGAATGGTGGGGGCACGAGGGACCATCACAGGGGACCAGAGGGGGTGGGCATGGCCTGTGGGACAGAGGAGTAACACATGTTGGTGCATGCTTACCTGCTGTCTGAGCAGGGGGTCGGGCCTTGGGTCCTCCTGGTCCAAACAGGAATTGCCTTTTTCTTCGTCTGCCGTTCGTTTTGGATGCCCGGGCGAGAGACGCCCTTGATCTAATAGTTAAGAGCAGGAAGGAAGAGGCAGGGCTAAGAAGTTGGATGGTGCTTAGGCGAGGTGACATAGATCCATGACCTAGATCCACTTGCACCTGCTCCCATCTGCAAAGGGAAAGAGGCTGGAGGGCTCCTTAAGTAGGGAAAAAGGGCAGCAAGCAGGAAGGCACCAGGTGGACAGGGCTTGCTAAGTGGTGAAAAAGAGCGGCAAGCAGGAAGGCACCAGGTGGACGGGGCTTGCTAAGTGGTGAAAAAGAGCAGCAGGCAGGAAGGCACCAGGTTGGCGGGGCTTAGGCCAGGTGACCTAGATCCACTTGTACCTGCTCCCAATCTGCCATTCACTTTCACACATCGTACTGGCCATGTCCCGCTAATAGGGTCAGGCAAAACCAGGAACTTAATTCTAAGTACATACACCTGGTACCAATTAGCTCTCCTCACTCGAATAAAAGGCAAAATACGAAGACACACTCTGAGCAAGGTGGAACACGAGAATGAGCAAGGCTTCCGGGATGAAGGCAAACCTATTGGAGCAGAGCGACGGACCAAGGGGCATGAGCAGCAGTTCGAAATCCCCAGAGTTCCCTACTGGAGGTCGTTGTCTCCGACATGCCGTAAGGCACATGGAGAAGGCCAGATCCCGCAAGTGAAAACTGCACTGTGTTACAAGGACACCAGCAACCCCCCGGGTGAACTGCAGAGATGGGGAGGTGAGGCCAAGTCTGTGGTTCTAACCTTGACTCGTGAATTGGAAAGCATAAAGCAAAGAAGCAACACACACAGCCGGTGCGTTGGCAACCAACCTGAAATACTGGTGTGTGTTAAAGCTTGAAATAGCAACATTTTACCACAAGTGAAGGCTGCCCACGTGTGAATGAGACGTGAGGAAAGGCAGACCTGTGAATGAACTTTGATGTAAAAGGCAGCTGCGAGTTCGGCGATACTAAGTAATGGAGTGGTCCGGGTAAAGGAAGTAGCCCACTCAAAAGTCTCTGTGAAAGGTAAATTATTCGAAGCAGAAAGCGAATATACAACAAAAGTACAAAGGTTTAACTCCTAGAAAGGTGAAAGTCACAGTTGGACTATACATTTTGAGTCGAAGTGGTCCTGTGGTGGCCTGAAAAGTAGCCCACGCACATACAAAAGCCTTCGACATTGGAAAGTGGTCTGAGCCCAAAATGAAGTACAATTCGGGAAGGGAGCCCCCCCTTGAAAATTTGTGTTGAGTTTGATCGTGAGAGGTCTGAGACGGACAGAGGGGGACCTTTGTGAACCTTTTTGTTGAAACATTATTTTTGTAAGTCGAGAAAAGAGATATAAACATGAATTCACGTTCCGAAACTGTATTTGTGTTGGAAACAGAGCCAGAGTTTGCCATCTTGCCCACAAGGGACAGCCTTACTCTGTGAGGTCTAATGTGGGGAGGAGAGCTGGTTCAACCACATTTATTATTAATTTCAACACTGATCTTTCCTTTTGCATACATTTCCCCTTAATTCACTTTTTTTTTTACAAGAGATAGGGCAGGCATTAGGTCCTGTCAGCAGCATGGGCCATTTTGACAGACTCCACTAGGACTGCACTATTTATTATTTGATGGTCAAGACTACTCCATTCTTAGTTATAGGGCACACTAGGAGTTTCTCCAACCCCAGCCCTTTCATTAACGGTTTTACAAATTTACAAATTGTACCCATTGTGTCAGTGTCATACTTGTGATACCATGCCTCCCCTACAAAGAGCATTATAATCCAATCCAAATAGTACACCCATTTCAAGCTATAATAAGCCTTCAACTGAAATCAACCAAATTACCTCCATACGAGTTACTAAAGGGCATCCATGACAAGTATTATATTTTCCAGTAGATCTCAAAGAAAATGTAGAAAACTCTAGGAGTACAATGACCAATAGATACATTTTTGAATGGTGTACCAACAAAAGACAAAAAATGTGGCAACAACTTGTCGACTTAAACAAAGTTAGACAAGCCCTACAATATATAAAAGAAAACAATGAATACTGCAAAGATATAAACATAGAGGAAAACATAAGAGAAACCGCCCACAGGGCAATTTGAACATGTAGATCCTATTACTGCAGCCACCATTTTAGACCAGTATACAATTCACCTACTACACTCCAAAGACACCTTTGATGATGCATAAGAAACATATCAAATGCTTCAAGCCAAAGGATCCCCAATGACAATATGGGAAAAAACTATAAAAGCACGTCCTTTTCCTCTACTCTTTCCTACATGAAAAGGAGGAAGATTTGATGAAAGATCCATACAAATCACTGCATCAGAATATCACTCTTTAAGAATGTATTGTGAAGACCCCAGATTCAGACAAAATGTTCAATACATTTTCCACATCCTCTTCGAAAGTGAACTAACAACTCCATGTTACGGAGTTGCACACACATTAAAAACAGGCTCTAACTTTTTAAACATGTCCGCTACACAAGTGCTTCAAAAGATAAAATACAAAGACAAAGCTATGCAGTCAAGTATCACAAATCTCTTGGCAAACATGCGTGGTACAAAAGAATACTGGGTGTGACGTTGCGCTGATGTACGTTGCATGCTAAGGAACCTAGGTCCACCCACATGGTTTATTAATTTAAGTTGTGCAGACTACGCATGGGATGCCTTGCATGACTTCTTACGACCTACAAACCAAAATAAAGATGGAATAGATATAAAAACAACAGGAAAACTCTGTTCTCATGACCCTGTCAATGTATCAAGGTACTTTCATCATAGCTTGATGGACATGCTGCACTTTATCTGCAATAAAACTACCCCTCCGCTCAGAGAAGTGCAACACTTCTTTTGATGAAAAGAATATCAATCCAGAGGAGCACCACACAACCTCATACTTTTGTGGGTGGAAGATGCTCTTAAATTCTGCCATGATAATGACGCCATTGTTTTCCAGTTTATTGAAAAATTCATCACCTGCGACATCCCTTCAGAAACCACAGATAGTGACCTAAATACACAAATATTACACTTCCAAAAACCTAAGTGTGGCAAATAATGCAGACGTAGATATAATAACAAAGGCAATACTATACCAAATGTTTGTTTGGCTTCCCTAGACAAGTTTTGTTAGACACAGCGTAAAAGGCAAATCCCCTACAAACACATACAATATTAAAAGGGACGAAGCATCCAAGTACATCAATGATTACAATGCAATCATTGCCCTCTAATGGTCCCAACAGCCAGGAAATACAAAAAATAAAAAAACAATTCAATTGACACATACTACCTAAACAGAAGTACTGCTTTAGAAAACATGTGTCTGTATGACATTGTCCAAAACTACACCTACAAAAACAATGCCACACCAAATGACACAACTGCAAAATATTCAGTCTCAACTTGCGAATGAAGCCTAGTGAAACTCACCAAACCCAGTCTAAATAATCATATAAAGTTATCATTTAAATCTCCACAACATAGAGAACTGTATTACATGGCCTTACTCCAACTTTTTAAACCTTGGAGAAAAGAAGAAGAATTATTAGGTGACTATCACTCATTTGAAGCAAATGAAAGCAGTAAAACAGATGACAATTTCATACAATACAAACAAATGTTGTACAATAAACGCCAACAAGAGGAAAATATTGAAGCTCAACTAGATGAAGACACTCCTGAGGACAGTCAACATTCCCTTACAGCACAGGTGCACAATTTACGGCCTACGGGCCAGTTGTGGCCAACCATGCTATTTTGTCCGGCCCGCCAGAAACAAAGATTTTTTTGAGATGGGGGGTGTCGGGTCTGTCCTGCCTGTATTTTTCTGTGTATGTTGAGATGCGGGGGTGGGGGGAATGTGTTGGGTCTGCCTGTATGTTTGTTTTTGTATGTATGTTGAGATGCAGGATGGGGGCGGGGTGTCTGGTCTGTATGGGTGTCTGTTTTTGTATGTATGTGCAGTGTATGTTGAGATGGGAGGGTGTTGGGTCTATATGGTGTTATTGTATGTATGTGCAGTGTATGTCGAGATGTGGTGGTGGGGGGTTGTCGGGTCTGTGTGTTTCTTATTGTGTGGATGGGCAGTGTATGCTGAGATGGGGGGTTCATCTCAGTGTGGGTGTTTGTTTTTGTGTGTATGTGCAATGTATGTTGAGAAGTAGGGGTGGATGGTTTGGGTCTGTATGGGTGTTTGTTATTGTATGTATGTGCAGTGTATGTTGAGATGTTGTGGTGAGGGGTGTTCGGTCTGTCTGTATGTTTGTATTTGTGTGGATGAGCAGTGCATGTTGAGATGTGGGGGTGCGGGGTTTCGGGTCTGTATGTTTGTTATTGTATGGATGGGCAGTGCATGCTGAGATGGGGTGGGGGGTTCGGTTCTGTCTGTGTGTTTGTTATTATATGTGCAGTGTATGTTGAGATGTAGGGGTGAGGTGGGGTGTCAGGCCTGTCTGTTTGTTTGTTTTTGTATGGATGGGTAGTGTATGATGAGATGCGGGAGTGGTGGCAGTGTCTGGGCTTTATGGGTATGTATGCTGAGATGGGGTGGGGATTGGGGTCTGTATGGGTGTATTTATGCATGGTGTATGCTTGTTAGTTTGAATGCATAGATGGAGGGGGGGTTGGGGTCGGTATGGGTGTATGTATGCATGGTGTATGCTTGTTAGTTTGTATGCTGGGGTGGGGGGTTCAGGTCTGTATGGGTGCATGGTGTATACTTATTAGTTTTGTATGCTGAGATGGGGGTTGGGAGTGGGGGTGGGGCCAATGGGGTATAGTGTTTGGTTGGGACATGGGAGCCATGGGGCTTAGTGTTTGTTGAGGGGTGGGGCCCATGGGGCATAGTGTTTGGTTGAGGGGTGGGGACCATGGAGCATAGAGTTTGGTTGGGGCATGGGAGCCATGGGGCTTAGTGTTTGTTGAGGGGTGGGGCCCATGGGGAATAGTGTTTGTTTGAGGGGTGGGGCCCATGGTGCATAGTGTTTGGTCGGGGCATGGGAGCCATGGGGTATAGTGTTTGGTTGAGGGGTGGGGTCCATGGGGCATATTGTTTGTTGAGGGGTGGGGCCCATGGGGCATAGTGTTTGGTTAAGGAATGGGGCCCATGGGGCATAGAGTTTGGTTGAGGGGTAGGGCCCATGGGGCACAGTGTTTGGTTGAGGGGTGGGGCCATAGCGTTTGGTTGGGGAGTGGGTACCATGGGGCATAGTGTTTGGTTGAGCAGTGGGGCCCATGGGACATAGTGTTTGGTTGTGGCATGGGAGCCATGGGGCTTAGTGTTTGTTGAGGGATGGGGCCCATAGAGCATAGTGTTTGGTTGAGGGGTGGGGTCCATGGGGCATAGTGTTTGGTTGGGGCATGGGAGCCATGGGGCTCAGTGTTTGTTGAGGTGTGGGGCACATGGGACTTAGTGTTTGTTGAGGGGTGAGGCCCATGGGGCATAGTGTTTGGTTTAGGGGTGGGTCCCATAGGGCATAGTATTTGGTTGAGGGGTGGGGGCCATGGGGCATAGTGTTTGGTTGGGGTTGGGGGCTATGGGGCATAGTGTTTGGTTGAACAGTGGGGCCCATGGGGCATAGTGTTTGGTTGTGGCATGGGAGCCATGGGGCTTAGTGTTTGTTGAGGGATGGGGCCCATAGGGCATAGTGTTTGGTTGAGGGGTGGGGTCCATGGGGCATAGTGTTTGGTTGGGGCATGGGAGCCATGGGGCTTAGTGTTTGTTGAGGTGTGGGGCACATGGGACTTAGTGTTTGTTGAGGGGACAGGCCCATGGGGCATAGTGTTTGGTTTAGGGGTGGGTCCCATGGGCCATAGTATTTGGTTGAGGGGTGGGGGCCATGGGGCATAGTCTTTGGTTGGGGTTGGGGGCTATGGGGCATAGTGTTCGGTTGAGGGGTGGGGGCCATGGGGCATAGTGTCTGGTTGTGGTGTGGGGGCCATGGGGCATAGTCTTACACTCTGCAAGAGTGAACCCAATTGTAAAGCTAAAACAGGTAGTTAGGAGATGTACATCTTTTGCTTTTTGTGGAAATGAAGGCCATACTCCTCTTGCCCACCCTAAAGAGCAAATCAAAGAAGTCTAAAATAAGGGAATGTCCAATCAAATGTCAATAAAATATATATACTTTAATTAAACATATTAAATATGCAATTACTGAATAGAAATAAATGATAATGGAAAATGTGTAGTACAAAATGTAAATTTGACAAATAAAGACCATTACACCTCAAAAATGTATTCTTTTTCCATGTGTTTAATAAAAATGGGGGGTTGAATACACCTTCTGCTATGCCACACCTACCGCTCTGCCCATGTTAACGTTTCGTCCCACTAAAGGCAGCATGTAAGGTACTTTCGGCCCTCAGTCAAAATCAGTTGTGCACCCCTGGGAAGCCAAGAACCACTTGGAGAACCACTCATTCTAAATGAAGCAGAAATAGCCATGGCTGAGATAGACAATAGCATGTATCAATAAAAACGATCTGAGGAAATCTTGTCAGTACTCGAATCACAGCTAAATGATGAACAACTCATCATTTATCTAGAAGTCACTCAAGAAATTGAACATGGTTTTAAACATGAAACTAAAACCCGTAGCTGTAAAAATTATAAACTTCTGCTCCTATATGTAAGTGGTGAAGCTGGTTCTGGTAAAACATTCTTAATTAAAATAATCGGAACATTTCTACAGAATTTAAGAAACAACAACCTTTTGGCTGTAGTAACAGCCCTCACAGGTTTAGCTGCCTACAAAAAGGAGGTGTAACTTTACACTGGCTACTGCGCCTCCCTGCAGAACACCAACACAAATTAAGAATACTGCAAATTATCAGCAGAAGCTTCTACTGAATTACGCAGAATTCTGAAACAAATGAGAGTGCTCCTGATGATGAAGTAATCATGGTTTCCTAACCTCATGTTGGCTTTAATTCATCTCAGAATGCAGGAAGTACTAAAAACCAACTATGAAGAACCGTTTGGAGGAAAACATGTCATTGTTTTTGGAGACCTCCTACAACTAACACCAGTAAAAGGTCAACCTATTTTCAAAACATTAGGACACAAACAATGCCACAATACGTTTGGCTATAAATCAAGGGATAGAGGGTGTTGCTGTGCCATGGGTTTATAGAATGGACGGGGGTTGGTATTATTCCTAAACCTCCCCTTGTCAACCCAATAATGATGCAATGAATGCCATGAGGTACATTAGATCTAATTCACTAGACAAAAAGAGGTTGAACACCAAAGTAAGGCAAATATGATGAAAAAACACAAACAAACAATAGAACACAAGTCTTAATTGAAGTAAAACAGTTCTGTATTTGGTTGCACAAGCAGATTTGTGAAAATAACTGTTTGTCTGGTGATTTTCATCCCAGACATGTAAAGTTTGCAACCAGTGTCCGTGATGTAAATCAAAGCATGAAATATGATAAAAAAGCACATCCTGTTATGTTGTACTCATTGAAAGCATAAACAAGAAATAAAGGTATCATTAACTATAACACACACCTAGTACTTTCCTGTTCTATAGTCACAGACAAAGTAGGTTTGAATCCAAGTGGTGGTGTCAGATAAAAAAAGGAAGAACATGCAGATAAGGGAGAGGAATGATAGGCAGAAGTAGAGAAAGAGAAACACGTAGTTGACAGTAGCAGCAAAATAAGGACAGGAGTGTGCCTGCCTGTCCTTACACAAAATTAAGAACAAATCAATAAAGTCAACATGGTTTTTTCTGCTATGGTTGGGAGATAACTCCTTGTTATTGCCAATATGCAAACAATAGATTCCTGATATGTCTTCTCGGGTGTATCGTCTTTTATCCGTGTCTGTGGTCTGGTGAGGTAGCGTAGCCTTGAGTGAGCTGTCCCCTCTCTGTAGGTAGAGGAGGGGAGAGGTATCCGGCAGAAGCGCAGGCCGTGGGTTCAACTTAGCATATAAGTGAACGGCTGAGTGCAGGAGCTGGCGGGAGAGAAAAGGATGTGAGTTCAGGGTGCATGGATTGCGAAGGGGTCAGGGGGTGTGTGGAGAGTAAGGGTGTCACCCGTGGTTTGCTTGTGTTGGTGCTTATCTGAATGTGTGGGTAGCCTAATCTGGAACCAGCTGGGTGATTGGGCAGGTTAGGGTGGTGTCTGGAGAATATCCGGAGCCGTAGGGTTGACATGCAATAACACTCCGCAGCCGTGTGGTGTATGTCAGCACAACATTCCTTATGCGGTGTCTGTAGCCGGCTTCAGCGTGGTCTTGGCCGTGGGCAGGATGGAATCCTGGTTGCTGCGTGAGCCGGAGAGGAAAGGAGAGGAAGTGTGCTTTAATGGAGAATATGGGGTATATACAGAAGGGAGACCCTGCCAGAGGGAGAAAAAATGAAGCTAACCTGTGCTTCCCGGCTGCTTTCGTTCAGACGGGCGCTCCGCTCACTGTGCTCGAGTGCCGGTCAATGGCTGTCTGTGGAGGCAGCGACCGGCTCGAGTATCCGCGCACAGTTGGCGGCGGGGTCCAGATGGATGCTGAGCGCCCATTGGATGGTGTCACCAAACCCCCGGCGTCACTAGAGCCTGTCAGATAGAAGCTCATTGTGCCGAGTCATGCTTAGGTGGGAGCGTGGTGTGGTTGCTAGGGGACCCGAGGTGCTGGTTCTCAGGGGAGGGGGGCGTGGCCGGGCTCGTCTACGGGAGTAGGAGAGATAGTAGCACACAGCTCACGGGGGATGAGATGTAGCTCATCCTCATTCCTCATGTGTCGATGCTGCGGCGTGTGTGGGCTGTGTCCTCAGGGGATGTGCCTTGCTAACAAAGCCGGTATGTGTTTGAAGAGGACAATGTAGGAATGAATGAATGTATGTGTTTACCTGTACTAAAACGAGTGCAAGTAAGCGGGCGGCATAGCCCGCGCGTTGGTTGGTGCTGTAAACATATTTTTGTGTCAGGCAGAGCCGTTAGCAAGGTTCCTGCTTACGCTGGCTCGGAGGAAGCGGGTCTGGACCTGCCATGGGAGCAGGGTGAAGTCATTCTGTTTATCGTGTGGTGGCCAATATGGAGAGGTGGTGAATCTGTCTGTGGAGCAGATGGTAGTGTTAATAAGGTGACACAAAGAACCCCAGTGGGTTGTTAAAACTGGGGGTTGTGCAATTCGTTGAGGCCATGCTCCAAAGTATCCAGTCTATGGATCCATCTGTTTTCTAGATTAAGGAGCCTGGTCTGAATATTGGGGCCTGACTCAACTTTTTCTAGCACTCACCATAGAAGGTCATCAGGTGTGTGGCGGTTCTCTGTATAGTGCGCTACCATAGGTGATGTCATTTGTTTGCATTGGATCCTGGATCGGTGTTCGGAGATCTGAGTGCCCACCTTAGGCATGGTCTGACCTACATAACGGTAGCCGCATGGGCACTGAATGCAATAGATCACCTGGCTGCTTTTGCAGTTCGTATGGTGTTTCAGAGTCCATAGTCTTTCATTAATGGGGAAAGACTTAGTTTTCTTGGTGAGTTTACATACTGAACATCACCCGTAAGGGTAATGTTCAGTTGTTTCGCGTAGGTTCCATAGTCCAGTAGCAGGAGTATCTTGTATGTACATTGAATGCACTAGATGTTCTCTAATGTTCCTGCCTCTCTTGAAAGCGAATCTGGGGAGTGGTTCCCCTGGTAGCTGTAGCCTTACTATTGGCCAATATTTTTGGATTGTTTTCTTGACTTGGAATGAATAGGGACCATGTGTGGTGACACATGTGGTCCTGTCATGAGTCTTGCTGTTTTCTGAGCAGTAGAGACAATTTTCTTGGGGTAGCCTCTTCGTAGGAGTCTGTCCGACAAAAGATCTGAATTTGCATAGAAATCTGGTAATGATGTACAGTTCCTTCTGATTCGAAGGAATTGTCCATATGGGAGGTTCTGTTGGACATGATGCGGGTGATCACTTTTGAAGTGAAGAAGGGTATTCCGATCTGTGGGTTTTCTGTATAAATTGCATGAAAGTTTGTCTTCTATACTGGATATTTGTAAGTCCAGGAAGTGGATACTCTGATGGTCATATTCCATTGTGAATTCGATATTATCATCACAGGTATTAAGCCAGCGTTGGAAGTGCTCAAGGGATGTTTCATTCCCTGACCACAGAAAAATAATGTCATCGATGTACCTATGCCAGTTTTTTATATGTGCGAGCCATGCGTTAGTTTGGTTGTACACATATTTGTCTTCGAAAGTGGCCATAAATAAGATGGCCAGACTCAGGGCGAAGGTAGCCCCCATCGCAGTTCCTTTAATTTGTAAAAAGAACTGTTTGTCAAAAGTAAAGAAATTCTTGCATAAGGCCAATGTAATGAGTTCTATAATGAATTCAGATGGAACGTGGGACTGTGTACTATTACAGGTGAGGTTTTCATAGACACAGTCTATGGCTGCTTCTTGAGGGATGGAAGTGTAAAGGGATTTAATATCCATAGTTACTAGGTATTGGGAGGCAGGATCGAACGAGAGGCCTTCAGAAATCTGGATAGTATGTGTTGTGTCACACAAATATGATCTGGTTTTGGTGCTTATGGGTTTCAGAAACCAATCGATGAATCTACAGATGGGTTCCAATATCGACCCGCATCCCGACACAATGGGTCGTCCCGGTGGGTTCTGGGTATTTTTGTGAATCTTAGGGAGGGCGTACAAACATGGATTTCGTTCTTGGGAAGATGTTAAGAAGGACGCTTCTTTGGGTGAGACCCAATCTCAGTCAGAGGCGAAAGCCACCATTTCTGCAATCTCCGCTTTAATTCTCTGGTGGGATCATTTTTGAGTAAGAGATAGCTGGTCTGGTCCTTAAGTAGGTCCATGACCATGCGGGAGTATTGTTCATTGGTCATCAGCAAAATACCATCCCCCTTGTCGGCAGGTTTCATCACAATACCTCGATTCTCAGCTAGTTGTTTCAAAGCTGTTCTTTCTTTCTTAGTCAAATTCTGACGTGTAGAGTTGTTCTTCTTGCTCATTCTCTTAATGTCCCTAAGGACACATTTTTCGAAGGTAATCAAGTTCTGTGGTGTCTGGCTCTCGGAAGGCGTAAAAGTGGAAGGTGGGTGAAGACCTGTATCGTTGTCTTCTTCTAGATCATTGTGTTCATTGAAGAAGACACAGAGTCTCAAAGTACGAAATAACCTCCTCATTTCCACTTCTGTCTTGTACCAATCAGTGTTGGCAGTGGGTACAAAGGATAGGCCCTTTGATAGAACTGAGTTTTGTCCCGGTGTTAAATCAATTTCAGCCAAGTTAAAAATGGGTAACGCATTGTCAGGTGGTGCTATCGCTGACATCTCTGTTGTCTGGGGCGTCTGCGTTGGCCCTGGTATGGCATGCTCCAAGGTACGGGGTACATTGGCAGACCCCATCCTCCTCCTTGGCCTCCTCTTCCTAAAAAATGAAATTGCGGGGGTTGGGGAGCTGGAAACTGTTGTTGGCCAAATTGGGGTGTGTATGGTGGATAGTTGTAGTTAGATCCACTGCCTGAGGAACTACTACTGGATCCTGAGAAGGTTACTCTCCTTCTCCTGCCTCGTCCTCTAGTGTTGGGTGTGCCGCCTTGTTGCCTGTGTGAATTGATATAGTCAACAGATGTGTAGGGATAAACGTCTTCGGTATTGAAATCTTTGATATCTTTTTGGAGTTTATTGGTTTTTCTTACAATGGTGTTGGTTTTGAAGATCTCAAATTGTTTATTGAGTTCATTCAGTTGTTCCTGGGCATTAATTATGGTTGTGTTGTTTTTAAACTTCGTTTCTTCAGTTTCTAAGGTTTTCTGTAGGTCGTGACTAATACGTTTGGCAGCATTGGAAACATACATCTCTGGTAACATTTTCACTACAGAGAACTAACTAAAAACATCCATCAGTCTGCAGACCTCACCTATGCTAACATTTTAAAAAGCATTAGAACTGGTCTTCTTACTAAAGATGCTCAATCCATCTTATATAGTAGACTAATTCATGAGCTATGTGGACAAAACACATCTGCTCCTGATGTCATGGAACAATTAACTCAACAAAATATAAAATGCACATCCTTAATGGCAACCCTTTCAAGCTGTAGTCAATTCAATGGAACAATGTTGAAAAAATAAATGCAACCCATACTGCATATTAGCTCTACAGACAAACTGGAAGTACAAGTACAAAAATGTATCTCCAACACAGCTGAATTGGAGAAAATAATGCATACCGGGTCCAGATTCTCTGAATGGGGAATTACCGGGCCATTCCAACCTTGGAGGACCCGGTATTTCCCCATTCAGAGAACCCATCCCCATTCCCATTCGAACCCCCAAAGGGTTCAATGGGAATGGGGACCATGCTAACAACGGGCCTGTTAATAAAAGGCCCGTTGTTAGCATGCTGGTCCTTTAGCGGTTCCCACTAAGGGCGCCTGGTAAAACCAGCTGCTCTTAGCGGGACCCGCTAAAGGACCTCGTAATGTGGTGGAAAGGGGTTAACGGCACCGGCACCTTTACCTGCGCCGTTAACGCCTTACCTCCAACCTCGTAATGACCCCCTTTGTGTCGAAACTGCACAGTAATTCTAAAACATAACCTTTTACGACTTCATTTTTCCAACACTTGGTGAACAGTTATTACAATATGTACTTGCATATCTGGTACAATGCAGCCACTTTCCAAGTATAACATACAAACCCAAAATCAGTGCCCCCCCAAGGAAACAACCAGCATATACGGCTTCAGTTAGACATTTTCAACAGATAGAAGTGAAAATCTTGTCATATATCTTTAGGGTGATTCACTAGACTCGAAAGTTCGACATAGAGTTCCTCAGTATTATTTGCCCACACCACATCATGTAACCAGTTTGAGAGGCTATGTGGATGTTTCCATGTCCAGTGCATCAAGATTGCTCTTTTGGCATTAACAGTCCCAAATTTAATAGTCTATGCTGAGTTATGGCCAGCCTCCCTGTAAAACCCAACATACAGTTCACCACTGTGAAGTACAGCTACCGCCTCAGTATATCATTCATTGCTTGACAGACATTCCCCCAGTACCCTGCCAGAGCAGGGCAACTCCACAACATGTGGAGTAGATGTGCTTCTAAATCCCTACATCTGGTGCATTTCTGGTCCTCATCAAGTGTGAATTTCATAAGTCTTGCTGTGGTATAATATAGCCTATTCAGCACTTTAAAGTATATCAGTCTGTATCATGTATTAATTGAGACAGTTTTAGTGAGCCTACAACTATACATGCAATGCGTGAGATCTGCTTCCCACCTTGTCCTAACATTTGTTCCCTGTGTAGTACCCAACGCTTGTGCCAGCTTGTATATCATCCACCACCTCATACACAGCTAAGCTAATCGCCCTTAGCATCACGCATTGTTTTTATCCAAACTTGACTACTGCAATGTATTGCTCCTCGGCACATCTACTACCAATGTAAACAAACTGCAACTTATCCAAAATAAGGCCTTACGAGCCGCCTTAGGATTAAAAAAACATGAACATCTCCAAGACTAGAAGAGACTGCCATTGGTTACCTATCAAAGCCAGAATCATCTTCAAAACACTCTGCATCACATTTAAATGTCTCGAGGAAAAAGCCCCTATCTGAACAATGCTATAGCCAAAAAAAAAATCCACCAGAACTCGAAGATCTAACAAACAGCATCTACTAACAATACCCTGCTTTAGGAATACGAGGGCTGGGGGGAGTAGCTTCCAATACCCAGCGCCCAAACACTGGAACTCCCTCCGACTCAGCATCAAAGAAAGAGGATTCCTTCCCGGCCTTTAAAAAACTGCTAAAAACTTGGTTATTCAACCAATACCAATAAACTGTATCCCTAACCTCTGGATATAATGCGCCACCTCCTGTCTGTACTACTGTATTTTTGTAAATATGTTTGTTCTTTTAAGTATACTGTAATTGGCTCTCTGACTAATGTTTAAACAAGATGTCTGCAACCTCGCAGTGATACCTAAGGGTCTGGGCGTGTAACAAATGTCATAAATAAATAAATAAAATAAATGTTGAGCTTTTCACTCTTCCTGTATGTGACAGAATATATGTCAGGATAGGATGTTGAGGCGGTTAGTTTGGAAATGATGGCCATCTCGCCACCACTGCCACTTTAAGGCAATGAAAATAAAACATTTGTAGCATCGTATCCCCAACGTGCGGTTTCAATACCTCCCATGACACAAGCACACCAGATACATACAAGTCACCCACTGTTATAATGCCAGTATTTCCCCAGCTCCTCTCTGCACCTTTTTCTTTGGTGGGTTTTACCGCTGACATCCCCCATAAGGGCACATTCCCATCATATGGTGCTGCTTCACCCATCCTAGTGTTCAGTCTACCCCACGCATCACATGTTGCCCCAACTGAGTATAAGCAGTGCATGCAACAGTATCTATTTCTGGCCAGGAGTTACATCATAGGGCCAGGGCCCGCACGCAGTCTTTCAAGATGTGCATGTGGAATGTCAATACTCCCCGATAGCCTATAATATGATATGATATGATATGATATGATATGGTTATTATAACACACCTATACACAAGTGTTTCAAGGCTCTACTAGGCAAGGGAGGGGAACAAAGGGAGGACAAACAACGATCCTTCTAGGCCAGGTGTCATTCAGATAGCGCAAGTGCATGGGAGGGGGCAGGGACAGTGCACTACATGAGAAGATGATAACAATAATAAGTAACCGCCAACAAGTGGCAAGTGCAATGGTAAGTGCATACATCAGGTGTCAAGGGCTGGTAGGGGGACTGTAGGGATACAGAAACAGTCCCCTAGTGTGCGGCTTGCCAGGTGGCTAGTGCAGGTGTGTGACGCTGGCGGGGGCCCTGGGCCTGAGATCAGAGGGTGTCCAGGTCAGCAGTGCAGTTCAGGTAATAGCCAGGATGTCAGCAGAGGAGAGGAGGAGAAAAGGTGGAAGAAAAGAGGAAGGTTTTGAGGTGCTTCCAGAACTGGAGATGATTCTCCTCAAGTTTAAGGGAGGCAGGGGGGCTGTTCCAGAGGGAGGCCCCAGCCGAAGAAAGAGATCTACCACCGACTCGTTGGCTTGGAGAAGTGACTGACCCTGAGGGAGTTGGAGGTGGATGAGCGGAGAGCTAGAGAAGGAAGATATTTCGAAAGAGAGAGTTGAAGGTATTGAGGCCCCAGGCCCCAGAAGGCCTTGTGGACAATTCAGAGTGTTTTGAACTTAATCCTCACGGCCACTGGGAGCCAGTGCAGAGATTTCAGTCCTGGAGAGATAAGATCCCTGAGCATGAGGCCAAGGACAAGTCTGGCAGTCCTGTTCTGGATAAGTTGCAGAGGGCGGAGAGTAGAAGCAGGCAGATTTAGAAAGAGGCTATTGGAATAGTCCAGCCTAGAGAGAACCAGAGCTCTGGAGACTGTGAGCTTCTGGGGGAAGGAGAGGAAAGGAAGAATACCTCTGAGGAGGTGCATTTGGTAGTGTGACTTCTTAGAGATGTCAGAGATTTGAGGAGAGAAGGAGGGTGTGGAGTCGAAGATGACCACAAGGTTTTTAGCCTCAAAGGTGGGAGCACGAGGAAGGCCAAGACAGGCCGGCCAGAGAGCTACAGGGAAGGATGGAGTGGGTGTTCCAATGAGGAGAATCTCAGCCTTGCTGGCAATAAGGCAGAGGTCATTGGTGGCACATCACTCCTGGATAGCAGACAGACAGTCAGAGATGAGGGAAGGGGAGGAGGAGGCCGCGGGTAGCCTGAAAATGAGCTGGGTGTCATCCGCATAGCACTGAAAGTTGGGGCAGAGAGTGGCGATACGGTGGGCAAGGAGTGCCAGGTATTGGTTGAAAAACCAGGGAGAGAGGTTAGACCCCATGGTAGAGTAAAAGACAGCGGAGAGGAAGGACCCAAGTTGGACCTGGGAGGGTCAGTCAGAGAGGAAAGTGGTCAGCCATGCCAGAGCCTGACCAGTGATACCCAGGTTATCACGGAGACAGTTGAGCAGGATGGCATGGTTGACCGTATCAAAGGCAGAAGAGAGATAAAGCAAGATGAAGACGCAAGGGTTGTTAGAGTCGAGGTTGAAGAGCAGGTCTTCACGGATGTTCAGGAGAGCAGTTTCCATGCTTCTGGCAGCTCTGAAGCCAGACTGATGGTCATGAAGACAACCAACAGATCCAGTGTGGAGATTCAGCTGGGAGATGGCCAGTTTCTCCAGGAGCTTGCCCAGGAAGGGAGTGATAGAGATTGGGCGATAGTTAGCCGGGCATAAGGGGTCGGCAGAGGGTTTCTTAAGAAGAGGGTACACAAGGGAGTGCTTAAGGAGGGATGGGAAGACTCCAGTGGCGATAGAGTGATTGCGGAAATCAGCAAGGGCAGGAGCCAAGGAGTCGATGTGGTCCTTGATAGTTTGGAGGAACAGGGGAGAACCTGTTTTGATGAGACTTTCATAGATCAGACTTGTCTAGAAACTTTGTCTGCTGAAAAGAGGAGAAAGGCAGAGAATGAGGAAGGAGAGATGGCTGCAGAAGGGCCAGAGGAGGAGTAGGGGGGGAGGGGGGAGGGGGGAAGAGGCAGAGAGTAAGGACAGAATGTCCTTAGTTTTAGAGATGAAGTGAGAAGCCAGGGCCGTGCAGAGGGCCTGGGAAGGGACAGGAGAGGTAGAGACTGCGGCAGGATTGGCCAATTCCTTGCAGATTTTAAAGAGTTCAGCCGAGTTGTTAGAAGCTGCAGAGACACTGGCTTGGATATGAGCTCTCTTCTTGGTTAGGACAGAGAGCCAATATTGCCTTTGGAGCATGCGGCAGGCCAGTTTGTCAGAGGATGTGCATGAAGAGTGTCATTTCCTCTCAGCCACCCTGCACTTGCATTTCAGGGTGACAAGGTCAGAGTTATACTAGCAGTTACAATTAGCTTCGGGCTTCAGGTGGATTCTCATGACAGGGGCAAGGATATCAAGAGTATCAGATATAGCAGAGTGGAGGCAGGAGAGGGCTGTGTCTGGGTGAGAGTCAGCCAAAGGGGGAGGGGAGGGTGAGAAGTTGGTGGCGAAAGCCTCAGCTGACACGCGCTTCATGAGTCAGATGACCGAGAATGTGGGTGGCAGTGATGGAATTGGCTTGGCCTGAGGGATAGGGAGGGTGAGGTGGGAGGAGAGGAGAAAGTGATCACTCCAGTAGAGAGGAGTGGTGAGAGGGATAGAAAGCGGAAGGTCAGAGGAGATTAGAACATCCAGAGTGTGCCCTGCAGAGTGAGTCGGGCCAGAGGGGAGAATAGTGAGTGAGAGTCGCAGAGGTCGCGAAAGAGTCCAGAGGGAGGACAGGAAGCATCCAGGTGGATGTTGAAGTCTCCAAGAAGGAGGAGTTGAGTGGTTGAGGCCAGGGGTGAGGAGGAGAGGTCCGCCCATTCAGAGAGCAAGGCGGAGATCTGACCAGGTGAATGATAGATAGTAGCCACAATAAGGGAATGGCCAGGGGAGAGAGAGAGTCTGCAGACAAGGCATTCGAAAGAGGTGTAGTCCTGTGTAGGAATGATAGAAGCAAGAATCCACTCGAGGAAGATATGTGCTACACCTCCACCAGAGCGGTTGGACCTGGGTGTGGAGAGGATCTTGTAGCCGTCAGGTAGGAGCGCGTCAAAGCTTGTGACAGAGCTGGCCGTAAACCAAGTCTCAGTTAGACTGAGGACATCAAGGTCCAATTCTTCCAGAAGGCGGCAGATATCAGAGGAGTGTTTGATAGCAGAGCGAGAGTTAAGAGTGGCCATATGGAGAAGGTTGCCATCCTTGAAGTATTTCCGGGGCGGGGTACAGATCAGAGGTACACCCTGCGGAGGTGTAGAAGAAGCCAGAGAATACAGTGAATAGTCGCAGGTGGAACTCACGTGGAAATGGAGGGGGGTAAGCTGGGATGTCAGAGGGAGGTGGATGGCACTGGCATCACCCGCAGACACCTGCAGACATGACAGGGAGCTGCCTGAGAGGGAGCCGCCCTTTGCCTGAAGGCCCTTCGCTGTGGGGCTGCTGGGCAGAGGCTGCCCAGGGAAGGTCACTGATAAGGGGAGGGAAGCCAATCAGGAGGTGTGGGAAGGTCGGGAGGTGGGCAGGAAGGAGGGAACAGTGCAGGAGGAAGGACCAGGGAAGAAGGAGACACGGGCGGGCAGGGAAACAGTAGTTAAATTAAGTAACAGCAAACAACGGATCCCCAAGTAAAATCTCACAAAGCCCAAAGAGGGCGCACAACTAATTACAATTTCTGGTGCGCTGTGCTCACCTCGCTCTGCAGATGGAACAATGGCGAGCGTGAACGAGTAGCAGCACTACCCTCGGAACACCGGGGTCACTAAGCCAATCAGACGGGTGGAATGGTCGGGAGGCAGGCGGGAATAGGGTACAGTGCAGGAGGAAGGGCCAGCGAAGAAGGAGACACGGGCGGGCAGGGAAACAGTAGTTAAATTAAGTAACAGCAAACAACGGATCGGAAACAGTAGTTAAATTAAGTAACAGCAAACAACGGATCCCCAAGTAAAAGCACACAAATCACAATGAGGGCGGCACAACCAATTACAATTTCTGGTACACTGTGCTCACCTCGCTCTGCAGATGGAACAATGGCGAGCGTGAACGAGTAGCAGCACTACCCACGGAACACCGGGTCACTAAGCCAATCAGTGGGGTGGGATGGTCGGGAGGCGGGCGGGAAGGAGGGAACAGTGCGGGAGGAAGGGCCAGGGAAGAAGGAGACATGGGCGTGCAGGGAAGCAGTAGTTAAATTAAGTAACAGCAAACAACGGATCCCCAAGTAAAAGCAAACAAAGCCCAAGGAGGGCGGCACAACCAATTACAATTTCCGGTGCGCTGTGCTAACATCGCTCTGCAGATGGAACATGCCATCCACCGTCTTGGTATAAATTCTGCTTGGCCCTCAAGGACCATGTACGGCATCAAGGGAGTTAGTCTGGGTGCTGGCACTTTTGCAATTTTTTTTGCATCTGTATTTATTAATGACAGCGGTCTATATGATCCACATTCAGTGAGCGGCTACCTGGTTTAAGAAGAAGAAGAATTATGGCCTCACGTATTGTGTCCGGCAACATGCCTTTTAAGAGCGCTTCCTCCCACACCCGGAGCAGGTGGGGTGCCAGCACATCTCCAAACTTCTTATAAAATTTGGCGCTAAAACCCTCTGACCCAGGATCCTTAACAGACATCAGGGTCATGGGAATCCCTTTCAAATAATCGTTGATTTCAGGGACAGTGGCCTTGCCCGTATTGGTATAGAGCACCGAAAAAAAAAAAAAAAAAGACCTCATTAATATCTGCGTCTATGTGTGCTGTAGACCCATCTTGCCTAGTAACGCATGGAATATGTGTAGTCCCTCTCTCAAGGCCAATCATAGGAACCAACACCGAACCCGGCCTGTCTTCTTCCCCCTATCGCCTGGCTTCCACTAGTTTGTCAAAATATCTCAATTCTCTGCTAGCTGTCAACCTGAAAGCATCTAGTTCCTTCTTCATGTCACTTTGTATTTCTTGTGAGGGGCCTTGTGCATATCTTTGTTGGAAGACGTGCAAGGTGGACCCTTGGTGCACCAATTCCCTCCTTATACTCTTCAGGAACCCACATTCGATTTCAATAGCTATCCCCCTTATTTATGTCTTAAAAGCTTGTGAAATAGTTATGTAGGAAGGCACAGAGCCCACGTTTGTGTTGAAGTATATTGCCACATGCTCTCGCAAATTCACCCTGTAGGTAAGGTCTTGCATTGCAGCAGGTTTAATAGCCAGTTTGGCCACGTTTTGTTGCCCTCTAGCAACTATAAATTCAAAAGAAATTGGAGAATGATCTGAGTACGCAGAAGGATGGAGCAGCCCACAACCCTAGTAAGCAGTATACCAGCAAGCAGACATATATCTATATGCAAATGCATATCATGTACCGACGAATAGTATGTATACTCTCTGCAAGTGCCATTCAATGCACTTCATACGTTGCATTCGAGAGAGCCCTGGATGAAGTCAATGTGCATTCTAATTCAAGATTAAGAGTGGTATTAAAATACCCCCCCACAAATTATTGATGCCAGCGGATATTGTGCACACAGCCAAAAGAGATCAGTGTAGAAATCTGGGTCATCAATATTAGGGCCATATACATTGAGCAATAATACCTCTCATCCCCAACTTCAAAACCACAACCCTTTGACCCCCCCTCACAGCTCTCCGAACATTGGCGATGTAGATCCCCCCATATCCACCATAAATAATACCAACGCGCTTGCATGGTGGGACAACTGTTATCTTGGAAAGTGGGGTCATCATTGTGTGCCTGGATATCCTAGATATCCAAGCACAAAGATACATACAACTTTATCCGGGCACTCCAAAACCATGGATATGATCAACACATCTTAATAGAATTTACTGCTCTCAGCTAGCTCCTGATCATTCCCTCATATAGAGTCCCCTGCCCACTTGTATGGTAATTGGATCTGCACCTCAACAAATGCAACAGCTTTGTCAGAATTCTGAGTCGGGCAGGGAACAACATAGGATAGACCACGTTGTGCTCTATGAGCAACTTTTTCACTCCCATAAAAGTCTTCCTTTCTTGTTGCACCACTGTATATTCTGGGTATATGTATTGGAGCCAAGTCTTAACTCTTTTGTTTCACACGCTGCCCGAAGTATCAAGTCTGTATCCCGGTAGTTCATGATGCAAGCAATCATCGTTAAGGATAACCCCCCAGTTTTGGTTTGGTAGACAACTCCCAGTGAGCTCTTTCAACCATAAAATGCGGCGACCAACCAGGTTTATCCAGCAATTCACACAGCAGGTTCTCCAGGGCAATCTCCATGTTGCCCCTAAGTGAGTCCCCAGGCAGCCCAATGATACAGACATTGTTTCTGCGGGACCTGGATTCTATGTCTTCGCACTTCACTTTGATTTGTCTCATGTTGCGGGTCCGAGTTGAGATCTCCGCCTGCAATGATGTTACAGTGTCTTCCGTGCAGGTAATGCATTGTTTGGCTTCTGGTATACACTGTATTTCCTTCTTCATTTGTGCACGGATGGTGGATACATTGACCATGATGCTGTTAAGCTTGTTGTTCACTGAAGCAAATCCCTGTCGCATAGATTCTAGCATCTGGGAGTGTCATTTGAGGGTCCACCATAGGATCTGCCATGTTGGAAGGGTCACCTGTGATTGCGGGAGACTTTACAGTGGGCTTAGTGAATCGATCCATTGTGCTGCCCTTCTTGGCACCAGATTCTTTTGTCATTATATTAAGAATTTCACGTGCCTTCTGACGTCCTGCTCCTCATCGTCTGATGATGCACCTTTCTGTGGCCTCCCACTACTAGTATCAGCCTGCAAACATATTTGCCCTGTAAGTGTCACACACACTGCCCAGCAATAAAAGTGACACAACAGGGCCCCCCTCCTGTTGCCCGCTGAGTCACTTGCCTCCCAGGACACTTTCAAACACTCTCTACACAGGGGGTCCTGCAATGTGCCCGCATATACTGTAGCATGCAGGCATGGTCGACCGCACTAATGGGGCCAATGTCTGCTCCTGCGTTTGATGTTGTATCTTAAATGGTGGCCACAGATTGCCGTCCCAGAACCCAACCCCAGTTTTTCGCACCTGCAGCTCCTCACCTTTCACTCAGCTCTGTGGTCACTGCGCTGAGTTTGTTTCTGCTCTGGCATGCCCGTCTCCAAGGCCCTTTCAGCACGTCTCCTCCAGACACTAATGCAGTGTGCCCGGTTTCCTGCACACAGCACCTTAGATATTCTCTCCTCCTCCCTCACTGCAAGGCATCCCAGTCTCCAAACACTGCAGAATGGGGCTCATCTCAGGTGGTCCCAGCCCCAGCTGCATGTATATCGTGGGTGTTATCACACACTTGCTGTACGCCGTCCTTCTGTTTTCCCCACCAGGCAGTATCTTCGCTCTGTGTACCGAAGAGATTTAGGATATTGCATAACGCTGTGGCCATCAGCGCACGGCTCCGCTGATCAGCTGGGACAGTGCTGTGGTTCTCGCCCGACACCACCAAGGTCACTACGTCTATTAGGCCGTTAATCCCTGCAAGTTTGGTGAGCAGCAGTTGCTAATGGCCAGGGATATTTATAAATCAATGCCCATTCTGCACAGAGCTTATGAGCGATCCACCATCTTGGCTCGCCGTGCAACAGCACCCCCATAAAACGTAACCTTGACATAGAACAAGGTTTAGTCAATGGAGCAATTGGTAGAGTTGTTGGCTTTCAAACATATCGACATGACAACAACATTCACGTTGTCAACATCCACTTTTAAACAAACTTGCAGAAGTTAAAATAAATAGGCTGCACAATAGCAGGATTCCTCCTTTTCGAAGACATGTACGTAAGCACAGAACAATTCTCTCTGTCTCTTGCATATGATGTCACAAATCACATGGTCTAACCCTAGATCACTCATTGATAGACATTGGCAGCACATTCTTTAAGGAAGGTATGAGTTATGTAGCACTTTCATGTCTGCGCACACTTGTAGGTGTATTCCTAGTCAACGTTGATGCAAACTAAGTTAAATCTGACATTCCTTGCATCCTAGAATACAACGGGTTATGTGGACTGTACACCCCTATCTAGATATGTACCCTGCACCTCAACAAACTACACCTTTAAAAAGAAAAGTAATACAAACAGAACCTAAGAGATCTCCCAACAATACCACCAAAGAAACAAAAAACTGCTACTCTACCAGAAGACAAAAAGACACATGTTTCTTCTAAAAAAACAAGTTCAGGCCCATCAAATAACACAAAAACACAACTCTCTGATCCATTTAAATTTAGCAACACAACTAGAGTAAATTGCTATGCAAATGTAGCAATTTATCTTCGCTTCCAATTACCACCAATTGTTCAAAACGTTTACTTAAACAGATCAGACTAGTTGTGTTTGCAATAGCTGGTCCTTCACAGACATTCCACAAATAACCCTGCCAACACGTACAGTGTATCAGGTATAAGGCAAGAATTGGACTTTTGTTTAGGAATGGGGAAATTCACCATAGACACACAGGAACAATAATTTCTAATGTACTTACTACAAGTACTAGAGACCAAAAACATACCTATACACATCACATGGAAACATATATGCAGTCTCTGTAACCATGTTTCACAAGAGAGAATCCCTAATGAACAATGTGTGTATGTATCCATACCAAATTGTGTTCCATTTCACCAGCTTCTGCAAAATGCAAATCATGGCATATTATGCACTTTATGCAATTCAGACAATCATTCCACCATTCAAATAAACTCACATAGTCAATATCTGATTTAAGGTACAAAGCGGATGGTAGCAAAACCAACTGTAAGCATACTAGCTTCACACATGACCAAGTATCCCTTGTCAAGAAACCCTTCCCCACAGTAGGCATAATCTACCACACTGGTGCCACAACCACTGCTGGCCACTATACTGCATATGTTAAAACAACAAAGTAACAACACTTCTTGCAAATCTAACAAATGCCTACTTAATATTCCTTAAACCCAAACTTTGTCACAGAACTGTAGCACTATGAACAGTTAGAATACGCCAACTGGTATCTAACTACATCCATAATACTACTTTTAAAAGTCTAAATAGTTAGAATACGCCAACAGGTATCTAACTACTTTAAAAATACCCTTAATTACACTACACTTCAAATAAATGTATGCAATTAAACATTTCATATATATATGAAAGGTATGTTATGGTTACAGGTAAAACTGAAAAACCCTTGAAATTCATATATACACATGGCCAGTGGCCACAGCCTTTCCCTATGGCCCCTTCACATATTTCCTTAATAGGTTTTATTGGGGCCCGCACCATGGCCAGTCACTGTCCATATTAATCCATTAGGACCCTTAAAGTAATCCAGTAGCCAAAGTCTTCAGCCACACCCATTACCAACCACCTCACTGTAGCTTTAACATTCCACTTTTTTGTGTATTAATCACATTATTTAACTCTTTTTTTTAGTATACCTTTTCCCATAACCGCAGTTAGTATAACCCTGATAATAGTAATGTGTAAGAGATATTTATGTGCCGGCAACCATCGATGCAGGGAGTTCTTTTCCTCCCAATCAAAAGCGCCACACCAATATTTATTTTCAGTTCAATCTAGTCCTGTCTGTGACTCATATAATACCATGTAGATCCCTCACCATTGTGCCACTGATAAACCAAGAACCAGGCTTGTGAAAAGAAAGCATATATATTTATTACAGAATAGGAGAATTAATATTTGTACAAAATCACAGATCACGCCACCTCCCTCTGTGGCCCAAATGCGTTTCTTTCCTAAACATTCTTTTTTTACACAAATTGAAAACACTAGTTGGTTCAGGATAAGACTGGTCACAAACTCTTCAGACCCACGATATGTCCAGTCAAAACAATGCCTGAGGTTCACCTTTTTAATAGCATGTATCACCTTGAAACATGACACGATCATAAGCTTGAATTTGTATAAGAATTTAATTTAAATAATGTGCAACACTTTTCTATTGGCAAAAACTATTTCACACATGCAGTGCTGTGTCTTTTTAATCTTCCTGAGCACATGGAAATGCTTTACAGTATTGTTTAACTTACTCACATGTGAAGATAATTTTGACTGGTGCTACACACTGAGCAATGCTGGCAGTTTCAACAAAACAACCATTTCAAGACAAACACTACTATTTATATTTGGAAACCTTTCTTCATTTACCACCATGCAATGCACAATCTACCTTCTCTCAGGAGCCACTTTCTCACTTTCAGTAAAAAGTATTATTTTAAATCAATGACTCTGACTCCACTTTTAACTTTGTGAAGCCACTGTTCTGTCCGGCATACACTCTGAGGTATTCAGTTGTATTTGGAACCTCTCGGTGGCTTTAAGGAAGGGTTCAGTGGAATGAGAAACAGTAGGGAATTTTGTTTTTAATATACCCCTCCCTTTTGGGAATTTTGGGGTTTGGAAAAATATATAGGAGTACCCAAATACTTTACAGACTATATTTGTATCCACACTGGAAGTGATGTTGTTAAATATCCCTGGGTTTGCATTCAGGAAAAAGGACATCAAGCTGAGGTCATCTCTTCAGATACAGGACAGGGACCATCAGAATCCAACATCAGTCATGGATATTCTCGAGGCTCAATCCCTCTTTTTTGCCTCTACTTGGTCATAGATCCCAGCCTCTGTCCCCTCTCCTTGATAACTCCAGCAATCTTATCAGCATCAAACAATAAATACAGGTAATTACAGGCATTCTCCCCAATTTCCATTGTGAGTCTCATAACACTTAAACCACCCCCCAAAAATATCTCAATTATGAGATGCCAGCTTATTGGCCCTCAATAGGGATTGGACAACTATTTTTCACCCCTTTACCCAAGGCTGAACCTCTTTTCTTTGATTGGCCCGTTCAGTTGTCAAGCCCAAATTCTGGGAGGGATAAGGTCACCCACTTGAATTTCCATTTTTAAACATTTCAATTTTACACCTAAAAACTCTAACATGGCAAATATGTGTAATTTACAGCTAAGCATAACAATATATATATGCCCAAAATGTTCTGCCCATGCCAGACCTAATTAAATGAGTCCTTTGACTGCACGAGCTTGCAGGTTTGATTTAGGTTTTTCCTTGATTTATTCAACAATTATAACAGTTATCAACCCAAAACCTTCTATATAGTTGTCTAATTTCATAAGCTATCATCTCCCAATATCTCTGCTTTGTGACATTTTCTGGGAAGACATAACCACATTTCAGGTTGTATCTCTTGTTCCCAATTGTTATGAGAGGTAAATCAGTGGATAGGCCTGTTCATCAGCTTTCTAATGATACATTACTGTGCAACCTATGGTTCCTGAGGAAATGAACAGAATATGATCATCTATATAAACTAATGGCAATCTCTAAACATATATGCATATGTTTACTTCAATTGCACATTAAGTTTCGTTTCCCCACTCAGCATGAGATCTGGACATTTGATTTCTTTGTTGGTTTTTCCTGCAATTAATCCATTAGCATTCTTTCTCTAGGGATAATGGATTATGTGTTGCTTATCTTTCAGAACATGCCCCAACCCATCATGAACTCCTTCTTGACCACTGCTGTGGTTTCAAAAGATGTTAGACATCAATGATGAATAAAAGATTGGAGGAAGGTCACTGTTTGAGTGTTCTGAACAGAAACCGAAGCCATTTCGCCTAAACAGAAAATGAAGCCATTTCTCCTGAAGAGAAGCTGGTGATTTTACATGCTACAATTTATTTTTCACAGGAGGCCTTTTAACCCATCAATGTCCATCTTTCAATGATACTTTATATTAAACTGGCACAGTCACTGGAATTTCACTGGTAAACAGCTCATTTAATTCCTAGAGGCAAAAGTATTTATTGTTTGATGCTGCTCTCTTTTTGTGAAAACTGCCTTTCATCTTTGTCATACTGTATTGAAAGGTAGGCGTGACAGTGAATGTTATGAGACTAAATTCGCGCTTGGTGCAAATTTTATGATGGATCAAAATAAATCCATAAATAGTTGAAACAACTAAGCAAGATCTTGAAATAAACAATATCATAGAATGCGAGGAATATTGTGTTTTTATTCCTTATTGTTCAGCAGAACAGCCGACACGTGTTTCGACCAGCCTGGCCGTTATCAAGGCTGTATGTTATCATTGTTCCAAATAAATGAAAACAAAGTGATGAAGGCAAAATAGCCAGCAAAAAAAGAAAGAACAAAGATCACAAAACATTATTCATATGAATAGAAAATTAAAATGACACATACCACACAGGATGTTGGCATTAGAGAAAGCAAAAGGCGTGGTCGTGATTCAAAAGAAAGAAAGAAAGTACAATTTCAAATCCACATTGATCTTTCTGTCATCGTCAATCGATTATATATCACATAAATTAAATACTGTAGTCCCAAATCCAATTACAAATATGTACACTATATGTATATACCAAACAACTGAGAGATCATAAAGGCCAGTAAGCAATCCAGTGTCCAGACACATTGATGATTCACCATTTTTAGTACCAGATGAGTAATTCTAATTGGTCAGTCCCTTGTGTTAATTCTCTTCCCAACAGCATGCTGCTACACTCTTATCAGGAGTGACCAAAAGAACCTAAGCTTACCACGAATTGGTTAACGTTATTTTGAATCTGAAAACCAATCAGAAGTACATTGGTTATTTATTGCCTAACTTATTGAAACCGTTTAGAAAATGTGTATGGCTGATAAGTCCAAAATGAGTATGCGTCAGGTTGTATCAATAATATGAAAACACCTACTTCAGGGACCAGTCCGTCCCACTTCTGTATAATTTTGGTGTCACTTGGAGATCACTATCACCCATGTGAAATGCCTCTTCATCACAAAATAATGGCAGGACAAGAGTCTTGGTGGGTTTTTAAATACACTGGGCTCATTACGAGTTATGCCGGTAAGGGAAAAATGATGCCGGTATGTAAATACCGGCATCATTTAACGTTCCGTAGCATTCTGACCCACAAACCCGGTATTAACGGCACCGTTATTTACGGTGCCGCTAATAGCGGCATAGGCGCGTACACGCGCCTCCTCAGGTAGTAAATACCGGCATGCCGGTAATAGGGGGCAATCACAACCCACGCAAACATGCAAATACCGGCATCACGAACACGGTAATAACGGGCTGCATGATGCCGGAAAAACAGGCATCGCGGACCACCCGCAAACAGCAACCAAGATACAAGGCAGCTGCCACAAGTGCACACAATCCCCACAGGTGGAGTCAAAGGCGGCTGTGCCAGTATGAACTGAGTACACCCACACACCACAACCCCCCCCACAGGTGTAGGCAATGCAGAGTGGCCCAGTACAAAAGGAGCACACCTACACACCACACCCCTTCCTACACCAAAATGCTACCACTAGCATTTGCAATCATAGCGCAGGAGGACATGCCTATACTGCTACAACTACAGCAACAACAGCAACAACAACAACAACTACAGCAGCAAGAACAGGCAGCACAGAGGAGACGCAGGAGGAGAAGGAGGGTGAGACAGGCCCAGCAATTACCACCAGCGCAGCCACCATCGTCTCGTAGGCAGCCACCAATCCCTCGCACCAGACCCAGCCCATTCAACCTAACCCCTGAGCAGATCCACACCCTGTACCGGTTGGACCGTGACACCATCACCACCATAGTGGACATGATACACAACGACATTGCCAGCCAAATACAAATACGCACTGCCATCCCCCCACTACTGAAGGTGGTGTCTGTGCTACACTTCCTGGCCACAGGCACCTACCAATACACAGTGGGCCAGCTGCATGGCATTTCACAACCACTATTCTCACGCATGCTGAACCAAGTGCTGGATGCCCTCCTGAAGCACGCAAGCATCCACATATCCCTACCCGGGACTGGCCAGGAGATAGCCGAAACCAAAGTAGGCTTCCATGCACTGGCCGGCATGCCCAATTGTGTTGGTGCCATCGACTGCTGCGCCATGTAAGAGGATTCAATTCAACACTACAGCTAAGTCAATGCCTAGTCTGGGATACTGAATGGAAACCCTTATTGATATATCTTTATGTCCAGGTCATGCGTTCTGGATGACTACCCCTATATAACACCCCTCTCTTGGAATCCTCCTGACCCCACTGAGCCAAGAAGTAGTTCTGTTTGCAAGTTAAAATGTTTATTTGATAATTTAAACAAGAGATGTATATATCACACCTTATAATAAATTAATAATTGAATAGCACACTTAATCTGATATGATAAAGATTAACAACGGAGAATCTGGCACTAACACGCTCCTCTATAATCAATAAGGAGTTGACATGAAATGGATAAGGTAGCACAGTGGTAAATAGGTACAGAAGTATAATGTGGTAGAGAATGCTTTATAGAGTTCAAATGGATGGAATGTTGAATGAATGAAATGCAGTATAGAAAATACTCAATATGATTTCAACAAAACAATGTAATCACTTTTCTCTGGCAATCCCCTCCCCCCCTTGATGCAAGGCAAGGAAATGGAAGGAAAACACACAGTTCTCAGAAATGCAATCAATGTAAATCAGTTCACCCCAGCAAGCTTAGACTACAGAAGTTTGAAAACACAGGCCCACATTGCTTTGATATGTGCTAGCAATGGATGAGAAATATGCTGGAAATGCTTTTAATTCCCTTTCAGAGGTTCAGGGTGAGTGGTATCTAGTTAATATTAGTCCAGGCTCACACTAGCAATGAGGCAGGGATAGTTAGCAGGTTAAACGAATTTCTGGCAAATGGAAGGCAAGCAGCAGCAGTTTTTACATGTGAAGAAATTTGCAAATCGCTGTAAAATTCGCGGATGCGCCGAGCGCTATTACAGAGGAACCACAAGGACTATCTCTATCGTTTTGGGGTCCTAGGACAGCCTAGGATCTCAGCTTCAAAATGAAAGTCACTGCAAGTCTCTAGCACAAACGGTTGCGGAGATATGAACGATTGAATAAAGGTCGTTTTTCAGATTTGAAATTTTAAACGCACACTTTTTCAGCTTTAAAAATGATGGCAGGATAACACAATTGCTAAGCTGCAGTTCTACTTAGGTTAAAAATGGATTGAATTATATTATTTTAACTAAGAGATGGGTTCTACACAGTTTTACTATGTACTCACACTATATTCTTGAGTGAAATGGGCCTCGCCATGGATCTGGTCAGGTTTTAAACTCGCCTCTGGTCTCTGCACTTCACAGTGATCTGGGTCAGCTCTCTCTGGTTCTCTGGTCTGGGTCTCTAGTTCTGGATAGATTGAAGTCTCTAGTTTGGCTCTCTGGAGGTTTGATGGAGGTAAAGTATGGATTTTTCCGGCAGAGCGTCCCGCTGCAGATGGAATTGAAGGTCCCTATCTGTCCTGTCTGTCTGCTTTTATGTGTTTAGAATGTGGGTGTGTTCTAGCATCACTGACCCTACCTCTCTCTCAGCTTCTAATTGGTCAAACTTCCATTTATCATTTGATTGGGGAATGAACTGTGAGTCAGAGGAATGTCATTTTATGGCTTGCAGATAGGACACTCCTCTGTCAGATTGCACACATTCTATATTTGATAATAAAAGACATATTTCAGAGTTACACAGTTGTTTGAAATTACATATACATGGTGTGGCTGAATTTAGCCATGTCTCTGTCGAAATCTGCTGTTTCTAAGAGCTTGCATTCAGAAATGGCAGATAATTGACTTTTTAACTGATTTTTCACTTTCTGACATTGACCCAACTTTACATACATGTGTGCAGGGAGTAGGGACATTAACTGATGAAGTTTCAGATTTTTAACATGCACACATTTAGAGTAATATCCACTTTTCCGCTAAAACCCCCCTGAACATGCCACCGGGTCGAAAAACCTCTTAAAATGTGGGCAGAAAAATCACAAGAATTATGGTATCATTTATAAAATTTTCACATGTCCGCTCTATGAGTTATTCATCTTTTTAAAGTTATGTTCTGGCTCCAAAGGGGTGGGGTTTACCCTCAGCACAAGGTTGAATTTCTGGTTTTTCCAGTTCTGCCAAGCCAGCTTGCTCTCACAGGCAGTGCCCCTCCCCTTTCCTCAGGAGGAAGCCACTTTTTACGACCATTTACGACTCCTGCCAATAAAACCTTTGCCTGAGCCAGGACAGGGCTTTGTTCACTTTCCTGCAGAGCACAGGTAATTCAATTATCAGATAGATGGCATATCCTTAGTGTGAGCAGCAAAAGGGCAGCTAGGCCTGGGAACACAGCTGTGACTCAAGTTTCACTCCTGATGGGGGTAGTTGCCAGGCAGAATTCAGTTCCTTAAGCCAGGTTTCAGATAAAATGTCACTTTTTGTTCCCCAGTTCCTGCATTCAAATAAAACTAAACATTTTTACATATGCAGCTAGAATGCTGCTTCTAAGTTTAAAACTATGACATTTAAACAGTTACAAAGGCATGTGACACCAAACATAGGTCACTCATTTAATCTAAACATTTTCGATTTTAGTGTCTTTAAATCCAGTGCAACTTAAACTGCTGACTCCATAGCAGTTTTGTTATAAGCATTGTTTTGGGCTCTTCATTTCCCAGATTTTGTAGGCACACAACACTCCATTCTACCAAATGTCTGCTGGTGTCCAGTGAGTATTTGGATGTGTTGCAATGTTTAAAATAGACAGTTTGAGCCTGCCTTCAGAGAAACACAGGGTGGTTTTAAACTGCCGGCTTTTGGATAGTGGTGAGTACTGGTACTGCACCCATTTTTGGGATTTAAGAAAATGAATTCCCCACAATTCTAGGTTGCATTTGGCAATCAGCATTGCCATTCCCAATGGTTTCAGACTACTGTGCGGGTAGTATAATGGTGGTTTTAAAGTGCTTTGAAGCTAACCGGCGCTACTGTTTTTCCTTTGGCAAAATCATTTCCCTCATGGCAACCCGGCCTTTCATTCTCGCACTGGTGGGTGGCAAGTGAGGCAACCCTTTTGGTGTGCGCACAAACTGCGCAGCTTTCCTGGATTTCGGCGCACATGTGGGTTTTCCGCCATCTTGAATTTTCTAAGCCCACAGCACCAAATGTTGTGGCATGATAGCTTAAACGTGGGTCAGGACACCCAACAAACCCCCCCCACGTGACTGCACTTTGAATTTGAGTCGATGGGGAGTCGCGTGCCCAAGGGTTTTGACCCACGCACCGGTCTGTCCGCATAATCTTCTTCCTCTTCTGTAGATGGCATAGTTCAGCATCTTCTTCTCCATCCGGTACTGATCGATCGGTTCTCCTCGCCGGTCCTGATGGGAAGATTGGGCGGTACCCCGGGCCCGTTGCGTCTCTGCTCGCGGTCTCCGGATCGTCCTCCTTGGTCATTCTCCAGGTTTTCTTTCTCCTAGGACGACAAAGGAAGAGCGGCAATACCTACTCATAGACTTTTTCCACCACTGTTGAGATAGTGGGGCAGCATATGCATTTCATCATCACGAAACATTACATTCTTATTTTGAAAAAATAGAAACAGTATAACTAAGAGACAGTTTCATGCAAATCACAATATTTTAGAGACTAGATGTGGTATGTTTTATGGTTGGAACTGAATTAGTCTGAGACAGTACCCGCTGGAATTCCAGAGGATTCCTCCAGTTGTTGCAGAGTGTGCCTGGGATGGCAACATTTCAACTGGTTTATGTGGACCCACTTGTCTTCCCCCTCTGCCGAACCGCCTTTGGGGATGTGGATTTTGTAGGCCACAGGTGAGATCTTGTCGATGATCTCAAAGGGTCCTTTCCATGTAGGCAAAAATTTGCGCTGCTTGGCCTGGTTCCTTTGGAAGTTGTATAGATAGACCCGGTCCCCCACCTGATATTCCTTCCTGGAAGTTTTCAGGTCATAGTGGGTCTTCATGCTATCAGCTGATCTTTCTAGATTCCGCTGAGCATAAGCAAAAGCATGTTGAAGGTGTTTCCTTAAATTCTCTACATACTCATGAGTAGTGGAGGCATTTATCAGTGTCTGCTCTTGGGTCCTGTAGAGCAAATGCTGAGGAAGCACCATCTTGCTCCCAGTCATCAACTCAAATGGTGACATTTTGGTTGCAGATGAAGGGGTAGATCTGATGGCCATTAGGACCAGAGGTAATCGGATATCCCAACTTGGCCCAGAATCTGCCACAAACTTCTTTAACATGCTCACAATGGTTTGGTTATATCTCTCTACTGCCCCAGAAGAAGCTGGCCGATAAGCAATATGCAGCTTTCTCTTGACCCCCAGTATCTCCCACATCTTTGTCATTACTTCACTGGTGAAGTGGCTACCTCTGTCTGACTCAATCCTTTGAGGTAGACCAAAACGGGAAAAGATGTGGTTAATCATCAAGGCAGCTGCAGTTTCTGCCTTGCAATTTGGGGCTGGGAGACATTCCACCCACTTGGTAAACAAGCATGTCACAGTCAACATGTACTTATTCCCCCTAGCCGAGCGAATCACAGGGCCTACAAAGTCGATTTGTAAATCTGACCATGGCAGTGTCATTCCCCTCTTTTGTAAAGGCGCCCGGTGTGTGAGGGATGTCGGCTGAAATTGTGCACACACAAGACACCCCTTCAAGTATTGGTCGAGGTCCTGCCCCATGTGTGGCCAGTATGCAACCTCTCTTAAGATTTCCAATGTTGTGTGAAACCCCCTATGACCGGCAGTGGCCGCATCATGGGCGTGACTTAACATCAGGCTTCGGAATGAGGTAGGAACCACCCACTGATCGTGGCCAGCTTTGGATTTCCTTACCAGCAAACCGTCTTGGATTCTGAACATTTTTGGACATTTCATCAACACTCTTAGGTCCTCTTTCCCAGTGTAATCGGTATCCGTCAGGGGAAAGTTCTCAGGGTCCTAAAGGTGCTGGTAAAATTTACCAATTATTGGATCCCCCTTCTGAGCGGTAATCAAATCAGCATCAGGGGTCTCCTTGCTCCATTGTGCAATTGAAAGGTCGTTGTGAGCATTTGTCTGTGACCTAGTGATAGCAGTGACCTGGATTTCCCCCAATAGGGACTCAATCTCAATTAGATCCCCTTGGATGGCCCCGGTTTTGGCCAGCTGATCAGCTAAGTCATTTCCAGTTTTGTCTGGTCCCTCTACTTTGGAATGACCCTTGATCTTTTTCCAATAGATGGTCATCTCTTTCGAGGTGACCAAATCATCAATGTTTTGGATCAACTTCCCATGTTTCAAGGGTTTGTGGTTAGCACATAACATGCCTCTGGTTTTCCAATTAACCAGGTGCTCCACGAACCCGTTCCGTACATAATCCGAATCTGTGATTATGACCAGTTCGTGGAGTTGATGCTGGACAGCAGTGAGGATGGCCTGATGCACAGCCATCAATTCTGCCACCTGACTACTTCGGGGACCAATTTTGTATCCAGCGGAGGGTTCTGGGGACTCATTCACCCATGCATTCCCTACGCCAGCCACCAGTTCTTTCTCCCCGTTGTTGTCAACATGGTAAGAGCATCCATCCACATACACAGTGGGCATTCCCTCACACTTGTCTTCTTCAAAGACTTTGTGGGGGGAATTAAGGTATGCCTCCATGTTGTCCTTTATTTTTAGACTTTCGTCCTCGAGACAGTTTTCTCTGGCACAATCATGCAAGTCAGCCAGACCTTGCGCGAGGGGACTCTTCTTGTTTTGGCCATATCGAACCTCCACAGGAAAGCCTTGCATTGACAGAATCCAGGAAGTAATTCGGGAATTACTCACATTTCCGGCCCGGATTCTGTCACTTTGGAGATATTGCAGAGGCTGGTGTGAAGTCTCCACTATGATGTGTTCCCCCTGGATAAACGGGCGGTAATTCTTCAATGCCCACACCGTTGCCAGGAGTGCCTTCTCACAATCGTTGAATTTTTCCTCCACAGAGGATAAAGTTTTGCTCGCATAGGAGATTACTTTATTGACCTTGTCATGCTTTTGATATAATACTGCCGTCAAGCACGTATTAGAGAACCCTGTCTCCAGGAAGAACTCCTTGTTTCTGACCGGGTAAGCTAGGCAAGGCGCTTGTGAGAGGCTTCTTTTGAGTTGTTTTACCGCCTCGGCTTGTTCTGGACCCCATTCCCACTTGACCCCCCCCTTCAGGAGATGAATCAGGGGTCTGGTGATCTCTGCGTAGCCCTCAATGAACTTTCTGCTGTAATTAGTCAGTCCAAGGAGGCTCCTTAGTTCTCGCAGAGTTGTGGGGTCTTTCAGTTTCTGAAGTGCTTCCACTTTCTTTTCCTGGGGACAGAGACCCTGAGAAGTAATCTCATGCCCCAAGAAATTAACACGGGTTCTACACCACTGTGCTTTCTGAAAGGAAAGTTTTGCTCCGGCAGCCCTCAACTGTGTCAGAACATAACGGATCTCCGCTATGTGTTCCTCCACAGATGAACTTTTGATGAGGACATCATCTACATAAGCCAGGTTACCCCTTGCACCCAAGTCAGGCATGGCCTTGTGTAGAAAAATGTTGAATTCATTGCCGGAGTTGAGGTATCCGAAGGGAGTCCGGGTCCAGGTGTACTGCTGGCCCCCAAAGGTAAAAGCCAGCTTGTATTGGTCCTCCCTACTGACAGGCACAGTCCAGTATCCATTGGTCAGGTCTATTGCAGTGAATACCTGTGACCCCTGGATCTGGGCCAGCCCTTGGTCAATGTAGGGCAGAGGCCATCGGGAAGTATGGACCCGTTTGTTGAGCTCCCTGAGGTCGGCACAGAGTCTCCACTGGCCGTTTGGCTTCAATATTCCCAGCACCGGATTATTGAAGGTGCTGTGGACTGGACGGATTATTCCCCGGGACTCAAGGTTCTTAATTATTTCAGTAAGGGACTCCATTGATGCGAGAGGCAAGCGATATTGCTTCACAAACACAGGAGTCATGCCAGGGTCCGTGGGGATTGTTGTTGTGTGGATGTCAGTGCGACCACAGTCATATGAGTCTACCGCAAAGAGATCTTGGAAATCCAAGAAAACTTGTTTCAACTTTTGCTTTTGTTCCAGAGTCACACAGGCATCAGCTAGGTTGACTCTCTCTTCCACCATCTGCCTGAAGCCTGGAAAGACTTCTGGTTTGGCTATTTCCGCGGCCTCCTCCAGCTGGGTGGAGAAGTCCCTGGTCAGAGTGCTGATTTGGACTGGAGGCTTCAGGTGGGAAAGGCAGCCCTCATGGACCTGGAAAATCACCTCATCCCTCCTGAAGTCACAAGTCACATCTTCCTTACCATAGGGGCAGGAAGTGTACACCAGGAAGTTCCCCCCATGCCGGGTAAAGATCCTGTCTGGTGTTGTATTGTCATCACTGTCACTGTCAAAACAGTCCTTGGGGATTGGTCCTAACAGTTCATTTACTAAGTCGATGGAAAAATGTCGGTCATCAACCGCCATTCCAATAATGGTGCCTGCGGCTAGAGTAATTCTCTTTAAGTCGCTGTTATCCACCTCTATTGGAATGGTGTCATGTTCTATGTTGACTAATGGTGTTGGGTTTACCCCCAACCCTTGCTGTTGGAGAGAAGCATTTAGATGTATGTAAGCATCAGGGTTTTTCAACTCTTGTCCCCTTTTAACTTTCACTTCCAGGGAGAATTGTCGGGTCCTTTCTGGGATGGTGACTTCCTCTTTAACCTGAATTTCAACTGCATAAGGTAGTAATTGAGCTGACCTAAATGCTTTTTCTGGATCATCAAAGCCCATGGGATTATCCGCTAATCGGGACCAAGCTTTGAAGTTTATTAGGTCCAAACTAATGGCAAAGCGATTGAGAATGTCACTGCCTAAGTAAAAGGCGGCAGGGACGTCTCGCACGACCCAACAATTGTGGACTATGCTCTTGTTGCCAATGGAGATTTTGAGCATACACCTGCTTGGCAGGAGATGTTTGGAATTAGGTGCTTCCAGATCCATTTCCCATTTGTCTATCAGTTTGAAGGTGGGAATGGCTGGATCTTTTGGGAGTTGGCGGAACATGGCTTCGCTGATGAAGCTCTTACCGTTGTTCACACACACTCGAGCGAGAACAGAGTCCTTCCCATCATTTAACTGAACAGGGATGAACAACTGCTCTCCAATTTGCTGAATATCAGCCAGGCTTTGAGCTGATTTCACATCTTTCTGGACTATAGGAGTGGGAGTTTCAGATTGTGGATTGGTATAGAATTTCAAAGTGTTTCCTTCCAGCGTGGAATACCACTTTAGACTGGAAGGAAGGTTGATTTTCAGAAATAGAGAGGACCCCCCATCACCAGTCTGTTGCCCTACTGCTATGACTGTCACGTCTGGAATTTGGTGGTTCTGGAAGTGAAATTCTACTTGGTCAGATTTTTGTTCAACCATGTGGCAGGTGCCGTTTAAACTAACATGGTTGACACTCTGTTTTAATTTTATGGGTCGGCTAGTCTGGGTCCAGAGGACCTTGTTTACGCAATCAATTAGGGGTGACAACCTTCTCAGGAGGTCATTCCCTAGTAAACAAGGGGTGCCCTCCGGGGTCACAACTATGACCGGGTGTTTCAACTTATGTCGCCCAATTTTAATGTCCAAGTCTGCAGTCCCCTCAACGGGAATTTCCTTCCCGTCAAAGTTCTGTAGTTGTCCTGGAAGAGAGGTGAGAGGAATTTGGTAATTCTCTCCCCTTCCTGCATTCAGTTCGTCAAAGGCCCTTCTGGACAGAAGGGTAGCTTGAGATCCAGTGTCCACCAGTGCCGAGATTGTACCCTGCCCCTGTACTTGTACCGGGGCATAGTATCTTCCCTCCTTCTCCTCAAGGGGGCACAGATAATGTACATTTTTGGACAACTGGTGGGCTAATTTTCTGGTTTTGGACATCGCTAGCGAAGAGATTTGGGCAGAATTCTGTGGAGAGCCTTGGGAATCTGAAAGAAAAAGTTGGCAACTGGAGATCAGAGCCATTGTGGGTTCCCCTGGCTCCGGTTCTGGGCTGCCCCCCCCCTTTTTGGAGGCAGTCACCAGGATGGGTTTGAACCAGGGGATTTTCTTGCAGTTGGTTCTGGGATGAGATGGTGGGCGGCGGTAGCTCAGTCTCCACATCTCCCCAGTCTGGATTTGCATCCCTAGGGACCCATTTTTCTTTGGGAGGAGTTCCCCCCTCTCTGAAGGAGAAGATCCTTTTCCCAGGATCCTCTGAGGATCCCTCTCCCTCAAATTGGAAGATCTGTACCTCCTCCTCAAACTGTGTCTGTTTGGGTCTTTTGTTTCTCCTACCACCCCTCTGCTCCTTAGGAGGCAGACTTTCAGGGGCAAGAGATTTTGTTTCCGGTTCCTGGGTTTCCAGGGGCTGTTTACAAGTGAGGAAGGAAGCTTCCTGCAAGGCTTTACACCCCCCTTCCCTTTGTTCCTCCTCTCTGGGAACCGGTGAGTTATCGGGGTGCTGCCCCCGTCATTGTTCTGGGGCACCAGGTCCAGAGTTGGGTGCGTTCTGCGCCGGCATGCCGATCTGAGGGTTCTGCTGAGCCCTCAGTATGTGACCCAGATCCCGCGCCATGTTTTGAACCTGGCGCTCTAACTGGGAAACCCGCTCAGGCTGATACGGGGCCCTGTTTTCTCCCCTGGGCTGATCCCGGGAAGGGTAGCTGTCCCTCCTCTGGTAATACCCCGGGTTGGTAAGATTTGGGTACCCCTCCACCCTTGGCCTCCCCTCTCCCGGATTCAGTGGTCTGGGCTCAGGGAATTGGGGAAAGAAGGATGGATGGTTTTGGGGCTGAAAGTCGGGTGGATATCTGGGGAAAAAGTTCTGCCCAGGGTTTGGTAAATTTCTGCCCTCCTGTGGGAAGTTTGGAGGGAAGTTCCCTGGGTTAGGTGCTTGGCTGGATCCCCCCCCTTGGGCTGGAGGAGTCCACACATAACCCAGGATGGGTCGATTTCCCTTGTAACGGGGACTTACATAATCAGGAGAGCGAGGGACCCCATTTGTGGGGCTGCCTCCTTGGCTCCCTGTCTGTGACTGACCCGAGGACCTCCTGGGCCTAGCATTATTAGGTGCAGGCAGGTTTTTAGGCCCCCCCATCTCCAAATCCAAAACGGGGGTGACCTTTACCTCTGCCACCTTGGCAGCAGCAGGGGTGCTGTTGGCTTTGGGGTTTTTCTGGGCATTACTTTTGCTATCTATCGGTTTCTGCACCTCAAAGATCCGGGTAGCCTGTTCAATGACCCAGTCTAAAGATCTTTTCTCGTGAAAATCCCTCACGAGCTGGGTCATGATATATTTGGGCAAGGCATGGAAAAACGTATTTATAAATTCCCTGCTATCCGTGCGCACCCTTCTTGTGGTCTGTGCAAAAGCACGCTTTAACTCTTGCACAAATTCTTGTGGGGCCTGATCCTCCCCACATTGCAAATTGTAGGCTGCCTTGCGAGCCTCTTGAGGATTTCTGTGAACAGAAAAATGTTTCAAGATGGCCGCCTTATAGGTAGACCATCTTAACGATTTTGGTCCTCCAGCCCCGCAAAGAAACTGGAGTATTCCGGGGAGAAGGTCCACTTTACATATTGAATACAGCTTTGGCTGTCCTTCAAATGGAAAGTTTCCATCATTTGTTCAAACAACTCTAAGTGCTCCCAAACAGAATACTTAGCGTTCTTATGGTAAGGCGTGATGACGCTCCTGATCGCCTTAATCTGCTTTAAGGGGTCCTTAAGCAAGGCCCTTTTTGCCTTATTGGCCTTTTTGGTTCGGGTAACCCTTGTCCATTCATCCTCGGACTCAGAGGCACTGCTCCCAGAGGTTCCCGTCTGTTCTTCCAGGTTTTCCCGGATTCTGCGAGCCTGGGAATGGCTGGCAGAATGTGGGGACCTGGTCTCCTGTGTCCTGCGCAGTTCAGAGGAGTCTTCAGATTCCTCCTTGCTGCCAGGATTTGATGGGTACCCCCTCCACTGACCTAACTGGGCAGAGGTTTTCAGGATGCCCTTAATGGGCCTACTCTCCCGGGGTTCCCCATTGAACTGTACTGTACTTGGGTGCCCATACCCGGATGCCCACCCCTCCATTCCTGAGTGGTACTGGCCTATGAGCCCCATACTCTTAGCTGGATAGTAATCTGCCATCCCTGTGGCCCTGTGCTCATGTGCGCCAGGGGACATGGGGGTAGCAGAGTCCAGGGACTGAGAGGTATGAGGGCCTCTGGTACTAGGGCTCCTGAGGTTATGCTCCGGAGTTTCCATTTCCCAGCGAACCTCATCTCTATCCGCCCCTGCTCCCTGTTGCAATGCAAGAGCCTGCATTTGTGCCTTCAGTTCCTCAGTTAAGGCCTTACTAGACTCTATCAGTCTCTCCTGCATCGCTACCTGTTGTTGGAGCCTATCATTGTGTTGACAGAGGGCCTCATTTTCCCTCTGTGCTTCCTGGTTGGTCCTGGAGAACTGGGCCAGTCTTTGCTGCAGGAGGGTTACCTCCTGAGCTGTGTCCCTATTGGCCTGCTCCTTTCTTGCTAGAGCATCCTCCACCCTCCTGGTGTGCTCTAACAAGTTCTGGTGTTCTTTTTGGAGATCACCCAGTCCCTGGTGGGCCAGGTGATTTTCTTCCATTTTTCTTTTTAAATGGCAGACTTCCTGGCCTAAGGCGTCTCTTTCCTGACTAAGAGCCTGCATTTGTGCCGCCAGGTCGTCCCTCTGCCTTTGGAAGGTACCAGCTTTCTGGCGCTCCTGGTCAAACTCTGTCTGGGTATCCAGGTCTTTCAAAATCAGTTTATTGCTCTCTGCATTCTCTCTATCTAGGTGGCTTTGCAGGGTGACTACCTGCTCAGCACATGCCCTATTGAAGTCTAGCTGTTGCTCCAGCTTTTTCTGGCTTTGCAGTAGGGAGTCCAAACCTTCTTGGTGTTCCTTCCGCAAGGCCAGAAATCTGGTATCCTGTTCTACCTTTTCCTGTTGCAGCACATCCATATCCTTCTTTATTTTATTGATGTGCTGCCTACTATCATCTTCTGACTCCTGGCTCCTCTGTAGCCTCTGCTCAGAAGAGACCAGGTCAGATTGGACCTTCTCTAACGCCATCTGTTGCCTATTTGCCAGATTTTGGCTTTCAGCACATCTATCCTGCATGTCTCCCATATATAGGTACAGGTATGCCGCTATCCTAACAATCTTGTCGTGTTCATCTTTGGCCTTAGGAGCCATATATAGTTCACTCAGGGCCACATGTAATGGACCCTGATCTCTCCATAAGTCTGACCCTGTTTCAGTGACCTGTCGCGTGATGGCCTGCAACCAGGCATCCTGGCCCTGCTCAGCCCATTCACCTCTCACAAATAGTTTATGTAAGAAGTGCTCTCTGGCTATTTTCATGTCTACTAAGGTCGTCATTCTAGAGATTGGTCTCTGTCCTGACTTACAGAAGTTAGTATTTTATTTTTGCAGAACAGAACTTTTCTTGGAGTGTCCCTTTTGAGGAATGCTTTACAGCGTAACACAGCGTGGTGATCCGACCGGATGTATGTATCCCGTCAGTTAGCACACTGTATTAAGCTGCACAAGTGGTAAATCTAACCCAACGTCTCGGCTCGAGCCCCCAATTTGTAAGAGGATTCAATTCAACACTACAGCTAAGTCAATGCCTAGTCTGGGATACTGAATGGAAACCCTTATTGATATATCTTTATGTCCAGTTCATGCGTTCTGGATGACTACCCCTATATAACACCCCTCTCTTGGAATCCTCCTGACCCCACTGAGCCAAGAAGTAGTTCTGTTTGCAAGTTAAAATGTTTATTTGATAATTTAAACAAGAGATGTATATATCACACCTTATAATAAATTAATAATTGAATAGCACACTTAATCTGATATGATAAAGATTAACAACGGAGAATCTGGCACTAACACGCTCCTCTATAATCAATAAGGAGTTGACATGAAATGGATAAGGTAGCACAGTGGTAAATAGGTACAGAAGTATAATGTGGTAGAGAATGCTTTATAGAGTTCAAATGGATGGAATGTTGAATGAATGAAATGCAGTATAGAAAATACTCAATATGATTTCAACAAAACAATGTAATCACTTTTCTCTGGCAATCCCCTCCCCCCCTTGATGCAAGGCAAGGAAATGGAAGGAAAACACACAGTTCTCAGAAATGCAATCAATGTAAATCAGTTCCCCCCAGCAAGCTTAGACTACAGAAGTTTGAAAACACAGGCCCACATTGCTTTGATATGTGCTAGCAATGGATGAGAAATATGCTGGAAATGCTTTTAATTCCCTTTCAGAGGTTCAGGGTGAGTGGTATCTAGTTAATATTAGTCCAGGCTCACACTAGCAATGAGGCAGGGATAGTTAGCAGGTTAAACGAATTTCTGGCAAATGGAAGGCAAGCAGCAGCAGTTTTTACATGTGAAGAAATTTGCAAATCGCGGTAAAATTCGCGGATGCGCCGAGCGCTATTACAGAGGAACCACAAGGACTATCTCTATCGTTTTGGGGTCCTAGGAAAGCCTAGGATCTCAGCTTCAAAATGAAAGTTACTGCAAGTCTCTAGCACAAACGGTTGCGGAGATATGAACGATTGAATAAAGGTCGTTTTTCAGATTTGAAATTTTAAACGCACACTTTTTCAGCTTTAAAAATGATGGCAGGATAACACAATTGCTAAGCTGCAGTTCTACTTAGGTTAAAAATGGATTGAATTATATTATTTTAACTAAGAGATGGGTTCTACACAGTTTTACTATGTACTCACACTATATTCTTGAGTGAAATGGGCCTCGCCATGGATCTGGTCAGGTTTTAAACTCGCCTCTGGTCTCTGCACTTCACAGTGATCTGGGTCAGCTCTCTCTGGTTCTCTGGTCTGGGTCTCTAGTTCTGGATAGATTGAAGTCTCTAGTTTGGCTCTCTGGAGGTTTGATGGAGGTAAAGTATGGATTTTTCCGGCAGAGCGTCCCGCTGCAGATGGAATTGAAGGTCCCTATCTGTCCTGTCTGTCTGCTTTTATGTGTTTAGAATGTGGGTGTGTTCTAGCATCACTGACCCTACCTCTCTCTCAGCTTCTAATTGGTCAAACTTCCATTTATCATTTGATTGGGGAATGAACTGTGAGTCAGAGGAATGTCATTTTATGGCTTGCAGATAGGACACTCCTCTGTCAGATTGCACACATTCTATATTTGATAATAAAAGACATATTTCAGAGTTACACAGTTGTTTGAAATTACATATACATGGTGTGGCTGAATTTAGCCATGGCTCTGTCCAAATCTGCTGTTTCTAAGAGCTTGCATTCAGAAATGGCAGATAATTGACTTTTTAACTGATTTTTCACTTTCTGACATTGACCCAACTTTACATACATGTGTGCAGGGAGTAGGGACATTAACTGATGAAGTTTCAGATTTTTAACATGCACACATTTAGAGTAATATCCACTTTTCCGCTAAAACCCCCCTGAACATGCCACCGGGTCGAAAAACCTCTTAAAATGTGGGCAGAAAAATCACAAGAATTATGGTATCATTTATAACATTTTCACATGTCCGCTCTATGAGTTATTCATCTTTTTAAAGTTATGTTCTGGCTCCAAAGGGGTGTGGTTTACCCTCAGCACAAGGTTGAATTTCTGGTTTTTCCAGTTCTGCCAAGCCAGCTTGCTCTCACAGGCAGTGCCCCTCCCCTTTCCTCAGGAGGAAGCCACTTTTTACGACCATTTACGACTCCTGCCAATAAAACCTTTGCCTGAGCCAGGACAGGGCTTTGTTCACTTTCCTGCAGAGCACAGGTAATTCAATTATCAGATAGATGGCATATCCTTAGTGTGAGCAGCAAAAGGGCAGCTAGGCCTGGGAACACAGCTGTGACTCAAGTTTCACTCCTGATGGGGGTAGTTGCCAGGCAGAATTCAGTTCCTTAAGCCAGGTTTCAGATAAAATGTCACTTTTTGTTCCCCAGTTCCTGCATTCAAATAAAACTAAACATTTTTACATATGCAGCTAGAATGCTGCTTCTAAGTTTAAAACTATGACATTTAAACAGTTACAAAGGCATGTGACACCAAACATAGGTCACTCATTTAATCTAAACATTTTCGATTTTAGTGTCTTTAAATCCAGTGCAACTTAAACTGCTGACTCCATAGCAGTTTTGTTATAAGCATTGTTTTGGGCTCTTCATTTCACAGATTTTGTAGGCACACAACACTCCATTCTACCAAATGTCTGCTGGTGTCCAGTGAGTTTTTAGATGTGTTGCAATGTTTAAAATAGACAGTTTGAGCCTGCCTTCAGAGAAACACAGGGTGGTTTTAAACTGCCGGCTTTTGGATAGTGGTGAGTACTGGTACTGCACCCATTTTTGGGATTTAAGAAAATGAATTCCCCACAATTCTAGGTTGCATTTGGCAATCAGCATTGCCATTCCCAATGGTTTCAGACTACTGTGCGGGTAGTCCAATGGTGGTTTTAAAGCGCTTTGAAGCTAACCGGCGCTACTGTTTTTCCTTTGGCAAAATCATTTCCCTCATGGCAACCCGGCCTTTCATTCTCGCACTGGTGGGTGGCAAGTGAGGCAACCCTTTTGGTGTGCGCACAAACTGCGCAGCTTTCCTGGATTTCGGCGCACATGTGGGTTTTCCGCCATCTTGAATTTTCTAAGCCCACAGCACCAAATGTTGTGGCATGATAGCTTAAACGTGGGTCAGGACACCCAACAGCCAGATTTCCTGGATCCACACATGATGCCATGGTACTGCGCAACTCCACGCTACCCCGTCACATGGAGCGACATGCTGGACCACGTGCCTGGCTGCTCGGTGAGTTGCACAACAGGCCCATGGCCATGCTATGGGGTACTCATGTGTGCGGATGCAGAAGGGGGGGATAGTACACCTGGGTGGGAAAGGGGGGGATAGTTTACCAGGGTGGGAAAGGGGGGGTTAAAAGTACACCTGGGTGGCAATAGCCAGTGAGTGGAGAATGAATGCAGAGCTAAACACTCCTCACCTGACACAGCCAAACGGAAAATGACACATCACTGGGCCACATATCACAAATAATGCAAATGGATGACAACAAGTAAGAGGCACAACCGGGGCACCATGGTGATGGCAAGCAATGCATGACTGAATAGGATGGCAACTGTGCCAATGCGGCCAGTGTGACCATGCAAAGTAAAGAGTACACAGCATGAATTGGAGGCTAAACATTGTTGCACTGCCACAGCACATCTGCCTCAGCATGCTTGATTACACCCTGCATCATCTATTCAACCCCATCCAGTGTTCCACACCTCTTTCCAGTATACATCCCATATAGGTGACTATTTGGTACACGTACAGGGACATGTGCATGCTCACACCTAATAGCTGCTGCCATGACCGTGCTCCCTGAAGGTGTCAGTTCAGAGTGACACACACCTATTTGTATCTGCTTGCAGGTGATGGAGGATATCCCATGAGGCCGTGGCTACTTACCCCTGTGCGGAACCCGCAGAACAGCCATGAAGAGGAGTACAATCGTGTGCACACTCGTACCTGTGTTGTGATTGAGAAGACCTTTGGCCTGTTGAAGGCGCGGTTCCGCTGCCCAAGCAGGTCTGGTGGGGCACTCCTATATAGGCCTGAGAAGGTGGCAAAGATCACCATGGCCTGTGTCATGCTGCACAACATGTGCGTCCGAAGGAATGTACCACTGCCACCTGACATTGACATGCATGGCCTGGGTGAGGATGAAGGGGATGGAGACGGAGGCGAAGGAGCCCCCCTGCCAGTACGTGATGCACGGGATGGCCATGCTGTACGCCAAGCACTAATTGACGAATACTTTTAAGACACAGGGACCATGAATGACTTTTGTCAGTCAGACACTGAGCCAATGTGAAAATGCACAAAGGGAATGTTGTAATTTTGAGACTGAACACCGTAACACATTAAATGGATGCACACCAAAAATGACAATGTCCAGGCATGGATTGTTCTCCAGAAAACTTGTGTATTATATGAAAGTGCAAAACTGTGACCACTCCCCCCTCCCAAAATCCACCAACAAACTCCCTCACCCACCCCACAGACCCCAGTGAACAGCCCAACAAACTCCCTCACCCACCCCACAGATCCCAGATGTCCGCATGTGTGCAACAAACAGTGTTGCCTTCAACAATCCTACTCCTCACATTTCTTCCATTTTTCAAAAAGTCACTTTTTGGCGACTTTCAGGTCTGGGGGTGCCATGGCCATGCACCGTGCACTCCTGCGCGTTAAGCGCACAGGGCTTGATTGGACAGAGGTGGAAGGTGTTGACGTGGTCGAGGTGTCAATTGTCAATCCTCTGTCAGACCCATGGTGTGGCTGCTGCACTTGCCTGATGTTGGCTAGTAGGGCCTCGGTCAGTGACCCCATGCACTGCCTGAATGCAGAAGTGGACGCCTCCACGGCTGCTGTATTTGCGGCAATGGCCGTGGCTATGGCCTTCATGGCCTCATTACCGGCAACGACCTGTTGCCGCATTATCTGCAGCATCTCGTCTTGACGAGCCTCCACCCTTGCCAGACGGACCTCAAAGGGGGTTTCTGTCGCAGGTGTACCGGTGGAGGGCTGGGTGGTGGAGTGCTGGGTAGTGGAGGGCTGGGTGGCGGAGGGCTGGGTGGTGGAGGGCTGGGTGTCGGAGGGCTGGGTGGTAGAGGGCTGGGTGGTGGCAGGCACCTGCGTGGGGCCCTCGTCCTGGGCACTGTCGCCCTCAAATATGCCGATGTCCGAGTCCCCTAGGTTGGAGTCATGGAGACATGGGTCATCCAGGCTCTCTGTCTCCGCAGGGGGGAGAGGGGGCCAATGGGTGTTGGGCTGGGCGATCCCGAAAAATCTTCGGCCTCTTCAACCACCTCTGTGGACAGGACGTCCGTGGTGGCCGGCGGTACAGCTGGCACTGTCGCAGCAGGTGCCCCCTGCAGAGATGATGCCTTGCGCGGCACACTGGGAGTGGTCACAGGAAATTTTTTGGAGGAGGGGTTTGCGGTGTCCCTGGTCCCCTTGCTTGCACTGGATGTGCCTGACCCCCTGTCCTGGGTTCCACCTTCCTCATCAGTGCCTGGGGGATAGAAGAGATGCAGGTCATCAGTGAGATTGCCAAATGGCAGCTGTGATTTGTGGCAGTGTTATATCTTGATACATTCAGGCATGATTTCATTTCTGTTGTGTGGCATTTGGTGTACTGAGGGGACATGTTGGCAATGATTGCATGGCTGGTGGCAATGGATTGTCTAGGTGTGGGGGGACATGGGCATGGATGGGTTTACAGATTTCACGCAGCATGCGTGTGGTGCAAGGGGTGGCAATCAATATTCTGTTGGTGAGTTGATGTTGCCTTGGGTATGGGAATTGCCTTGCCTATTCTGACTCCCACCTCACTTGTGTCACATCATGTTTTGTTATAGGTGGATGTGATGGTTCACTCACCTTCCTCTGTTGTAGTAGCTGCCCCATACTCCTGCTCTCCAATCCCCTCGATGGATTCTGGATCGATGAATCCACTTGCAATCTCCTCCCATGTGGTGAGCTTAACAGGGGAGTTTGTGCCACCGCCTGTCGCCATTGCGGCCCTCCGGTTCTCCGCAAGGATCTTCCGCACACGGAGGCGGAGGTCGTCCCAGCGCTTTCTCCAATCCCGGACACTCCTTGGGGTAACCCCCACTGCTGTTACCCTCCGCGCAACCTCCTGCCACACCTGTTTTTTATGCATTTGGGCCGCATGCTTCAGGTCCGCGCTTCGGATAATGTCAGCATGCTGTTGTAGGGTGTCCGCTAGCATTGTCAATTCTGCATCTGAGAAGCGCTGCTTCCTCTTCCTTTGTTTGCTTTGTTTGCTTTTTCCGGTGGCCTTTGACATCCTGGTTCTGTTTTGGCACTCAACAACACGGGTGTAGTGGTAGTAATGAGGATGGCAATGGATTGTGTTTTTAAAGATGGCCGCCGGCCCATTTCCAGTTCTTGCGCGATGACGTAATTTCCGGGTCTGTTTTTTGCGAACACGGTAATACCATGGTGGTATTACCGTGCCGGTATTTACGGGTTAGTGTGAGGCGGTAGCGCAATGGGCGGGCCCCGCGATGCCAGTATAGGGGGCTTGGAGGCCCTTTACCGGCATGGCGGTGTTGCCACTACTGGCATGGGGGAACGCGCGTGCTCGCACACTTGTAATGACCCGCTATTAGCGGGTTCATACGTGCACGGACCCGCTCATTCCGGCATGCCGGTAATGAACACGGTTTTACCGGCATACTCGTATTGAGGCCCACAGACTTCAAAGAGTTGGTATCTCCGTAATAGGTATTTTGTATTCTTTGAAAAAAGGGAAAATGAATGAAATAAAATGATTCAGCCTTGTCATCTTATTGGTATTCCCCTATAACTACGTGTCTAGCCAAATCTAAGTTTGTTGAATTATCACCAAAAAAGAGAGAGAGAGAACCCCTTAAAGTTCGTAATTTTAATGAATTACTAGCATTATAGTCGACCATTATAATCCAGAAAATTACAATCACCCAATGATTGTGGTTAATCCAGCGTACTGCATATATGAAGGGTTGAATCCCCAAAGGACCGTCCATGCTTGTTTGCGTCTGCGAGGCTGATGCTTCTCGCGTTGCTTTTGGCAAAAGGATGCCGCGGCAGCGGCAGGACGAAGACATGCGTAACGTGCGGGTGACGTCATAAGGTAAACAAAGACCATCATTAATCCGCAAAATCATGGTGGATTTGATTTAAGAGCGAACTGATAGAAATTAAGTATTGCCTCATACTTAATTATTATCTTGTGTAAATTGCCACATGTTATGATGTTTAATTGAGGATTGCTAGATCATTTAGGATAGCTTAATGGTGTTCCAATTATTATTTGTATACCCATTGAGTTTTCCTGTTAGTAATATTGTCAAATTGAATGGAGTACAATTCATATGGACTAATTTGGTCTTTCCAGAGTGAACTTAAAGAATCAATGTGGCATGGACACTGAATAGCTTGTCTCTAGTCACAATTGAAATGTATTTAAATTATTAGAGCTTGACAAATTATAGAAAAACATACATTTCATGATCCGAATTTAACCCGCATTCTGAAGATCTTAAAAAACATATAAGTTTAGATTCCATTTTGCGCAGTTTTAACTGTACATTGCCTCCCGTATCTAACCCATTGCTACGTGTATCCTGTATTGAACGGTAGGCCTCTGATTTTAGTTCTTTATCATTCACGCATATGGCACACTACATTTTAGTCTTTCTCACAGATTCTTGCAAAACAGTTGTGACAGGCCACCCATTTATATATGCTTTTAAGCTTACTTCTGTAGTGTAATTTCATTTTCAATGTTCCTGGTTTCAAGCTGTAGAATGCCCCCATTTTCCATGATCTCTCTGTTTTATCAAAGGAACAGCATTTTCCTGTTCTTCCAGTTTGAAAATGAATTGCTGGCCTTTCGGTCTGCCAGTCAAAATTGTGCTTGCATATTTCCAAATCAGTATTTCTGCATTTTTAGGCCCATTTAATTTTAATTTCTCTGGAAACAGCATTTTGATGTGCCAGTTGGGAATGAAATGCTGCCCCTTACAGCCCAGCATAGACAAATGAATTTTCCTTTCTGCCTATGGGCTGCCTTTGAACCACACAAATCCCCCTCCTTTATTTTCATGACAAAATGGGTATGAAAGAACAAGGGAGAGAGGGTTTTTTCTCTCGAGTCAAATTCTTCAATGGAGCAGAGCACGTCCCACTCTCGTTTCTTTCTCAGCGAGTGGGCGGTCTAGTCTCCACCTACTTATTTTTGTATTCCAGGGGAACGGAATGGACTTCGCCCCTTTTTTCCCCTTCTCCGCTACTTCTGGTCCTCAGGCTGGAAGGAAGGATGTGAATAATTCCAAAGAGAGGAATAAAAGGAGTCGTTTAGTATTTTTGGTTAGACATTATTTCCCCGGACAATATTACAGTTAATCTGCAACACATTGATGTATTTCATCATTTCCATATACACTCTTCCATTTTCTATCAAATTAATTCCAATAATATGCATATTGAAATAAATTGCTCACCTGTTATATATACTTAGTTTCCATCTGGAATTTGATCTTACCTTCATTCCTCAGATGTTTCATCGGCTTTAACTGCATGGGCTCCTCAATCACTCTTAAAGCTAGACTGGGATGACAGCTTTGCTTTTTAACTGATTGATATGGACCCATTTCTTTTCCTTCTGTTCCCCTTTTCGGATGTAGATCTTATAGGCAACAGGTGATATTTTGTCCACCATTTCAAACTACTCCGCCAAGATCGAAGAAAGTTTATTTTCTTGGTCTTGTTTCTCTGCAAATTGTATAGGTAAACCTTATCACCTACCTTGTACTCCGTTTAAGGTTGTAGTATAATTTTATCCCTACAGCCAACATCTCTGAGTTGTGCTGAGCATAAGTAAAAGCATGCTGGAGGTGCTTCCGTAGGTTCTCAGTATACTCATGAGTAGTGGACGCATTGATCAGCCTCTCCTCCTGAATTCTATAGAGGAGATGCTGAGGTGACCCAATTTCTCATCTGGTCATCAGCTCCGATGGAGACATTTTATTCGCAGAAAATGGTGTAGAGCTAATAGCCATCAGGATACACAGTAATTGAATGTCCCCACTGGGTCCAGAGTCTGCCCCAAATGTCTTCAATATGCTTATACATGTTTTATTGTATCTCTCAACCCCTCTGCTCAATTCCAGGTGGCAGGTGATGTACAGTTTTCTCTGCACTCCTAGAATCTCCCACAACTTGGTCATCACCTCACTGGTAAAATCACTTCCTCGGTCCAACTGAACCCTTTGCTGGAGGCCGTAATGATAGAAGATGTGGTTCATCATTAGCACAGCAGCTGTCTCTGCCTTACAACCTGGGGCAAGAAGACATTCTACCCACTATGTAAACAAGCATGATACTATCAACATGTACTTGTTTCCTCAAGAGGAGCGAATCACCTGCTTGATGAAGCAGACTTGCATATCTGACCAAGGCAGTGTCATTCCCCTTTTTTGAAGGAGGAGCTCTGTGCATCTGGTAATTTGGCTGAAATTGTGCACACACAAGACACCCCTTTAGATATATGTTGAGGGCTTGGCCATGTCTGACCTTTATGCAACCTCATGCAAGATTTCCAATGTCATGTGAAAACCTCTTTGATGGGAAGTGGCCACGCCATGGGCATGATTCAACATCAAGCTCCGAAATGAGGTAGGTACCACACACTGGTCACATCCAGATAGGAATCTCCATACCAACAAACCGTCTTGGATTCTAAAACATTTGAAACTTTCATAAACACCCAGAGATCCTCTTTACCATTATAATCTGATTCTCTTAGAGGAAAACTCCAGACGTCTTCAATGTGTCAATAACATTTTCCAATAATAGGGTCCTCTTTTTGTGCAGTGCTCAAATCTGCATCTGAGGCATCTTTACTCCACTGAGCAGTTGCGAGTTCACTTTTGGCATGAGTTTGAGACCTGATGACAGTGGTGACTTGGATTTCACCCACCAGGAATTCTGTATCTATGAAGTCCCTCTGCAGAGCCCCAGTTTTGTCCATTTGGTCAGTCATGTCATTCAGCCCCTCTATTTTGAAATGATCTCTTCTCTTTTTCCAAAATATGGTTATCCCATTAGAGATAAATGGAAAAGCAGGTGTCCCTAAACCTAGAAACAGAGAGAATTAAGTAAGACCAACGGAAGAAGAATCTAGTGCTTCATTTAACAAAGAAACTTTTATTTGATGTTTCTTTTTTTAATAGACAGTAAATCATGCACTTAATTGAAACACAAGATGCAATTCTCAATTCAATGCACATCCCATCATTTAGCAAAAGAAAACTAAAAAATCGAAAAACATTTCTAATGTCAAAAAAGATTTCAATCATACCATACACGTCATCAATCACTCAGTCATATTTAGTACTAAACTTACACAACACAAACCCATAATTTGCCATGTAGTATTTCATAACACCATTTCATTTGGTCAATAAATCAAGGTGCACAGTGAAGAACTTCCGGACCCTGCAATTAGCCAGACCCAACCGGTTTTTAAAGTACAGAGATTTCCCAATGTCGTTGTGTCTTCATCAGGGGAAGAAAACAATACACTACAGAATGAATGGAAAAACATTCAGTTAAGACAAACGTCTATAGGGTCATTGTCCATGTATTTAGATACTAAAAACATGCTTTTTACAGGGACCATAGCTAGCAATTCATGGTATGAATATAAAAGAAAAAGCTGGTGGGAAGGCAGAACAACTTTCATGCCCGCAGCTGACAGTGTACCAGAACAATTAAACCGGTGTTTGTTCCCACCATGCGAGGAAGTGGGAGAGAAGAGAAAAGAAAGGAAAAAGGGGAGGAAAATTAGGTAAGAAAATGCACAGCCTCCCAATTGTGGTCATCACTAAAGAACAAAGGCAGGTAACGTAACACAGTCGGTTTGTTGAAAAGCATACTGCTCACTAGAAACTGAAGATGGAATTACACCTTAGTGCACAAGTGCGCGAAGGAGAAGGGTCAAGGGGGAATACATATTATTACGATAGACTGTACCTATTGGCAGGCCATTGTCCAAGTTGAATGCATGTATGTGCTACAGCAGGCATAGAGTGTGTGTGTTGGATCCAGATCAGAGAGTGTGGCTGTTTGGTGGGAGCAGAAAGAAAATAATGTGCCAGTCAATTAACTGAAAAACAATATTAAGCAGTGCCTGGACGGGGAGTCACATGAGGGCTTACCTGTCAGGTGGAGGGTAACCCATTAGTCACAAACGTGTTTGGGTACGCAGCGCCATAGCTGCAAGATCAATGGCCGGATCAGGAGACTCTGAGCCAACAGCTGCCCTGGGGAGCAGAGGTGCAAGTGGTCAGCTACCTGTCACGGGTAAGCATTCTCAAGCTGTAGCGCAAAACACACAGACTGCTGCGCTGAAGAAAGCACTCACCTATTGTTGACTACGCTACACTGTGTGCTGCAATAGCTCCGGCCAAGACAATCCTGCAGCCTACAAGATGGAGACACATATCTGCATTCGAAAGTACAGACATATGATGACATGGAACATCACGCATGGGTCATGTGATCTATGTAACTGTGTAAATGGCCCCAGCGGACATGTTGGATTTGGAAGGCATTCCAAATAAAAGCACAGTCTAAGTTGGGCTGTGATAAATTATGGAAAGCCTATCAGATGATGTAACCAAACATGAAATAATTTGTGACCAATTAGCGGCCACATAGGCAATGTATATGACAGTGACAAGCCATCCTGATGGGCATGACTATGCAGATGAGTAAGCCTACCAATATATTAAATCCTGATCCAATGGTATTAAGATTGAATATCCACATTTGTTCTTTAGAAGTCTGATTCTGGGCTACTTCATCACTATTAGTTCCTTTTGGCTTATCAATACAGAACCAAATTAGTTCTTCCACAGTGTGTCCTAGTTCACTGTACTGTACAGCCAAAGGAGGCAATCCATTTTTGGTCTGTATTTTATAACAGTGATTCTTAAATGTATGGCATTTATCACGTTAGAGCTTTTGCATGTCGTAAAAGATCTTAACTGCCATGTTCGTTAATTGGTATCAAATGATCTGACTTTTTTGGATAATTTGCATGCAGTACAAGAATTTGCAAGGATAATGCCCGATAACAGGTATGATCATCACATCAACAATGTGATTGTGGGGTGGAGTATTAGTAGTTGCTCGGACCAACTTTTGTTTTAAACATTTTGCCTTTTTGAAGGCAAACAGATGTTTTTCAAAGGCATGTTCTGTCATCTGCAGTACATGCCAGTTTTTAATGATAGATCCCCTGATGGCTTGAGCTTGGTGGCAGAATGTGAGAACACATACTGGTCTAAATGTACTTGCCTTGTTTGCATTCTCGATGAACAATGGTTCACAATTTGCAAATCGTGCCCTCTTTCTACAGTGGTTGACCAGTCTTTTGGGGGAAGCCAAGTGCATGTTGTTTTTTTTAATAGAGTCTGTGCATGTTGTTGGAAAATATCAATATCTGTGCAGTTTCTTCTTAAATGAAGGAACATACCATATGGAAGGTTGATAATGAGACTGGGAGGATGTTGGCTTTAGAAATGTAAGGTGGTATTACATTCTGTAGGTTTACGGAACAATTCTGTTTCTAATTGTCCCGCTCTATAGAAATCTGTAAATCCCAAAAATGTATAGATGTTCGATTGGATTCATATGTACATTCCAAATCCTGGTCTAAATTGTTGAGCCAACTGATGAACTGATGAACTCAACCAGGGCACTTTCTGACCCATTTCAAATAATGAATATATCACCAATAGATCTGCGAAAGAGCCCAATTTGCGGGAAGAATGGGTCGGCATCAAAGAGAATCTTTTGTTCCTCCAATATTGCCATGGCTAGGTACAAAGGAGCAACCCATATCTGTTCCCTGTATTTGAAGGAAAAAGTCACTTTGAAATTTTAAAAAGCTGTTCTGTTGGACCAAAGTTGTACATTCTAGTAAGAAACTGGTGGGTGCTGAGTGTGGCAGGGGACGTCTATTAAGAATTGTTTCTAAACGTTTGAGGGCTTTGGCTTGGGGGATGTTCGTATACAGTGCCTCAATATCCAGAGTCACCAAAATGTATTCAGATGTATGGAACTTGCGACCCTCGACTAAGTTAATGACAATATAGGAAGTGGCCATTTTGACATGTGACATCCTGTGTGTCCTTCAGAAATGTTGATGTATTTGGATAGTGGCTCCAAAATGGAGCCACATCCTAATACAATTGGTCTGCCTGGGGGATCCTCCACATTCTTGTGCATTTTTGGCAATATATAAAATCGGGGTATCCTCCCTTCCGATGTTACCAAGAAATCTGATTCTTTATCTGAAATGATGCCTCCCTCAAAGCCTTTAGAAGCCAATTGTTTAACCACACGTTTAATAGCCTCACTAGGGTCGAAAGAACATTTTTTATAGTGGTTGGGGACTAACAGAAGTCTGACGACTTCCTCATCATATTTATTGGCATCCCAAACAACAATTACTCTGCCCTTGCCTGCAGTCTTTATAACAATCGTGGAATCCTTTCTTAAATTTTCAATAGCTTCAAATTGAGTGTTAGATTAGGTGTTTTTGTATTCTTATGATTTTGGATGATACGTTGTACATCTTTAAGTCAAGTTTTCCAAAAGGGAGTAAATCAACCGGTACCTTACCGTTGCTTGGAGTGAATATCGATTTTGGTCGAAATCCTGTCACGTCTGTTTCTTATACATACTTCTTGGCTCCAAAGTAACACTCCAGTGTCATTTTATGCAAAAAAGTTCTCACCTCATTGGTCAGTAACATATTGCTTGGATTCTGTGTAGGCACAAAGCTCAGGCCATATTGCAAGACTAATGTTTCGCCCTGGTAAAGATGTTGTTGTGATAGATTAAATATGGGTAACATTTCATTTTCGGCTAGCACAGTAGTTGCTTGCCTATTTACCATCGGTAGGCTTGTTGGTGGGTGTTGAATTGCTGCATTTCTTAGTCCTGTGACTTTTGCCCTTGTAGAAAGCCTCTGCGACCGCAGCCATTAGAGGTCACCAGATCTTTAACAGACTGGACCAGTTTCCCATGTTTTAAGGGTTTGTTGTTAACACAAAGCAAGCCACAAATCTTCCAGTTTATCAGCTGTTTCACAAACCCATTACTGACATAGTCAGAGTTGATGATTATCACCAGTTCTTTTAAGTTGGTGGTGTGCCACAGTGAGGATGGCTTGATGAACAGCCATCAAGTCTGCCACCTGACTACTTTGGGGTCCTATTTTGTAACCAGCAGAGGGCTCTGGATTTTCACACAGGCATTCCCAGCCACTAAATAATTGTCCCATTATTTCCAACATGATAGGTGCACCCGTCCACCTAAACTCTGGCTATCCTCTGATAAGTGTCTCCATCATAGACCTTGTGTAGGGAAGTTATGTACACCTCCATATTGTCTTTCGGTCTTTAGGGACAGTTATGTTATGCACAATCATGCAAGTCAGCCAATCCTTCCACTAGAAGACTCTTCTTGTTTTGGCATATCTGACCTCAACAGGAAAGCCCTGCATGGACATAATCCAGGAAGTATTTCTGGAATTACTTACGATCCCAGGCCGTATCCTGTCATTTTGTAAATACTGCAAGGGTTGGTGAGGAGTCTATACAATGATGTGCTCCCCCTGAATAAACGGCCCATAATATTTCAATACCCATACCATTGCCAGGAGTCCCTTTTCACAGTCATTGGATGTTTACTCCACTGAAGACCAACTATTTCTTGCATAAGAGATAACTTTCTTAACCGTGTCATGCTTTTGTTACAATACAATTGTTAGGCAGTTATCTGCAAAACCTGTCTTCAAGAAGAACTCCTTATTCTTATTGGGGTAAGCCAAATAAGGAGCCTGAGAAAGGCTTCTTTTCAATTGTTTAACTGCCTCAGATTGTCCAGGACCCCACTCCCACTTGACTCTGCCTTTGATAAATTGTCACCACTCCACTCTCACTTGACTCTGCCTTTGATAAATGGACCAAGAGGCACGTGACATCTGTGTAGTCTTCTTTTGACTATAAATAGTGAGTCCAAGAAGGCTTTTCAATACTCACAGAGTAATAGGGTCTTTTAATTTCAATAAGGATTCCACTTCCTTGCCTGGGGGTTTAGAGCCTGTGTGGTGATTGTGAGCCCTAGAGAAAATACACTCTGGTATTACACCAATGCACCTTCTAGAAGGACAGTTTTGCTCCTGCTTTCTGCAACTTGGTCAGAACTTAGTGAATATCTGCAATATGTTCTTCCAAAGTTGTGTTCTACATCAATACATAATCCACATATGTCAGGTTTCCCCTTTTGCCCAAATCAGTCATGGCCTTCTGCAGGAAGGTATTGAACTAATTTCCAGAGTTTATATATCCGCCCCCCCTCCCCCCAACGGTAAAGGCAAGCTTCTATTAGTCTTCCCTAATCACGGGCACTGTCCAGTAACTGTTGGTCAAATCAATTACTGTGTACACTTTTGTCCCGAGGATCTGGGCCCGCCCTTGATCGATATAGGAAGTGGCCATTTTGACATGTGGACACATTTGTTCAACTCCCTCAGGTCTTCACATAGTCTCCATTCGCCATTTGGTTTTACTATCTCCAGATGAATGATCCCACAGGTTTCCAAATTTGTAATAATCTCTGTGAGTGACTCCATGGACGCAAGAGGTAGCTGGTATTGTTTAAGGAATACTGGAGCCATCTTTGGGTCCACGGGTATGGTGGTTGAATGGATAGATGTACTTCCACAGTCATATGAATCTACTGAAAAGATATCCTGAATGTCCAGGAACACCTGTTTCACTTTCTGTCTTTGCTCCTCTGTCTCACAGGCATCTGCAAGATTGATCAATTCCATGACCTTCTGTCTGAATCCTGGAAAGACCTTGGGGTTGGCAATTTCAGCTGTATCCTTCAGTTGTGTAGAAAAATCTCTTTTAGTGGTGTTTACCACCGGGGAACATGAGGTTCCCCGGATTCGCCATAGTGGTTTTTATCTCTAAATACCACCTCATTCGTCCAGATGTTACAGGTTACCTTTTCCAACCCATATGGGCAATTTCCCAAGAAATTTCCCCCATGACGGGTACACATTTTCTCTGGAGGAACACTGTCACTGATGTCGATACAGTAGTGAGGAATTGGACCAATTATTTAAATACATAAATCAACATAATAATGTTGGGCATCAACCACCATTTCAATGGAGCTGTCTGCCCCCATACTTTGAGGCTTGCTGTTCTCCACCAATATTCAAATTGTGTTGTGTTCTAGATCCACTAAAGAGGTTGGATATAAATATAAGCCTTGTGTTGGAGGTAAAAACTCAAGTTTATATAGCCATCCTTATACTTGAGGTTCTTTCCTCACTTAATTTTCAGGGGAATGGTGAATCGTCACACCTGCTCTGGGATGTTATGGGATGGTGACCTTTTCTCCCACTTGAACTTAAACCGCATAAGGCAGCAATTGAGCTGACTGGAATGCTCTTTTGGCATTGTCAAAGCCCATGGGGTTACCCCCCAGTCACTTTGTTGTTGATCAAATCTAGACTAATTGCCAATTGACTTAGAACATCACTACACAAATAAAAGTCAGAAAGGACATCTCTAACATTCAACAATTGTGTTCTATAATTTTGTTGCCATGGACATTTGTAGCATACACCTGCTTGGCAGGAAATGCTTGGAATTTGGTGTTTCCAAACCCATTTCCCATTTATCAGTCAATTTAAATGTGGGAATGGCCTGATCATTTTGGAGTTTCTTGAATAATCCTTCACTGATGAAGCTTTTTCCATTATTCACATATACACTAGTGAGTACTGGCACCTCTCCATCATCTATCTGAATGGGCAAAGACAAGTGTCTACCCTTTTTCTGAAAGTCGGTGAGACTTTGTGCTTGTTTGTCATCTTTCTCTTTCAAGGGATTCAGTGTTTCTTCAAATTTTTGACATATATAACATTTCCGAGTGTCCCCTTCCATTGTGGAAAGCCACTTGCAACTGGGAAGAAGGTTGATTTTGAAGAGTTGAGAAGAGTACCTATCCTCAGTTGGTTCTCCTACAGAAATTATTTAGATTTTTGGGACTTGGTTGTGCTGAAAGTGAAATTCATATTGATCAGTACGCCAACCAATAAGATGGCAGGTGCCATTTAGACTCACACAGTCTGTACTTTTCTTGAGCTTGAAGGGCCAGTTAGTCTGGGTCCAGAGGACCTGGTTCACACAGTCAGTCAGAATAGATAACCCCTGAAAGAAATTGTTCTCCAGTAAACAAAGAGTCCCCCCTGGAGTCACAACTATCACCGGGTATTTTAAACGATGATGCACAATTTCTCTTTCAAGATCCACAGTCCATTCGATGGAAATATCATTCCCTTCCACATTTTGGAGTTGTCCCTGAAGGGGAAAGAGGGGAATCTGGTAACTCCTACCCTTCCTAAATTCAGTTGGTCAAAAGCATTTTTGGACAGAAGAGTAGCCTGTGATCCAGTTTCCACCAGAGCCGATAATTCACACTGGCCCTGTACCTTGACTGGGCCATAAAATCTGCTCTCTTCTTTCTCTAGAGTGCAAAGAATGTGTATGTTATTGGCCAACTTGGCAGTCATTTTCCTAATATTGAACTCTGTCACTGTGTGATCTTGGGTGATTTTCCGTGTCGGAAATTGGGAATCTGTAGGAATGAAATGACATTTTGAAATTGTGAGTGTATTAGGGAGATCCTCATTCTCCCCAGATTCTTGGTTGTCCCTGGGTATTTGAAGACAGTTCTCTGAACCTGTTTGTGGGGAGGCTACCTCTACAGTCATTGTAAGTTCTGGCTGGCTTGGTTGAGGTCTAGGAATTTCCTGATCTGGGTCAGTTTCCATACCTACCATCCCTCCCATTGCTGAAAGAGAACATTTCCTCACCTGAATCCTCTGGGGATCATTCTCTTTCAAAGGGGATAATCTTGTTTTCATGCTCCACAAAATGGGGTTTGCTTTGACTTCTCCTACTTACCATCTGTCCTTTGGGTTCTAACTTCCAGGGGGTAGAAGATTCACTTTCAGGATGCAAGATTTCCATGGATTTTGTTCTGGTAAAAATGGAAGCTGCATTGCAGGTTTGGCATCTCCCTTCAACCAGGGCCCCATCCTCAGGAACCTGTTGATTGTCTGTACTTTCCTTCAGTCATTCCCCACCCGGGTATCAGACCCAGGTGTGTTCTGGGAAGCATGGTTAAGGTTGAGGGTCCAATTGAGCCCTCAGCATGTGCCTGAGGTCGTCAGTCAATTGTTGTAACTGTCACACCAGTTGGATATCTTTCTTGGGGTTGCAGGAAGGTCTCTGCTCATACCTCTGCTACTCATCAAAAGGGTAACTGTCCCTTCTAGGGAAGTAGCTCAGGGTTTGGAAATTTCCCACATAGTTTTCAATCCTGATTCTCCCTTCTCCTTGGTTCAGCAATCTATTGTCCTAGAACCGGGGAGAAGGAGGAGTATTATTTCGGAAGTTAGGATTTTGAGGGTATCTGTTTAAAAAATGTAGGTTGGGAGGTGGAGTGGTACTTCTCTCCTGTGGGAATTTTGGAGGGAAGATTCCCAATGAAGAACTTACCTGATCCCCCACACCCTTCATTCTGGAATGGGCCATAACCAGGATTGGTTTTGTACACTTAAATTGAGGACTTACATAGGTGGCAGGATCAGAGTGGTAATTTTGCTGATACCTTGTTAGACTACCAGTCGATTGGGCCGGGGTGTAGGGCCTCCTCTGCCTCTCATCATGCTTATCAGATGGAGGAGTATTTTTATGCCCCTCGTCACAAGGTCCAAAGGAGGTGTAGTTTTCACCTCCACCACCTTCGCAGTTTGAGGTGTGGTAGATGGTTGGGTTGCTTTAGGATTGTTATTACTGTCAGTGGGCTTCTGGCCCTCAAATATCTTGGTTGCTTGCTGTATTACCCATATGCAGGATCCTGCGCACATGGAAATCACAAACTAGTTGGGTAATTATATATTTTGGAAGAGCGTGGAAATATGTGGTCACAAATTCCCTGCTATTCATATTGACCTGCTTGGAAGCCTGTTCAAATGTTCATTTTAATTCTTGTGCAAACTTCCTCGGTGCCTGATCTTCCCCACATTGTAAATCATATGCAGCCTTGCATGCCTCCTGTGGGTTCCTGTGAGTGGAGACGTGTTTCAAAATGGCTGCCCTATAGGTGATCCATTTGCAATGGTCCTGGTCATCCAGTCCTACAAAGAAACTGGCATATTCCAGGTTACATGTCAATTTCACAAACTCCATGCAATTGACATCATTTTTGATTTCAAATAATGATATAATGTGTTCATAATGTTCTAAGAGCTGCCACACCGAATACTTTGCATTCTTGTGGTATGTGGTTATGAAGCTCTTTAACAAAACCCTTTCTTTGTTTGGTATTACTTTTCTGTCTCTGGAGCTGAGTCCATTCACTCTCAAAATCAGTGCTGCCATTTGAACTCCAGTCCCCATCTTATTGCTGCTTCCTATCTCTATGATATTGGGAATACCTCGCAGAATAATGGGATCTACTCATCCTTTTGCCAGTGTCACTGTGAACTCTCAGGGTCACTTTCTCTGTTGTCACCTTTTGGTGCAGTGAAGAATACAGTCTCTTCCCCAGACTTTTGCCAATAGTTATTATGCCTCCTTCCAGGTAGTCAGCGGAAATCCACCCATTCAGCTGAATATGTGGAGGTTTTTAAAATGCCCTACCTAGCTGAATGTTTGGCTTTTTTCTTTCAGCCAAGTGGGCTAGGTGTTCTCTTTGCAATAACATTTTCTGTAAATATAACTCTGATTTTCTCATCATATGAGTTTTCAGGGTCAGAAGTACTCAAGGACTATTTCTGGTATCCCATGACACACTGGTCTGTCAAACCTCCCTTTGGTTTGTTACAGGTGAATATTCAACAATATCATACATGGACTGGCCTTCCGGATCAGGTCGGCTAGGAATAGGCAGGGCCACCTGCCTAAGGTTTCCCTGTTCTCTATAAATGGTAATCATAAGGTTAGTTCTAGTCTGTTCCTGGGAGTTTGAGGTAACTGGCATGAGTTCCATAATGGAAGGGGCAACTCTCCTTGGTCATAGGGCCCTACCCCATGCCCTGTTTGGTAAGGGTGCCTCAATGTCTGTTTATATTCTGGGAGTTCAGTATTCAAATTCTCACAGGTGTTTCTCTCTGCCAGGATTTCTTGCCCATATTCACAGAGTTGAAACTTTAACTTTGACACTGAAGTTTAGCTGGCTTCACGCACACTACTTTGAGCCACCAATCGATCTCTCACTGTCTGAAACTCTTTCTGAAGGATTTCACGTTTCCTATGAGATTTTTGTTTTATGTGCACCTGTTCACAGTGCTTTTCTTTTAAACTAACACACACTCTCTCTTGAGTGTCTCTACTATGTGCAGCCTGTAATAGGTTAGCTTCTGTTTGTATCAAACACTCCTTAAAATCTACATTTTTTCCCTAATTCTGGTCAGCTCCTGAAAATCAGTCTGTCCCTTCTCTACCTCCATTTTCAACTTTAAATCATATCCTGATGCATTTGATCAAACTCTGCTGTGAGTCAATCTCTTTTATGATGAACTGACTATTTTCATGCTTAGTTTGATCATTCACCTTGTATTGCAGTATGCGCAGATTTTTCACAAACTCTTTATGTGTGTCCAGAATGTACTGACCTGCATGTCACACTCAAAACTCTCTTGTTGATGTATTTCTAGCTAATTTTTCAGTTGCTGAGCTCTAAATTCTGGCTTTGCAGTACTTTATGTTTTAATTGCACAAGTGATTGCTGATCCTATTTCAGGTCTCCAGTCTGATCTAGCATACTGGCCTTTTTATTTTGCAATATATCTTCTATTAATTGGAAATCAAAATATAACTGAGCTGCGAATTGAGACATTCTAGTCTTCTCCTAATGCCTACTAATGTACAGGGTAATTCATAGAATTTCGCAGAAAAGTGTCGCAAGCGGCTGGCGCAGAGTGTCCGCGTGCGATTGTCTGCGCCAGGCACGTGCGCTAAAACCGATTTCCGCGCACAGCGTATTCATGGATTTCAGGCTCCCAAACCAGCCGTGGCGCAGAGTATCGCAGCGACCCTGCAGCAGCGCCAGTAACGCCCCCAAGAACGCCCTCGCGCAAGGAAAAGCCATCAAAATCGCTAAATCATCGCAAAGGGCTGCGCTAACACTGGACCAGTCTACAGGGCTGCCAAACAAGGAACGCAAGCGGGTAACGTGCATATCAGGGGTACGCGTGAAGTCATACACGCGATTAGCCAGGGTACGTGTACTACAAGGGTACGCGGGAAGTACTACACGCGGTTGGCCAGGGTACGTGTATTACAGGGGTGTGCGGGAAGTTCTACACGCGATTCGGCTGGGTACGTGTATTACAGGGGTGCGCGGTAATTCTCACATGCGATTTGGCCAGGTACGTGTATTACAGGGGTGCGTGGGAATTATCACACGCGATTTGGCCTGGTACGTGTATTACAGGGGTGCGCGGGAATTCTCACATGCGATTTTGCCAGGTACGTGTATTACAGGGGTGTGCGGGAAGTTGTACACGCGATTCGGCTGGGTACGTGTATTACAGGGGTGCGCGGGAATAATCACACGCGATTTGGCCTGGTACGTGTATTACAGGGGTGCGTGGGAAGTTCTACACGCGATTGGCCAGGGTACGTGTATTACAGGGGTGCGCGGGAATTCTCACATGCGATTTTGCCAGGTACGTGTATTACAGGGGTGTGCGGGAAGTTGTACACGCGATTCGGCTGGGTACGTGTATTACAGGGGTGCGCGGGAATAATCACACGCGATTTGGCCTGGTACGTGTATTACAGGGGTGCGTGGGAAGTTCTACACGCGATTGGCCAGGGTACGTGAATTACAGGGGTGCGCGGGAATTATCACACGCGATTTGGCCAGGTACGTGTATTACAGGGGTGTGCGGGAATTATCACACGCAATTAGGCTGGGTGGGTCCTCACAGGTGTTCCCTGTACACCCTCCACGGCCCCTGCAGGCAGCCCACAAAACAGGGGACTACCCTGCACACCTGCTCATGTCCCCCTGCACCCCCACCCCCCAGCAGTGCAGGGGCACCCTCCACCAGGCCCCCACCCATGTCCCCTATCACCCCCACCCCCCAGCCACCAGGGGCACCCTCCACCAGGCCCCCACCCATGTCTCCCAACACCCCCACCCCCCAGCATCCAGGGGCACCCTCCACCAGGCCCCCACCCATGTCCCCTATCACCCCCACCCCCCAGCCACCAGGGGCACCCTCCACCAGGCCCCCACCCATGTCTCCCAACACCCCCACCCCCCAGCATCCAGGGGCACCCTCCACCAGGCCCCCACCCATGTCCCCTATCACCCCCACCCCCCCGCCACCAGGGGCACCCTCCACCAGGCCCCAACCCATGTCTCCCAACACCCCCACCCCCCAGCATCCAGGGGCACCCTCCACCAGGCCCCCACCCATGTCCCCTATCACCCCCACCCCCCAGCAGTGCAGGGGCAGCCTCCACCAGGCCCCCACTCATGTCTCCCAACACCCCCACCCCCCAGCATCCAGGGGCACCCTCCACCAGGCCCCCACTCATGTCCCCTATCACCCCCACCCCCCAGCAGTGCAGGGGCACCCTCCACCAGGCCCCCACCCATGTCCCCTATCACCCCCACCCCCCAGCCACCAGGGGCACCCTCCACCAGGCCCCCACCCATGTCACCCAACACCCCCACCCCCCAGCAGTGCAGGGGCACCCTCCACCAGGCCCCCACTCATGTCTCCCACCACCCCCACCCCCCAGCCACCAGGGGAACCCTCCACCAGGCCCCCACTCATGTCCCCTATCACCCCCACCCCCCCCGCCACCAGGGGCACCCTCCACCAGGCCCCCACCCATGTCTCCCAACACCCCCACCCCCCAGCAGTGCAGGGGCACCCTCCACCAGGCCCCCACTCATGTCTCCCACCACCCCCACCCCCCAGCCACCAGGGGCACCCTCCACCAGGCCCCCACTCATGTCCCCTATCACCCCCACCCCCCCGCCACCAGGGGCACCCTCCACCAGGCCCCCACCCATGTCCCCTATCACCCCCACCCCCCAGCAGTGCAGGGGCACCCTCCACCAGGCCCCCACCCATGTCCCCTATCACCCCCACCCCCCAGCCACCAGGGGCACCCTCCACCAGGCCCCCACCCATGTCTCCCAACACCCCCACCCCCCAGCATCCAGTGGCACCCTCCACCAGGCCCCCACCCATGTCCCCTATCACCCCCACCCCCCAGCCACCAGGGGCACCCTCCACCAGGCCCCCACCCATGTCTCCCAACACCCCCACCCCCAGCATCCAGGGGCACCCTCCACCAGGCCCCCACCCATGTCCCCTATCACCCCCACCCCCCCGCCACCAGGGGCACCCTCCACCAGGCCCCCACCCATGTCCCCTATCACCCCCACCCCCCAGCCACCAGGGGCACCCTCCACCAGGCCCCCACCCATGTCCCCTATCACCCCCACCCCCCAGCAGTGCAGGGGCACCCTCCACCAGGCCCCCACCCATGTCCCCTGTCACCCCCACCCACCAGGGGCACCCTCCACCAGGCCCCCACCCATGTCCCCTATCACCCCCACCCCCCAGCAGTGCAGGGGCACCCTCCACCAGGCCCCCACCCATGTCCCCTATCACCCCCACTCCCCAGCCACCAGGGGCACCCTCCACCAGGCCCCCACCCATGTCCCCTATCACACCCACCCACCCGCCACCAGGGGCACCCTCCACCAGGCCCCCACCCATGTCCCCTATCACCCCCACCCCCCGCCACCAGGGGCACCCTCCACCAGGCCCCCACCCATGTCCCCTATCACCCCCACCCCCCAACAGTGCAGGGGCAGCAGGCAGTCAGGCAGCAGCAGGTGGGAGCGTGCTCGGGTCTCTGGGGGGCAGTAGTTCGGCCTTCCGGGCAGGAGCGTGGTATTCCGTGTGCGTAGGCGTGGCCAGCTTGGTACGGAGTGATTTTGCACGTGAAAATCCTGCACGTCAGCGTGAAAACCGAGGAAAGGCCCTCAGCGCGTAAGCGCGTCTGTGACGTGACCCGCACGGGTGTTTCCCACACAGCACGTGATGACAGAGCACACGTGGAAAGACTGCACGTCAGAGTGTAATTGCGTGTGATTGGTGGAAATGGCCCTACACGCAGAAGTGACAAAGCGTGTAATTGGTGGAAATGGCCCTACACGCTGAAGTGACAAAGCGTGTAATTGGTGGAAATGTCCCTACACTCAGAAGTGACAAAGCGTGTAATTGGTGGAAATGGCCCTAGCGCGTACACGCCGCATAAGTGACGCTGGACGTGTGGCCCTGTATAAAAGGTATGTGTAGAACACGTTTTCCTTGTACGTGCTTTTCGTGGAGAGCGAGTGGGTGAATCCTGTACTTCTTGTCGTTTCACACGCGATTTACTTCACGGCGTTTCAAGTTCGTATTCCCTGTTACCTCTGACAGCTTTTTCTCTTTTTTCGCTTTTACTGGTTTACCTGGGCCTGTTCCCTCAAACAGTGTTCCCTTCTACTGTTGTCCTGTCTCCTCAGACAGCGTACAAATCTTCTTTTGGCGTGGGTGTTGCCAACCAAACGTGCTCCTTTTACACGCTCGTTTACCAGGCAGACGGTGAGTCACGCACGTATCTAACATCTGTGCTTGCCCCGTGTGTAGCCTACCCCTTCAGAGGTCATTCTAGGCTGCGTGTGACACGCATACAATCATTCTTGTGTTACTGGGTGCCACAGCGTAGTGCAGGTTTTTCTTTCTGCACACGTGGTCTAGGAGGGATTGCGTGCACGTCATCTCCCTTTTTTGGGGCTCCTGTGCGTAGCGTGACCCGTCATCTTTCCCCAGGGGTTACAATCAGCCTTGCAAGAGCACTAGGGTACAATTACCATCTGGTACCCAACCCCTTTGACCCCCAATTGCCCAGGACAATAGTTTCCAGCCACTCCCATACGCACATTTACATCAGTGCCATGGCTGGGAGGCAAGGATTCCGTAAGGGTGGCAAAGGTGGAAGAGCCACAAGTGGTGGCCGTGGTGGATCCGGTAGGGGACGTGGTCGTTACTTGCAGGGTGAGCCTGTCCCCCCATGTGTGGAGGACCAGTCAAGGGCACCCATAATCCCCCCCCCTCCCGTTGAGGCTGATGTGGCTGACACCATCCATGCTCAGCCCTTGTTGGACCAGCCCATTGTGGCACCAGATCTGGCTGACTCCATGGCTGACTTCCAGGTCAGCAGGCCTATGACACGTGCGCTGGTGCACGTTGATGTCACCATGCCACGTGCATCTGGGCCAGCAAGGTCATCTGCTGCACCAAGGAGGCAGGGCGGAGAGGCTGCAGGGGCAGCTGCGGCTCCATCCACCCCAGCCCTCACACACCCAGCCAGGACAGTGTCGGTCCTAGTCCATGCTGCTGACATTCCCCCTGACACCATCACACTAGAGCCAATGCCTGCACCAACTCCCATGCTGAGTGTGCAATCCCACACTCCTGATACAGAGTCCACCAGGGCTCCTGCCCCTAGTGTCCAGAGCGGCGCAGGACACTCAGGATCACCACCACCTTCCAAGCGGAAGAGGAAGAGTGCTCGTCCGGCACAGGCTGATGCCCCAGACACGGCTACACAGTCCGGCCCATCCAGGAAGCCCAGCTTCACGGATGACGAACTGAATGCACTTGTCGAGTATGTGTCCGGACATGACAACGAGATGGTCATTGTTGCAGGATCCAAGACCACACCTGCACAACGCCAGGCACACTGGCAGACCGTTGCGGACATCGTAAGTGCCCTTGGAATCGTGAGGCGCACAGCCAATGATTGCTATAAGCGCTGGAATGACCTAAAGCGCAGGGCAAAGAGTAAGCTGGCCTCAAGTCATGCCGCAACTCTAGTGACTGGAGGTGGGTCTCCAGTAGTAGACATGGAACTCACTCCAAATGAGTCAGTCGCTGGGACCTACGTCACGGAGGAACAGATCCAAGGCGTGGGAGATCTGGCTGATTACGAGGCATTGTCCGGTGAGTGCACATGCATGTGTGTGTCATCCATGTGCATGGTGTGTGTGTGAGGGCTTCTGTTTGTGTGCCAGGTGAGAGTGTGTGCCTGAGTCGTATGGGTCAGCCATGTGCTTCATGCAATACTTCCTGCGCAGCTGCATTTGGCCATAGCAGTATCCCTTCTGCCAACAGTAGACATCTAGCCCAACTGCACGCCAGTTACCCTTGAAGTGTCACCTTGCCACAACATAGTTGCTTATTTTTCACTGTTCATTCAGTCAGTTTGTTTGCATTCCACCACTTTCACTAGGCATGTCGCTGTCCACTAGTCACATGTCTGACATGGCTATGGTAAAGTGGAGTGACTTTGTTACCTGGATATCATTTGTACACACATGTCCCTGTGCAATTGGACCATTTCAGACTGGCAGCTCCAGGTGAAAATTCTGACCTGTTAGAATTAGAAAAGCGATTACATGCGGAAACTGGACTGAATGAATAGGTGCTGCCCTCCTCTCCATCTTCACTCAATAGCAATGGTACATGCCATCTGTGTGATGGCATGTGTGTATCACCTGGCAATCACAGGCCAATACCAGGCAGCATGCAGAAAATGTGTTCATCTGCCATCTTGGTGTCATCAGTGTGTGCCATTTGCCTGCACTTCATACGCAGTGAGGGTGCATGCATGGGAGGGTTTCTGTCATGTGGGACATGTGTCAATCAAGTACTGGTTCTCTTGCTTCTCAGCCCTCATTGTGTGCCATGGTGCTAATGCCTGTTTCCATTTCTTTGTTTTCATGTCTTTGCAGGGGAAGACGCACCTGATACTGCTGGGGTTGTGGAGATGGTGCAGACCCAGGAGGGGTCCGAGGGCCGACCAACCACCAGTGAGGGACGTGGTGTGGTGGTGGGGGAGAACCCACAAGTGCTGCAGGTCGTGCTCTCAAAGGGTGTCTCTGGCTGCACCTCCCCCGAGCTGTACTCAGGTGTTGATTCGGATGAGACCTACGTGCCGTCGCAGGTGAGTGTTCCAGGGAGGGATTCTGTTCTGTCTCACCCACCTGCACCAGGGTCAGAACCCTCCATGGGGATGTCAGTGTTGGCAGCTACGCCTTCGGTGGTTACGGATGCAGGGTCACACTCCGCGACATCTGATCCTGTTCCTGGGCCAGCAGATCAGAGGGGGAATGCAGTCCTGCAGCCTCAGGCAGTGCCGGCACAGCAAGGCGCAGTTCGCCTTGCCCCAGACAGGTGTGGTGCCCGCCGACGTGGTGGCCGTACGCCACCCGGAAATACCGCATGGGAGCAATCCATTTACGGTATGGCAACCCAACAGGCTGCATCATCCGAGATGATGGCTCAGGCCATGGATAGGGTGGCCACTTCCATTGTCCCCCCAGAAAGGCTGATGGAGCGACTAGAGCAGGCAACCGACTCCATCTGCCAGTCACACAGGGAGGACATGTTGGGGTCCAACAGGGACAGGCAGGCGGCACTGGCGACTCTGCAGGAGGCCATCTCCATTGAGTCCCAGGGCCACAGGGAAGCCCTGAGGCAGGAGCTCCTTCACCTCAGGACGACTCTTGTTGAGCTTGAGGCTTCAACACACCAAAGGACAGAACAGCAGCTGGAGCGTCTCACCCGTACGCTCTCAGCTGAGATGCAGGCAACGAGGGCGGAGGTCCGGGCATCCCGTGAGTTGTTGCATGGGGACCTCCGCACACTCATCCTCCAGAACCAGACCTACCACACCCGCATGCTTGCAGCCATGGAGGAGCAGACTAGGGCCTTGCGTGGGCTGCCTCCCATAGTGCAACCACCTCCGGATGCAGCTGCACAGGGTGATAATAGCGACAGCAGTGATACTCCCACAATAGGGTAGCCGTGTGGGCCATGAGCCCATGGAGGTGTTTTATCTTCCCAGGATCCACGCAGGTGGGTTCTGGTGTGCATCCTGTCCTCGGACCTCCTGGGTGGCCTCCCCAACCCCCCCGGGCCCATCAATGGCCATTTTTGATTGTTTCTTATTTTTGTTTTTTTATTTTGATTTCTTTTATTCCCAATTTTTTTGGGACGATTTGTTGGCTTCCCTGGTTCCTGTGGGCATACGCTGCATTGTGGCTGGGCACATGCAGGCTTGTAATGTATTTGGTTCAGATGCTTGGGTTTGAGTCACACACACCCCTCCTGCTTCCCGTTTCCATGGGCTTGCAAAGGGTGTGCCCAAGTGACAGTGAATTACACAGTGACGTTGGACTCCCATGAGCTGTGTGGGCAGTCTGTAGTCAATACTGTGTATACATTCCTAGTGCATATTGCTGTTGTGTTGTACACTGCATGTTGCATTGATGTGTAACTCTTCTTCTGTGTCTACCTCCCAATTTGCAGGTCCCTTCCTCATGTCTACACAAGGACCTCTAGTCTGGAGATGGGGTCCATGTTGGCAGCAGTGCACCTACAACTCTACATGGCGCCAACACTGCACAGTTGGTAGTGGTGGGAGTGCAGGCATTTCCAGGTGGTGAGACTACTAATATGTAACATTTGTGATGTCATGTTAATGGTACTACGTGCTCAAGTATGTTGTTGGTCCGGCATTGCTGTGAGCATTTCAGGTGTTGCAGGTTTCTAATAGGGACACTGTACATAGTGAGACTAGTGTCATGTTGTGGGGATTACTTTGTTTACCTGCAATTAGCATGACATGGCACGGTGTGTCATGTGGCGGTGCTGGGGTTGGGTTGGCTGACATGGCACTGTCCTCTTGTTGCATTTTGCAAGTGGGTATTCATTTTAGCTGCTTGAATGTGTAACTTCACAAAACTGCATTGGTGGTGTCTGTGTGGGTAGGGATGCACACATTGTGACACTTCCAGGTGAACAATCTCAGGCTGATATGGTATTCACGGTTCATTCTCCAGACATTCAGGATCAGTGTCAGGTTGAGTCATCATTGATTGTCAGATGGAATGTGCCAGGGCAGTGTGCACTCCACAGGGGTGTGATTTCTATGTGAAGTAATTAGCCACTAGCTGTGTACGGGCTGCCTCCCCCCGTGCCCTTTCCCCTCCCATGCGCAGTGGCTGTGCATGTGGTTGGGGATGTGGGGCCACCACCATGTCCACGGCCAGGCGCCGGCGTGTTGCAACGTTGTGCAGGACACATGCTGCCACTATGATCCTGCACACTACTGGGGGAGCGTATAACAGCTGCCCGCCAGAACGGTCAAGGGAGCGAAAGCGTGACTTTAGCACTCCGAATGTGCGCTCCACTATGCCCCGGGTCGTAATGTGGGCTGTGTTATATCTTACCTCGGGTGGCGTGGTGGGGTTCCGAATTGGCGTCATCATGTGGGGGCTGAGAGGGTAGGCACTGTCCCCTGTGGAGGTGGTGATTGGTATCATTGGTGGGGTTGTGACCTTGCTCAGTATCCAACATGCATGCATGTGCAGTGGCATACATACTCACCAAGCAGCCATGTATCGCCATGCCGCCCAGCTTCTAGGTCCCGGCTTAGGGTGGACATTCGGTAAATGAAGCTGTCGTGGGTGGAGCCGGGATAGTTGGCATATACTGAGGTGATGATTCCCTTGGCATTACATGCTACCTGCACGTTGATGGAATGCCAGTGCTTGCGGTTCCTATAGATGTGCTCAGATGCCCTGGGGGGACGTAGAGCCACATGGGTGCAGTCGATGGCACCTAGCACTTTGGGGAATCGTGCCACACCGTAAAAATCCAGGGCGGCAGCATGCCTTTCTGCAGGTGTTCTGGGCAGGTATATGTGCCTGCGGACTGATGGGCGTGCAGTCATGATGTTCAAGACCTGGTGTAGGCAGCGTGACTGGGTGGCCTGTGACACCCCACCCACTATGGCACTTGTCCGCTGAAATGATCCAGTGGCTAAGAAGTGCAGTACATTGAGGACCTTCTCCAGGGGGCTGAGTGCTTGGGAGCACAGGGTGGGTGATGTGAGGTCATCCTCCCACTCACTCACCAGGTCCAGTATAATGTGTGGTGGAAACCTGTACCTCCCAGACACCTGGTCATCAGGCATCCCGAAAAGGCTGGTTCTGGGTTTGAATATTCTGGCCCTGACTATCCTCCTCCTCCTCCTTTGATAGCCCACTGCCACTGCTGCTAGGAACGGTATGTTCATCCTGGCGTCTGAGCTTGTTATTGTTAAAGTGCGCAAATTTATGCTTTGCGCGTGTTCTAGGCGAGCGTGTGACCCGCGCACCCCTGGAATCCAGTTCCCAGTCCAATAGCGTGTGGAAATTCACACGCACCACGGGATACAGGTTCGCTGACGTACTTGCGTGTGTAAGTGCCCGTGCACCCATGAAATACACGTACATAGGCCAATCGCGTGTACGCGCACTTTTGTCCAATTACACGCGATGACACTCTGACGTGCAGTATTTCCACGTGTGCTCCGTCATCACGTGCTGAGTGGGGAACACCCGTGCGGGTCACGTCACAGACGCGCTTACGCGCTGAGGGACTCTGGTCCAATAGAATCGTGTATGCGTGCTGACGCGCTTACGCGCTAAGGGCCTTTCCTCGGATTTCACGCTGACGTGCAGGATTTTCACGTGCCAAATCACTCCGTATCAAGCTGGCCACGCGAAAACACACGGAAGACCACGCTCCTGCCCAGAAGGCCGAGTTACTGCCCCCCAGTGCCCCGAGCAGCCTCCCACGTGCCATCTGCTGCTGCCTGCCTGCCTGCCTGCCTGCTGCCACCGTGCCCTGCCATTTGGTGCCTGCACATCAGCCATCTGCAGGGGTCCAGTTGCTGTGTCCACCCCTGCTGGAACTGAAGACTCCCGACTGGGATTACATCGCTCCACAGCCCAGCCCCAGGACCCAGTTGCCCACCCACACCTGCCTCTGGGGTTGCCATGTCGGGCACTTCCACATCTGGCACCAGTGGCAACCCCAGGCCAGAGGGGCAGAGGGGCACCAGCTTCACTGACACCGAAGTTGGTGTCCTGGTGGAGCATGTCCTGGGGCAGTATGATGCCCTCTTTGGATCGTCCCGCGCCAGCAAGGAAGGACGGGAGAGGATCTGGGCCGACTGTGTGGTTGCCATCAACGCGGAGGGGGTGGCAACCCGCAACGTCCTGAAGATCAAGAAGCGCTGGGAGGACTTGAGGTCCAGGACCCTTGTGAAGGCCCGGCGCCTCGTGGAGGGGGGCCGGGGCCGCATGAGTTCCATCCAGATGAGGGTCCTGGAACGCGTACGCCCACGCCCAGATCCTTGAGAGGGAGGCCCGTCTGGAGTTGAGCGGTAAGTGTCCAAGCATTACTGTGTGAGACAGGGCATGTTGCAGTGTGCTGGTTCTATGATATTTGCCTGTATGTGTGCCATAGGCCATGTATGCATGTATGTGTGCAGGGACATCATGGTAATGCATGTGCGACCAGTGATGTGTGACCCACATGGTTGTTGCATGTGTTCAAATGCCGCATGGGGAGCCCTATGCAGATTTTGAACATGAGAGCATGCCAGTCTCTGTACCTGGACATGGGTGGGGGTGAGGGATGGGTGCTGATGCCAGGTACATATATGGTAGCCATGTCTGTGTGCCTGACCTGCGTGTCTGTGACTTGTGCATGCCATGGATGCATGACACATGTGTGTGACAATGCACAGATTCAGTGAAGCAGCCAAATTACCCTTGTATCCGCTGTGTTTGGTGTGTTTGGGGCCAGATGGATGTGACTGAGGTGAAGTGTGTGCATGTGATAGGCATGAGCCATGATGCATGTGAGTTACATATCATTGAATGTTTCAAGAGTCCATTGGACATGCATGGAAATGTCCATGGCATGCACCATGCCTGTTACTGTGTGTGTTTTGCCTGGACTGACCCATGTGTTGTGGAGGGACATGATGGAAGTGTACTTTGACAGTGGTGCTCATCTGCTATTGCTTCCTGTCTAGGGGACCATTGTACAGTGCCCTGATGCTTGTGTTCTTTGTCTCCCTCTACGCAGCGGCTAGTGAAGAAGAGGGCGGAGACGGCGCTGTGGAGCAAGGTGGCGGGGATGCCCCCACGGCTGCAGCGGAAGGGATGGGTGAGCCCCCACAGGGGCCTGCTACGGTGGGAGACGGTGAGGAGCCATCCAGGTTGGTGGTTTGCACAGAGGAGGAGGAGGCCGCCACTGGGGCACACATGGGGCCTGGTGGGGGCATCCCTGCTGGTGCAAGTGGTGCAGTCCAGGGCCAGGGGCAGGAGGCAGCACAGGTCACCGTGGAGGGGCCTGTGCATGTCGCTGTCCCTGACCCTGTGAGTGCACCACCATGCACCAGCAGGGATGCCCCGTCCCAGGCCCGTCCGCAGGTAGAGGGGATGTCCATGTCACCTGACTCCCCTCCACCTGCGGACGTGGGAACCCCTGGCCGTGTGGAGAAGGTCCTGATTGGGGTTGCGATGCGCACGGCTGTGATTCGTGATGCCGTGCATGCTTCCCGGGAGGACGACGCACGTCATCACGAAGTGCACCGTGCCGACGTGGCCCAATTGGGATCGGCCATGTTCGGGGGTTTTCTGCATGTGTTGTCCAATCTGGCGGCCCTCTCCTCCTCTGTGCAGGCTATACACCAGTCGTTCTCCTTGCCGTCTTCCCGCCCAGATGCCACCAGGGCCCCCTGTGGACCTGCCCCGACCAATGCAGCCAGCTCGGTGGGGATCCCATCCCTGCCACAGTTGGGAGTCGGAGGTCCAGCAGGGGTGGACAACACAGCAACTGGACCCCAGCAGGTGGAAGATGTGACAGCATCATCAGGCAGGGCACGTGCACGACGGCATCGGTGGTTTCCATCAGCCTGGATGCCGTCGTGCTGGCAGAGGCAGTGGCGTCGGAGGCAGCAGCAGGCTCGACGTGGGAGGCATCATGGCTCGGGGCCTTCAAGATCAGAGGGGCAGGCATCGGCCGGAGGGCAGGGCAACCCTGGGATGGTGGTGTCTTCCGTGTGGGAGCAGTTGGTCCAGCGGATAGGTGCGGAGCGGCAGCGGGCGGAAGAGGAGCGGCTCACCATGGTCAGGGCGGAGTTCTCCATGCGTCGGGCGTTGAGGCGGGCTGAGTGCCTCGAGGAAGCTCGCAGGGAGTTTGAGCTGGACATGGGGTTATCCCTGCGAGACCTCGGGGCCAGGACAGAGTCCCGCCTCCAGGACATCGACATGGAGTTCGATGATGCCCTGGCCAGCAACATCACCGAGTGAGCCGCAGGACTTGCCCGCTGCCTTTGTATATAGTTATTTAGTTAGTTAGTGTTAGGTTTCCTTTATTAATTTTTGTTTTTTTGGACCGCTCGGACAATGGCCACTTTTTTGTATATATTATTTTCATTAGGTAGTAGTAGGTTTCATTTATGGTGTTGGGCTCATGGACCCTGGAATTTTCGTGTATATAGTTTGCTTTTTGAAGAAACATTTTTTTTATTAATTATTGTGTTCACCATGAGGAAATGGTTTTTCATTATTTTACTTCCACATGATTTTGCTTTGGTCAACATTTGTTTTTGGATTACTTTGTTTTTTTTATTTTTACATCTGTTCGCGGACATGGACCATTTATTTTGTTATCCCCATTGTTGTATGTTTGATTTCTTTACTTATTTTTCTTCTTTAATACATGTTCTTTTCTCATTGGTTTCATACATGTCATGATATGGGTTTTGACATTGACTTGCACCCATTGTGTATGTGTGTGTGACGGACATGTGTTCATTTACAGACTTGCCATTGGGGTTGTATCATGTAATTGCATTCACTATGTGGGTGGATGCAATTCTTGCCTGGGTGTTTGTGCTGGGTATGCTGCCCATTACTGCCATGATTGAGTATCGTCAGGACCTGGGGGCAGGGGGACATGTGTGGGTGCCTGGTGGAGGGTGCCCCTGCACTGCTGGGGTGTGGGGGTGGTGGGAGACATGAGTGGGGGCCTAGTGGAGGGTGCCCCTGCACTGCTGGGGTGTGGGGGTGGTGGGAGACATGAGTGGGGGCCTGGTGGAGGGTGCCCCTGGTGGCTGGGGGGTGGGGGTGGTGGGTGACATGAGTGGGGGCCTGGTGGAGGCTGCCCCTGCACTGCTGGGGTGTGGGGGTGGTGGGAGACATGAGTGGGGGCCTGGTGGAGGCTGACCCTGCACTGCTGGGGTGTGGGGGTGGTGGGAGACATGAGTGGGGGCCTGGTGGAGGGTGACCCTGCACTGCTGGGGGGTGGGGGTGGTGGGAGACATGAGTGGGGGCCTGGTGGAGGGTGCCCCTGGTGGCTGGGGGGTGGGGGTGGTGGGTGACATGAGTGGGGGCCTGGTGGAGGGTGACCCTGGTGGCTGGGGGGTGGGGGTGGTGGGAGACATGAGTTGGACATGGGTGGGGGCCTGCTGGCAGGTGCCCCACAGTGCTGGGGGGTGGGGGTGGTGGGGGACATGAGTTGGACATGGGTGGGGGCCTGCTGGCAGGTGCCCCACAGTGCTGGGGGGTGGGGGTGGTGGGTGACATGAGTGGGGGCCTGGTGGAGGGTGCCCCTGGTGGCGGGGGGGTGGGTGTGATAGGGGACATGGGTGGGGGCCTGGTGGAGGGTGCCCCTGGTGGCGGGGGGGTGGGGGTGATAGGGGACATGGGTGGGGGCCTGGTCGAGGGTGCCCCTGGATGCTGGGGGGTGGGGGTGTTGGGAGACATGGGTGGGGGCCTGGTGGAGGGTGCCCCTGGTGGCTGGGCGGTGGGGTGGTGGGAGACATGAGTGGGGGCCTGGTGGAGGCTGCCCCTGCACTGCTGGGGTGTGGGGGTGGTGGGAGACATGAGTGGGGGCCTGGTGGAGGGTGACCCTGCACTGCTGGGGGGTGGGGGTGGTGGGAGACATGAGTGGGGGCCTGGTGGAGGCTGCCCCTGGTGGCTGGGGGTGGTGGGTGACATGAGTGGGGGCCTGGTGGAGGGTGACCCTGGTGGCTGGGGGGTGGGGGTGGTGGGAGACATGAGTTGGACATGGGTGGGGGCCTGCTGGCAGGTGCCCCACAGTGCTGGGGGGTGGGGGTGGTGGGGGACATGAGTTGGACATGGGTGGGGGCCTGCTGGCAGGTGCCCCACAGTGCTGGGGTGTGGGGGTGGTGGGAGACATGAGTGGGGGCCTGGTGGAGGGTGCCCCTGCACTGCTGGGGTGTGGGGGTGGTGGGAGACATGAGTGGGGGCCTGGTGGAGGGTGACCCTGGTGGCTGGGGGGTGGGGGTGGTGGGTGACATGAGTGGGGGCCTGGTGGAGGGTGACCCTGGTGGCTGGGGGGTGGGGGTGGTGGGTGACATGAGTGGGGGCCTGGTGGAGGGTGACCCTGGTGGCTGGGGGGTGGGGGTGGTGGGAGACATGAGTGGGGGCCTGGTGGAGGCTGCCCTTGCACTGCTGGGGTGTGGGGGTGGTGGGAGACATGAGTGGGGGCCTGGTGGAGGGTGACCCTGCACTGCTGGGGGGTGGGGGTGGTGGGAGACATGAGTGGGGGCCTGGTGGAGGGTGCCCCTGGTGGCTGGGGGGTGGGGGTGGTGGGTGACATGAGTGGGGGCCTGGTGGAGGCTGCCCCTGCACTGCTGGGGCGTGGGGGTGGTGGGAGACATGAGTGGGGGCCTGGTGGAGGCTGCCCCTGCACTGCTGGGGTGTGGGGGTGGTGGGAGACATGAGTGGGGGCCTGGTGGAGGGTGCCCCTGCACTGCTGGGGTGTGGGGGTGGTGGGAGACATGAGTGGGGGCCTGGTGGAGGGTGACCCTGCACTGCTGGGGGGTGGGGGTGGTGGGAGACATGAGTGGGGGCCTGGTGGAGGGTGCCCCTGCACTGCTGGGGTGTGGGGGTGGTGGGAGACATGAGTGGGGGCCTGGTGGAGGGTGACCCTGGTGGCTGGGGGGTGGGGGTGGAGGGTGACATGAGTGGGGGCCTGGTGGAGGGTGCCCCTGGTGGCTGGGGGTGGGGGTGGTGGGTGACATGAGTGGGGGCCTGGTGGAGGGTGCCCCTGGTGGCTGGGGGGTGGGGGTGGTGGGAGACATGGGTGGGGGCCTGGTGGAGGGTGACCCTGGTGGCTGGGGGGTGGGGGTGGTGGGAGACATGAGTTGGACATGGGTGGGGGCCTGCTGGCAGGTGCCCCACAGTGCTGGGGGGTGGGGGTGGTGGGGGACATGAGTTGGACATGGGTGGGGGCCTGCTGGCAGGTGCCCCACAGTGCTGGGGGGTGGGGGTGGTGGGTGACATGAGTGGGGGCCTGGTGGAGGGTGCCCCTGGTGGCGGGGGGGTGGGTGTGATAGGGGACATGGGTGGGGGCCTGGTGGAGGGTGCCCCTGGTGGCGGGGGGGTGGGGGTGATAGGGGACATGGGTGGGGGCCTGGTCGAGGGTGCCCCTGGATGCTGGGGGGTGGGGGTGTTGGGAGACATGGGTGGGGGCCTGGTGGAGGGTGCCCCTGGTGGCTGGGCGGTGGGGTGGTGGGAGACATGAGTGGGGGCCTGGTGGAGGCTGCCCCTGCACTGCTGGGGTGTGGGGGTGGTGGGAAACATGAGTGGGGGCCTGGTGGAGGGTGACCCTGCACTGCTGGGGGGTGGGGGTGGTGGGAGACATGAGTGGGGGCCTGGTGGAGGCTGCCCCTGGTGGCTGGGGGTGGTGGGTGACATGAGTGGGGGCCTGGTGGAGGGTGACCCTGGTGGCTGGGGGGTGGGGGTGGTGGGAGACATGAGTTGGACATGGGTGGGGGCCTGCTGGCAGGTGCCCCACAGTGCTGGGGGGTGGGGGTGGTGGGGGACATGAGTTGGACATGGGTGGGGGCCTGCTGGCAGGTGCCCCACAGTGCTGGGGTGTGGGGGTGGTGGGAGACATGAGTGGGGGCCTGGTGGAGGGTGCCCCTGCACTGCTGGGGTGTGGGGGTGGTGGGAGACATGAGTGGGGGCCTGGTGGAGGGTGATCCTGGTGGCTGGGGGGTGGGGGTGGTGGGTGACATGAGTGGGGGCCTGGTGGAGGGTGACCCTGGTGGCTGGGGGGTGGGGGTGGTGGGTGACATGAGTGGGGGCCTGGTGGAGGGTGACCCTGGTGGCTGGGGGGTGGGGGTGGTGGGAGACATGAGTGGGGGCCTGGTGGAGGCTGCCCCTGCACTGCTGGGGTGTGGGGGTGGTGGGAGACATGAGTGGGGGCCTGGTGGAGGGTGACCCTGCACTGCTGGGGGGTGGGGGTGGTGGGAGACATGAGTGGGGGCCTGGTGGAGGGTGCCCCTGGTGGCTGGGGGGTGGGGGTGGTGGGTGACATGAGTGGGGGCCTGGTGGAGGCTGCCCCTGCACTGCTGGGGCGTGGGGGTGGTGGGAGACATGAGTGGGGGCCTGGTGGAGGCTGCCCCTGCACTGCTGGGGTGTGGGGGTGGTGGGAGACATGAGTGGGGGCCTGGTGGAGGGTGCCCCTGCACTGCTGGGGTGTGGGGGTGGTGGGAGACATGAGTGGGGGCCTGGTGGAGGGTGACCCTGCACTGCTGGGGGGTGGGGGTGGTGGGAGACATGAGTGGGGGCCTGGTGGAGGGTGCCGCTGCACTGCTGGGGTGTGGGGGTGGTGGGAGACATGAGTGGGGGCCTGGTGGAGGGTGACCCTGGTGGCTGGGGGGTGGGGGTGGTGGGTGACATGAGTGGGGGCCTGGTGGAGGGTGCCCCTGGTGGCTGGGGGTGGGGGTGGTGGGTGACATGAGTGGGGGCCTGGTGGAGGGTGCCCCTGGTGGCTGGGGGTTGGGGGTGGTGGGAGACATGGGTGGGGGCCTGGTGGAGGGTGACCCTGGTGGCTGGGGGGGTGGGGGTGGTGGTAGACATGAGTGGGGGCCTGGTGGAGGGTGCCCCTGCACTGCTGGGGTGTGGGGGTGGTGGGAGACATGAGTGGGGGCCTGGTGGAGGGTGCCCCTGGTGGCTGGGGGGTGGGGGTGGTGGGTGACATGAGTGGGGGCCTGGTGGAGGCTGCCCCTGCACTGCTGGGGTGTGGGGGTGGTGGGAGACATGAGTGGGGGCCTGGTGGAGGGTGACCCTGCACTGCTGGGGTGTGGGGGTGGTGGGAGACATGAGTGGGGGCCTAGTGGAGGGTGACCCTGGTGGCTGGGGGGTGGGGGTGGTGGGTGACATGAGTGGGGGCCTGGTGGAGGGTGCCCCTGGTGGCTGGGGGGTGGGGGTGGTGGGAGACATGAGTGGGGGCCTGGTGGAGGCTGCCCCTGCACTGCTGGGGTGTGGGGGTGGTGGGAGACATGAGTGGGGGCCTGGTGGAGGGTGCCCCTGCACTGCTGGGGTGTGGGGGTGGTGGGAGACATGAGTGGGGGCCTGGTGGAGGGTGACCCTGGTGGCTGGGGGTTGGGGGTGGTGGGTGACATGAGTGGGGGCCTGGTGGAGGGTGCCCCTGGTGGCTGGGGGGTGGGGGTGGTGGGAGACATGGGTGGGGGCCTGGTGGAGGGTGACCCTGGTGGCTGGGGCGTGGGGGTGGTGGGTGACATGAGTGGGGGCCTGGTGGAGGGTGACCCTGGTGGCTGGGGGGTGGGGGTGGTGGGAGACATGAGTTGGACATGGGTGGGGGCCTGCTGGCAGGTGCCCCACAGTGCTGGGGGGTGGGGGTGGTGGGGGACATGAGTTGGACATGGGTGGGGGCCTGCTGGCAGGTGCCCCACAGTTCTGGGGGGTGGGGGTGCAAGGGGACATGAGTTGGTGTTCATTAGTTCAAGGAGACATGTGCCTTTGCTGGGGGGCATGCCCATGTTGGGTGGGCTGCCTGCGGGACATGACCAGGGATGCAGGGTAGTCCCCTGTGGTGTGGGCTGCCTGCAGGGGCCGTGGAGGGTGTACAGGGTACACCTGGGAGGACCCACACTGTCAAATCACATGTGGGACTCCCCGGCACCCCTGAAATACACGTACCGTGCAGAAATCGCGTGTAAAACTTCCCGCGCACCCCTGAAATATACGCGCCCAGGCTATTCGCGTGTGGAACTTCCCGCGCACCCCTGAAATACACGCGCCCAGGCTATTCGCGTGTGGAACTTCCCGCGCACCCCTGAAATACACGCGCCCAGGCTATTCGCGTGTGGAACTTCCCGCGCACCCCTGAAATACACGCGCCCAGGCTATTCGCGTCTGGAACTTCCCGCGCACCCCTGAAATACACGCGCCCAGGCTATTCGCGTGTGGAACTTCCCGCGCACCCCTGAAATACACGCGCCCAGGCTATTCGCGTGTGGAACTTCCCGCGCACCCCTGAAATACACACGCCCAGGCTATTCGCGTGTGGATCTCCCCGCGCACCCCTGAAATACACGCGCCCAGGCTATTCGCGTGTGGAACTCCCCGCGCACCCCTGAAATACACGCGCCCAGGCTATTCGCGTGTGGAACTTCCCGCGCACCCCTCAAATACACGCGCCCAGGCTATTCGCGTGTGGAACTTCCCGCGCACCCCTGGAATACACGTAGCCCGCTCCCCCAGGCCCGATTGCGTGAGGAACTTCACGCGAACCCCTGTAATACACGTAGCCCGCTCCCCCAGGCCCGATCGCGTGTGAAACTTCACGCGAACCCCTGAAATACACGTAGCACGCTCCCCCAGGCCCGATCGCGTGAGGAACTTCACGCGAACCCCTGTAATACACGTAGCCCGCTCCCCCAGGCCCGATTGCGTGTGAAACTTCACGCGAACCCCTGAAATACACGTAGCACGCTCCCCCAGGCCCGATCGCGTGAGAAACTTCACGCGAACCCCTGAAATACACGTAGCCCGCTCCCCCAGGCCCGATCGCGTGAATAACTTCACGCGAACCCCTGTGATGCACGTACCCTGCCAAAATCGCGTGTGAGACTTCCCGCGCACCCCGGTATACACGCACACGTATTTTTTGTCAGCGGGTGTCCGTGTTTGTGGGTACCCCTTTGCACGTCATTTTTCCTGGAGGGCCACAGTATGGGACATTCATCATGGCAGTATATAGGTGCTATTTGTTGCCGCACCTTTTGGCGCACATTTCTTACAGCCGCAGAGGCGCTACCGCCTGCTTTCTTGTGGCGGTCGTGTTTGTGCCTGTGCGCTGGTTTGAGCGTGCGCTTTTTTCCCCTATTCTATTCCATGAATACGTGTTGTAGGCGAGCGTGTGGGCGTTCCGCGCACTTGTGCCCTGTACTTCCCCCGTGACGCCCACGTTTTGGCAAGTTGTTCCCCATTCCGAGTGTTACGCCCGTGTTCCGCCTACTTTTGTTGCGTGCGCCGCGCTATGTGCGAATTTCGCTGTGGCCTGTGCGATTTTCGCTGTGACCTGGCGCACGCTGTTAGATGGCCTGTGCGCCAACGTGCGCCGCGCACTTTTTTATCGCACATCCGCTGGTTTTCTCGTGCACGGCCTTCCATGAATCGACGTGCGCTGCTTTTCGTGCGATTTTCGCACTTGCACTGCGATTTTCGCTATTCCACTGCGATTCGCACGTTTTTGCCCACTTGCGCCGTGCTAATTATTCCATGAATCGGCCTGTTAGTCTCTTTTATTATTCTAGTTTCATCCAGCCTCATTCTCAGGCCATTCTCCTTGAATAAATAACTTGGCTAGGAGACATGTTGTGACCTATTTCATTTCAATACTACCCATTTTAAAAATCCATTTTAAAATGGCTTTTTGCACCCTTCTACACTCTCTCTGCACAGGAGCAAAAGCATCACACTTTATTCCTGCTAGATTTCAACAATCAAATACCAAATCAGATTACTTTTGCATTACACTGCCCAATCGTATTCCTCTGCACACCTCCCTGACTCTCAGAGTTCAATGCCAACAGTGGTAACTTAACAATGCATGAACAACCTACTATGCACCCTACTGACTTTGCACTAGACTGAATAGCCTGTTAAACAATACACCTGTCATGAATCAAAAACACAAAGCTAGATCACAGAAGAGCCCCCATTTTTGTTAGACATATTTATTTATTTGTTGTGTGTTTTAGTTTCTTCAAACATAACATTTCACACAACACAATCCTTAAACAATACAAAAACACTATTATTCAGCTAAACAATTAATTGATATATATATTAAAAATCAATATGCAATTAAGATCATTAAAATAAATCCTAACATCATTCTATGAATAAAGTCAAAGATCAATCACATTTCATGAATCCATATTAACAGAAAAAGTACAATTAGAAACATTTGTAGAGTGATAAAATCATTCTAGGGATTAAATCACAAAAGCAGTTCATCATTCCATGTTCACAGAAAAAAGATTATCTATAATTGCATTGCTGAAATTGATAGATGGACATTCGGGCCAATTCATACATGCCCCAATAAATCTTCCCACTACAAGATATGCTGTTACAAAATAACATTTTCAAAATAGACCTGACACACCAATATTCCTTTGTGCTATTCTAGTTGTGTCTGTGACTCATATAATACCACGTAGATCCCTCATCCCTGTGCCACAGATATGCCAAGAACCACCCCGGTATACAGAAAGAATACATATTACAGAATAGGAGAATTAACATTTGTACAAAATCACAGATCACGCTACCTCACTCTGTGGCTCAAATGCATTTCTTTCCTAATCATTTCTTTTTTTTACACAAATTGAAAACACTAGTTGGTTCAGGATAACACAGATCACAAACTCTTTAGCCCCACAACATGAGGAGTCAAAACACTTTGCCAAGGGTTCACTTTTAATAGCATGTAGCACCTTGAAACATGACAGGATCATAAGCATGACACTATACTTTATATGCAGTTTAATTTAAATAATGTGCAACACTTTTCAATTGGCAAAAGAAATTCTACACATGCAGTGCTCTGTCTTTTTAATTTCCCTACGCACTTGGAAATGCTTTACAGTATTGTTTAACTTACTCACATGTACAGCAAATTTTGCTGGCAGTTAGATAACACAACAAACCTTTCAAGACAATCACTTCTTATTTATATCTGAAAACCTTTCTTCATTCGCCATTATGCAATGCACAATCTCCCTTCTCTCAGGAGCCACTTCCTCACTGTCGGTAGAAATTGGATACTTTTAAAACAGTGACTCCACTCTGTTTAACTTTTGGGAAGACTCCTTTCTGTCCCTATATACACACCAATGTATTCAGTTGCTCGTTGGGAGCCCCTCTGCTTTAAGGCAGGGTACAGGGGAATGGGAAATGGGAGAAATTTTAGTTTGTAATGCACACCTCCCTTTAGGGACTTTTGGGGTTGGCAACAATAAATAGGAGTACCCAATTACTTTACAGACTATATTTTTATCCACACTGGAAGCAATGCTGTTGAGTTTGAATTTCAACAAACTCACCCTGAGTTAGTTGGCTATGTTAGAATTAATGAATTAATTAAGTGTTCTTACATAAATATCTCTGGGTTTTCCCTCAGGAAAAAGGACATCAAGGCTCAGGTCATCTTTCAGGGATTGGACAACTGTTTTCCATCCCCTAACCCAAAGCCGAACCTCTTTTCTTTGATTTCTTTGATTGGCCCATACAGTTGTCAAGCCCAAATTTTGGTAGGGATAAAGCCACCCATTTGAATTTACATTTTTATACAATTCAATTTTGCACTTAAAAACTGTAATGTGGCGAATATTTTTTTATTTACATTTAAGCATACAAATATATATATTGTTCAGGACCCATCCTTGGCGTCCTACTCTGTTTGCTGTGTGTGTTTTGCCCCCTTTTTTTACCATCATTAAAACTAATTTCTTGACTTTGATTCAAGTTTGTCATTTTTTGGGACCAGTAGTACCTCATGTTTGGAGTGCGGTTTTCTTTCCTCTACTGTGTTCTACGATATATATATAGTTACCAGACGAAGCCCGAGTAGGGTGAAACGCCTCGGTCTTCCTTTGCATCAAAGACTGCTGTTGTCTTCCTTGTCCACTTGTCCATGTATTTTAACTAATAAAGGACACTTTATTTGCACGGTACACCAAGACTGCATGTGGATTATTTGTAGATATTCAGCTTTCTGTGGTGAATACAGCCGGAGTGCCGATGTGACTCGGATTGGTTTCCAAGCCACCATTTCTGTATATATATATATGACCATGAAACTTTTTCACTTGCTAAATACATATAGGGAAAAGGGGCTACTAGAGGATGACATGTGTAAATTCTTGAATCCGAGTTTCCCTGTCATGCCCACAATCTACTTTTTGCCTAAAATACATAAGAGCATGAGGAAACCCCCAGGACGTCCCATTGTAACACTCTGTGGGGCACTATATGAGAACACCTCAAAATTTGTAGACGAGACTTTGATGCCTTTTGTGACCACTCTACCATCGTATTTGAGAGACACCAAAGATTTTCTGAACAAAATAGATGGTATCACTTGGGAATCCACATATCTACTCACTACCTTAGATGTAGTATCCCTATACACCTCCATCAGACACACAGATGGTCTACGAGCGTGTGAATATTTCCTTCATACTAGGTCCATGAATTTTATGTCACACAGTCGCATGATATTAGATATGATCCATCTCTGCCTGACAAACAACTGTTTTTTATTCAACAGAGAATTTTATGTGCAGCTTCAGGGCACAGCCATGGGGACCACATTTGCCCCTCCCTATGCCAATTTGTTTATGGGATGGTGGGAAAAGGTTGTTGTTTGGGGCACAGAGAATAATGTGTATACAGCCAAAATAATACTCTGGTTGCGGTACATAGATGATTTATTCATCATCTGGGATGGCACAAGCTCCGAGTGGTTAGAATTTGTCGAGAAGTTGAATATCAATGAGTTAAATCTGCAGTTTACGGAAAGCCACAACAAGACTGCTATCGTATATCTCGATATTCTTGTTAAGGTGGCTCAGGAAGAACTTATTACAGAACTTTACCGTAAACCGACAAGCTCAAATATACCGCTGCATGCGAAAAGCAATCATCCTACCTCTTTGAAATGGTCTATACCATATGGCGAATTTATTCGCATTCGAAGAAATTGTTCCAAACTGGAGACGTTTGATGTAGAATGTGCACACATGGCTCTCAAATTCAAACAACGGGGATATCCCAAACGCATACTTGAAAGAGCCTTTCATAAAGCTAGGAATCAAGACCATTCCTCATTGTTAACAACTAAAGTTCAGCCACTTTTAGATGATCAAACAAGTGAGACTCGACTTATACTCACTTATGGCACTAAATCCCAGCATATACGACGGATTATGTGCAAACATTGGCATATCCTACAACTGGATGAACATTTAGGAACGATCTTGGGAGATAAGATGAACATCACATTTCGACGCTCTGTCTCCCTTAAGGATAATCTTGTCTCTAGTTTTATGAGTCCATCAATTTCATCCATAGGCTCTACTTGGCTACATACACCAACTACAGGCTTCTACAAGTGCAGGAAATGCAAGGCCTGCCAGTATGCCACAGATGTCTCCAATTACCAACATACCATTTTGGGCAAGACTATTCCAATCGTGGCACGAATCACTTGTGACACTGAGTACGTGGTTTATGTGCTCAAGTGTCCCTGTGACAAGTGGTACGTTGGTAGTACCATAGGAAGATTTAAGCTGCGTATGTTACAGCATATCAGGGCAATTAAGAATGTGGATGCTACTTACCCTATGGCTGTGCATTTCAAAGAAGTACACAACAGTAAATTGGATGGTTTCACATTTTTTGGCATTCATACTATAGCCAAACACCCTAGAGGTGGAAACAGAGAATTGATATTGAGACAATTGGAAACTAAATGCATTTTGGACCTAGAAACTAAAAGACCAAGAGGTCACAATTTGGATGAAGAGCTTTATACATTTTTAGGAACTTAATTATGTTTTCCATATATGTTCTTCTCCCCATAAGACACCACATTGTCTACGCACTTTCCTTTGCGATTTTGATAATCATTGGATGAGCAAATCAATTTTCTTGTGTTCCACGCTTATTGATTGATTGATTTTTTGTACGATGTTCTTTTGGACACTTACCATTCAATTACTTTAAATGCACAGGTTGACATTTAGCTGTGCATATTAATTCTGGTTGAAGTGTGTGTTTAAGAGGTTTGATAGTCACAATGTTGGGCTATAATTGCAATTTGTATATTTTGTACATTTTATGCACCTCTATCTTTCTCTTTTCTCTTTTCTTCTTTCTCTCTTTTTGTTTCCTTCGAATTGGGCTAGTTGTCTCCTTGCCCTGGGCCGCCAAGGTTTTTCAATACTGGAGGGTTTACTAGTGATTACACTCTTTATGTAATTAAGTAACCTTTTTGTTTTATATCCTAGGTTGGCTTATTGTGATTACTGGTTTATGATATTTTTTTGCTAAACTTCTTGTATAACAGAGGAAAATATGAAGCTTAGGTTTTAAAACTAGGACACACATTGTTGTGTCCCATTTTAACATATAATTTACTTTTCTGTTCTTTGGATTAGTGCACACAAGTTCACAACTTTTAGGTATATATTGTTTTCTGGTATTGTCTTCTCTCCCTTGGTTTATAATTTTTTCTCTCAGATTCCACTACACTCGCAGGCTTTTCCTGTGCACACTTGTGTTTGATTCTGTGGGACTATGTAACTTTGTTGCTCATGTTGCCTTACGTCAATATTGCTTTGAGATAGGAATCCAGGTTTATTACAAAAATAGGCATTATATATTTGGTTGCTTATTTGCACAGGTCTATTGTCTGTTGCTGACCATATGTTTACATGCACTAAGCACTTTATAATGTATATGCACTATGCACTTTATAGGATACAACAAAATTGTGGATTATATCCATGATAATGCTGCTTTGCATATTTGCACAGGGAAGCTGGCAGTTACCATCATCCTGTATACAGTAGGCACTTTATTTATTGATGCCAGTAATAGAGGCTTTTCCTCCTAGGATATCCTCCCGTTCACCATTAATTGTTAACTTTGAACGATATCAGAGCTAGCATGCACTTTGGGGCCATCAATGCCTCCAGTGCTTTCACATTTTGTAAGCTCTTATGTTTACCTCAATATTACGGGCTAAACGGGCAAAATGGCATTGCATTACATTTTAAAGAGCAACAATTTTGGAACAGCAATTTTCAGAGTTCCACTGCCCGCATATTTTCTTGGGCATATTATTGAAAAAACATGCTGAAATGACAACACTAGAGACATGCATAGAGCATTAATGCTTGATAAACAGTTTTGAAATTATGCATTTTCGAGAAATTCTTTGCACTATGTATTTATATTTTTTATGAATGGAACTGTTTAGTAATTTTGGTATCAGGTTATTTAAACCGAAACTGCTAACGCTATCATGCAAAGTGTTTAAAATAAGTCTGACAAGTTTAAATCAAGGTAAAACGGCAGGCTTTTGTGCACGTTAAGATGTCTGCCTTGTTGGAATCGTGACATTAGTTAATTGCTTTGGAGACATTCCTCACGGAGCATTGGGGATAGAGATGTATGAACTTATATATAGTCACCTTGTCTATGTTTGCACTTTTCCTACGTGACCAAGCGGTTTGTTTACCGTGAAACGCGTTGTATTCTGTGCTTTTTTCTTATCCATGCTGACTTTAAAATAAAGGCATGTCAGTCTGGACGAACTCTGGTTTTTCTGCCTCTGTATAGAGAGTCACCTTGGCTTTCTCTATTTGTTTTTGGGAGTGCATTCCGCTAACCTTATCCCGTCTCCATCATGGATCGGGTAATGTTTTTTTTAATATATATATATATATATATATATATATATATATATATATATATATATATATATATATATATATATATATATGCCTGAAACGCACTACAATGCCAGACCTAATAAAATGAGTCCCATGACTGCAGGAGGTTGCAGGTTTGAACAAGGGGTTTTCTTGATTTATTCAAAAATTGTAACAGTTATCAACCCAACATGTTCTATATAGATATCTGCTATTATATCCCCAAATATCTGCTTTGTCATATTTTCAGGGAAGTCATAACTACATTTCAGGTGGTAACTCTTGTTCCAAGGGTCAGATTTAGATCAACAGATTGGCCTGTTCCTCATCTTTTTAATGATACTTGAAGCATTACTGTGTTACTTATGGTTCCTGGGAAAGTGAAGAAAAATTGATAGTCCATCTAAGCTAATGATAATCTCGAAACAAATATGTATATTTTGACTACAATTGCACTTTACATTTAAGTTTTCCCACTCAACATGAGATCTGGACATATGCTTTCTTTCTTGGTTTTGCCTGCCATTAATCCATTAAAATTCCTTCCCCAGGGCTAATTGATCATTTCTTGCTTATCTTTGTGAGCAGGCCCCATTTGCGAGGAAGGATAGCGCAGGGGCAATGAGGTTGTCTTGGAAGCAAGACAACACAGCTCAACACATGTTTGAATCCCGATCCCGGCTTAGCAACCACTCCCTGGTATTAAGCGCGTTATAAAAGAACAATTAGAATGATAATATTTCCCATCATTAATTCATTGTTGCTCACTGTTGTGGCTTCAAAAGATGTTAGACATCAATGATAAATAGAAGTAAGGAGAAAGGTCGCTTTTTTAATGTTCTGAACTGAAAATTAAGCAATTTCTCCTGTACAGAAACTGAAGCCAATTCTCCTGAAGAGAAACTTATGCCAACTCCCCTGAACAGTAACTGGGTATTTTACATGTTACAATTTCTTTTACACAGGAGGCCTTTTAATACTTGACCTCAAATCATATGCAGATTTCTCCTTCACCATGCCATCAATGTTCATCTTTAAATTATACTTTACAATAAACAGACACATGCACTGGACTTTAGCTGGTAAACAGCTACTTTCAATCCCAGATGCAAATGTCTTTATTTTTCCATGCTGGTCTCTTTTTGTAAAAAGTGCCTTTCATTGTTTTCATACTGTAGTGAAAGATAGGCCTCTGATTTTAGTTCTTTGTCATTCAAGCATATGGCACAGTACATTTTAGACTTCCTTCTCGCAGTTTCTTTCAGAACAGCTGTGACAGGCCTCACATTTCCTTAATATATGCTTTTAAATGTACCTCTACACAGTTGTTTCATTTTCCATGTTCCTGGTTTCAAGCAGCAGAATGCACATATTTTCCACGGTCTCTCTGTTTTATCAAATGAACAGTGTCTTCCTGTTTTGAAGTTTGAAAGTGAATCACTGGCCTTTCTGTCTGCCAGTCAAAATCGTGCTTTCCCATTTCCAAGACAGTATTTCTGCATTTTTAAGCCCATTTAATTTTATTTTCCTGGAAGCGCATTTTGATTTGGCAGTTGTGAATGAAATGCTGTTCCTTTCCATTTGGCGGTCAGTGTGTTTTCAATGCTCTGCATTTTAGTCCCAAATTGGGCAAATGCAATTTCCTTATTGTCTGGGGGCTGCCTTTGAACCCCACAAACATATTATAAATAACTATAAATAATTATAAATAACATACTGTAAATAACCTTGGTTGTAAAATTGAGAAAATAACCCTGGTTATTTCTAAAATAACACTGGTTATTCATGTGGTGCACTTTCATTCCGATCCTGTTTTCTTCTATAACCCGGGTTATGCAAAAACAACCTGGGTTATGAGAAAATGTTCAAGCTCTGAGCTTGGTTCCCAGACACATCCAACCCCCTAATTTCAAATGGTATCATATTTTCCCCTCTTCACCTCTATAGGTGCCATTTCCTCCTTTTACCTCTTCCAAATGGCATTTGTTCCTCTTTTTGTTTTCAGCTAACCCTGTTTTTTTTCGGAAATAACCCTGGTTATCTCTTGCAAATAAAATGGATCTTTTTCATGTTTGAGAAAGCATCTCTACTGCAAAGCACATTGGTCAATATAGATATAATTTTGGGAGAAGGGGGCACTCCCTTTTCCGTCAAATATTTTAACAACTACTGGATTGAATAACCCCAGACCCCTCCTGGAAATTGAGTCAACCCTTCGTGCTCAACTTGTTATGTACATGGTCCAATTCCGTCCAGAGGTTTTTGATGTGCGCTGTGCAGAAATGTTGACTTTTTCTCTGTGAGGTAATGCATGGGAGTAGGCAGAAAACAGAGTTATTTTGTTTTCTTAATGACTTTTTCATTTTTTAAGGAATCTTTCTCAAAATGTTTAGTGTGATGGGCCCATGACAAAAGTTTTGTTTGCAAAATATCAGCCAATTCCGTCATGCAAGTCAAAAATTATTAGCAATTCATTAACCCTATATTAGAAACTATTTCAGTAAACATTAACAGGGTATAGACAATCAGATTATTTTTGTAATAGATCAAGACACAACAGAGCATGTGCTAAATGGAGCAGCTTTGCTGCGGGTGTACCGTAAAACATCAGGCAAGGCCAGGGAACATTAGATTAGGGTTTGTTTAAAGTCCACATTGAACTGGTTGGTGTTGAGTAGTCTCCAGAATGCGAGTTGCTCCTCTTGGAGGGATCTACGTGATCACTACGCCCCTCATAATTTCACCAATGAAAATGTCTACTGCAATTATGCCAAGGCGCAGTGATCAGATCGATCACTTCTGTCCGACAGCCCTGGCCCCCAATCCCTAAAACCACAGCCTTCCACCCCACCCACCACTTACCTTTACTACAGCGCACTCCTGTTCGTGCTGCTGGCATCCTTGTACCCCTTTTTTGTATCTTATTCCTGCTTACCATATTGGTAAGCAGTGGACACCTCCGCAACCCTCAAGCCCCTTTACTGAGCCCAACGAGATTGGGGGACACCCCTGCAACCCCCGCTCTGCTTGGGTGCAGTAATGGGGTTCAGAATTTTTGTACCGGGCTCCAGCGCAATTGCATTAATGTTGCCACAATGGTGGCAACATTATGGTACAATTCCCTCCTGGAGGGTTGCGTCACCTGAGATTCTGTTCCATATATTAGATGCCCTTGAAGAAATTTAGTCTACCACCTGTTTGGATCTTCTTTGAGGTTTTCCCCTAGCTGAGGCACATTTTGGCAAAGCAAATGTTCCTGGATGGTACGTATAGGGAGCTGAGGGAGATCAGGTACTTGTGGCCACGGAAAGGATTGACAGATTGATAGCTCTTTCTCGATAATGTGGGTGGTGGTGCATGGCTATTCTTAGTTGGTAGAGCGATTTGCCTGATTAATTCCGATAACGAACGAGACTCCTCCATGCTAACTAGTTACACGACCCCCAGCGGTCGGCGTTCAACTTCTTAGAGGGACAAGTGGCATTCATCCACACGAGATCGAGCAATAACAGGTCTGTGATGCCCTTAGTATATTAAAGTTGCTGCAAATAAAAAGTTTGTAGTTGGATCTTGGGATTGAGCTGGTGGTCTGCCGCGAGACGAGCTACTGCCTGTCCCAACCCCTGCCCCCTCGGTGCCCCCTTGATGCTCTTGACTGAGTGTCCTGGAGGTCCGAAGCATTTACTTTGAAAAAAATAGTGTTTTCAAAGCCGGCCGGTCGCCTAAATACTTCAGCTAGGATTAATGGAATAGGACTCAGGTTCTATTTTGTTGGTTTTCGGAACTGGGGCCATGATTAAGAGGGACAGCCGGGGGCATTCGTATTGTGCTGCTAGAGGTGAAATTCTTGGACCGGCGCAAGTTGAACCAAAGCGAAAGCATTTGCCAAGAATGTTTTCATTAATCAAGAATGAAAGTCGGAGTTTCGAAGACGATCAGATACCTTCGTAGTTCCGACCATAAACAATGCCGACTAGTGATCCGCGGCGTTATTCCCATGACCCTCCAACCAGCTTCTGGGAAACCAAACCCTTTGGGTTCCGGGGTGACTATAGTTGCAATTCTGAAATGTAAAGAAATTGACAAAATGGCACCACCAGGAGTGGAGCCTGCGGCTTAATATGACTCAACACGGGAAACCTCACCCAGCCCGGACTTGTGGCTATAGTTTCGGGGGCTCTCTGGGTGAGGAATATTACTGTGAATGTTATCTTGTATTTACCTGGGTACCAGTAGAGGTCTTTAAGGCACAGTTTTATATGTTCTTAACTCTTTCTGCCGGTGATCATGCACAGCACTCTATTCTGTGAGAATTGCAATCACAATCGCCTAATGAGTGCTTTAGGGACACCAACATAAATGCTGTCATAAGAATACAAGTGGGGCAGATAAGGGCCCAACCAGATCAATGTTGGTTTGGTGATTCAAGAGGGCTAGCATCTTGATGGAAATTGTAGCCACATCCTTCACATGTGTAATTATGGAGAGAAGGTTTCTCACCGGGAGAGCAGGGGTTGAAGCAGATCCCCAAGATAGGGGAGTGAAAAATTGTAGACTGTTGGCACTGGAGGAGCCAAAATTATTGCACTTAAATATGTTACTGTTTAGTTAGTCAGAGGCATCTGCAATCCATCCACTCCTTGATCATTCCAATAAGAGTAGTAGTGGAATGGGTTCGGACTTCATATGCGTCTACTTGTACCATCACCTGCATGTCATTCTGATCCAACATGAGTTTTTGCAAGCCTTTTGGATTTTTTACCAAGAGGTGGTCTATTCCTCAGAGAATGATTGAAACCATTTCAGGGAATCTCTTCCATTATACACTATGTTTTGCAGGTGATGAGGATGGATTGTTCCACTGTGTGATAGGTAGCAGAGAGGTTGAAGTGTATAAGGTCCTATGGTTGGTTGTTTTAGAAATATGAATCCTAGATGGACAGAACACTCATTGGGAGTCTTGAAATAGAGTTTCTACTTCACTGGGCATCTGTACTGCGTGGAGAAAACTGCACTCTCCATGACTTATGCTTCCAGTGGAATGCTGGCAAACAGGCAGTCATTATTAAGCTGTGGCTATTGGCACTTTCTTCAGAGGAAAGGAATGAACCTAGACAGGATAAAGGCATGGCATAGTCTGGAAAGATAGGTTGCTTAGTGTTTTATGTATTTCTTCTAAAGCTGACTGGGCAAGGATGTCTCTTTGGCAAAAGCACCTTTCTCTAATTGATGATATTCATGATATCCTGCTTTGGGATAAGTTGTATTGTAATTATATTCACTGAATGTGTTGCTCAGCAACACAACATTATTGAGTGCTTATTTTTCTTGCTCTTGGAAATGAGAAAGTAGACAATCTCATCTGTAATTTCTGGTTTGGGCCAGGGTCATCCCAAATAAATGCTCTCGGAGGGTTCATTGCAGATCCTAGAAGTTCCCTGTCCTTGTTTGGGGAATTCTGGATACTCTCATGGATGCCCTAATTTCTCCTGCAGTAAATGTCATGATGGCAGATGAGTTGAAATTTGCAGCTGCCAAGTCATCGTTTGCTAAGTATTTCTGCCATTTGCATGCTAGTTTTTTTTAGCACAGTTGTCTCACTTGTTAACCATTTATTTGACAATTTGTTGAGCATTTCTATCCTCTGTGACACAGAAAGTGTTAGGGCATTTATATGTTATTCAATTTCGTCATGAAGTTGTAGGATCATTTAATCGGGCAGCAACTAGTGAAGAAGAACTTTCCACCCAACCCAAGTCAGACGCGCTCTACTTTTATTTACTGAATAAAGTTATTTTTATGAACCTGCAACTGCCAATTTAACAATACTGTTTCCCTACAGACCCCTTAACCTTTTGGAGCAAGAAACACGCAGGGTTGCACAAAAATAAGAATAAGTAAATCATTTAAATATCAACAGATTATGCATCTATGAAATTCCAATATCAATGGTGACTCTCATGAAGAATTATCAATATATAAGTCACCTCAATCTTCAATGCTACATGTACAGGAATAGAGCCTTTGTAACACACAAAGTACTTCGATTACCTTATTTGTCTATGTATGTACACAACACGATATCATTTTGGCTCCCAGAATACTTCTTCTGTGTTTGATCACTACACAGGGAAGGAGGCAAGGGATCTCCCAGAAAACACACCATAGGACCCATACTATACCACACTATACTATCCAATCTGTAATTCCAGAAGCACATACACTTCTGAAATATGTATTCATTTCTCAGGATGAACAGCCAATTTATGTACCCCATTCCTCAGTACATTCACAAATAAGAAGAGCAAGGATTTCATCTGTTCCCATTTATTGTTTCACTTCTCTCAGGATTACTTACCCTTGGCTGTCTCATAGGTCAGGTGCAATACACAATTGGGTACTTCCCTATTTTTTGTTTCCGGGGGACCAGTTCAGTAGTGGAAATATATCAAAATGGCATATAACACAAGGATGAACTGGTTACCCCCTCTTAGGTCTGTGCAATTGTATTGAACCAGCATTTACCTCCAGTGTGTGTATGTTGTTTCTCACACTGTACTAGGCCAAACACATATATATTTAAAAAAATATGTTATTAAAAATCTGATTATTTCATACTTAAAAGCAATTTATAACATCAACACAACAAACAAAACGGATTCTATTCATTTTTGCTGTTGTACAAAAAACATACAACTGATGTTTCTGTGCTCCCCGAAAATGCCCTCTCCGCCAGCGCATTCACCTCCATCTCTGAGCTGGAGGTGAATGCGTCCAGTTATGGCCAAACTCGAGATTGGGCCAGCCCTTAAATGAAGCGGTAATAGGGTTACCACCGCATTTAAGGGCTAAGGCCCAAATCACGATGGGGCCCAATGTCAAGATCAACAGAAAGTTGATGGTGTTGTCCATGAATTCATGTCAGGTAATCTAGGCAGGGACACTGTAGTGGGTGTATTGGCCTACTTAGGGAGAAGGGGGGCAAGGGCAGCAAGTGATTGAGTAGTTGGTTGGGACCCCCTGCAGGGGTGAGAGTTATTGTGATGGAAGTGGGTTTCCTGATTAGAGAGGAAAAGGGCGCCATGGATGGGTGTACTGAGTAGTCTAGAAAATATATGGTCCATCTCTGGTGGTCTTTGGGTTGGCTTGCTATATACACTTTGGGCCTCATTACGAGGTGGGCGCAAAGGGATACCGGGCACCGTTAAGGACATCGGTGCTGGTAATCCCTTTGCGTCCTATTCCGAGGTCCCTTTGCTGGATGTTTTACCAGGCGGCCTTAGCGGGAGCCGCAAAGGGTCCAGGGAGCAAATAACAGTACCGCAATTTGCACCTTCCCCATTCCCATTGAACCCTATGGGGGCTTAAATAGGAATGGGGAATGGTATTTTCAATGGGGACTTACCGGTCCCGCAAAGGTCTGACTAGACCGGTAAGTCCCCATTGAATGAGGGCAGACTCAGTACCGTTATTGGAGGCAGCCATGGCGCTGCCGGAATGAGGCCCTTTGTGTAGCTCTAAAGCAAGATTGAGGTCATGTCACCTCTTTTTGAGTTGTTGCGTTGTGCAGGGTGTGGACAGAAACTTCCATAACTCAACTCTGCATGCACACACTTGCCAGTGGAAATTTTGGCATACAGGTCTGGGAGCCTCCTTCAATACATCATATGATTGGACAGTTAGCACACTTGTATTGGGACTGGCAGCCATCACCTTCTTTGTCTCTGGACTGTCCCCTCACCCCCAACGTTCCATCCTGATTTTGAGTGAATGGCACTTGAACTGCTACTATAATTCAAGTATTAACTATAAATAAAAATACTGCACCACAACTCCAAGATACCAATGTTTTATCTCTTGTAGCACTGCTGTGAGCAGTGGACGTGCCATTCTAGCAAACGTGTGCCTTACAATATGACTAGATCCTTGTATGATATGTCAGATACAGGTAGTTAGTCAATCGCTGCCTGAAAGCATTTCTAAATCATATCATTTTAATAGCATTGGTCTTATTCATCAGTATTAAATAAAGCTTAAGTGGAAACCCGTTTGAATGATCCCTAAAATGTCATGAACGATTATTGAACATTTCTACCAATTATGCGAAGACTAAGTTGATGGCAGTTATATCATTAACGCTCGGTTTAGAATTCACACTGCCAGCATTTATCAACATGCAAACACGCTATTTCAAGCAGTCTGATAAGAATGAGAAGATCATGGCATTTCAGATGTGAGCAAAAGGCTTATTAGTATGTATCACACATTCTTAATGCTAAGCCATATTTGATCACATATTTACACATTCCCTAGCCTGTTCATTTTACTCTTATTTTGATTTGACAGAAGCAAGTCAGTGGCTCCATGATGTATCATATTATATAACATTTCTAAACTTGTCTACTAACTCTAGTCAGGAGCAAGAGTGATTAGAGCTGGAGGTTTCATGAATTGAAATACTAGAGGCAGTAAAACCTTTATCAAAGGTAAGGGCTGCCAGAGAGGATGGGCTTACCTGTTGACCTTTACCAGAAATTCTGAACTTTTTTCTTCTTTCTTCAGCAGCCTTGTGAGGTCTATCTTTGGCAGTGACAATGGGAGTATTCCTGCTACTTGCAAAGTGTCCAATATATTTTAGTGGAAAGGTAAATATTCCAGAATAAGTATCTTTGTCAGACCTACGGCACTAATTAATACAGACCTAACACATTTACAACACTAATCATGATAAGATAGGAAATGATATTGCATTTATAATGCGCCTATACACAAGTGTTTCATGATAAGATAGGAAATGTATCAGCAGAGTTACCTTTCAGATATGTACAATCTGTGGTGGGCAGGTATTATTGTTAATGTGGGATGGCTTTTTTAGCTTTCAAATAATTAATACTGTTCAAAGGCTTGACATGAGTGCTGTTTAGTTTAGTGTGTCTTAAAAAGGTTTTGGTGATTCACTGATTGTCACAACCTCTACTGCCCTTGCTCTCACCAACTTGAGAATACAGCACCACACAAGCATTCCCAGAGTCCCTCATTTGGCTATGGGGTTTCCCCGACATGTCCCCAGCACCAGAGAACCCAGTTGGACCAGAGAGTGGAGCTCTTGGCTCCGAGTACAACTCAACATGGGGATAAAATGGCTAAACAAAGCATTGGAAGCAGCAGTCTAGTTTCCGCCCAGTCCCAGGGTGTGGCTGACTATTTAAGCTACATCCAGGCCTTCATCCACGCTTCGCGTTGCTCTGCCAGCAGGCAGCGGAACGCTCACCGTGATCCCCCGAAGCCGGCATCAGCTCCGAGGACTCCATCCTTTGTACTGACTCACACTGAGGAGAGCAGCCCCTCGCGTCTCCAGAGGAGCTCCGGATTATGACACTTACTTGATTCCTCTTGTCTCACGACTGCCAGGCTCCTCCCCATCAGCTGCTACAGTCATCGGGTCTGCGGCCCCACCGCAGCACATCAGCTGCTACAGTCAACGGGTCCACTGCCCCTCCGCAGCACATCAGCTGCTACAGTCATCGAGTCCAGGGCCCCTCTGCAGCACATCAGTAGCTACAGTCATCGGGTCCACGGCTCCTCCGCAGGTCATCAACTGCAACAGTCAGCGGGTGCGCGCCCCCCCCGCAGGTCGTCAGCTGCCTCACCTCTCCAGCTCATGAGCCTGGCTCCGCCAGAACCCTGCAAAGGAAGAAGAGCACAGTGAATAAAAACGGACACTAGCAAAGAGAAAAGGAACCTTGTACCGTGCATGCATAATTAGGCCAAGGCAAAACGGACGCTAGTAAAGAGGAAAGGACAACAAGAAGAAAGCTTGCCAGCAAAGACAATACCAAGATACAGGAAGACAAACCAGCAAGCAAGCCAAGATATTGAACAACAACAACACTCCAAAAGCGCAGCATAACTCCAAGCCACAGCAGGTCTGGGCAGGACTATTCATCAGTGAAGCAACTGGTGGAATTAAACTATTGTGCCCCTGCTAAGGATAGAAAGAAGGACGGAGAGCCAACCTTCTTAACTCTTAACGTGAGCACACACACACATGGGGGGAGGCGTTCACGGAAGGGCTAGGAGGACAGGGTGGGGCTGCAGCTACCACAAGGTGCTTCTATTCACCACCATCTGTCTTCTTGGTTCCCCCACAGACGCAGTCAGACAAGTGAGGAAGAAAGGGTACCAAGCTGAGGTTCCTGATACTCCCGCAGAGCTAAGGTGAACGTGACACTGATTGAGATAATGGTTGAGGTTGGAGGACAGGTGGGTAATGCGGTGTGTCTCTTTAGTAGGTGCAGTTGGAATCATTTTATTGGTTATTATCTATAATATATATATTGGTTATGCATCACCTATTGTGCTTTATTATCCTATGCCTGAGGAGTGTGGCAGTGACGGATTAGGATCTCAATACCTTCATACTGATATGGCTAAGGAGGGTTGGGTTGTCTCAGGGAAAATATATTTTCACATCCTTTTTTGTATTAGGCTGTGAGGGGGATTTCTGTGATGACGTGCTGGAGGCATGGGTAGTCCCTTGAATGTTTTATCACGAAACATGCAAGGGTTGAATAGTTTTCAGAAAAGTAGAAATGTCCTCTCATGCATATCCAAAAGAAATGCTGACATAATGTGCTTACAAGAGAAACATTTATGAGAGGAGAATAAGGCCTATATGCTGAATTGTATATTTAATATTGCTCTGTTCATTTGTGATGTGACAAAGACTAGGAGGGTGAACATTATGCTGTACAAGAAGCAGAGGTATTTTATTGGCAAGCTGAATGCATAATTATCATTATGGAGCCTATGGTGGAAAATACAGTCTATATCCTAAAGAATTTGTATGTATCGAATGTGCACGTCAATGGCTTTTATAAAGAATAAACTTATATATCCGGCGTTGCCAGGGATTTCATTTCCTCATGGGTACTATTTGTCAGAAATATCTTAATGTAGCTTTACGTTTTTTCAGAAAGGATCCATAAAAAAGCTGAAAAGAAAAATTCCCAAAATTTCTCAATGATTTAATATTTTTTAAAAGTATGCTTATGAAGACAACACAATGGCCCTCATTAGGACCCTGGTGTTAAGGGTTTAACAGCGCCGTAAAAGGTGTCGGCACCGTTAAACCCTTAACGCCTTACTACGAGGTCCCTTTGCGGGACCCGACCTTAACGGCTGGTCTAGACCATCCGTTAAAGTAGGGGCCCGCAAAGGGACTCTCGAGGTAAGTACGGTACCGCAATTTGCGGTACCGTACTTACCGCCTTCCCCATTCCCATTATGCCCTATGGGGCAAAAATGGGAATGTGGAAGGGCCATGGTGGCATGGGGAATTACCGCCCCGCCAACCTTGGAATGGGGTGGTAATTCCCCATTCCGCCATGGCGGACTCCGGCATCGACCATGGTGCTAATAGCACCATGGTTTTCCGCCGGAGTCCTAATGAGGGCCAATGTTTTGTTCTTCTTAAAAACAAATTCTGAAACTTAGAACTGTACGTGAGAACAACATGGAGATTCCTGAGCAGCATGATGGGTCACTTGATGCCGATGGTGCCAAAAACGATGGACCTAAAGTTTAATATTACCAAAGTACATGCTCATTGTAAGGGTTGTTTAAAAACACATTTTTATTTCTCCAGTTGGAGCAAAGGTATACAACTAATTTGGGGAATCCACTCTAGAACACGCAACATATAACTGCCTGTGGGAGAAACATGAAGATTCCAAGTTGATACCAGTGCGCTTGATTGACTTGCCCTCTTCTTTGTTGATCGTGATACTGAATGCCAGTCTGACCGGAAACTGTAGGCGCTTGAAACTGAAGGCCATGTCTTTCAAAATGAGTGGAATGTGGAAGATGAATACATCGCCTTCTTTTCCCTTCCTGGCTAACACTATTGCTTCAATTACGTTGGGCAGCAATTTTTTAACGCACAACAATGTGCGATTACACAGCCTAGGTGGGTTGAGCGTGCGACATAACATTCAGTCAAAAGTGATGTGGTGGCATTCACAGAGGGTCGATTGAGTTGAGAAATTCTGTTGGATAATTTACAGCTTCATCAGCATCCACCACTGTATTGATTGAGTTGTACTCAGTAACTGTGCCCGGAAGCATATCCTGAATCTGATTATTAATAGCAACAATTTGGAAACTTCTGTAATTCTACCCTATACACCTCGCCTTCACCTCCCATACTCCTTTGCCTTTAGCCTCTCATACACCTTAGCCTCCCATAGGCCCACTCTTTGCCAAGTCTCCACAAACAATTTTTGACTTTTATATATATAATAGCTTAACTACCCGGCATTGCCCGGGATTTTAATTCTCAGATCTTTTACATCTCTGATTGGTAAGTTTCACTTCATTTTCTCCAGCAGTTTCATTGCTTTGTTTTTTTAGCAGCACAAATTCGCAGATCAGTAAGTCTCACTTGAATTTCTTCAGTAGTTTCATTTCTTTGTTGTTCAGCAGCACTAATTCACTTAACAGCAAGTCGTGTTTCAGTTTCTTCAGCAGTTTCATTGCTTTGTTTTTTAGCAACACAAATACTCTGATTAGTGAGTCTTGCTTCAGGTTTTTCAGCACTTTCATTGTTCTGTCTCAAAGCATTTGGAATTCTATCAGCTTCATGGTCTTGAGCTCTTCCTTCTTCAGAACGTTGATCATGTTTCAGCTTTCGATGTTTTGTTTTGATTTGGGTTGGATTAAATACTGCTCTCTTTTTTCAGGGTATTTCTGTAAAAATGTATTCGTGGGATTGAAGCATTAATGAAAGGAGAGAATACAGAAGAAAGAAGTCTTTTATTTTTACATAGAACTTGATTCAAATAAACTTTTTCAACTATGTCATCTTCAAATTGTAGCAACATTACATTTGATGTCATGAGGGTGAAGTACCTTTCCTTTACAAAATGCTGTGATAGAAATTAATAAGGTGTTGATCATGTTTCCACTTCGATGCACGATGATGAGCACTTTCTACAAATGACCTGTAGATGGCAGTGTAACACCACAAAACATAAACAAACAAAGACAAAAAAACCAAAAGATGAATTATCTCGGGAACAAAATAACCTATCGAGCCAGAAATAGTTGCATTAATTTGGCTATGAAATAAAGAATTTTTCATGCAAAATTGATGACGCCAGACCTCACCGTTCATGAAGGGTTATGTCCCCAAGAATGCCACACACATACCCACAAACAAACACAACTTTGTTTTATATGTTCATGTGTACAAATGAAATGTGTGCTTCAGGCCTGTTCATTTCCCCATATATGTGCACCATGAACAGAGGCCAAAACATAAGGAAATTACTTTAGGAACTTTAGGAACATACAAGGGTAGCACATATATATATATATATATATATATATATATATATATATATATATATATATATATATATATGTGAAAACATGGAGCATGAGGTCAGCAGGTACCAAAAAATGACAAAATCGAATCCAATATGCAGAACAAGTTTAATTCATGGTAAAAGAAGTTTTAGGCAAAAAGACACACAGCAAAACAAAACAGGACGCCAGGGCAGTGTCCTGAACGACGCGTTTCGCGCTCCTCCGAGCGCTTGATCACGTTAGAGAGACGTGGAAACAATCACAATACATATTGCAAGTTAGTCCTTTTCCCATGTTGCCTTATTCCACATACTGACAACTTTGTCACAAAACCATGGCGGCCATATTGGAATGTGGCAGAGCCCTGCATTGGCCATTACCAAACAGATTTAAAAGAACCAAAATAATGCAGAATGTAATGAAATGCATCACGAAACATGCAGGATAATCATCCTAATTAAATAAAAGGGACACATAATGAGAAAGGTGTCAACAGATCTCACTAGTAGAGAAAAACACACCAATCCACAACCATAGTATAAAGTGTAAGTGCATTCCTATGTCAACATATGAACAAGGTACATGAAGATGCAGCAAATAGCTGAAAGATAAAGTGCAAGTGCATATCTAGCTAAGCATGACAACATGATATGAATATTCAATGGGGAAACCAGCAAGGACGGAATAATACTGTCTAGTGTGGAATCTCAAATGACAGTTGTAGACAGTCAATATATGCAACCCTTAAAATAAAAAACATGTTTCAAGCGAAAACCATAAGGTGCAAATCGCAGAACTTCGTAAAAACATCAGCCCAGGGCTACAGTATAAAGTGCATTCCTAACGTAAACATATGAGCAAGGTTTAAAATGCATTTCTTATGCAAACATATGAGCAAGGTACATGGAGATGCAGCAAATGGCTACAAGATAAAAGTGCAAGTTTATATCTGGCTCAACATGGCAACATAGTAACAATATATAAGGACAGAGTAATGCTGTCAAATGTGGAAACTCTATTGACAGTTACAGGCAGTTAATATTTACAATCCTTCGAATAAAAACATGTTTCTAGCAAGACCCATAAAGCGCAAATAGTAGGACTTCATGAAGACATTAGCCCAAGTCTGTAATATAAATATAAATATATGTATATATATATAATCTTTTGAATTTTCATATTCTGTCAGTGAACAAAAAAACCTGGCCTAGATATGTCAGTGAACACAAACAAGGGGCCCAGATATGTTATGCCATCAGAGATGTCATCAATGACATTTGTGATGTCATCTTTGATGTCCTGGTTGTTCGTCTAACCAGTGGATGGTGGTGGCGTGAGTTATGGTTGCTTAGCTTACCATAACTTGCACAACTCTGGGATTTTTCAGTTTTACTTGTAACCATAAAGTCCCTTTAACTGCGTTTTTTATCTGAATTTCATAGGTTTTTATTAGTGCAACTTAACTATAACATCCCTTTAACAAAGTTTATTCAATGAATTTCATAGGTTTTATTAGTGCATCTTAACCATAACGTCTCTTTAACAAAGTTCTTTCAATGAATTTCATAGGTTTTTACCAGTGCACCCTTAATTTACTACAGGTTCCTTACATTATGCTCACCCCAATGTAGCAGCACTAGAGCCCATGGACAATACGAAAGTATGAAACTCTGCAGACATCAGGTAGCATCCACAAAGCCCAAAAGCATAGGAGACAACAGAACATGTTGTACCCTTCAAGCAGCAAACACATATACATAAAACAACATTACTTATATTTACTACACCTAAATATACCTTTTTGTACAAATCCTAATTTCAAAATATACAAATATTTTTTTCATTTAGCACACAATATAATGGTATGCACCAAGCACAGACCATAACTGTACACTTCATATTACCACTTCAAAACAACTCATCATATAGACTCACTCACACCAGGGGCTCCTTCCAAAACAACCTCTTACCAAATAGGAAGTACACTTTATTTATTTCTGTTATTACCATTCTTTATGTAAACATTTCCTATAAGCGAAACACACTATTTTTTTATTTTGAAAGAAATGGCAAACACACTTGAGTGGTTGGAAGAAAACTTCCCTAAAGAAGAAATGAGTTATGATGACATTTATAATGGTAAACAATACATCTTTTAATATAGACAAATAAAGTAATTTATACAGAGCTCATTGAAATAATAACATCTTCTTTTCTTAAAACACATACTTTACATGAAGAAACAACATCCCAATTGAATTATGGAGAATCCAAAGAATCAGAAAGACAATCTCTATCCCCGAATTATGATCTTGTCCGCAACATTGGATGAATTTAGTAATGCATTTAAGGACATTTTAAATTATGTTAAACATCATGTTATTTGAAAAGATGATTATCACTGTCCTTCTTGTACCTGTCTCCCTTCCCCCCAGCAATCACCCTCATCAAATTCCCATAGTATAAATGAAAAACGCTTTGTGAAACCTCACTCTGTCCCCTCCCTAATCATCATTGCATAGACATTCCAAATTCTTCTATTTATGTTTCCCATTCCGATATCCCATCCCTTTCAGAACTAAATGTGTTTTTATACTATATATATGTTGTATATGGTTCTGTCATCATTTTTATTTTTTAAAACACCAATTAGTAGTTCATGGACAATTGGGTTTATGGGTATTGGTGGAAATGAATGCTTATCTGTTCATAATTGATAGTTAGCAAGTTGATGAATTTATCTTTGGCAACACACTTTTTGGGTAATATTTTCTTGGACGTTAGTAATGTTTTTGTGCCGCAAGACAGGTTTCTCTCCATGTTTACCATGGCGGTATACTCTCTCACTTACGTGTCTTTCCTTTGGCCACATTTTTTGCATGTTGTTTTATGTCTGATGGATGTACACAATTTTGCCATCCCAGGGGTATATTCTTAGGGTGTTTTTGTGGGCACAGAGGATTTGCCCATGGTCATCATTCAATGACAACTGAGATGTGGCTTGATCGTGTGGACTGCACAGGGTCAGTATTTTACGTAAAGTAGGATTGCACCAGCTGGGTACATGCAGCCTCTCCACGTGTCCATTGGCCAGCCCTTCACACGGGTCATGCCTTTGGGTGCGGTCAGTGGCCCACCAACATGTCCACTGGGATGTCACGCCATGTGACATTATGCAGACCACATGCTGCCACAGCGATCCTTCACACAACTGGTGGTCCATATAGCTAGCGGTGACATCCGGAATATATAACTGTGGTGTGCGCCTTGGAAAGTTTGTATACACTTCAGTTATGTTGCCCTGGGCATCGCACATAACATGAACATTGATTGAGTGCCAATGTTTGCGGTTGCGGTATATGTGCTCTGTCAATCTGGGGGGGCGTAGCGCAACATGGGTGCAAACTATTGCACCAAGCACTCGTGGGAAGCGTGACACAGCATAGAAGTCTTGCCTTTCTGCTGATGTTCTCGGCATGCAGATGTGGCGGTGCATAGAAGATTATGTAGTTATGCATGCATGCACCTGCTGTAGGCTGCGTGACTGTGTGGCCTGCTAGATGCTGCCTACTATGGCAGTGGTCCGCTTGAAGGATCCAGTTGCCATGAAATGTAAGGCAGTGAGCACTTTTTGTAGGGTGCTAAGGACCTGGGAGCACATGGCGGGTGATGTTAGCCCATCTTCCCAATCCCTGACCAGATCTAGAATGATATGGGGGGGGACATGTACCTGCCATTGACCTGGTCATTCGGCATCCCGAAGAGGCTGGTACGTATGTTGAAGATCTGGCCCTTGGCCATCCTCCTCCTGTGGTGTCCATGCACGATCGCTCTGACAAATGTTGGATCTATCATAGCTGGATACATTTCGTTTGGTGTGTATTGCATGCTTTATAGATGCGCGTTTACAATTGCGCCTGCTATCAGGTGGCAGGAGTGTACCAGGATTTGCGTGAACTTTTTCTCATCCCGACGTTCAGAGTTCGAAATCCATGAATACATGTTTATTTGCACAGGTATGGGTGTGCGATTGCTTGCCCGTGGACTGTCCCTCAAAACGCCCACATTTTCGCATGTTATTCCTCATTCTGCATGTTCAACCGCTATTTTGCTCACTGCGTAGGCCCAGCCCACACTCTGCTTGGAGACTCATGCAAGGCGTTCCTCCACTTGCAGCGATGTACCATGCCAACGCAAAATCCATGCAAGTCCAGAAAAAGTACTGCACATTCGATTCCATGAATCGCGCCCTTAAAACTAACTCAAAAATTTCCTGTGCAATACAATTGATCATTTTAGTTATAAGCAGCTATTGAAGACTAGTCAGTAGAAAGCCATTCCACTATCCATTTCCTACATGTAATTGCTCCATCCACTGACCAAATATAAAGAATTGCAATTAAAAAATGCACCCCAAACCAATGCCAGGAATGTAATACCATTATTTACAATGTAAAGTCAGAACAGGTAAGAGACAAATTAGCTAGAAAGGTGACAACGAGATCTGGCGCTACTACTCTCATTTTTGCAGATAATGGGCAGGCTTCTGCCTGGTAAAGGGTACTGTATCTAGCAACCCCAGAGCCCCATGGGAAGCTGGTTAAACACTACTCCCCAGCTAGTTCTATGTTAGATCAAGACCCCTTCTCTGCTCAAGCTGCCACTGGTAGGTATACGAAAGGTGGAAATAAATGCCAACAAGACCTGTTTCATCACGATAGCACAAAATGGCATAGCATGTCTCACTCACACATGCTGGTACCCAGATTCAAATTCCCATCCCAATTGCTACTTTATCAATTTTCTTTTTTTTAGAGTGAGAGGACCGAACATCTAATGCCTCGCCTGCATCTTGCACTTGCCCTTAGAGATGATCACTTGTTCTCAGCTGCATTAACGCCCAGTTGCAGCTCGGACTGCAGAACCACTTCTCTGCTCCAGGTAACAAATTGCTTTCTAGTCGGTTTGCCCACTGCTGCACAGACTACGAAACCGGATTCCCACTCGTTGTCCCTTCTGCAACAATTCATCAGCCTCTAGCCTGATGAAGTTCTGGGGAGGGCCAAGGCGTGGGAATTACTGCTGAAAGTGAACTGGGCTCGGAATAGACTATCTTACTTTCGGTTTAGCACTATCTCTGTGATCCCTGAGCCCGGGGTTGCACAGGCAGTGCAAGGAGTCCCCCATCCTCTCCCCTTCCCCTCTGACCTTAAATTGGTAACAAATACTACTTAGGGGCAATGAGATCACTCCCCCTTCCCTTCCCCTCCCCCCTACCTCAAATCCTACACCGTAACTCCTTTCACCTACCCCCTCCTCTACCCTCCCCCACCCTCTCCCCCCCTTGTAAATAATTCTACCTATTGTTCTAATGACCTGTTCATGTTTGTAAATATGCTTCTCTCACTTTTGTACCTTTTGTTATATTGTAAGGTGCTTTGGCTTAAAGCGCTATATCAATTCAATAAACATAAACATAAGGGGTCGCAAGGGAGACTCCAGGGGTCACAGCGGTGACCTCTGGTGACCTCAAATTGATGCACAGGACCAAAGTGGAAGCTGGATCAATCGGGAATTGCCTGACCTTAACACTGGGCCTGCCTGCCATACCCGGCAAATCCAGCCTCCTGCCACAGCCTCCTTCATTGCTCTTAGCACACTGGGGCCAACCCTCGAGGAACTAATAGTTTTAAAATAAAGACCTTCGAAGAGAGCGGTGGTCATGGTCTCTATGGACACTATGGAAGCTGGAGCTCCAAGTGGAGTATTTCTTCCATTACCATGGCAAGGACAGGCATAAGCCAGAATGCAGGAGTCTGATGGGAGGGGGAGGACAGCCATCAGTGGGGAAAGTGTAAGGCAGGGGAGCATGGTTGTGGTGTTGGTGGTGGTCGAGAGCTAGGGAGGGGCAGTAGGAGGCCAGACCAGGAGACATGGGCAGTGCAGGGAGTGCTCAGCTTGCTCAGAACACAGGCTTGGGTTGTTAGTTTCAAACCATGAACCAAGCAAGCTGATTGGCACGAGCACCCACTAATGTGTTTTATTGGGAATTAGATCTTGAGTTGTACATATTTGGATTGTCTAAAGAGAGGAAATATGCTGGAATATGGATTTGAAGATCTTTTGTTCCTTTGTAAATTATAGAATGAACATGTAAGATCCACCAATCAGAGAATGGAACTATTGCCCAACAAATCGCGTTTGTTTAATCCAGTGCTCGGACTTATGTGCATCCATTAAAGGCACAGACATAGTCAACATTATTGTATTTCATCTAATGGAGGAAGCAGAGCTGTACATAAGAGAATGGTTCTGAAAAAGGTTTGGGGTTTTATTTTCCTTTTTTGGTATATGCTGCTCCCTGTGAGATTATTTCTCTCTCCTCTCCTCTCTCGTTCATGCAATGGTGACAGTTTGGACCTGGGGAGAAGGGGGAGGTCTGTGCCACTCAGGACACAGTCTGTCTTTGGAATTGGAAGTCACAAGGTATTATATCTGATTATGCGACTGCTATGGTAGAGGCACATGAGGAAAGAGGCATAAGGATATTTTGGCACAAAGCTAGAGATGCTCTGCTTGAATCTGCAGCGTAAAAGAAAGAAGACTGGTGAAGAGTATGTCAAGTTCTTTGCTGAGGAGAGGGTTGGAGGTGCCCCTTAGGAAGGTGGCCAGTGGAAGGGAGAGAAGGTAGGATGGAAACCCCAAAGAAGAGGATGACAGCGCTACTACCGCCAGCACGATAAGCCCGGTGGTAATAGTGCCAAAAATCATAAGATAAATCTTGCCAAACCCATGATTTGGTGGAGACTTAAATGCGGCGGTAATAGCATTACCGCCGCATTTAAGGGTTAACGGCGAACTCGTTATGAGGCAGTAAGTGATGAATCATCTGAACCATTTGCATGCAGTATCAGATATAAAGTTTGTAGACAAAGACGTTTGTAGGCAAAGGCAACTACATATGAGTTAAAATATGACTTGAACTATGCACTAATGACTCCATTTGACCATCACTATCCTGCTTGCACATTCACATCTTCCTGTCCACTTCATCAGCCGTGGATCACCTCTGAAATTCAAATCCCATAAACCAACTTGTGGCATGACCTATCATAATAGGGCAAATTACAGACAGATACCCTTCCCCTGGCATAAAACAATGCTTTACAATGCTTTACTGCCCTAACCTCTGCATTGAACTCTGCCAAATACTCCTACTTTATAAAACTAACCCCCTCCATTCGCATTCACACCGACACACGTTCCTCTACTTTCCAATATTTGTTCACACCTCCCTAGCCAATATACATAACCTCTATTCACCTCTATCACCATTGTGTTAATGACTTTGCTCACTACCTTTTCTCTAAAATTAACGATGGCTTCTTCCCATCTCTTTTATGAAATTAGCACCCATCCTACGAAGTGCCAAACCATTGTGTGACCCTATCAACTCCTTTGATCCTCAAATGCTCAAAGATTTCGGTCTCATCAATAGGTGGGCAGTAAAATGCAGCGGTGACACTATTACTGCCACATTTACCACTCTGTTCAATCTCGAGTTGGGTGGAAAGTGGGAGTTTTACCTCCAGCTTTTTGATGGAGGAAAAAATCTCCCTTTTCTGCCTGTTTTCGGCTCTAATAGTGCCAAGAAACCCCCATTAGGTCCAGTTGACCCAATGGGAATGGGGATTTAACTCCCCACCACAACTCGGCATCTGGTGCAAATTGCAGTAACGCTAAGAGCTTTGGGTGGTATCCCGTCTCAATTAGCGCTGGGATACCGCACAACTCCTGATCATGCTCTTAGGGCCTCATCAAGACATGGGGGGAGCAGTAAAATGCAGCTGTAATGCTATTACTGCTGCATTTACTGCTCCACCCAATCTCGAGTTGTGCAGAAAGTGGGAGTTCTACCTCCAGCTTTTTGCTGGAGTTAAAAATCTCCCCGTTCTGCTTGTTTTCAGTGATATTAGCCGATGGATCCAATAGGAAATTGCGCCAGACCAAATTGCGGTAATGCTGATAGTGTTGAGTGGTATCCCCATGCAATTAGTGCCGGGATACCGCTCAAGTCACGATGAGGCCCTTAGTCTCAAATACTCTCATCCCTGCCTCCTTCAAACCTGCAGATATCTTACTCCTATGGAAGAAACCCTCTGCTGACCGAAACATCCCAGCAAACTTTTACTTAGTTTCTCTTCTTCTCCATTATTCAAAAGTCCTTGAATAGGTGGCTTTCATCCTTGAGGATAATGACTTTGGCAAGCCACGTCAAGCTGGCTTCCGTAGTAAACTCTCCAACAAGACTGCTCTCATGAATTTCTCCAACATTCGCCCTAATGCTCACCACTCCAAACGCCACTCTATACTCATCCTTTTGGATCTCTCTGACACTTTCAACACTGTCCACCATTCCACCTCACTCTCCAGGGCCTTGTGTTTTGCAATGACACTGAAATATTGCTCTCCTTTGCCTCCTTCGCCCTAGCCATCGCAGAATGGATTACAAACAGTCTCACTGCAATTTGTCACTGGTTAGCTCTCTGCTGCCTCATGCTGAATGGAAACCATCTTTCTGGCTTTCAATATAATCCCTGCCTCCCCTCTCCTACCTCCATCCCGCCGACCTTCTTGGTCCTTCACACAAGCCTCACTATCTTGGACTCCTCTTTGATAGCGACTTACATCTGCAACAAGTCATCATTATCACTACCTCTTCTGCTAATATGAACTTCTTCCACTCTGAAAATCATCTTTTTCTCACTAACCACTTTACAAAATCTATAATCCCCACTCTCATTCTCTGCAAACTTGACTATTGCTAAAGCCTACTCCTTGGCCTTCACCTATACTCCTTCCTCACTCTAGACAAAGTCCTCAAATATGCTAACTGCCCTCTCTATAACCTACCCAGCTCCTCCCCCTCTTCTACCTATCGACAACATGCTGCTTGGCTCTCTATGCACAACCACACTCTTTTTAAGTTCCTTCCCCTAGTGTACATTATATCAGTGGTCTCCCTCGTCAGTGCCGGTCTGATTGCATCTCAGTTTACTCACCATTTTGTTCCATCTGACCCCTTGTGCACTCAACCTCACAGTCTCAAACCGTCCCTGTACCTGCTCTTGACAATCAAAGCCAGAGTGTGGATCTCTTCAAATCTCAGCTTAAACTTCACTTACTTGCTAAAGGGGGAGCTCCCACTGCCCTTTCCCCCATCCTCCCTACCTGTCCCCTCCTTCCCTAATGCCTCCAATGATGCTTAATAATATACTGTTGTATATTTAAGTAGCACTTCCGTTTGAAGCACTTGTCCGCTAGGCAAATTGTACCTTTGCAAGTCCCCAAGCCAGCCCTGTTCTTAAAATAAATACACATTCAAATACACATTTGTGTTGTTGGCATATGTGGCATCATTAGCAGAGCATGGAGCTAGCTGATTTATGTGTTTTTTTTAAGATGGAGAGGTTATAGTTTCTTTACGAATGTTTACATGGACATGTGTGGCATTTTGTTTGGAGGTGACACCAATCTGTTTCTTTATCAAAGATTTTATTCACTGAATTTGAATCTTTTTTTTAAGGTTTTCTTAACCATGAGGTGCAAAGTGTGCTTGTTGCCTTGGGCATAGCCTTTGGCCATAAATGAGGCCTTCAAGCTTACCCATATTATCCAATGGGCACTCCTAATTGCCTCTTTGCTGGAGTCATGACCATTCCCTAGGCACCCACCAAACTGCCAATAGTGGGCAATCGACATGGCCATGGACAGTGGTTAATGTTACCAGAACATGTCCTTGGCTAAGCACCAGGCATCCCGAAAGCACTTGGTGTAGCCACTGGACATGGTCTGTGGAATAAGGTTGTGGCTCCTATGTCCTAGCTATGGCCAAGGGGCTCGCTGAACCACTCAAATTGGACATAGGGCATGGCCATGGCCAATGGCCACTGTGTCACATAGCGATATAGATCCCTAAAAATTGGTATGTGGGTGGTTGAAAGTAGCATGTGAACCCACAGAGGATTTTGGTGTTTTTCCAAAATATCAAAACAACCGCTAGACAAATTTGCATGAAACCACAAAATGATTATGAGTTAAACTATAATAGAGTTCTTCACAAAGGTTTGGTGCAGAACATTCCATTGGTTTGGGCTGTAAGTGAGAGCAAATATTAGGTTATGAAAAACTGCTTGGGAAGCATACATTTTTGAGACCCATGATAAATATACTGATTCTTGAGGTAAAATCATGAAACCTTTCAGAATAATTCAGAGCCAAGCCCACGTTGGTCTACAAAGGTTTTGTGAAGATTTGCTTAATTGTGACCAAGATGCAGGCCCTGATTCATGGAATTATCTGCGCGGGAAATAGGGGACATGCATGCGCAACTGCGTGCAAATCCACTTTTGTCAATTCATGCATGGTACTTTTCCTGTACTTGCGTGTATTTCGTGATGGTCTGGCATGTCGCTGCGAGCGGAGGAACGCCTGGCACGAGACTCTAAGCAGAGTGTGGGCCGTGCCTACGCAGCTAGCAAAATAGGGGGAGGAACATGCAGAATGAGGAATTACATGTGAAAATGTGGGCGTGTTGAGGGACAGTCCACGCCACCTGATATCAGCTGTAAACGTCAACGTGCATCTATAAAGTATGCAATACACACCAAATGAAACATATCCAGCCACAATGAATCCAGCATTTGTCGGAGCGATGGTGCATGGACACCACAGGAGGAGGAGGATTGCCAGGGCTTGCATCTTCAACCCACGTACCACCCTCTTCAGGATACTGGATAACCAGGTCTATGGCAGGTCCAGGTCCCCTCTCCCCATATCATCCTAGACATGGTAAGGGAGTGGGAAGATGGGCTAAAATCACCAATCATTTGCTATCAGTCCCTTAGTGCACTAGAAAAAGTGCTCACAGCCTTACATTTCCTGGCAACTGGATCTTTCCAGCATGCAACTGCCATAGTAGGTGGCATCTCCCAGGCCACACAGTCCTGCTGCCTACACCAGGTGCTTGCGTGCCAAACTGCACGACCTTCTGTGCACTGCAGCCTTTAAATGCCAAGAACACTGGCAGAAAGGCAAATAGTCATGCAGGGCTTTTATGCTTTGGCGTTCTTTCCACGAGTGCTTGGTGCAATAAATTGCACCCATATTGCGCTAGGTCCCCCCAGATCAACTGAGCACATATACTGCAACTGCAAACATTGGCACTCAATCAATGTTCAGGTTGTGTGCGATGCCAAGGGCATCATAAATGAAGTGTATGCCAACTATTCTGGAAGCACATATGATAGTTATATATTCCAGATGTCACCACTACACCGGAACCTGCTAGCTGGCAAGAATGGGAACGCATAGCTCGTTGGTGAATGTGAACGGACACCCACATGCATGCACGTTGCACACTTACCAAAAGACACTGGCAACAAATGATAATGATAACCATGCATACATTTACAGGGGGTAGTGCCTACCCGCTGAGCACATTTATGATGACGCCCATACGGAAACTGACAACACCACCTGAGGTAAGGTACAATACCTCCCATGTAGCGACTAGGGGCATAGTAGAGTGCACATTTGGAGTTCAAATTTCCACTCCCTTGACCACTCCGGTGGTGTGTTGCTATATGCACCACCAGTTGTGTGCAGGATCGTTGTGGCAGCATGTGTCCTGCACAATGTCGCCACATGGCATGGTGTCCCAGTGCACATGCTGGTGAGCCACTACCCACAAAAACAGGCATGACCCTTGCGCATGGCTGGCCAAACGGCACATGGAGAGGCTGCATGTAACCACCTGGTGCAATCCTACGTTGCCTAAAATCCTGCCCCTGTGGAGTGCACATGATCCAGCCATTCAATGATGACCATGGGCCAATCCACCGGGCACACAAAAAACCCTGAGAATGTGCCCCTGGGAGTGCAAAATTGTGTGCATCCATTAGACATAAACCAACATGCACAAAGTGTGGCCAAATGAAAGACACATGAGTGGGAGTATACCAACACCACTACGGTAAGCATGGAGTGAAACTACTCCTGATGCACAAAAACATCACTAATGTCCAAGAAATGATCACCCAGAATATGTTTGCCACAGATAAATTCATCAACTTGACAAATATCAATGATGAGCAACCTGGCATTTGTGGACTCCAAAAGTATAATTTTACACCAATCCCCTTAACGCAAATGCAATAGGCGTGTACACCTGTATGAGAATGTGCATGAAAGGCACAAATGTATTCTTGTTGCTAATGCAGTGGTGTCAGGATCCACATGTGACATACATGCAGACAGTATGGAGACAATTCACCGCAAATAAAAACAAACACACTGAACATGACACAATTGACAATTGAGAAAAAGTGATTGACACACCCAAATGGACAAAGGCAGAGATGCAGCACATAACGTAGACATTCCATAGCAAAATCAACAGTGAGTTATGACCATAAGCAGCATGGCATTGCACCATTCACCCACACAGTCACAGTAAATAACAGTGTACATGTACTAAACCAAAAACAACAGATCACAATAGATGAACTACCAGACGACTGTCACATGGACAACAACTGTACTGCATGAGACCACAAGTAGTAAGGCACAGTACTATCTAGAAGCCAATTAGCCCATGCAAGGAAAGCCCTGGACCCACGATCCGTGTTACACAACAAAAAGCACGTACACTGGCCAACCCATTCCCTGATCACAATACTGCGCACAATACAAGATAGGCGCCATAAAGTGCAAACTCACTATCGATATCCAACTGATAGAGGATCTTATAATAAAAGCTTCATCCTCAAAGGCAGCCGGCCCAAATGGTTTAACCTATCAGGTTCTAAAATGCAACCCTAAAACCTGGGCGAACCTACTCTGCCATCTATATAATGAAATTGTACAAACCCATACATTTCCGTCCTCATGGAAACAAGCCATCATCATTCCATTCTACAAGGGTGGCGATCGGTCTCAACCTGAAAACTATAGACCAATCGCCCTACATGATATTGAAATCAAGATATTCATAAGGATTTTGTTGCTGGAGCTGGAAGACTGGCCCAAAAATTCAAAAATATTATCCAAATTTCAAACAGCCTTTCGAAGAGGGATTTCCACAGCAATAAATGGCCTGACACTGAACCTCCTGGCTGAACACTCAAAAGAGGTGGGAGATGGACCATTATTTCGAGCTTGGATAGACTTCACTTGAGCCTTTGACTTGGTGATAAGGGAATGTCTTTGGGACAAATGAGGGACTGGGGTGTCCCGAGGGGTCTACTAGCCATATTAATGGAACTGCATAAAGACACCTCATTGATGGTCCGACTTGATGAGGCAGGCCACCTGACAGAATCAATTAATGTCGAGAAAGGGGTTAGACAAGGCTGTTTGGGTGCACCCTTTTTCTTCAACTTATATCTTGCAGAATTGGGACACTTTTTGCAGTCCTAGAGTCCAAAGCTAAATACAACCAAGGTGCATTGGCTCTCTTACGCCGATGACATTGTCTTAATTGACAAGACTCTCGTTGGGCTGCAACATTTGTTGAATGGTTTAAGTAAATACGCCAAAATAAATGGTCTTCTAATTAATCCCAAGAGGTTTTTGGAGGGAGAAGCTATCCCAAGAGTAGAGGAGACACTATACTTGGGTTATGTAATCTATGCCTCTCCAGTAATCAGTAAAATTGAACAGGAAATAAGGGTCAAAGTAGAGAAAGTAGTCCCACAGATGAAGAAGATTCTGCGAGAACGCTGTACATTTTCCATCATTCCCCTCCTGAAGCTCTATGTTGCAAAAATAGTTTCAACAATTCTGTTCGGTCTGGAGTCAAGACCAGTAACTTGGGACCTGGATTGGCAAAAAGGGGAAGGGTAGATCTGGAAAATATCTTTAGGTCTGCCCCTGAACCTCCCTATGTCAGCCCTCAGTTTCGAATTGGGCCTAAAATCGTTGGAATCACTGGCAGAGTGGAGGCTTTTTTTACTTTACAGGCTGATAATAAACCCGCAAGAAAACTCCTTGTATGAGGATATTAATTATTATTTACAAACTCAGAAATCGAAGCTCCTTATACACCTGGAGCACAAAGTCTCAACGGTCTTGAGTGAAGCTGATTCATCTATTGATGCTTTGAAGACCAATCCCATGAAAGCAAAAAAAGATATTGAAACATGGGAGTGGATCAAAATTGGAGAGCAAATGCAGCACATTAAACCCCAGAACACCTTTTTAGTGGTGGACAAAAAACTAGGCCAGTTGCCAAACTACTTAATGAAACACCCAAGCTGGGAATCCAGAGACACTTGCGTTTTGGTTTTTAATTTGCTATATATTTCCGGGCCAATTTTACTTAAGGGAGAGTCTACACTGACCCCAATCCCTAAATTGATGTTATCAAAGTGTATATGTGCAGTTTTTCTAAGTGCACCTCCAGTAAAAAGGCCAGCTAAAGTCATGCCAGTGTCAGGAGCAGTACTCAGGGCTTTGTATAATGTACATTGTTTTACACACCAGTTTGCTCTTAGTTCAAGGCGGAGTGCTTCCACAGGAACCGACCAGGTACACCCAGTATTGTTCTGAGTATTTCACCCTCCAATTTCTCCAAGCTTCCCATATGATGTTCAGCGAGGAGTTCCAGCTCATATAGCAGGCCTGGTGTTATACTGGAAGTGTAAATGGTAAGGAAAGATATCTTCTAATGGCCCCCCATTTTTTCAAAGCTTTCCCACTAATATGTTCCTTGTAAGCTGTTTGGGTGGAGGTAGTATATATCGGGAAACCCAAATATATATATTTCTCTACTATCTCGAGTTGAGTTTCGCCCAGTTTCCATACAAAATATGTTTTGCATCTACTTCTTCGTCCCAGTATCATTACTTTGGTCTTTCAAGCATTCACGGCAAGCTGGTAGGCTGTGGCGTAACGCTGGAGAGCATCGATAATTCCTTGGAGTCCGATTTGCGCATGACCCATGAGACTGTTTCGTCCGCATACATCAACCACAGAGCCGGCATTATTTGAATTTTAGGTGGAAAATTGCACATTGTTCTCAGGGCTTCGTCTCGGTCATAGAGGTAGAGGTTATGTAGTAAGGGTGCCAGACCACAGCCATGTTTGAGGCCAATATTTACTTTTAAATCAGCAGAGGTATTCCCCTCTTGATTTAACCGAATAGACACACTAGTACCATCGTATAAAGCCACGTTTTGCCCAGAAAAACGAAGGTGAAATGGTATCGAAGGCTCTAGAAAAGTCCACATAGCACAGATATAAGTTCCTATTTGTTGTGGTCATCTCAGAAGCAAAATATTGCAAAACACATGTACTCAATACTGTGCTATGGGACTTCCTAAATCCTGCCTGATATTTATTTAACCGATGGTTTGAATCTGCTTAAAAATGTAGTCTTCACAATAATAGTGAGGCAAATATCTTTGAGCAAGAATCTAGCATCACTAGCATTCTGAAGTTAGAGAGGTCTAACCGATCACTTTTTTTGTGAATTGGTATCAATACAGATTTTGTCCAGCTTTTTGGGAGGGTACATGTGCGTATGATTTCTCTAAAGCTACATTCCAAAACCTGAGCCCAATAATCCGGGTTTCTTTTATACACTGTGTTAGGAACCCTGTCATGTCTAGGGGCTCAAGATGAATGCATACCCTTTATATTGAACTTTATATATAAAGTGTCAAATGCCACTTTAGTTTGCCCTCTGCCGGTTTAATCAAAGGCTCTACCTGCAATTTGTCATAGCAGAAAAGGCATTTAATGTATGTGAACCATGTAATTTTGGCAATGGGGTTTAATTCTTCCGTCCCCGCTCCACCATACCTCTATGGTAGTGCATGCACAATTTGCCACTATCAATAGCATGTAATAGTTTAAACATGTTTTTCCAATTTTCCAAGTTGCACCATGTATGCTAGTCTTATGTTGGTGAATCCAGTTTTTGTACTTGGTCATGAGCAGGGTCGGGGCAGCTGCTTGTTACGCATATGATATATTTGAATTTCTTTTATGGTTGCTCATTCTCTATGCAATAGTTTTTTCTTATCACAAATGGCCAAATCAAATGGGCCTCTGGGAGGGCGATTCCTAGGCATTGTCCTGCACCGTGGTTTCTCTGAGGCCAGCAATAGTGTCATGACTGTGTTCATGTATCAATCATAGTATGCCAGTAGGTTTACCATCCCTTCATGGTCCTGTAGCACATGCAACTCTAATCTGTCCATATTTACTTTGGACCATTAGAGTCTGTTACACTGACGGTTAACACAAATTCCCCGGCATACAACATTTTCTCTGGACATGCCAGTTCCCAAATTGGAGGACCAACTCAGTAGGCTATGGTCACTAGGTGTGTAGGAAACATAAGAAACAGTACTGTAAGAGTGCCACAGATCATGGCTCACATACACATAATCCAGACAAGATAATGTGTTCTCATTCGACTAGGTAGTAGTTAATGGTGCACCACCTCTCTCTCTAGGATTTAGGCAGATTCAATCATGAGCATCCAAACAGATGCTCCAACCCGAGATTTTGTTGATTTTGTAGTTATATATGACTTGTGGGCTATCTGTTCCTCATGATGTAATTTGCAGTAGGTAGTTTCATTTAGGTCCCTGGCCCCAATTATAGGGCCATCGGGGTAGAGCTCAGACCAATGATACAGGATGGTGTCTATTTTTTCCGCAGCATGTGTGAAATTTCATTCCCTTGGGGATCTTACACATTTATAATGAGGGATCGTACACATTTATAATGAGTGTTCTTCTATTCTCGCATTCCGGATTATATATGCTCACTGGCTGTAAATAGCAAGAAGCTGTACCTGTAAGAAAATGAGTTAACACAAACGCTGATGTAGCTCCAATTGCTAAACCTCCCTTTGGCCTCCCTCTCGATCCACTTATAGCAGGCATGCACAGGACATTATAACCATCAATGAGAAAACCATTGGGTAGCAAAGTCTCTTGCAACATAAAAACGTCACTTGACAATAGCAGTGATAGACCAATCGGATTAGACAAGAAAGAGTTAAAGCCTTGGGTATTCCATGAGACCCATTTGGCATTTTGAAAGGTGCCCTTGGGGTCGGATCACAGTAACATTCCTGGGGATCCATTTATATATAGCTCTACAGGTGGTCATCTTGGGCCTTGTCGTCAGAATTGAAGCCAGCAAACTGGTTCTCTCATTTGGTAGGTTCGTTTTTAGTTTGTTTTGTCGATTGTCAACAAAATTAGTTAGTCTTGGCTCCTCATTACCCACATATTTAGTCTGTTTCCTACATACAGTGAGCTGAAAACCCATTCTTTGAAATGCTGAATAGTAAGTGCTTAATAGAGTTGTCACTGCTGATGAAACAAATTCAATAACGGCCCTGTTCGTTGGGCTATCAATTTTAGGGAGTTCCAAATGCACAATGACTTCTCTTTGGATGTTTCTGAGTTCTGGAATAGTATGAAATAAGTTCATGATGATTCCATGGTTCATGAATGGGCTCTGTGCACTGGCATTGAGTTCTATTTTTACCCATTTCTCTAATGGGAGAGTAGCATGTAGTGCAGTTCAATTTAGCTCTGTCCTCTTTGGCTCTCATCAGCGTGTTGGTATCCCAATCGGATATTAAGTTTCCTTGCGTGCCAGGCCTTGGATTTGTTTGATGTATGGTATTTTCCTTGCAAGTTGCTGTAATTTGACAAGGGATAAGCCAATGTGTATTAGGCGTGGCATCCCTGAATGGGCTATTAGTTGTTTCAACCACAGAGATGAATGATTATGGGCCTCATTACGAGGTTTGAGGTAGTCATGGCGCTGTTAGCGCCATGACTACCTCCAATGCCGGTACCGTGTCGGGTCCCGTTCAATGGGGACTTAACGGTCTATTCCGACCTTTGCAGGACCGGTAAATCCCCATTGGAAAAAGCCATTCCCCTTTCCCATTTCAGACCCCATAGGGCTCAATGGGAAAGTGCTAATAACGGTACCGCAAATTGCGGTACCGTTATTAGCTCTGAAGTCCCTTAACGGGTCCCTTCCATAACGCCTGGTAAAAGGGACCCGCTAAGGACCTCGTAGTAGGGCGGTAAGGGATTACCGGCACCCTTACCGGTGCCGGTAATCCCTTTCCACCCACCTCGTAATGAGGCCCTATGTCTCTTGTTATTGTTTTGAGACATTTAAACCCTCTTGAACCACTGAATCATTTGCTTCCCACAGTTTTGGGGTTGCACGTCCATTGGAGCTGGGCGACTGGATTTCCAATGTTGTTGTATTTGCCAGGCCATTAGTTTCTAGCCATTTATCAAGTGGACCGTGTAAATTCACTTCTCTAAAGGAGCCATCTTCTTGTAGGGAACTAGCCCTAGTAAGGCATGTTTTCACACAAGGTACTTTAGCTAGAATGGGTGAAGCATTTTTTGCCTGCAGCCATCTGCCAAGGGGGCCATATGATTTTTCTACTCTCTGGAGATCTGTTTCATGAGTAGGAGAAGTGTGGATTCTAGCTGTGCGCTGAGCATTACAAGTTGAGTGACTTTGTGGTATAATATTACCAGTTTTGACGGCTTCTATTTGGATGGTAGGAGCAGCTTCAGTTGCCTTATTTGGCGCCCGCTTAATGATAGGTAATACTGAGGTTAGTTTCTTTATATCAGAGCGCAGCTTCTATTTGACTGGCATTTTTTGTTTGGGCCCGCTCCTTTGTCATCTAGTTTTTGCCATGGCAATGTCACATTATATATTGTCTTAGTATCCATATCGTTAGCAATAGCCAATGATACGTTTTGTGAGGCAGTTGAGTTCATTTTACCGAAAATCGCCAAATTGCAGTTTTTTTTGTTTTTTTTTAATCAGAAGAAGTATGCTGCGTTTCAGAATTGGCAATAGGCTGTGTTACCAAATCAATCATAGGTGGCGGGTAAGATGAGGCCAGGTTCGCCTCAACAGTTGGCTGCTTAGCTAATGTTTCAATGTCAGGTCTGAGGGTTAGGCTCTGCTGGCTCTCTTGTACGAATACTACAGATTTCTTGACTTTCTTCATGCTATGTTTGAGCTCCAGCTGCTCAGTAGCCATATTAGTACACAGCACAAGGAGCACGTCCAATGAAGAGATTACTGCATTTAATGTGGGTCTAGGGATGGAATTTACCGTCCTACTGCTCTGTATTGTTGAACTACTGAATGATGAATTTTCGCTGTCAGTGCCTTGTTCAGCCTCGTCACTGTAAAGGCCCATCCCTGTCTTAGCACGTGCAATAGCAATAAATAAGACACACCCCAACGCGGAATGAGACTAAGAGGACAGGCTGCGAGATTTAGTCTTTCTTTATAAAGAATTGGCATCCAGAGAACTGTGCTGCCCGAGAGCGCTCTGGCAAACAATACACTTACAATTGATTATGAGGGCAGAAAGTGTCATAGATGATGTCAGACATAAATGTTGCAGATTTCATTATGATTGGACACAAGCTTTCGTTGTATAGGTGCATATAGGTGCTGCTCTTCTGTGGTTGGCTGTGGGGTTGGTGGGAGGGTGAGCGTCACGAGGTCCATCTGTCTGTGACCAAACGGGGTGAGTGTCAGGTCGCGGTGAGGCAGGGTGGCTGTTAACTAAGCTAACATGAGATACTACCATTAAACATGCACTAAACAATAGCCATACAGCTCCTTTGAGTAAATCATCATAAACCTATACATTGCATACACGTAATCACACCATTACTTATTGGGAATGATATGGGGTACCAGGTTAAGGTTCTTGGCCAGTGTAATAACATTGATCATGGGGTGGGTCTGAACTCATCAAAGAGACTGGGGATGTATTGACATTTGTTAGTTGCAGGATGCAATACACTGTGTCAGAGGTCTGATTTTAGCTAGGGGCACGCTGGGGTGGGCTTCATGGCAGGGTCACGTATCTGGTACATCAAGCGAAGACCACAAGGTTATACTAGCAGTAATTTTCCAACAGCGAGGGTAAGAGGGCACGGGCAGGTTTGTGGAGACGGATGAGCTACAAGGCCCTGTTCAGGCCAGTTCACACACGGGACAGTGATCTCAGAGGAAGAGTGAGATGTTACGTTTGTTTTTGTTGCAATTGCCTCCGGCTTGAGCGTGAGAATTGAGCTGCAAAGTTTTCAGACCCAGTGGGAAAAGGTGGGGGTCATGTGCGCGGTACGCGTGGCACTGCACAGGGGAGAGAAGCCTTTTTGTATTGTAGCAGTGAGTCCTAGTTCAAAAAGATGGAGTCGAGGGTGCACAAAATGGATGCCAAGTGTCTCTCGTAACAGCCCCATCTATGCCAATGCCAGCATAAGGCTGATGTTAACATAAGGGCAATGGAGGCGTCCCCCACCATTGGAAGAGAAAGTGGTCCACGCTGTACTGAATGTATGGCAGGGGGCCCAAACGACCCCTCACTCCCACACATCACTGAACAGTGAGCCATTTGAACTTGAGTAGGACAGCATTTGTTCTAGGTCCGGTGTATTGTATAATTGGGAATCAACAGTGTTATTTAGGAGCGTTGAGGAATTTGCAATTTTCCTGCAGTGTCCTAGTGAATTCCTTTTCAAATCCATACATAGGTTGAAGAGGGAATGGTTATTGTCAATACAAGGTGACAGTACCTGGTCTTCCTCCATGGATCAGATGCTTGTTGGTTTCTCACCGGGATTTAGAGTAGCCTGTGTGAATATAGCCGTGGTTGGGTCTGAGGAATTCGCTATGTTTTCCAAATGATGCAGTACGTTTGTTGTTGTTACCAATCCATCAATGGCTGTGCTGGGTATATGTGTCTCAGAGGGGGCGGGGGGGTGAATGCTGCCACATTACCCTGCATGTGTTATTGCACTGCAGAGTGTAGGTTTCATGACAGTATGGAAAAAACACCCCTCTTGTAATCTGTGTTTTTACTCTCCCAGTTGTTACAGGGTGTCAAAGTGCATGGGCAACCTCGGTCTCCCATGATTCGGCACTCCACCACAACTCTCCGCGCCTCTCTCTTTTGCAGGTAGGGGTAGTTCCAAGCAGCACAAACACACAGTGCTGCACCACTCGTATACACCTCAATCACCTCTTAGATTGAACTATCCCAGAACGCATGGCATGAAACACACAAGCAGACATGACAAAGTAATGAGAAACAGAGACAAAAGTAAAAAGCACACAAAACATAGCCACCAACTCAAGAGTGCAAGGTAATGCAGACTTCACTGCGGCTCAATTGCATTTGGTCAAATGTGCTTTAAATCAAAGGTAGCATTGACATGCACCCAGCAGCTGTCAACATGCCACTTTAATCCTAAGGATGCACCATGCATGACACAAGCATGGCAAATAATTTACCCTGCTCAATGTAGTGTGCCTGGTGTCTGTCGAAAACATAGCATCACAAACACATGCATCAATGGTGTCATGTGTGTGGATCATTCTTAGGACTGCACAACAAGGAAGGTGTACCCTGACCAAGAAATGCTAAATAGTGTCTTCTGTGTACCTGAATCAATATTAGTAAATCATTGTCTGGGATGCCATGTGTCAGGCAATACACTTGTGAAAAGTGCAAGGAAACACACACCACTACCTCCACCATAAACACATGTCACATCCCACAAACTGTTCGCACTGCCACCCTCCTGACAACTCAACAAGAAAGGCCCTACAGAGATTCCCCACAACTACGATCCCACAACCTGTGCCACCATGATATGAGTGTGAAAACAGCATGCACAGACACATGACCATGAGAACACCATGTGACACATGCACCCACAAACATGGACCCGTGCCCTACAAAACAAGTTAAACAAAGTGAATGCACATGATGGCAGCATCCATGCTAAACTCCACACCACAAGTGACACCCTGAGTGCCCTTCACTTACCTGCATAGAGTACCCAACTGGCCTGTATACACTGCATCCCACCGGGAAACACACCCTCAAATTGTAAAGACATGCATTGCAACATCCTAAAGACAGTGAAGATACATGACAACCATTTAGGGAATCAGAAAACAGGCCTAGGCCACCCAGTGCAGAAGGCCCAAAGTGTGCAAGAGGGAGACAGGACACAGATTGAGAATTGCCTAGAAGTGGAAAGTAGCACAACAGAGAGGGAGAGAGAGAGAGTAAGAGAGAGAGAGAGAGAGAGACATGTGAAAACCATAGCAAGGAGTACCCTGTCTGGAGTGGAGACATGGATGGACATGCTCAACATCACTGTGGGTGAGAGCACACAGAGGTTGACCTAGGGAGGATGATAGTGTGATGTCAATACCTACCGACGTACCATCATGGCATGAGATCACGGAAGGTGCATAGAAGGAAAATATCCACATGTTGAGGCCATAAAGGACCAAACTGGTGGGCAGTGAAAGACAGACTGGCAAATAATAGGCACATGTGTAGGGTCAATCAGTAGCCCTATCTCACACAAACCAAGGCAAAAACCCACGATGACATGCATTATAGAACAAGACACATGTACCCCGATTCCAAGCAACTAAGGCATTGACTGCATATACCCCTACCGTACATCAGCCAAAATATACCCCTGTTGGACAACACAGCCAATGGACATTGTAAGGAAGGCATGATATCAAAGTAAGACAGACACAAGTGACCACAGTTCAAGGGTGTTTATTGAACTTTGTCAAGGGTGTGATAAACGCCTAGCTAAACCTAAATCTAAGATGGGAGCAAGCTACGACCATCAAATAATAATAACGCAGTCTAAGTGGAGTCTCCTCAAAATAAAAGGACCTATACTAAAAAGAACTATTGCCAATCCTTACCACTAAATTACAAAGAGTGTAGGGTAATGTTCATGAAAAAGAAAGAAGTGATCACAAAATGATAAGTCAGGATGTTCAGGCTGTTGGTCACCCTTCCCCACGTTTTCAGCACAGGACAAGGCGGTTCACTCGAGCATAGTACACTCTTAGGCTTCTTCGGCATCATGACACAGTTCCATTATAAGCATCAGGGCCTTCTATGTCCAAGTTTCTTAAGTTATCAAAAGTCTCTTGCTTCAGAGAGCCTGATGTATCAAACAAACAAAGTTCCTTTCCAAGTATTCATGTAGAGCAATTCACTCTTCACCCTGGATCCACCTCAGCTGAGCTCAGATCCCTTTTTCTTCCATAATCCCTTCTTGGGTGACTCACAGTTCACCCCGGATCCCCCTGAGTTGGGCTCAGATCCCCTTTTCACAATTAGTCTCCCTCAGCCGGCCTTGGACCAATTATAGTTCGTATTAGCTATCAAAGACTTTTGAATGTGCACAGGGTTTGGCTTGACCTGTTGCAGGACCACTTCGATGTTACAGTTTACAATTTAACACTTTCAGTTGGATACCTAACAGAGACCTTTGAAAGAGCACCTACGTGGTGCCAAACCACTCACTGTATGGTATCTTGGTTTGCCTCCCAAAGTTCAATGACTTCTTTTGTTCCAATTAAACTCATGTCACTCATCGCCAACGCCTCACACACAGTTCTCTTTATTCGATGTTGCTGCTTGAACCTTTGTCCTAATACAGACCGGTTAGCTATCAGTCTCTGTGGCTCACTGGCTGTGCTGACTTTACTGGCACAGCTTTATTGTGGGAGCTAAGGACCACAGCAACAATCACTCCTCCGCTTCAGCTTTATTTCCCGGTCTTATTTTTCTTATCCTTGAGGGCTCGTGAAAGTAGTGGTTTTCCACCGAAAAGGCCAAGGGCAATTTCCTCCTTGCAACTCTTTCTGGTTTTGCCGTCTTTCTCCTCATGTTAAACTGCCATCTCGAAACTGCTGCTTCCCTGTGTATTTTGCCTTGCTCAGAGTGTGCTTTCGTGCTCCACCTTTTATCTGTGTGGGGTCTGTGTGGGGAAGTGTGATGGAAGTCAGGTGTGTGCAATTATCAGTAATTACCTGACATGTCAGGTATACGGCTCAAGTGTTAGTCCATTGTCGCTCACGGTGAACTGATCGTGAGAAAGTGTTGGTGTGCTTGAGTTCCTAGGTAGCCTACCGTGTAGGATGGGGAAAAGGTGTTATTGTGAAGGGGATACTGTGTCTAACCCTCTGGTGTCCCACTTCCACTCCCTGAGAGCCCCTCATCCAGGTGATCCTCCCACACTGGACCACCCCCAGGAACTGGATCCTAAAGTGATGGTTGTATCCTGGACACCTGGATGACAGATACCCGGGGACTAGTGGGTGAGACACCTTCAGGTTTCTCACAATATGCAGCTGTAGTTTCACCTCTCAACACACCACACCCTTGAGTGAGACAGCCACAGTAAGTATGCATGGATTCCAGGGCTCACTTGAACCTGACACAGGGATACCAGATAAAGCCAAGGGTTGGGAACTGGAGAACATCCGGCATGCATGCAACTACATTTTGTCGATGCAATGTACACTCACAGACTGTGGCAGCAAACATGAAATAGAATGTAAAAACAGAAAACATGGAATACACACCAGTGAAGATAACCAACAGTACAAAAACATGTACAAAAAGTCACCATAGAAGCAGTCAGTTTGAGGTACACATGTGCATATCTGTCAAATCCAACATGAATCAAATGTGAGAAACATGTCCTGTGATATGATATGATATGGCATTTATAACACCCCTATACACAAGTGTTTCAATGCACACAAATGTACAAAACAGAGTCACCAGAGCCAATGTTATGAAGTGCTGCAGCGTAGTTTGTGCATACATGCCTATCAATGTGAATGGGACATGGGCGGAGAAGGAGGTGGATTTAGGATTGACATCTATCAAAGAGTTGTGTGCAGAGGTAGAACACCTGCAGGGCACGGTATGCAACATAGGTACTGGGGGAGTGGAAGGGTGGCAGTAAGCAGACATTGCCACAGTCAGTGTGGAAAGTGACAGAGAACAGAAACCACCAGAGTGCAGAAGCACCAAAAATGCATGTGGCCAAGCAGTACGTGCACCCACACAGAATGAAATACTGACCATGAGGAATGTGACATTAGTGCTTCACAATCACTTCCAAACATGCAGTCAACATCATGTGTGCATCCACAGAAACAACCCACTAGCATAGAGGTGCACATGCACAAACACACACATGCCTGTGTACAGACAGACATCAGCACATACATTCACCCTGACATAAGGTGAACACCAACAGCTGATCATAATGTGTATTGCATGCATAAACCATGGAGAACAATTACACTGGCAGAACATGCAAGACAGTACACATGCATACCTGCTGATTGAGCCATCATGATGTGATTCCCACATCACCTCCACCAGGAACTGTGCCTCCAAATACGTGACAGGAGTTTCAGTGCTTGGCAGAGGGCATGGTGGGTTGGGACGTCAAAGGGTGCATGGTGTCTCCCCCGGGAGTGCAGTCAACACCTCATTCCAGAGCATTGTAAAAACGTGGGACAAGTCATTATAACAGCCATAGAACAGTACCACACACACCACGCACATGTGTCAATATTCACAAAACCCAATGTTACCTCTACATGTCACACCCATCCACCACAATGCAACCATGGCAGTTGACGTTACTGAGCACGGCTGCATGTACACCACTGCATACGTCATGGCCTTTAGAGGGCAACTGCACAACTCAAGCAAAATGTAAAATAAAAAAATAAAAAAAAACGAAAAAGATTCCACCTTGGAGAAAGGGGTGAACTCAAAAACATGCCAACATCTGGGCCAGGAGTCTGGTAATCAAAGAAGACCATCTTCATGGCAAAGCATGGGACAACACAAAACAAAAATGAAGGCCATGGCCAAAAACAAATAAAATCACAAAAATTGTTGATCATGGATGGGTTGGGGGGTCCACTCTGGAGGGTGGAGGGGTATTATACAAGCCAATTAAGTGGTCAAAAAATTTGACTGTGAAGAAAAAAAAAGAAAAAACCCTCCAAGGGCTCATGGACCTCATGGCAACAGTGGACCAGGAGCCATTTCTGTGCTGGGATCCCCATCCTGCGGTTGATCGGCAGGTGGGTGTGGTGTTGGAGGCAGACCACGCAGTACAACGGTCTGGTCTTTAGAGCAGCGGTTATGTGTGACATTGATGAATGCACCAGCACAGTTAGGCCAGTGATGTCTGTATGCATTGCATCACGGAAGGCAACAGAGCCCATGATGCATAGAGTTCTTCTGAGAGTGACTCCTTGAAGGCACATACCCCATCGTGGATCATTCTCCTTGTGGCTGTTAGTTCTGCATGGAAGGTAATCCTCTGGGCTTCCATCTCAAGCTTCAATGTCTCTCTGTGTGCCTGAGCGTGAAGCCTGCAGACACCCCAGATCAGCCGGTCGACCCTTGATGTTGGCCTCCATACGCAGTCTGTGGGAGTGGCATGAGGACTGCATGACCTGCAGCTGTTGCTCTACCCAGGCCGCTAGAGGGGTGATGGATTTGGCCATTTTATCCATTCCCTCAGATATCTTATCCAACACATGATGCCCCTGTCATTGGCTGCAGGTCTGCACACCTCCCTTTGAACCTCAGGCCCAGGACTCGATACTAAATCAATGGATGGTGGCCTTGCAGCCATAACTACCACAGATGGGGGTAACACCTCTGATTGCCCTTGTGAAGCCAGACGCCCTGCCACATACTCACAGGCCCGACTGGTCCACACATTGGGATACTTACCTCTGGCCTCTTTGATGCATGCACACCCGGTTCAACATCAGTGTCATCTGAGTTACAAAGCTTCAGAAGAGTCTGGAGCATGACTCAGGATGGTCTGCAGCACCAGTGGGTTCTCATGGCCTACCACACCACGTTCCCCACTGGTGGTCTGCTGCACAACTGACTTTTCCTTATCCTCCACCCCTGCATCTGGTGCATCCTCACCTGCACATGGAGAGAGAAAGACATATTGAAACATGTCAAAAGAGACAACAATGTACATATGCTCCAAGGAGTACTCTGACAAGAAATGGCATTACATGCACCCATCAGGCATTGCACATGCACATGCAAACACTTGGTCCAGTGAGCTACTGATGCATGGCATTTGCTGACAAGTTCCCCTCTCCCCTGACCCCATTATGTACATTGCCATTCAACAGTGTTCTAAATGCACAATGAGGGGACATTCAACTGTCAAGTCGCTACACATGCACGGGAAGACTAATGCACATGTGACATTTTAATGTACACTAACAGCACATGGAAATGGCCAGAAATCCATATTCATAGACAACACCATGGTCAACACAAGACACACTAATCAGGGTCTGGGGCAGGGAACTGGAGACAATGAGGACCTGCAGGAAGTGTGGAAAGGGAAGAAGCCCATGAGTGGGTACACTTAAAGTGTGGCTTCTGATCAAGGTCCCTGAAATGCAGTGAGATGGAGAGTGGATTTGGCAATGTCAATAAGGCCCAACAATCCACAAGAGGGTGAGGGTGCTGGCCACATGGAGTGGGCACAGAGTGTCGGAGGGTAAGAGGGAGCATGCACCACAATGAGTAGGCTCTCTGTGGTACTGGAATTGAGTCAATGTGTATGTGGTTTGGGGACACTCATGCAATTACACTCAGTGAACACGACAATGTGCATTCACAGACAGCCCAGATGTGCATCGTGACAAGGAAACCAATAGGAGCAGGGGACAATAGGAACATGCATCTCTGCATGACATGGAATGCAAGTGATACTTTGTGTGCATGCACTGGTCTAGCAGTGCAGAGTGAAACATAACAAGAATGTAGTGAGGAACACTACTTTGGGAGATGTGTCCTGTCGCACAGACATGTGCCACAAATGGCTGCCACATGGGCTGTGCCCAGTATGATGGCCAATTGACATGAGTCTGTACGTCACAAGACATGCTTTACCCAGGGCTGTCATACAAATGCTGGCAGATGTCACAATACACAATTGGTGTGAGTGATGCATGACTGGCAAAACACAGAAGGTGCAATGAAGGACACTCACCTGATGTGTCTTCATAATTCTCCAGGCCTCTCACGCCTTGCTCCTGCTGAATGCGGATGAATTGGCTCATGGCCTCGTCATGCAGTGTCAGCTGTTCCTCCTCTGGTGGCAGACTTCCACTTGCCAGTGCAGATGTCACGTTGACACTGAGCTTGTGCTTGGTGCAACAGATGAGATCATTCCAAGCTTGATTACCTGTTCCGCTGTGTGCATCTCCACCCCTAAGGTGTTTATCTATTCTGTGACACCCTGCCAATGCACCATACATTGCGCAACTGTATGTGTGCTCCCCGCATAGAGACACATGTTACGATGGTGATTGATCACATAGTCAATCAGGATCTGGAGCTCCTCATCAGAGAAGTTCTTCTTACTGTTTGGAACAGTGTCCTGTGCTGTGCTGTGGGGTTGTCCCTTCTTGACATGAGTGGTAGTGGGGGTTGGAGCTACCACTGTCTGGCTGGAACCACTTTGGCATGCAGGTGTTGGGCAGTTTTTAGCCTGGGGCCTGCTATGTCCTCCTGGGGCTGGGCAGGTGTGTCACCACTACTTCCCCAACCACCTAGGGCTGGGGCAAGTGTGTCACCACCAATCCCCGACCACCTGGGGCTGGTGCAAGTGTTTCACCAGCATCACCGCCACCCGACCCCCTCTGCCCGACTTCCCTTTTGGGGCCTTTCCAACCATGTCACAGGTGTAACAGATGAATGGGAGGCACACCAAGTTAATGTCCTCGGCAATAAGAGTGAGGGAGCAGTCTACGTGATGTGCAACGTAGTTCTGTAGTCCAGCAAGGCTCAAATGTACCCCAAAAGTGAAAGGTACGGTACGCGTAAAGCTCAGGGACCCTGAAAAAATGTAAAGTGCATATGCAATACCAGGATAGCTTCTGAAAGCACAAAAAAGCAGTATGCGACACGCAGTGGCACCCACAAGCACTTAAATTGCATATGCAATACCTGGAAAGCTTCTGTAATGTCAAAAGAGTGGTACGTGATACACAGAGGCACACAGAGATGCAATGAATGCATACATGACACACCATAGGCCTCACACAAAAAAATTACATGCGCCTATGCGCAGAAGCAAAACCCCCCCAAAAGGAAATGGCTACACGATACCTGAAGGGAATGATTCAGTATCAAATATAACACCATACGAATGTGGTTTGTAACCTCAAACTTCACGCACACGACTTGTGATGCGTGTCGTGTGACTTATTTGGAATCGGCAATGATGTGAACGCGTAGGTGTTCCACATAGGCGCGTAGAGTTTATGCACGCAGGATGTAACTTATGCTTATTTTATTATGAGACAAGGGCCTTTACTCTGCAGCCGGCAACTGTGGTTGTGTGATGCACACCACAGTACCTCCTGCTCAAACAGATGATTGTCTTGCTTCCTCTGGCCCTGCTTTGCCCTATTCACCCCTATAGTTCTGCAGCCTGCTCGGGTGTGAGTACCTGCTGCCAACCTGCACTGTCTTCTTGTGCCAGCTGACCCATTTTTGCCTTGAATCCTGTGTTGGCCCTACAACCACCTTCACTTTAATTTCAGGCACTTCCACCTCTGCAAACACCACAGTTGCTCCACAACACTCACCCAGGAAGCCCATACCTGCATCAGGGGTGCCATGCTTGGCCCATCTGCATCATCTGGTGAGGATAACACCCCCCATTGAAGCAAAGGGCACCCAACTTCACCAACATCGAAGTTGGGATCCTGGTGTATTGGGTCCTGGGCTCCTATGATGCCCTCTACAAACCAGTGATGCAGCTAGGCTCTAACACAAGGCTGAGGATCTGGGATGAGATCACGACTGCTATCAACACGAAGGGGGTGGAAGTCCGCACCCGGGACTGGTTTAAGAAAGGTTGGGATGATCTTAAGACCAGTAGCCATATCAAGGTGCTGGCAGCCCTCAAGATGGAACTCACTGTGGAGGTGCACCGTGCAGGCTGCCACTGCTTCCAGAGGACACAGCTGCAGGTACTTGAGTGGGTTATAACCGGACCTCCACTCCCAGTACTTCACCTGGAAGAGATGTCTGTAAGCCGCTGGAGAGTAGCCATGCTCTATGGCGTATGTGTGGCATGCATGTTTACATTGTGGAGCATCATGACAGGGACAAGACCGCCAGGCGAAAGCGCACTCCCCAGGCAGGCCGACTTGAGTCCACATCATCTGAGGGTAAGTCAGCTGGTGTGCGCATTGGTCCATCAGGCACAGCTGCTGAGTGTAAGTCCAAGGAGTTTGGTGTGGACGGGGGCTCCTCAGTGGTTGTGGGCCAAACCGCAAGGACAGAGGGGCCATTTAGGGAGGAAAGCTCTGTGGAGTCATCCAGGGAGATTGAGCTGGTGGTAGAGGATGAGGAAGATGAAGGCTAGCGCACAGTGTTGGGTGGGGTCATCCAGGAGGGGATTCAGGCTGCACCCCTGGAACAGGGACAGTAGTATGAGCAGTGCACCGTGGAGGGCACTGACCAACCTCCTGTCCCTGATCCATCTGATGCAGCAGGAAGTAAAGCTTGTGGGTGCCTCCACCCAGGCCGGGCCCCCCTTTGGGGCCATGATGGTCATCCCAGAGCTTTTGAACACCCTCCTGGCTGGGATTGCGAGATGAGTGGGCATGATCCATGATGATATAAGGGTAATTTGTGAGGTACTCTCAGATCATCACGGATCAATGACCAACTCCCTGTCCCGGATGGCACATGCACTGCTCTTGGGTGGTCTCTGTGCGCTGGCACATTCAGCTTCCCACTCCTCCACTGCCTCCTCTGTGACCCAGTCATCCTCCGGAGGGACTTCCTTGCAGGTTTCCATCACAGCCCCCTCTACTTCTGTTGAGCCCACTGCGCCCAGTCTGGTGGTCGGAACGTCCCTGCCTGAGGTGGATGTCCCAGGGAGTACAGTGGAGGTGGTTGCTGTGCCTGACTAGACTCCTACACAGGACCAGGCATTAGTGGGGCAACTGGCACAGCAGGACAGTGCTGGCACTCTACCCCCCATCAACCAACATCAAGATGGCGGGGGTGCATACGCAGCGTGGAACAGGCAGCTGCACTATGGCAGTGGTCAGGGGCACTCTTCCCAGGGCAAATTTACATTGAGGAGGCAAGCTGCACAGAGGTTATTGGTGGCCAGGCTGGAGGAGCACTGCCCCTCAAGGGACACAGTGTGTGTCCAGATGAACTTATGATGCTGCTGGTGGTGAAGAGGGGGCAGGCTTGGGTGGCGCAAGTTGCCAGGGCAGAGGCGGTTCAGAGGAGGGTACAGAGGCGGGTCCAGATCTTGGAAGAGGCTTGCAGGGATGGAGGTGTGCTGGAGAGGACGATGAGGGACAGCGTGCAAGACCTGCAGGACCATGCAATGGCCCACTTCCAAGATGAAGAGGAGGAATGTGAGTCTGCCCCAGATAAACTAAGCGACGAAAAATGAGCCCGCTTCCCAGGTAAATAGTTTATGTGTGGCTCTGGATTTTCTGTTTTCCCCTTGTACATTTCCCCCTTCCGCCATCCATGTTTCATTTTGTGTGCATGTTATGAATACAGTTTTTTATTGTTGCACACACAGTTTTTGCTGTTTCTTTGTTCAATGACAGGATGTAGTTTGCATTCATTTTGTTATGTCTTTGTTATGTGACTGACAGGTGGGTTGTGGGCATGACTGTGGAGATGTGGCGCCCACTCATCAGTCATACATGGTGGTTGCCGCCCGATGCCTGGATGACCACCAACACACAACACTCTCCATACTGTGTGTGCTTTCGTGTCATGCTACTCATCAGCCACTGTGGTGCTTCACATTGCATACCATTGTTTTGCAGCGTTACTGGTGCATGGTGTTTCCACTGTGGAGCTGCTGCTGTATTCAGGGGTCCTGTTGCTGTGCCACTGGTTGTGATGTGCCACAGATTTCTGTGATGTGCATCCAACGTGGATCTGCATAAGTACACACAGTTTGTGGGTATATGGGTGGGTATGTGGCCAGTGTGTTTGATTCTGGTGGCAGGGCAGTCAAGTTGTGGCAAGTTGTCATTGCATTTTGCAATGGTAGGGGGGATGGGGCAGTGTCAGGCTGAGTTGCTTAGGGGGCCGTGTGGGTGGTGTCAGTACTTGAGGGGGCTTCCTGGGGGTGTTGTCAGAGATGAGGGGGCTGGTGGGAGGTGTCAGTACTTGAGGGGCTGCCTGCGGGTGGTGGCAGTGGTGAGGGGGCTGGTGTGCAGTCAGGGTGTGGGCTGGCACTTTGTGTGTGGTGGCAGTAGAGGGGATGGTTCGTAGGGGTGCAGACATTCCTTGGTGTGTCCTCATGCAGATTAGCTGGGTTGCAGCTGTTACATATGTGGGTCCTCGCACAGAGTATCTGGGGTGCAGCCGTTAATTATGTGGTGTCTCGCACAGAGTAGCTGGTGTGCAGCCGTTAATTACGTGGGTCCTTGCGCAGAGTAGCTGGAGTACAGCCATTAATTATGTGGGTCATTATACAGAGTAGCTGGGGTGCAGATGTTCCATATGTGGGTCCTCACGCAGAGTGCCTGGGTGCTGGTTGTTGGGTCAAAGGTGGACATGGACATTTGCGCATAGGTTGTTCTCAGGCTGTGTTTATGGGTTGTGTGGGGGCGTGTTGTGGGCATTCCTCGTGCAGCTCCAGGGCCGGCACGAGGGGGGGCAGGAGGGGCAAACTGCCCCGGGCCTCGCGCTTGCCAGGGGCCTCGCAGCCCCCTCTCTCGAGTAGAGAGAAGGTAGCACAGTCCACCGTGTTCTTTATTCACACGGGGACTGTGCTGTCTGCTCTCTGCACCAGCAATGATTTTACTGTTTGTTGTGAAGCCGTTTGGCCTCGCAACAAACAGCAAAATAATGGGAGACAGCAGGGCTCAGAAGTGAGCTCTGCTGCCTCCCGTTATCCAGCTGACAACGTGGACAAGCTGAATGACAAGAGAGGACTCCTCTCCTGTCAGTCATTGTGTTCACGTTGCTCAGCGTGAACACGCTGAATGATAGGAGAGGAGTTCTCTCCTATCAGTCAGCAGTCATCTCTACGTGTCGGATTGATGGGAGGGCCATCCGCTTTTGATAGGTGCACATATTGTAAGTTTAGTGTTTTTTAAAAAAAAAAAATTAAATGTGTATATATGTGTAATGAGTATGTATATGTGTATGAATGCATGCATGCATGTTGGTGTTTATGTTGGGGTCAACTCTGTGTTTGGCTTTTATGTATGCATGCATGTAAGGAGTTCTGTGACTGGTGGAAGAGTGCATCTATTAAAGTGTGGTATGTGAGTGTGTGTGCCAGCCCATCTCTAAATTTAGCAGCCCTGCGGGCCACATATTTAAGACGTGGGGTCCCTACATCAGAGATGCACCTAGGCTAAACTTTCGGGAGGTGGGTTGGCACTAACACTTCAAATGTTGGGACAGGGGCATACTTACTGTGGGGGTATCTAACATCTTTCCACATTCAAATGAGACTATTCTGGTGAAGCTTCAATGTTAAAGCAGCTATCTCCTTCATTTCTGAAACCCCACACTCAAGGACTACTGCCAGTGAGAATGAAATGTCTCATATCACCATTTCCCTTCTTATCACTCCCCTGGTATACAAGTGCTAACCCCACATCATAATTTCAATTACCTAAATATGTATGCATATGAATGCAGGTGCTAACAGCTAAATGTTTTATGTATGGACCCTGCTCAGACCTTCTAGTGGTCTTGGGGGGAAGTGCCTCCCTTTTGAACCTAGCGACCACAGTTCAAAGGCCTACCCAACATAGTTTAAAGCATGAACACACCACAGCATTCTAAAATAAACATATAGGGCCTCATTACACGGAAGGCGGTGATCCAGGGTGCTATTAGCCTTGGCGGAAAGGGGATTTACCGCCCTATTCCAAGGTTGGTGGGGCGGTAAATGCCCCTTCCGCCATTGCCCTTCCCCATTCCCATTTCTGCCCCAAAGGGCTCTATGGGAATGGGGAAGGCGCTGATTACGGCACCGCAATTTTGCGGTGCCGTAATTAGCTCCGAGGTCCCTTAGCGGGTTGGTTTTTAACGCCTGCAAAAAGCAGGCGTTAAAGCACCAACCCGCTAAGGGACCTCGTAGTAAGGCGGTAATGGTTAACGGTCACCGTTACCATTATCGGTGGCCGTTAACCATTACCGCCTTCCGTGTAATGAGGCCCATAGTGCACATAGATTTCCCAGGATTGTGGAGCTGGATCTGAGATTCTGTGAGTAATATTTTGCCAAATTCCAGTCCCGATGACAGCATTGAGAATAAATAGGTGGAAATTGCAGATGAGGAGGGACAGAAAGCTTGTATGTGTTTAGTTATTTGCCCCTCCAATGACTTTTCATGGCCATGCTATTACCCATGGCAATTCACACCCAGTTCCTGCCCTTCCCACCCAAAACACTTCCTTATTGGAACTCTTTGAGGTAGCTTTAATCAAGCCTTGTCATCAAACTTTGCCCTCACAGTGTCTGTGAGTGTTTTCTCAAAGGAGTCTTCTCAGAGTTAATGACTTAGTGGAGTTGTAAGCACAGTACCAGTGTAAGGCAAATGTATTGACCAGGCCTGCCTTTAGTCACTCTATTTAAAAGCACCCTGCCTGTCTTTTACTGAAGTCCTGTTAAAAACAAACACTGACAAAGCCAACGGTTTTGGCTTGTGTACAAGTATTAGGCATTTGCCAGGCATTGCTGTTAGATGCTCAGGTACTCAAACCATTTTGCACCTGCTAACATCAATGGTTAGTAAATACCAATACAGCAGTGCCTTTCCCGTTCCTACACAAAAGCACAAACTGTTAGCATTGCCTTTGGTTGTTTTTCTTTACTCTTGATGCACAGGACTATACCTCAAGGTTAAAGCAAGCATACTTTTTGGCTAGACTGGCCCACCTTGAATTTGGGCCAGTCTAGGCAGTAATAACACTTATGATGCACAGTCAGCCTCGACATACTTTCTGCCGCATGGCATTTTTACAGGCTGGGAATCAGTACATGGTAATAATGGCATATATTGGTGCAGCCTGAATGGACATACATGGGAACAACAAGCATGAATATATTTCTGTACTACTATATGTTGTGTGCAAAGGCGGCATGAAATGCATTGGAAAATGTTCCTGTGCACGGTTGATGACTTGCAACTATTGAGTTTTTCCATGTGCTACCATACAAAACCAATTAGAAACGGTATGGATTTCTATACAGTTTTGCAAAGAAAGTGCTGTAAAATGCATAATTTTAACCCAATGTTTCAAACATTTTCTTGGGAGTGAGAAACCCCCTCAAGCAACACTTGTTTGGATTGGGCTCCCTCCCTGTGCTCTGTCGATCATGCATAATTGGCTAAAACATTTAAGCCTCTTCAGTTCAGAAATTCACCAACCTCCACTGTACGTTATCTGTCTGTCACTGTGTATGATGTGTGTTTTGATGCGCACACAGGGATAGGGGCTCTTTAATGCTGGCATCACTCACCACATGCCGTCATCCCGCCCTGTATATATATTTATGCATATGATACAAAAGCTAGTCTGGGATAAACCTTTCTTCAGTAGAGAAATCTAACTTTGCTGTAGTTGATGATTTGCAGTTGTAGAAATAAACCATATTTGGGTTCCTGCACACAAACTCAAGGGGAGATTTCTCGAGTCTCCTATTTGCTGGGGTGCCGCAGCTGGCCCAGTGCAAAAAATCATAAGAGGGCCTCACCAAATGTTTTGCCCGGGCCTCACCACATCTTGTGACAGCCCTACACAGCTCGAATGCCTTTGCGTGTCGGGTGGAAATGCGCGTTTGGATCCATGAATACTCTGAGCGCGCAGATTACATTATGCGTGGAGGCTGGTGCAGGGTCGTTCACCGCGCGCGGGACTTGCGGGTATAATGCACAGATTTCACTTCAAAAAGTGCTTTTCCTATGCGACTGACCCTACTGCATCACAAATATTAGCGCATGTTAGCACCTCTTTTGACATGCACTAAGAGGTGTGTGTGCAAACACGCAGGTGAAAAACACGGTTACTCCCAATTTCACCATTTTGCTAATGGACAATTTACCAACTTCCTGAGAAAACGGCGCCCTCTTGACACTGTGCTCACTCACTTCTTCACTGGAGTACCACATAACTGAGGCCATAAATAGGAAAGTTGTGACCTGGATAACGTGGATATTAGTTTTCAAATGGTTATTTATAAACATGTCAATGGGCCTCATTACACGGTAGGCGGTAAGGGTTTACCGGTACCGGTATTTTACCAGTACCGGTAAATCCTTACCGCCTTACTACGAGGTCCCTTTGCGGGTTGGGGAATTTAACGCCTGCTTTTTGCAGGCGTTAAAAACCAACCCGCAAAGGGACCAGTGGAGCTAATTACGGTACCGCAATTTGCGGTACCGTAATTAGCGCCTTCCCCATTCCCATAGAGCCTTATGGGGCAAAAATGGGAATGGGGAAGGGCAATGGTGGAAGGGGGAATTACCGCCCTGCCAACCTTGGAATAGGGCAGTAATTCCCCTTTCCACCAAGGCGGTGCCGGTATTTTACCGGCATGAACCATGGCGCTAATAGCGCCATGGTTTACCGCCTACCGTGTAATGAGGCCCATTCTTTTGTATAGCACCAGAAATAAAAATAGAATATTCGTGCTATGTATAAACAACTGTGGTTTTAACTACAGGCCGTACATATAATTCAACAGTAGGCGTTACTCGATCTCTTGAATAATCACTTGAACATAGTATACATTTTCCCTCAATCAAAATTAATTCTATGGTCACATGAGAAAACCATCAGCTGTTCCAATGATATCAATCATCCGCTTGATTAGTAACATATTTTTGGAAAATGTGTAATGTTTCAACAAAACCATCACGCACTGCAAGTGCCAGACAACATAATGATTGAACAGCTGGCAGGATGCTCTCACCGACTGCAGGCTCCTGCTTAAAAGTCTTTACCATTCTGGTCTCGCAAAAAGACGAGACTCTTCAAATGGTCTTTTTCCCGCACACTGTACAGTGGATGCTTAATTTCACTTGCGCATTTCGTAACTTTGGGCCTGCTTAGCTGGAGAACATTGCCAGCCAATCACAAAGTGTCATGGCATGTCTCTTGTCTTTCTAGTTAGACTCTTGTCACAAGCCAGAATGAGCCAGAGATAATGCTATAGGAGAGATGGCTTTGGGTTGTTGCTATTTGTGAGCCACCACTGTATCTCTCATCGCTCTGCACTCTGCAGAATCACTAGACAGCCTATCAGCATGAGTCTTGATTTCCATGGAGACAGGCTTGAAATGTGCTTGACTTCAATGATTGTATACTCGGCATATGATGTGAGTATATGGCCAAATTACCCCCAATGTCTACCAGATGAGGAAAGTATAGCCCATGACCACTGGATGGGAATAACTGGCAAATGATAACTGGCCTAGGGTGTGAGGACCTGACATTTGATGGCAACATTTACAATAGGATGCATGTTATCTGCGTTTGATTGGGGCACCTGATAAATGAACTGAATACCCAACATTTGATGCAATATGTGGAAACGTGTTTGAGTATATCTACATTTGGTTAAAATAAACTGTCATTTGATGTTAATTCATGCATTTATTCTATGAATACTTGGCTAAATGATGCTAATACCTGAAAATGGTTTTGAGCACCAGGCATTTAATGAGAATATTTGACTTGTGACAAGATCACCTGGGCATTTGATGGGAAAACATGTCTTATGATGTGAGTGTCTGATCATAAATAACAATATTTAGTTCAGATAGAGATTAACCGATCAGTTGATGCCAATATCTGCAAATGATCAAAGTATGATGTCAGTAACTAGTGCATGGTCTCGCTACTTGGACATATAGGGCCTCATTAGGAGTTTTGGTGATAATTCCATCGGCGAATACTGTTTCAGCCACTCGGCACCGCACCTGTACCACGGAATTGTGAGTGGGTTAACGGCAGTGTTAATCCCCATTTTTGGAGTCCATGGGACTTGATGGGGAACTCATTGTATTTATTGTTAGTGGTCAATCTGTCTAGGTCCATCTGATGATTTTTAGAGCTAAAGTGGAGGATGCAACTTTGACTTTTAGTTGAAGGTGACTCCACCACTTTACCTCCAAACTTGGAATTCAGCAGTGCTTGAAATTGGCAGTAAAGTGGTGATCATTCCATTACGGCCATATTACCACCATTTAATTCCATACCGCTGAACTCGTAGTGAGGCCCAGGTTATTATTTGGAAATGACCAGGCAATCAAAAGTTGCACATGTGGCTGAAATAACTTTTGGAACCAGCTTCAAAATGATGCCAACACAACTTTGAAAATGTTGATGAATTTCGGCATCTTTGATCTAAACCTTTATTTCACAAGAAATGTTGCCATTCCATCCAAAGTACATCCACACCCTGGCATGTGGCGAGGCAGGTCCGGCACTGCCCACACTCTTTGTTCCTCTACACTTATGTCCGCCACTTTCACCTTGAACACAGTCTATTCTGGGCTCTGTCACTTCTGACACTTGGCTGGGCAATCCCACATTTTTCCATGTAAGGTCTGATAGTTTATGGTAGCACGTAACAGAAAAAAACACGCATCCATGCTTCAAAGGTATAATGGGGAATAACTGAAGCCTATCATGCAAACAATGAGCTCACAAACGTCATCCTCTTTTAAAGTACTAGTGAGTGTCCCCAAGGGTTACAACCCACTCATGATGAGAACTATGTTATCCCTTTTCCTGGTTGAGGTAAGCAGTGATCACTCTTCACTGACACTACAGAGATCCAAACTACCATCATCCCCACCCCTGCAATCCATCCACTCTCTTACATGTATACATCCTTTATGTTTGTTTTACTCTGCTCCCCCTTTCATACACCCTCTCCTCTGAAGCCCCTTTCACTTTCTCGACAGACTAACTTCTGGATATCAATAGTGGGGCTAAAATACACGGCGGCTTTCCGGGCAGGACATAATGCTGTTAGACGACAGTGACAGTGACTGTCACAACGCATCACAACACAAGTGCCCAATATATCAGCATGTTTCTCTATGAGCTTCTTCTGTGCATACTCCCTGACACCTCCCCTTACATCTTTCCTTTCCCCTCAGCATGTTGAATTGGACATCTCCAATGCAATTTGGAATGTAGACAGCTTCACCTTAGCAATGCACATTGCCCACTCAATTGCTCTCCTTAAAGACAAGACAGAGCGCCTTATCTTGAAAAGGTTAGCCTCTGCTGCTTGGGTGGAGGCAATTGTTCTATTTCATTGGAGGTAGGAGGGCACTTAAGCCTGTATGCTCTCGCTGGCTCCCGCTTTAAACCCCTTATGGGAAAAATCCACAACGTCCCCTCTTGGCAAAGAGATGGTGCACTCAGGTTTGTGGGCACTTTCGAGGAATCCACAAGCCACTTTTTATATTTCATGCTACTCATTTCATCAACCTTTCTGTGAATAATCTTCTTCAAGATTTCAGCATCACACTGAAACTGAACCTATTGTGCTGCCTCGACACCATTTGATGGAGGAAGGTTAGGGGAGGTGGAGGGGCTATTCATTCAGCCTGCCAATCAACATATTAAAGAATGTGAAATAAGTGCCTGCCGTTTCCATATCCTAATCAACTCCTTCTGTGCACCTTAGGTCCTTGTATTCTGTAACCCTTTATACCTCTATGTGTAGTCTCCACACTGCCCCTCCCATTATCTGTCAATTTCAGATACTTATTGCACATTGTGTACAATGTAGCTGTTAGAGAGAGACAGAGAGTCAGAGTGTTACTCACCGAACCAGTGGCTCCAGAGGAGTAGAAAGGTGAGTGCTGATCCCTTGGCTGGACACCTTGATAGAAGAACCTGTGTTATTCCTTAACCCAGGCCTCCTCACTTGAGTGAACTCTTTTCTATGATGCACCCCTCTGCTCTAGATAGAATCAACCAGACAGAGGAACAAATCACCTAATAGAGCAGGGAGAACACACTGCCACGTACCCAGGCTGCAAAAGAAAAACAAATAATCAATATCCAGTCATCCAAAGGATAAATCACCTATCAAGGAGGACGTCAATCACCTGTCTGGGTTCTGGACTGATCCAGCATTAATTAGATTAGGTGGATGTATCCTTCTATCCCGACAGTCCTAGAAGACAACCATTCAGGATTACCTGATGACCAATATTGAGTACCATGACAATTGAAACAAAAGAAGGTTTCCATAGCGAGTTATGTTTTGTGGAGAAGGAAGGTGCAGGTGGACGGGAGCAAGAGGATGTCCAAAAAAAAACAACAACAAAGATTAAACAACAAACAAGGAAGTTAATAAGGGTAACTGAACCCGGGTGGCACGAGGGACGCACTAGAGCCGAGACGGTGCACAAAGATCTCATCTGTAGAGTGTCCTGAACGTGCACTGAGTTCCACAGATGCAGAAATCCATCTACAGCGTGAAGACCACCAGGAAAGAAGAAAAAGTCCTTAAGCTGATGCTGAGGAAACAGCATAGGGTTCGTAGCGTAAAAGGAGGTGGAGTAACAATCACTGAAAGAGTGTAGCGGAGAGGTGGAGAGAAACACAGAAGTGGAGAGGCAGGTAAGGAGCAGAGACAGTCCGAACAATGGGCAGGAGGTGGAGCCGTAGTATCTATACAGGTGCAGGTACCAGAGGCAAGGTAGTCCGTACAGCGGGCAAAAGTTGTAGCTTTGATATTCTAACAGGTGCAGGGACCAGAGGCAAGGCAGTCCGTACAGCGGGCAGGAGTCGGCAATGAAGGAAACAGCAAAGGTAACAGAATACCGGAACACTGGTAACATAAGTGAAAGAAGCTATAATCAGAAGCAGCAAACTCCCACATTGCTATGCTTTAAAACAGGTGATTGAGGTGTGGTCTGAGGCAGCAATCAGCTGACGTGGATCACATGACGGCATAGACGCAGTAGTCATGGCAACAGATTTGTGGTCAGTCAGTGTTGCCGCAGCTCGTTTCCAAGGTAGCCTCCAATGAGAAAGGAACGGGGCAGCTAAACTTCGGTTCCTGCATGAAACATACCTTAGCTTGCGTGAACGTGGATGCCGAGCCGCGGTACGTGATTGCGGAAATGTAACAACGATTGAGGGATAGGAGCACAATGAAAAAATGAAATAGGAGCTGCCTGCCAAGTTCAGTGGTATGCATGCCTCATATGTTTCGTGTAGCCACAATATTTAAGATACATAAATAAGATTGCTATGATTTCCATAGCTGCCAGAATTGTTATTTGCATGCATTAGTAATACACTGCTCTACACTTGTACTCAGTACCATTAAAATAGTAAATACCCAGTAGCTTTAATGTCCTTTCCCTGCAAGGCAATGAACAATTATTATGCATATTGAAACTATCGCAAAGCAGTATAGATGTAATGTTGACCTATTATGATTGTACTATGTATGTTATGTTTACCATATGTGCATGCACTACGCATGAGCTGTACACGTCAAGCAAAACTCCACTGCATATAATTTCCATGAGGTTTCCCCCAGGTAAATCTCTGCCACGCTTTCGCAGATTGAGACATATGAGGCTGTACTGGCTTCAAACATGTGTCAATATAAAGACAGGTGAATAGAACATTCGGACAGCTGATGGTTGATATTAGAAAGGATAGGCGCACCTCATGCTTGTTAGGACAGGGATCTGTAGGATAGTTAGATTAGAGTCACATTTTATTGATAATATGCCCTACAAAGAGTAGCATTGGATGTTGTTTGTGCAGGGGGGTTGAGGACATATGATTTGGCAATTGTGGGTGTAGGGACAATATATCCAACTTGCATTTTTAGGCATAGGGGGAAGCCAAAGCACTGAGAACTCCATGAGCATTTACTAGTGGGGGGAGAAGGCAACAACACAGAGAACCCCTTGTGCATTTTGTAGAAGAAGGAGAAGCCGGAGAACTGATAACCCAAATGCATTTTGTAGGCCGAGAAGGATAAATACTGAGAATCCCACATGGATTTTGCCGGCAGTGAGGAAGGCCAAAGCACTGAGAACCCCATGTGCATTTACTAGCCATAGAAGAATGCCAAAGCACTGGGAACACTGTATGCTTTTTGTAGGTGGAGAAGTGGTCAGGACAATGAGCACCCGATGTGCACTAACTATATAGGGCAGGGTAGAGAGAACCCTGCATGCATTTACTAGGTGTAGGAAAAGGTCAAAGCACTCTGAACCCTCATGAATTTACTCGGCGTAGAAGCAGACCAAAGCACTGAGAATGCTGTGCACATTAACAAGGGTTAGGAGAAGGCAATGCACTGAGACCAGCCATTAACCAATAGTAGGGGAAGGCCAAAGCATTGATAACCCGGACAAGACCAAACCACTGAGAATCCCAAGTGCATAGAAGTGTGAATTTAATTCAAATATCTGCATCCACTGCAGGAATCAAACTTGATAGTGGAACAGGTAAGGGTCACTGAAGGAATTCTTCTATTGGGCATTTTTCACCTACTACAATAGCAGTTGTTTGTGTTGGAGAATCTGCGGCAGTAGGCGGGTCTCTTTGCCTGCCATTTCAGTCAATTGGTAGCCGCAGATATCACAGAAGAGGGGTACCCGTCTCAAAAGAATCGGATACTTCGGGAACAAATGCAATTACGCAGCAGTGCCTTTGGACATGTTTTAGGTGCCAGAGGTTGGAGATCAGGAGGAGGAGGAGGAGTAAGATGAACTGTCCTGCAATTCCAGATGATTTGACATAAGCTCAGTAAAAGGAGAGAAATCGAGAGATGATAAAGAAGAAGTGAATCCTGAAAAACCGCCACATCAGATTTCCTTTGAAACAGATGACAATGAAGACTATGTCAAATATTGTGCCCAGTTCCCTGATTCAATATCAAGGCTCAGACAGCTTTATTTTGGCAATGCCACTGATATTGAGAGAGGACATGAGACAAAATAAGAGGGTAAAGACATTGAAGAATCCATCAATTTTTCAAGTGCAGGACATATTCACAGAAAGCAATCATCAAATACTCCCCATGTGCTAGTGTGCAGGTTTGTTTCCTCCAAAAACACATGCTAATGGTAGTACTATTTGCAGTTTGTCACATCAGTAACACTGCATACTCAGTCAAGAGCATCCACATAACATCCACTGCAAAGTACAATGATCAGAACCCAAGAAGGAGCACAGGTAATATACATCTCCCAAACAATCATGAATGTGTAGTTATTTTAAGATCTTCTTGTCACCTGCTAATATCCAAGAAACATGTATTGTGAAGGAAGCCAGGCACACATGTGAGCACTTCTTCTCTGTGGGACCACATGAGGTGCCATAGACCACATGATTGTCAGAGATGGGTAGGCAGTGCAGCTTCCTAGCATCCCTCAAATGCAGTCAATGGGCAGCTTTGCACCACAGCCCTGTACACCTTCATCGGATAGGATAGTCTTGCTGAATCATGCCATAATGTAATGCCATAATGTGAAGATGTTCTCAATCCATCTTGTAAAAACATCTTTGCCTCCAGACCCAACAGCATGCAGACAACTTTGTATTTTCCAATCAATGCACCACATCATTGTTGCTGAGGCTTTTGAACATGACATAACATAACACAAAAGGTACAGACATCTCAGTTCATCATATTACCATCTTGGTGTGATGACGGCAATAAATGTACTTCCCTTTTCCTTTGTTGGAACCCATGGGTTTAGGCAGAACCTTGGCTTTGTTGATCCTGCTAGGAATTTCCAGGATGCCACTGGTTTCCATGAGCCTCAATGCCAGACCTCTACTGCCATGTTGTGGAAGGAAGACTGGACCACTGTGAGGGTAAGAAAGTCCACCTAGCAATGAACAAATAGACCAGTGTTAAGGCACATATTTTATGGCTATGACTGGACACTAGGTAGCCTTCACCCATACCTCTCTACAGCAAAGCCCGGGACAGTTGCTGCTTAATGTTATTTGCCAGAAGGCCACCTTATGTATGGAATGGCTTGATAGCATGTGCCACAAGGAAGCACATTTCAATGAGGTTGTGGCACATTGGCACCCTCCTCATGGGTTCAAAGTGGGTTTTTTAGCAGCTGGCACATAATGTAATTCCATTAGTGTAAGCAAAAGCATGACCCTGCACCACTTTCCCACATCTTCTATTTTCTGGTGTCCCGCGTTACAAGCCACTGCCCAGGAGAGGACTGGCAACTGTTGGCCTGTGGGCAAGTAGGCTTTTCTGGCCTATGGTAAGGGGGTCAAAGCCCACAATGCAACAGCATGACTCAGAACAAGTAGCTCAGTACCCACCTCTCCCCTTTCGACACATTATCAAGCATGTGATACTTTTATGCAACATATCTTTCAGTTATGTTTGTGGTTTATTATAGGCCTGGACCCCAGGAAACTTGCTCACATACAAAACAGTGTTCCAGTTTGCAAATTGATAGCAGGCTACGTCTCCATGTAAAGATGTGGCAAAGCTTTAGAATCCATTAGTAGCGCTGAGCTATATCTGACCTGGCATGGAAAAATACACATACTTGGCTTCTTACCTCCCCAAACCCTAATACAAAACTCATATCTGATACCCTGTTTAGCAACCCCCAACCAACATAAGACTCTCACTTTGCAGCCTGCCCCCATTCAGTACTCATATAAATGGTTAATATTATATTTATGTATGTATTAACACTATATAAACCCATGTCAGTGAGCCGTTCCCTAAAGATGGTTAAGGGAAATCAGGCACAGCTATGAAAAGTGATTTGCTCAGCATCACACAATGCGTAAAGTGTGTAAGGCGGGAATTAGAGTCATGTCTTCCTGGGTCCACTTCATCTTATCTCCTATTCCATCTTCAATATTAGAACCATAAATAAATTTTCTGCACAAAGTTATTCAAGGACTAAACTCATATACTGTTCAATTAATCTATCTTTCAATGCACTAATGTATCCACAAGATGGAATCCTATCCATCACCCATATCCTGAGGTGAAAACATCTGCAAGTGATCACACTTGTACAGGTTGCATTAATAAACACACCTATAATTATAATCTTAGTCTGTATAATTGTGTGTACTTTCAAAGCACCAAGTCACATGATAAATCAACCTGAAAAAATGTAAGAGCAGTATTTATTAAAGCATATGTTCATAAAGCAATTATGAGTCACTTTGTCAGAAAAAAGAAAGGTTTTGAGGCAGCCCCATAATAGGGTGCAGTGTCATGCAGGTCAGGCACAGATCTCAACAACAGTCACTCAACCTGCTGACCTACATTTCGATATGTGTACCTTTGTCTCGTTTACCCTATTTTCCTTACCCAGCACCCTCCAGTGTCCTCCTCTTGCACCACATCCTTAATGCCACTTTACCCCCTTCCATACAATTAATCTCAGATGTCCATTCATCTTTTGCTCCATCCTTTAACACTTAACTCAATCACCTTCTCTTTCCTTGCACACACCCACTTCCCCTGCCCACATTGCTTGGTCACCAATTCCTTGCCACTCACCATCTTCAATTATCTTAGATCACATGTGCACAGTAGTCTACCTTGATTTGCCAGTCAGCCTCTGCCAGACATGACAAGAAGCTATGGTCTCCTTGCTGATAATTGTGCTTATGGTGTCTACACTTGGACCATGCAGGGTGAAAGATGTTGAGGGGAATTGGCTTTTTTTGTGCTCCCAAGTTGTGCTTTCCTTGAAAGGTGGCTGCATATTTCAACTCGTGGAAGCAGAGGGGACTGCAAGGGGAGTCAGCCTGGTATCAGGTGATGGAGAGGGAGTTAGAACAACCTATTATATTTATTTGTGTTTTGAAGTAAGGATGTGTGGTGTGTTATGTCTCAGTTTCTCTGGCTGTAATGATTTGGTTGAGTCTATTTGTGACTGTGTAAAGTATATGTGGTAGTATGGGCCTCATTATAAGTCCAGCGGTAACCGTTGCCGCTGGACTGGAACACCGTTTCGGCCACCTGGTATCCCGGTGCCACTAGGACATTACAATTCCCGGCGCCCTGGAACATCAGGCGGCGGGGAATGTTGTTTCCCATTCTCATAGAGCCCCATAGGACTCCATGGGAGTGGGGATACGGAAGCACCAGCACCATTGCTAACGATGCCAGTGACAACTCTGCTCCGGGGCCGATGCACCTGGCAGGTCAGACCTGCCAGGCATCCAGGCCCTTGAAGGCTTGAAAGCAGAGTTGAAGTCTGCTGGTCAGGAAAGCGTGCCGGTACGTTGCTACCGGCTCCCTTATTTCCAGACTGGCAGAATCATAATGAGGCTCTATGTGTGCAGGTTCCTGTGTCTATGGGGCAGATTAACAAAAACACGCATGTCTCAATGAGAGGATCAAATGCACAAAGATGTGTTTGCACTATTATGCATCTCACTGCGTTGCACATAATCACAAAGAAAACACCAAAAAATGCCATTTACCCAAGAATTTGCCAAGTGTTATGCCAGTAAATGTGTATTTAATGGTGGATCTGACATGATGAATATTTTTCTGATGCACATTTTTTCTTTGTTGATATAGAGCAGGATTATGCATTTAATTCACATAAAAAGTGTCAGTGTGATTGCTAGATAGACACATGGAAAGTGTCCTACTTCCTAATGACCGGTCTGACCATGAATATTAAAAGATGATAAACCTCTGGAATGAGGCAGGGATGTATGTTGGCTGCATGCCTTGAACACTCACAGGCCTGTAGTGTAACATCCTGCCTCAAACTAATATGCTATTATAGCATACCGATAGAGATATCTCTCTGGAACAGCTACTTATTAGCTTGCATGGCAGATAGCACAGCGAGTACAGCGCTGGCTTTGACATCCGTGCAGAGCCTTCCAATGCATCCCGGCAATGCCAAAGCCAGCCTTTGATCCTTCAGAGGTTGATAAATTAGCACCACACACCGTATGTAATAATACACAGCGCTCAGATGCCTGAGGGTTTGTAACGCTATATAAATGCAAATTATTATTATTTGTATTCATGATTATGCTGTGTGCATCACACATGATCTATACATGCAAGGAGTGCCAGTGTCTCTTATTACTGTACAAGTGCTCTATGGCCACAGGCATATGCCTCTGTCTTACAATGCGCTCACTATTCCTGCACTGTTACATGTATATATGAGGCATACCTTTATATTCCCTGACAGAGGTTAGGATCACATTGAAGATCTTGTGTAGGGCATGTGGGTCTGAGGATTATGATATCACCACTGGCGTGTGAGTATCTTAATAGCACATTATATAGCCAAGGGTTATATAGTAGTAGAGTTTAACAGAGAAGTGTGTAACCTGGAGAAGGTATCAGAGATGCAAAGCTAATAGTGGTGGTGGCGGAGTTCATTGATCTAGAGAAAACAGCCAGTTTTTGGTATCTTTCCTGAATATATGGTGGGAAGAGGATGCTCTGAAGGAACCAGCAAAGGAGTTCCATAGCCGGGATCCCATGACTGGGAAGCTAATCCCTTCTGCTTTCTTGAGTTTAAATTTGGGGACCTTTAGGCTATTGGCCTGCGAGTTACTGATAGGGTGTTCCGAGGTATGTTTAGTGAATTTGTCCACTAAGTATTTAGGTGCCCGGTTGGCGAGGCATTTGTAGGTGAGGTTTAAGGGTTTTAATTTGATTCTATCCCTGATGGCAAGCCATTTGGTGGTACACCTGGCGTTCGAAAGTTGATTTGTTCTCAGGATGCTTAACACTGTTATAAGGATGTTAATTTGGAGTATTTGCAGTTTTCTGATGTTGTGTTTGCTGGTACCTAGATAGAGTGCATTACAATAGTCTAGCTTAGAAAGAATGAGGGCTTGAGCTAGCGTGATGCAACTATCCGTGGAGACAAATGGTTTACAGGCGTGAATAAGTTTGCATGTATAAGTGGTGGCTGAGGCTGTGGCATTGACTTGTTTGTTCAAGTTCAATGCAGAGTCCACATAGAAGCCTAAAGTCTTCACCTCTTTAGAGACTTTGATATTTAGGCTGTCAATGTCAAATGACTTTAATAGGTTACTGAGTTTGTTGAGTCTGTTGTCGGAACCAATGAGTAGAAGCTCTGTCTTGTCATCATTTAGAGATAGGCTGTGAGTGGCCATCCAGGCTTGTATTAAAAGGTAGATTTTGTTGATCAGTGCCACGTCTGTGTTGTAGTCTCCTGAGATTGGAATAAGAATCTGGGTGTCATCCGCATAGTTAGTGTAGAAGACACCCAGATTATCGAGGTTATCAAATAGATGCTTAGTAAATATGTTGTACATAGTGGGAGAAACCCAAGAGCCCTGAGGAACTCCACAAGTTACCAGTACTGATTTGCTGCTGACATGAGAGACAACACTCTCAAAGAATGATTATCTAAGAAGGATTGGATCCATCCAGTGGCTTTCTTTGAGAAATGGGCAGCTAAGGTAAGATGATTGCAAAACACTTTATGGTTTACCAAATCGAAAGCGGCAGAAAGGTTCAAAAGGAGAATGGCTAATTCTCCTTTATCCTTCAGCTTGTGGTTTTGTTTTTCAAGTCAATGAGGGACGTTTGTGTCCCGTGTCGCGGTCTAAAACCTGATTGACAGGTACCTAACAATTTATTGGTCTCAAGATAAGTTTGATTCTGGAGGTATGCTGCCTTGTCAAATATTTTTAGAGAAACAGTACAGTTGTTATCTGTCTGTAGTAGAAGGACCCGTGAATCTTTAAGATTTGTGGGGACAGTGCACGAGTCGAATGAAGAATTGATGAGAGAGGTAATAAAAGGTGCTAGGTTCTTAGCTGCCTCTTTGATTATAGATGCAGGGCAAGAGTCCCCTAGGCATCTGGATGGTTTGAGTGAAGTAATTACGTTTTCCGCTTCTAAGATCGAGACCGATGCAAAATTTAAACTGATTAGTCAGTTTCAATTGTTTAGGGGGGGCTTCCTGGGTCTGTGAATCATTAAACAGGAGGGTAGATTTTCTGCATGCGATTTTATCTTGAAGCATAGAGATTTTGTTGCAGAGGGCAGCTTGGATTTTGGTGCACCAGGCTTTGTCTTTGATGCAGGTGTCGATTGGAGTGGCAGGAGATTCTAGTTCTCTTAGAATGGTAAAAAGTTCCCTTGTGCTAGAGTTAGCTTTTGTAATTATTTCATTGAAGGTATCTCTCTTAGTTTGGAGAATCTCCTTTTTATATCTGGCTGATATATTAGTGAGATTTTCCTTTTTCTGCTCCAAAGGGTTATTTTTCCAAAGGGATTCTGCATGTCTTTTTCATTACGTGTAGCTTTGAGGCTATGAGTGAACCAAGAGTTCAGGTGAGCTTGTTATTTACCTTTACAAAGTTTTAGCAGCGCTATTGTATCAATGGCTTGGTTAAGTGTTGAATTGTAGAGTTCGACTAGCGCTACTGGGTCTGTACTAAGATCTGTAATGTTGGTGATGGGATGGAGAAGAGGTAGTAAGCTATTAACTGTTATATTTTGTTTATTTCTCATTAAGGCTGGAGGGGCTATTTGAGTGGTGGCGTTAATTTGTAAGTTGTCTTGAATGGTAAAGGAGATAAGATGGTGATCCGTCCATGCACAGGGTTTGATGGATTTAATAGAGTTTATATAATTAATGTCTGTGATCCAATCTAGTGTGCAGCGTTTAATGTCAGTAGGCATGTTGATTCTGAGGGTAAAGCCTGCCTTTAAGATGGTGTCAGCCAGGGTGGTAGCATTGGCGCCATTAGGCTCATTCAAGCTGAGGTTGAAGACTCCAAGTATAATAATTTACGAGCCAGGTTTGGTGTTGGAATTAAGTAAGGCAGTAATGTCTTCCTCGAACGTTGAGGCGGCCTATATATGAGGTGCATGGTGTTTGTACGAGAGGCTGATAGTGGTAATTGTACTGGCAGGAGTACACCAGAAGGGAACGGAGGATGCTGAGGGACCCTTAAACACAGATTAGATTTGGTGATGAAGGCAATGCCACCACCCCTGGAGGTTCCTCTATCTAATCTGAGGATGACGTAATTCTCAGGAGTTGCTAAGGAGAGAGAAGGTCCTGCTGCTGGGTGGAGGCAGGTCACTGTAATGGCAAGGAAGTCTAACTGATTAACCGTGATAAGATCAGCAATTTCAGTAGCGTGGGAAACCATTGATGTGGCATTGATAAGTGCACCTTTGATTACTGGCAATTTCTTATCATAACAGACAGGGTGGTGGATGAGAGGTTGGGGTATCAGCTGAGTAGTAGATTCTGCATTGGTTTTAAGTTCAGCCTTCCTTTTGCAGGTCATTGGTAGGTTCAATATATTAAATACAGTGGAGCCTGGATCCCAACCTATAATTTCTGAGGCTGATCAGGCAAGGTTGATTAGGCTTGGGTCTAGTGGAAGATCATTGAATCCATTGGGCAGGGTCCTTAGGCCTGATGGGGTAGTGGTTGTGCAGTCCACTGGGGTTGGATTGTCCTGGATATGGAATAAAGGTGGCAGGAAATAAGTTGGTCTGATTTGATCAGACTGTGGTGGTGGCTTAGATATAGTGAGAGGGGTGGTGTCCATTTTATCAGCGGTAACATGTCAACCCTGGGTGGTGGAAGTTTAGCCTTAGAATTAAGGGAATGTCTCACTTGCACTAGAAATCTGAGGTAGCGAAATGTCAAGGTTAGGACTACAAGCTTTGTAAGAACCAGGTACATGGTTAATGTATTAAGTAAAGTTCCTATCGATATCAGAGTAGGCAAACAGTATCATGTTCACAATGGTTGTGATGACGAGAGTCACGTCATGTGAGGTTAACAAGCAAGCTAGCGGGCATAATGAGCCTACATTGCTACATAAGAGAAAGCAATCAGAATTGTCTCTAAGAATACAAGCAATGATCATATATGGGTATTCTCACCATAAAATGGAAGCATATAGTCGCTAAGCAATATTATGATAATAGTTGCACTGAGCAGTGATGGCTGAATATCGATGTGTGAGCTGAATGGTAGCAAGGTGCAATGCCATAAGCTATGCTCCCCAAACATGCTAAGAACGATGTAGTAGGCGGCATCAGCTAAGCGACATGATGATTACAGGTACGATACAGCAAGATAATAAGGCAGTGATGCTCAGTTTAGGAAAGCTGAAAGGTCCAAGGGAGATTTAAAATGTAACAGGTGTGAGTTTGGAATGTGAAGGACATAATCGTGTAGTTCATGTACGCGCCACAGATGCTGTGATGAATCCCAGGCACTGGCTTAGATAAGGGATGTGCATTCTTACATTATGACATTGCAGCCAAAGAGGGGGAGATGCCACTGAATTGCACGTGCACAGTCCTTACCGGCTTGCGGCTATGAGGATAGGCACAGTTCATAATGCCGGATCTTAAGAAGTCACTGGATGGTCCGTTTTGGTTGTGTGACTGAATGATCATATATGGGGTGGCTAGAAAAGCCCCTAAAGCCCTTCTGGCCTAGACAGGCACAGACAGGCCCTTATTCGATGGCCTTTGAGAAGGTGGCCGGCTTCCGCCTACCTGTGTTATGCTCACCTAGTCTCTACGGAGGTGTTGGGGCACGGTTGCAGCCCACCCGGGGATGAGGTCTCTAGGGTCCGACTTCGCCCTCTGCGCTTATGTGGTGACTGGTGGTAATTGGTGATGCTGCTCTGAACTGCTTCTTCCGTGGAAAATAGGGGGCATGAGTATGCCAGCTTGTGTGCCTGATCCCCTTCCAGACCCCTTCTCCCAAACCGTGGTACCCGTGGGATGCGCTGTCCCTGGAAAGCTCACCTGTTGATTCGTTTTGGTGAGCACTCCGTCCTGCTGCTTCTGGCAGGGGCGCTTGTATGATCTGGACCGAGTTCCTTCACTTGTCCCTTGCACATGGTAGTCCAGTCCTGCTGCGACTAAGCCACTATACTTCAGGTAAGTGTTCCTGTTGGCCTTTGTCTTTCCTCGTGTTGTATTGTAAAGTTTGTTGTCTTGTATTGCTGTCCGTTCCGCTTTTGATGTTTGCTCTTTTGCTTTCTTCCCTTGCAGGTGATGTTGCCGGAACAGCAAAAGCTGCGGAACTCGAGGCGGCAGCCGGAGGGAATGTCGAATGAAGTTGCAGCAGTAAAGTAGCTGGTAAGTTGTTAACTAGGGGAAACGCGGGGTTCAAATGCGGTGTGGCCCTAGGATGGATGTTCTAACCTTGTCTTTCTTCTTCTTCACAGGGTCCGATTTTGTGGATTCAGAGCGCTGCGCTGCTGCATCGGGATCAAGAATACTGGATGTCAGGAGATGAGTCTGCAGATGAAGTGATGAAGCACCGGTTTCCTGGAGGTGAGTATGCAGGAGAACGCCTGGTTTCAAAGGTAAGTAAACTGGTCCAAGCAGCGGTGAGCGTCATGTTGCACGCGAGTTCACAATAACACGAAGCACCGCCCTTAAGGATGGAGCAGCTTATATAGCTGAGATTCTGAAGCCACGTCTACCAGGTTCAGTCTTCCAGCCACACCCTGCCACACCCGATGAGTCAGCACATGAAGACCAAGCCTAGGGAGCCAAACCCGATGAGTCAGCGCATGAGGATGTTCTCTTGAATAAAGGCTTTCAGCTCCCGGAAAGTTCTTGTAAAATAAAAGCACTCCTGCACTGAAATAAAGTAAAAGCACACCTGCACTGAAATAAAGTGTTCCCAAAGGCGCCAGGACTGAACCGAGCCAGGTCCCCTGTGTTTATGGGTCCCAAAGGGACATAAGTGAGGCAAGTGACCCATTGCCCCATCACTAGATGATGTGGTTTTTGTGTTCTTGTGCCTGTGGCCATGACAACTGGCGATGCTTGTAGGTGGAAATAGCAAAGGCTGGCCAATCAGCACAAGCAATCAAACAAATAAACACATCTCGTAGCAACGCACTACCAGAATGGCAGCCATTACCCACATTGTCCGGCAGGCAAGTGTGGAGCCGTAAAGGATTCAAGAACAGCAGTGAAGGCAAAGATCATGCAAAATCACGTCACTTGGTATTACGGAACAGATTAGGGCTAATGAATAAAGCAGAGCGCCAGAGATAACATTATTTTCATATTCCCTGGGTAAATCTTCTGGTCTCACCAACCATGGTGGGGAGAGGCTGGGAGGTAGCTTTCATCTGCTGCGTTTCCTGGGGAGGGAGATGACTGCTGTTCTCTCACTTCGGTCTTCCAGCAGAATGAGTTGAAACCAGGGCACAGAAAGGCCCTTATTCGGCGGCCCTTACGAGGGCGTCCGGCTTCTGCCTACTGGTGACACTGGTAGGTGGAGCTGTCCAGTCAAATGGTCGAAAACATTTGATCGAATGACCATTTGATCGACAGTCAAATGGTGGAAAAAAAAAAAGGTTGCATTTTTTTATTTATTTATTTATACATATATTTTAGTTTGGGTTGGTAAAAATGTTTTTTTAATAAAGAAAACAGGGGGTTGGGGGAACTCCCCTATTAAAAAAACAAACAAAAAAAAATCGACCCTTTTTTCCGACCATTTGACTGTCGATCAAAAGGCAGTCGATCCTTTTGTGTTCGACCAGATGACCTACAACCTTAGGTGGAAATAGCAAATGCTGGCCAATCAGCGCCAGCATTTCAAACAAATAAGCAAATCTCGTAGCAATGCGCTACCAGGATGGCGCCATTGTGCACGTTGTCTGGGAGGCAAGTGTGGAGCCGTAAAGTATTAAAGAACAGCAATGAAGGCAAAGATTATGCGAAATCATGTTGCTTCGTATTACGGAACAGATTAGGTCTAATGAATAAAGCAGAGCGCCAGAGATAACATTATTTTATCATTCCCGGGTTGAATCTTCTGGTCTCACCGCCCATGGAGTGGACAGGCTGGACGGTAGATTTCATCCGCCACAATGCATTTCCTGGGGCGGGAGAGGACTGCAGTCCTCTCACTTCAGTCTTCCAGCAGAATGAAGGTGACAGGTGAATGACAGGTGAAGGGGGCGAAGTGAGGAACAAGGCAGATTGAGGAAAAGCCTGTTGCAGTAGTCTAGCCTAGAGAGAACCAGGGCTCTGGAGATGTTGAGCTTCTGGGGGAAGGTGAGGAGAGGTAAGATGCCCCTCAGAAGTTGGAGCTGAAAGTTGGACTTCGTGGCAAGGTCTGTGATGTGTGGGGAGAAATAGGGAGAGGAGTCAAAGATGATCCCAAGATGATTTGCCCCACATGTGGATGGGGTTAGGAGACCCAGGGAGTCAGGCCAGAGAAATGGGGGGAAACAAGGAACAGGCATCGCAATGAGAAGGATCTCTGTCTTACTGGAATTAAGGCAGAGATAATTGGCAGAGCACCAGTCAGATATGAGGGAGTGTAAGTGATTTCAATCCTGCACACACCCAAGTCAAAGCTCAGCATGAAGCGCACAACTGAAATCCTTATTTATTTTTGTCTAAAAATTCAGTATTCTGAACAATATACCACTCATATCACACCCTTCTCCTGGAACCCCCCCGGTCACACTGCACCAGGAATCAGGCTGGTTTGCAAAGGTAAATATTTATTTATGTATGGAAAATTTAATCACAATATGTTTTAATAAATAAACAACAATCACCAATGGGGTTACAGAACATTGAATAATATCTCTAATACACGAGGAATAGATAATAAGCAAAGTAAATGCAGCACAGAAAATAATACTTTTGTGTTGGTTCAGATCAGATAGCACTGTGGTTATCAGTTCTCCCTGCAGAACCCCTTAACCCCCCAATAGGCAGTGCAAAGAGGTGGGAGGAGAGAGCATGCATTCAGGAATGGCACCAATCAAACAGAATATCAGTCCCACATTCCCCCAACAAACACAAGAGAAAAACAGAGTTGACTGTCAAGCTGTCAGAATGGCTTTTAAAATTGTCTTTAGAATTGACTGGCCAAAAACACCAAATGTAGTCAAAAACATTTAAATTGCTTGAATTTCTTATTTGAGCAGCTTTGAATAGTTGCACACAAACACAAGCAATGATTTAGTTAAAAGAAAACAATTGAAATTTTAAAATCCAAGTTGGAAGCAGTTTAGAGCTATTTTACACATGTAAAACTTTCAGATTTTTTAAATCGCGGCAAACTTTTCCATGCAAGATATTCACGTTATCGGGAGAATCGCACTGAGTTGCAGTGCGGTTGTGGGTTCTATGGATAGCTATATATGTTGGCTACAAGTAGGAGTTGTTCTATCACAAAGAATGAGGGAGTTACAGAGGTTTTAGTGAAGGTTGTTTTTGCGAGATAGGCGTGGGAATGGAAAACAGGAATTCACTTTGAATTGACTGATCGGTTTTCTTATGCTATATTAAAAACTACCAAAAAGTAGAATGCCACACAGGAAGGTCATTTACTGCTGCTCATAACAGTTCAGGTGTGATACTCTGCTTTCTGTTTGGTTTGGGAATTACTTTCTTAATGAATCAATAGGAAGTTCTGGTTTAGGAACACATATGAGAGAAGAGTCTGCACAAAGATAGTTCTAAAAATAGTGGTTCTGAATGAAAGATAGGATGGGTTTAAGATAGTGACAAGACTATGCAAAGTACATATGCTATGGGCCACAGTTCTTCCTATTCATACTCACAGGATAAGTTTTAAATGGGACCGTCAACTCTGGTCAGGATTGGGTCTGGTCTAGGAAAAACAGTACATCAGGCACAGGCCTGGATCCTCTAGGCCGGTCGCCAGATTGGCACAGGATCTGCTCTCCTGGTCTGTGGGTATTTGGATCAGCTGGATGGCGAGTTCCTCAGTCAAGCCTAGTGGTGGCAAGCCAGAGAATTTCTGGATAGGGGTTCAAAATGGCCTCCTCACACCACACAGCGCTTTACTGAGTGGGGAGAATACATTTGAGGATTGGGGCCTTGCTGGAAATCAATAGTCTCTATTGCTGGCAAGAGATTTGCCATCTGGATCTGGAAGAATATTTAAAGCTGGATGTAGGAAGCTGGATCAGAGTGCTTTGCAGGAATCAGGAAGGTGGCTGGATCAGTGAGTCCCTATCAGCTGTCAGCTGTCACTATTTATGCCTTAAAAATGACATCACAAAGGGGTGTATGGGCCGGCTTAGTTAAGCTTGCCCCTGTGCAAAGTGATTGGGTCAGAGTCTACTCTCTGCCTTGCTAGGACGACAGAAACAGAGTGTCATCTTTATGGTGTAATTTTATGAGGCTGAGAATCCACCCCTAGCCATTGGAACACAAAGTCTAATTTTGGCAAAATACATATTTACACATGTGCAACCTCTATGAAAATCACATACACCGATTGCATATTGTATGGGGTATCTGCTTATCACAATCTCACAGTTGTAGGATCTGGTATCAACTTTCTACATAATTTTACCCTTTTCGCCATGTACACAAAGTCCGATTTTTCTGCAAATTTCCACAAGTGTGCGTGTTTAACATAGGGATATGAGTGTACATTTTCACAATTCTAACAGTAACACATTTTGCGTAAAATCACATATCTTTCCATTCCTGTCCAGAAGATGTCACACAGTTCTGCCACCTCTTCACACGTGCAGCCAGAAATTAAATGAACAACTCTGTCATTTTTTATATTTTTCACCATTTTGAATAGCAAGTTATAAGTCTTTTAAAAAGTGTTCTTTGTTGATGTTCAGCAACAGATGGTCGCTTGGCTCCACTTCTTTTTGTCTCCCTGCAGTCCAGTGCATCCCACCCATGGGGGATGCTCCTTCCAGGAGGGTTTACGACTCTCTTCACACTTCTAGTTTCCTGAGCTGCAGCTTGTCATTGTTCCTTTGCTCTCTGTAGACCAGAATCTGTCCCAACCCTGTATTTAACACCTCCCCGTGAGTTCCTGCTGAGGGGAAGGCCCTCCTTCTGGGAAGAAACCTGCTTTCCCAGTTTTTTTCAACTTCAGCCAAGCTAATCACTTCTAAAACCTAACAAAACCCACATTTGTTGCATCACACACAAATACATTTCTTTCTTGGCCTTAAAATCTGTGGAATCAAAAACACAACTAAAATCTGTATTCCTTTTTGGCAACAATCCTGTTTATGTTTGCTAATTCTGCAGACTTTTGAGTTTTAGGTCATTTTAAAGCTGCCTTAGCACTCCTCTGACAGCTTTCATTCAGGTTGCCCGGGTACTGCACCCAGATTTTCTCATAGAGGCTGTCAGTTTTCAGGCTTTGTATGTTTCACAATGTTTCATTTGATACATGGATTTTAGCACCAGGCAAGATTGTGAATGTTGAAAAGTGTTGTGTTATAGGCATTTTGGAGTTTTTGGCAACAAAACACATGACAATTGTAGGCACATTTTGGTTTCACTTGCAAAGTGCTGCTTTTCTCTCTGCACCTTGTTTGCTGGTCATGGAGCCCACTGGCACCATTTCTGCAGGGTGTGCTCTATTCCCCCGCACATGCACCATGGGTGGCAGGTTGTGCAGCCCTTTTTTTGTGTGTTGAAGCGCATGGTTTTTGTAGGTTTTTGGCATGCACAAGGGTTTTGCTGCCATTGTTGCTGTTTCTTTCCCCACAACTGGCAGGGTGATACTGCATATCATAGCGGAGTGGGTCAATACATCCCACAGAGCCCCTCCTCCCGACTTGATTTTGACTGCCGTCAATGGGAAGTCTGGAGATTGGGATGTTCTTTTATTTTGTCCATGTGGAGAAATTCAGCTGCTTCTCCTGTCAGTGCTGGAGGGAAACGCTCTCCTCGCCGGTTCTGGATAGGAGTATTGCTGGTTCTGGTTGGGAGTATGTAACGGCACTCTGGGCTCCTTGGGTTTTTCATCCCGGTCCCTGAGTGGTCCTCCTTGGTACTTCTTGGGATATATCTTAGTACAGATCATAGAAGATAGAATAGAGCGTGGTTATGGGTATTTTCCCACTACTGTGTCCCCACGTCATTTGGGGATGTCAGCAGTGGGAAGGACACTTGCATTGGTAATAATTGTCACTATTGCCGATCTGGGTTTCCGGTTTGTTCCTCTATTTGCTGCAAAGTATGCCTGGGATGGCAACTCTTTAGCTGGTTTATGTGGACCTACTTGTCTTCCCCTTCTGCCAAACTGCCCTGGGGGATGCAGATTCTGTTGGTGAGTCCTGGGATGGTCACCTCTCCTCCATTTCTGAAATTCCATTAATAACTAGGGTCCAACTTAACATCAAGTTGGTTGAGGAGGTCCCGGCTCATATAACTGGCAGAAGGAACACCTCGCACAACCCAACAAGTATTTATTATGCATTTGTTATTCCTAGAAATTTTGATCATGCAACTGCTAAGCAGAGGTTGTTTGGAGCGGGGTGGTTCCAGATCCCGTACCCATTGCTGCACTGACTCTACGGCGGGTAAGGTCTGGTCTTTGGGGAGTTTTTTGAATAGTGCTTTGCTGATGAAGCTTTCTTCGCTCTTCAAGTCAACTGGGGCGAGGACAGACTCCTTCCCGTCATTTAACTGAATCAGGAAGAAGAGCTGTTCACCCCTTTTCAAAATGCCAGCTAAGTTCTGTGCTGGGTTGATGTCAATTTTGGCTATGGACTTGGGATTTTCGAATTGTACATTAGTATAAAATTTAAATGTATCTCCCTTCAGGGTGGAATGCCCCTTGATACTGGAAGGGAGGCTGATTTGCTGAAATGGAGAAGCGTTCACCTCACCGTTTGGTGGTCCCATAGCTATGACGGTGACGTGGAGTGTATCATTGTTCTGAAAGTAGAACCTAACTAGGTCCGGCTTTTGCTCCACCATGTGGCATGTGCCATTTAGACTCACATGGTTGACGCTTTGCTTTAATTTAATTGGCCTGTGTGTCTGGGTCCAGAGGATCTTGTTAACACAATCTATGAGAGGAGACAGCCTGCAGAGGATGTCATTCCCTAATAGACAGGGGGTTCCCTCTGGCACCACAACCAAGACCGGTTGCTTCATTTAGTGTCGCCCAATTTTAATTTCCAGCTCTGCAGACCCTTCAACAGGAATTTCCTTCCCGTCAAAGTTCTAGAGCTGTCCATGAAGAGGGGTGAGAGGGGTTTGGTATCTCTCCCCCCTTCCCGAATTTAGCTGCCCAAAGACCCTCTTTGACAGCAAGGTGGCTTGGGATCCAGTGTCCAGCAGTGCTGGAATTGCACATTGCCCTTGCACCTGGATGGAGGCGTAGAATCTACATTCCTTCTCCTTCAAGAGCAAAGGTAATGGGTGCTCTGGGCAAGCTTGATGGTCAGTTTGCTTATTTCTGACTCTGACCCTGGGATAGTTGGGTCAAGAGATGGTGTCAGAGTTGCAGAATCTGGCACAGAATTTTGACACACCGCTATTTGGGGAGTCTCAGGCCCCCCTTGTTCTGTTTCTGGGCTGCCCCCCCCCTTTCTGGAGGCAGTCAACAGAAGTGGTTGGTGAGGTTTGGGGTTCCTCCTGGGCTGGTTCTGGGTTGCTCCCCCCTTCTAGGAGGCGGTCCCCAGCATGGAGTTGGATGGTTTGGGTATCTGAGTACACAGTTTCATGCTCAGTGATTTGAGGAGTCTTGGGCTCCTCCCTTTCTGATCCAGGGCTGTCCCACCCCTTGTTGGAGACAGTCCTCAGAAGTGCTTTGCAGAGCTAGGGACTCTTCTTACTCTGGTTCTGTGCCGCCACCCCTTTTTGGAGGCAGTCCCCAGAAGAGATTTGGGCAGGATCCTGGGTGTGAGCTTGGGGATCTGCAAAGAAAACAGGATAGTTGAACATGGGGGGAGTTTTGGGCTCCCCGGGTTCTGATTCTGGGCTTCCCCTCCCTTTTTGGAGGCAGTCACCAGAATTGTTTTGAACAAGAGGATTTTCTTGCTGGTCATTCTGAGATTTGATGATGGGTGATTTTAACTCGGTCCCCACATCTACCCAGTCTTGATCCGGATCTCTTGGGGCCCATTTTTCTTTGAGAGGAGTTCCCCCACCCCTGAAGGAGAAGATCCTTTTCCCAGAATCCTCTGAGGACCCCTCTCCTTCAAATTAGAAGATTCGCACCTCATCCATAAAATGGGCCTTTTTAGGCTCTTTATTTCTCCTACCCACCCTCTGTTCCTGGGGTTGCAGACTTTCGGGGGCAAGAGATTCTGGTTCCGGTTCCTTGGTTTCCAGGGGCTTTTCACAAGTGGGGAAGGAAGCTTCCTCTAAGGCTTTACACCCCCCTTCCCCTTGTGCCTCCTCCCTGGGAACCGGTGGGTTGTCGGGGTTCTTCCCCATCATTGTTCTGAAGCACCAGACCCGTGATTTGAGGAGTTCTGAGTCGCCATGTTCATTGGAGGGTTTTGCTGCGCCCTCAACATGCGACCCAGATCCTGTGCCATGTTCTGGACCTGGCGCTCCAGCTTGGACACCCGCTCTGGCTGGTACGGGGTCCTCTGGTCTACCCTTGGTTGATCACGGGAAGGTTAACTATCCCTTCTCCCATAATACCCATGGTTAGGATAGTTGGCCTCCCCTCTCCCGGATTGGGTTGTCTGGGCTCAGGAAAGTGGGAAAGAAAGAAGGGTTATTTTGGGGGTTGAGGTTTGGCGGGTACCGGGGAAAGAATCTTGGCCCGGCATTTGAGGGATTACTGCCCTCCTAGGGAAAGTGAGGAGGGAAGTTCCCTGGGCTGGAAGCTGCCTGGTTGGACCCCCCACCCTTGGGCTGGAGGAGTCCACACATAGCCCAGGATGGGTCAGTTGCCCTTACAACGGGGGCTGATGTAGTCAGGAGACTTAGGGGTCCCATTTGTAGGTTTACCTCCCTATCTCCCTGTTTGGGTTTGGCCTGAGGGCCTTCTGGGTCTGGGGTTGGTAGGATTCTGCACAGGAAGGTTTTTAGGCCCCCCCATCTCCAGATCTAAAATGGGGGCAACCTTCACCTCTGCCACCTTAGCAGCAGCAGGGGTGTTGGTTGGTTTTGGGCTTTTGTTGGTATTTTTACTTTCTAGTGGCTTCTGCACTTCGTAGATGCGAGTTGTTTGTTCAATGACCCAGTCTAGTGATCTTCTCTCATGAAGGTCCCTCACTAGCTGGGTCATAATGTATTTAGGGAGGGCATGAAAAAAGTTATTAATAAATTCCCTACTGTCAGTGCACACCCTCCTGGTGGTCTGCGCAAAGGCACGTTTCAGTTCTTGGACAAATTCTTGTGGGGCCTGGTCTTCCCCACATTGCAGGTTGTAGGCTGCCTTGCGGGCCTCTTGAGGGTTTCTATGAATAGAAAAATGCTTTAGGATGGCCGCCTTATAGGTGGACCATCTTGAATGGTTCTGATCCTCCAGCCCCGCAAAGAGGCTGGAGTATCCAGGTGAAAATGTCCATTTGACATCTTGACATACTGAGTACAGCTTTGGCTGTCTTTCAGGGGAAAAGTCTCCAGCATTTGCTCAAACAATTCAAGGTGCTCCCAAACTGAATATTTGGCATTTTTGTGGTAGGGCGTGATGACACTCCGAATAGCTTTGATTTGCTTCAGGGGATTTTTCAGCAGAGCCCTCTTAAATTTGTTGGCCTTTTTAGTTCTGGTCACCCTGGTCCACTCATCCTCTGACTCAGAGGCACTGCTACCAGAGGTGGCTGTCTGATCTTCTAGGCTCTCCCTGATTCTGCGAGCTTGGGAATGGCTGGCAGAATGTGGGGGTCTAGTCTCTTGGGACCTGTGGCGCTCAGCAGAGTCTTCTGACTCTCCCTGCTCCCAGGATTGGCTGAGTACCCTCCCCCCCACTGTCCTAGCTGGGAAGAGGTTTTTAGTATACTCTTAGTGGGCCTAGTCTCATGGAATTCTCCACCAAATTTTACTGACTGATCTCTAGGTAGGTGATATTTCTGAGGATCCAGTTCTCTGATTCTCCCCTCACTGGAGTCTCCCTGATCAGAGAAGATGGCCCTAGCATTTGGGAGCCTGTACAGAGATGCCCGCCCATCCATTTCTGGGAGGCGCTGACCTGTCAGTCCCATATTTCCCATTGTGTTGAAGTCTACCATCCCCGTGGCCCTTGATTCATATGAGCCAGTTGAGATGGGGGTTGCAGAGCACATGGAATTGCAGGTATTAAAGTCCCCGATGCCCGGGTTCCTGAGGTTATGCTCAGGGGTTTCTTTCTCCCATCTTACCTCGTCTCTTTCAACCCCTATTTCCTGATAACATGCCAAGATCTGACCTTTTTGCTCCTTCATTAAGGCCTTACTGGTCTCTATGAGTTGTTCTTGCATGGCTATCTGTCTATGGAGCATGTCATTCTTTTCACAGAGAGCCTCATTGTCTCTCTGTGCTTCCTGCATGCATTGGGAGTATTGGGCCAATTTTTGCTGCAGGAGACTCACCTCCTGAGTTTGGTCCTTACTGATTATTTTTTTTCTAAGGCATCCTCCACCCGCCTGGTGTGCTATAGTAGCTTTTGGTAATCCATTTTGATTTCACCCAGAGCCTGAAGGGCCCAGTGATTTTCTTCTAACTTTGTTTTTAAATGACTAACTTCCTATCCTAGGGCGTCTCTCTCCTGACTAAGAGTGCCCCTCTGATCAGCCAGGTCGTCCCTCTGTTTTTTAAAGGCCTGGCTTTCTGGCACTCCTCATCAAACTCGGTTTGGGATTCTAGGTCTTTAACAATTAATTTATTATTTTCCTCCTTTAAGGATTCTAGGTGGTTTTGCAGGGTGACTATCTGTTCTGCACAGGCTCTATCATAATTCAATTGCTGCTCCAGCTTTTGCTGGCTCTGTTTTAAAGAGTTCAACCATTCTTGACACTTTCTTTGCAGTTTCAGTACCTGTGCATCTTGCTCTGAATTCTTTTGCAGTAAGAGCAGTTCTTCTTGCAGTTTGGTGGCATACTGCCTAGCCTCTGTTTCAGCTTCTTGGCTACTCTGAAGCCTTTTCTCTGCAGAGTCCAGATTAGTCTGGATTTTCTGCAGTGCTTCCCCTTGCCTCTTTGTGAAGTCTACATGATCTGCGTACTTTTCTTGTATGACTCCTATGTGGAGGTACAGGTAGTCCGCTATTTTGGCAATTTTACATTGCTCCTCTTTTATTTTAGGGGTCATGTACAGCTCACTGAGTGCTTGATGTAATGGCCCCTTGACCTGCCAGATATTAAGGTTGGTTTCAGTGACTTCTTGTTTTATTCGCTGCAGCCATACCTGTTCATCCTGTTCTACCCATTCACCCCTGACAAACAATTTGTGCAGTGGGTGTTCCCTTGAAATATTGATTTCCACTGGGGTCACCATTCCGGAAATATTAATTTCCTTCTGATTTATCTCATGGTTCCTTTACTTTTGCAAACAGGCCCAACTCCTTTGAGTATTTCTTTTGAAGGGTGTTTTTACAGTGTAGCACAGTTTGGTAACCCAACAAGGTGTATGTACCCCGTCAGCTAGCATGCTGTGTTAGACTGTCACGAGTGGTATGTCTAATTCAGGATCTAGCGACGAGCACCTATGCTGTAAGTGATTTCAATCCGGCACACATTCAAGTCAAAGCTCAGCATGTAGTGCACAACTGAAACCCTTATTTATTTTTGTCTAAAAGTTCAATATTCTGAACAATATACCACTCTTATCACACCCTTCTCCTGGAACCCCCCCCCCCCCGGTCACACTGAACCAGGAATCAGGCTGGTTTGCAAAGGTAAATATTAATTTTTGTATGGAAAGTGTTATCACAATATGTTTTAATAGATAAACAACAATCACCAATGGGGTGACAGAACACTGAATAATATCTCTAATACACGAGGAATAGATAATCAGCAAAAACAAATGCAGCACAGAAAATAATACTTTTGTGTTGGTTCAGATCAGATAGCACTGTGGTTATCATTTCCCCCTGCAACACCCCTCAACCCCTCAATAGGCAATGTAAAGAGATGGGAGGAGAGAGCAGGTATTGAGGAATGGCAGAATTCACACAAAATATCAATCCCACTTTCCCCCAGCGAACACAACAGAAAAACGGTATTGACTGTCAAGCTGTCAGAATGACTTTTAAAATTGTCTGTAGAATTGACTGGGCAAAAACACCAAATGTGGTCAAAAACACTTAAATTGCTTGAATTTTTATGGGAGCCGCGTTGAATAGTTGCACACAAACACAAGCAATAATTTAGTCCAAAGAAAACATTTGAAATTTTAAAATCCAAGTTGGAAGCAGTTTAGAGCTATTTTACACATGTAAAACTTTCAGATTTTTAAAATCCCGGCAAACTTTTCTGTGCACGATATTCGCGATACCGGGGGAATCACACTGAGTTGCAGAGGTTTTAGTGAAGGTCGTTTTTGCGAGATAGGCGCGAGAATGGAAAACAGGAATGCACTTTGAATTGACACATCGGTTTTCTTATGCTATATTAAAGACTACCAAAAAGTAGAATGCCACACAGGAAGGTCATTCACGGCCGCTCATAACATTTCAGGGTGATACTCTGCTTTCTGTTTGGTTGGGGAATTACTTTCCTAATCAATCAATAGGAAGTTAAGGTTTAGGAACACATATGAGAGAAGTGTCCGCGCAAAAATAGTTCAAACAATACTGGTTCTGAATGAAAGATAGGATGGGTTTAAGATAGGGACAAGACTATGCAAAGTACATATGCTATGGGCCACAGTTCTTCCTATTCATATTCACAGGATACGTTTTAAATAGGACCGTCAACTCTGGTCAGGATTGGGTATGGTCTAGGAAAAATATCACATCAGGCATGGGACTGGCTCCTCTAGGCCTGTCGCCGGATTGGCACAGGATCTGCTCTCCTGGTCTGTGGGTATTTGGATCAGCTGGATGGCGAGTTCCTCAGGCAAGCCTAGTGGTGGCAAGCCAGAGAATTTCTGGATACGGGCTCAAAATGGCCTTCTCACACCACACAGCGCTTTACTGAGTGGGGAGAATAAATTTGAGGATTGGGGCCTTGCTGGAAATCAATAGTCTCTATTGCTGGCAAGAGATTTGGCATCTGGATCTGGAAGAATATTTAAAGCTGGATGTAGGAAGCTGGATCAGAGTGCTTCGCTGGAATCAGGAAGGTGGCTGGATCAGTGAGTCCCTATCTGCTGTCAGCTGTCTCTATTTATGCCTTAAAAATGACATCAGAAAGGGATGTATGGGCCGGCTTAGCTAAGCTTTCCCCCTCTGAAAGGTGATTGGGTCAGAGTCTACTCTCTACCTTTATAGGAGGAGAGAAACAGAGTGTCATCTTGATGGTGTAATTTTATGATGCTGAGAATCCACCCCTAGCCACTGGAACACAAAGTCTAAATTTGGCAAAATACATTTTACACATGTGCAACCTCTATGAAAATACACATACACCGATTGCATATTTTATGGGGTATCTGCTCAACACAATCTCGCAGCTGTAGGATCTGGTATAAACTTTCTACAGAATCTTGTCCTTTTCGCCATGTACACAATGTCCGATTTTTCTGCAAATTTCCAAAAGTGTGCGTATTTAACATAGAGATATGCGTGTAAATTTTCACAATTCTAACAGTAATACATTTTGCGTAAAATCACATATCTTGCCATTCCTTTCCAGAAGATGTCACACAGTTCAGCCGCCTCTTCACACGTGCAGCCAGAAATTAAATGAACAACTCTGTCATTTTTATATTTTTCACCATTTTGAATAGCAAGTTATAAGTCTTTTAAAAAGTGTTCTTTGTTGATGTTCAGCAACAGATGGTCGCTTGGCTCCAATTTGTTTTGTCTCCCTGCAGTCCAGTGCATCCCATTCCATGGGGGACGCTCCTTCCAGGAGGGTTTATGACTCTCTTCACACTTCTAGTTTCCTGATCTGCAGCTTGTCATTGTTACTTTGCTCTCTGTAGACCAGAATCTGTCCCAACCATGTAATTAACACCTCCCCGTGAGTTTCTGCTGAGGGGAAGGCCCTCCTTCTGGGAAGAAACCTGTTTTCCCAGTTTTTTTCAACTTCAGCCAAGCTAATCACTTCTAAAACATAACAAAACCCACATTTGTTGCATCACACACATATACATTTCTTTCTTGGCCTTAAAATCTGTGGAATCAAAAACACAACTAAAATCTGTATTCCTTTTTGGCAACAATCCTGTTTATGTTTGCTAATTCAGCAGACTTTTGAGTTTTAGGTCATTTTAAAGCTGCCTTAGTACTCCTCTGACAGCTGTCATTCAGGTTGCCCCGGGTACTGCACCCAGATTTTCTCATAGAGGCTGTCAGTTTCCAGGCTTTGTATGTTTCACAATGTTTCATTTGATACATGGATTTTAGCACGAGGCAAGATTGTGAATGTTGAAAAGTGTTGTGTTATAGGCATTTTGGAGTTTTTGGCAACAAAACACATGACAATTGTAGGCACATTTTGGTTTCACTTGCAAAGTGCTGCTTTTCTCTCTGCACCTTGTTTGCTGGTCATGGAGCCCACTGGCACCATTTCTGCAGGGTGTGCTCTATTCCCCCACACATGCACCATGGGTGGCAGGCTGTGCATCCCTCTTTTTGTGTGCTGAAGCACATGGTTTTTGTCGGTTTTTGTAGTTTTTTGGCACACACACGGGTTTTGCCGCCATTGTTGCTGCTTCTTTCCCCACAATTGGCAGGGTGATGCCGCATAGCATAGCAGAGTGAGTCAATACATCCCACAGGAGGAGAAGGAGGAGGTGGAGGATGCAGCTTGAAAGAGAGCTGTTTGGTGTCTGCGTAACACTAGAAATGAGGGGAGAAAGTGGATATCACGAGGGCCTGAGGAGCCAGGTAGATGTTGAAGAGCCATAGGGATAGGATAGAGCCCCGAGGGATGCCACAGGTGGAGAATGTGGTGGAGGAGAGAAAAGGACCCATTTGCAATTGGTAAGGTCTGTTAGAAAGGAAGGAGGTGAGCCATGCCAGTGTCATGTCTGTGAGGCCTAAGGTATCACAGAGAGGGTTTATGAGGATGGAGTGGTTTACTGTGTCAAAGGCAGATGAAAGATCAAGGAGGATCAGAACAGAGAGAGTGTTAGAATCCAGGTTAGAGAGTAGGTCTTCATGGGTGTTCAGGAGAGCAGATTCCGTGCCTCTCACTGCCCAGAGGTTGGACTGCTGGTCATGGAGGCAACCAGCCACTTTGGTATAGAGGGTCAGTTGGGGGATAAACAGCTTTTCCATGAGTTTGGCCAAATAAGGTGTGATTGAGATAGGGCAATAGTTAGCCAGGCAGAAAGGGTCATCAGACAGCTTTTTTAGGTGAGGGTGCACAAGAGAGTTGAAGAAGTTGAGTGAAGGAGTCAGTGGCGAACGAGTGGTTGCAGAGGTTAACCAAGGCAAGGGCGAGAAAGGCGTTGTTGTCCTTGATGGTTCTGGAGGTGCAGAGGAGTACCCATTTAGAGGAGACTTTCAAAGAACTGACAACTCTAGAGATCTCATCTGGTGCAATAGGAGAGAAAGAGTAGAGTATGGGAGGAAAGGTTGGCTAAAGGAGGTGAGAGAAGAGGGGTTGCAGGGAGCAGATGACAGAGGACAGGATGTCCAGAGTTTTGGAGGAAAAGTGTTGTTGAATTGCATTTGTCGGTCACATAAGAGTGTTCTGTCAAGACAATGAAAAATGATCACAGTCTTAGGGGTCTTTCAGAGTTGGGTGATGATGATAACATCTGCAGTATTTGGAAAATAATGGCGACTTTACCATCCAACCAATTCAGGGTTTCATCAAATATAACTGGCAGCATTTCATGGTAATACCATTGGCAGTGTTTTGTCTGCCAATTTGCTCCTCCAACTAACCTGTGGAGGTAAATAAATCCAAATGGATCCCACATTTTTTAAAACATGCTTTATTGTACAAAAGGGAACCACAGGTGCTTCCCTTAAATATAGTGAAAAATGTTTTTCCAAAGGGTCATTGAGAGGTTCTCTCTCGCCACCTTACCAATGCAATGCATAAAAGTGTCATAATTGACCCCTATGAGCATAACAAACATGTAAAGTAGTGATATAAGCCACACTACTGTGCACAATCCATTTCTAATGTCACATGAAAATGGCAGAACAATTGTTAAAAGAACACCATTTTACGTTGCCACTGGTGGAGGTGGTATTTCTGAAACAGCTCAGGTGGAATTTCCAGGAATACCACCTCCCTCATAGGTCAACTCTGTATTTAGCAGATTTTCAGAAATACCACTGATGGAGTGGGTACATTTCTCCAGCGGTATTTCTTAATAAAAATCTACCCAACCCTGAATGACTGCTTAGTTTGTAGTCTATGTACAATGAATGTTACATCTGTCTGCTTTACAACTATACCTAAAATTGAGAACCACAAATATTTTAACAGTCCTTCATATAACCACCATATAATAACCTGCAAAGGTCCTATTCTGGGTGCTCTTAACATTTTGTTTTTTTTATGTTATTTTATTGTTTAAAGGGTAGACCTAGCTCGAGAGCAGCGGCGCACAGTACAGAGTGTGGGTAGCCAGAATTTGGGCTGGTATATTTTAACAGTAGTGCATTACTATGAGTTCAGGTCTGTGCATAGATATGTGCATACATTAGAATTAGTCCATGGTCAGTTGTTGTTGGAAAAGCCATGTTTTGAGACAATTGGAAAATTTGAGAATTGTGGGGGCATTCGGATTGAGTTCCAGAGGGTGGGTTTGTGACAAGAGAAAGATTGTTTGCTGGTCCTCTCGTTGCATGAGAGTTGTGATTCAAGCCGGTTGGTTGATTTGCTGTGCCAGGATCCTGTGCCACAACATATGTGGAGCTTAGCCGTCAGGTACGCTGGTGTGCTACTCGTGACTACTTTGAAGATTATACATTTAGTCTTGATCAGTATTCGGGCCGGGAGAGGAAATCAATGTTTTTTGTGTTGTACTGGGGAAGGGGGCAGGGGTGATTCAGTCAAATTTCCGTTCACCAATAATAAGATGTGCTGCAGCATGGTGGATTGCTTTTGGGGGCACCAAGCAAAAGCTTCTGTTGTGATAATCTCACTAGTGATCAAGAAATTCACTGGAACTTAGGGAAGCCTCCTTACAGAATTAAACCAAGGACAAACTCTATTGGGATATGGACCCTTGCTTCCTTAGCAATTGAGAGTCGTGGTATGAGGATGAGAATTGTAACAGACTGATGGTACAGGCACAGCGGTGTCAACATTACCCTCAAGGGTCACAGAACAGGTCATTTAAATAGGTGCATTGCAGCTGGGCGGTATAAACATGCACCTGCGGCCACTTGTGGGTCCATCAGGCGCATCTGCAACATTGCTGAATCAAGACTATTGCCTCAGCCCATCCACAAATAATCAATGTTTACTTTGCTGCACTCGCAATCACAGGCTGGATTCTGAAGGATTTTGTCTTTTCCAGCAATTCTTTTTTTTTCATATTGCAGCTCGGGCCCATGGAGCAGGAGCCAAGCCATTGTGGGGTTAATTGCCCGCTTGCCCCCTTCCCAGCCGGCCCCTTCCAATACCCACCACTATATGAGATGGTTATTGTGGCCAAGAAGACATGCAGCCATTTAAGCCACACCTACCTGGTCTGAAATATGTTAGTAAAGTTGCAGTTATGCAACATCTCCCTTACAACCATCTGACTATTGTAAAGCTGACTCTGTTTTTCAGCCCTTGCTGGAGCATCCGTAAGAACAACGCAGTGACCTTCGATTGTAATAGCCAGCCCCGGAAACCTGACAGTACCTTCTTAACACCAATACAGTGGCAAATGTTGGATAATGTTATTTTCTGTGGTGTAGCATTTTAAAGTGACACCCAGTGGGCTAGCCTATAAATTAGATCTCCTAGCATAGTTCTGCCTCAGCTGTAACTGTTTGAATTAGAACTAGAAATATTAATCCTTGAACAGGAAATGTCTAGTGTTGCAGAAGAAAGGCAAATGTGTACAAATCTTTGTGGGTTTGTGGTTTGGCAAAGGACTATTCCTTATACAATTCCACATTGTTTCACCAATCTGCACCCCATTTTGGTCTGGCGGTATTACTGCTGGATTACAAGTGGCAGTGGTGTTGTTAGTCCCCATTGGCAGAATTACTGCAGCAGTCATTTCGAAGGTGCTAATTCTGTTTAAATCCGGTTGGAAAGGAGGCAGATTTACCTCCAGCTCGTAGATTTAGGCCAAACTCATAGTTGGGCTGGTGCAGTAACACAGCAGTATGCAGTAATACGGCTCCACTGCAATTGGTGTTAATATTTTTCATTTTACAAAGTCTGGCTCCCCATGTGAGTGATACCTTCTGGCAAGCTTATGTAGTCCCATTCCCATGACCAGATACGTGCTGATCTCATGGGAGGGGGTGGGGTGGGGGATCTTCTGACATAACTTTACCCTTTCAAGAAAAGCTTGAGCCTCCCTTGCCTTGCGCCCTTCATATTGGCAAGCAATGCTGCAGGGGCCCCAGTCTACTTACCCCTAGTCATCTGCTGATTCCCCCCGCCTGGTGCACTTCATTTTCCTGCAGCACCACCACATCCTCTCCCTTCTGCCCTCGAAACTCTTGCCCCTCTGTGGCTGCCTCTCCCTGCTATACCACCAACTGCAAGATCAAGGTACCACAACCTCCTCCAGATTGGTAGCCACATCCTCCTCCTGATGCTCCATCTCCCACTGCTCATGCTCCATCTCACATCCCACCCTTCTCAACCACTGTCTCCCCTCCTCAACTACTATCTTCCCCTCTACAAGCACTGTCTCCCCCACCTCATGCTTCATCCCTACCTCAATCTGCCACTCCACTGCTTCCTTCTTGATGACTCCCTCAGCCTATGAGACAGAGGGTGAGAAGTCCAGCTCCTCATGTTATAATCCCCGGTTGCCAAAGGTCCCAAGATGCCAACACAATTGTACCTAAGGTAGCTCAAACAAGAGGCAAGGCCAAACACAGGGTAGGGGAAAGCATTTTTGAAACACACAGACATTAGAAAAGGTAAATGAATACAACACATGCAAACTTTGGCGAAACACAGGAAAGGAAAGATTTTAGGGAAACGTTTCAATGTTTCTATTTCTTTTTTAAAGGGAGAAAGGGTAAACAAGGTACATGTTGCCGCAGACCCAGCCTAGGGAGCATTGGCTCTAAACCGCCATTTAAATGGTATAGTTGATGAGAATAAATACTTGCGACATAAAACACATAGGAAATAATGATCTATTGCTGTTTAATATAATCATTAATTGTTAAAGGGAACACCATGGATAGCACTACCAGAATGTGCCCACAGTATGAGAAGTCTGTCAGGACCATGCATTGCACTATGCCAAAGAGCCAGGGGGCATTTTAAAGCACCACTATACAAAACTATGAAAATAACATAAACATGATTGTCCCAGGGGCAGTGGGAACCTGCCAGACTAAAGATTGTACTGACACAATAGAAGAGGCTCTCAGACTTTTCATCACTTTCAATTTTGCATCTTTGGGCAATGGACAGGGGAGACGGTGACAAGAGGATGCTGAAGGGGGAGGATGCATCTTTGGGCAATGGACAGGGGAGACGGTGACAAGAGGATGCTAAAGGGGAGGATGCATCTTTGGGCAATGGACTGGGGAGACGGTGACAAGAGGATGCTGAAGGGGGAGGATGCATCTTTGGGCAATGGACAGGGGAGACGGTGACAAGAGGATGCTGAAGGGGGAGGATGCATCTTTGGGCAATGGACAGGGGAGACGGTGACAAGAGGATGCTAAAGGGGAGGATGCATCTTTGGGCAATGGACTGGGGAGACGGTGACAAGAGGATGCTGAAGGGGGAGGATGCATCTTTGGGCAATGGACTGGGGAGACGGTGACAAGAGGATGCTGAAGGGGTAGGATGCATCTTTGGGCAATGGACTGGGAAGACAGTGACAAGAGGATGCTGACGGTTGAGGATGCATCTTTGGGCAATGGACTGGGGAGACGGTGACAAGAGGATGCTGAAGGGGGAGGATGCATCTTTGGGCAATGGACTGGGGAGACGGTGACAAGAGGATGCTGAAGGGGGAGGATGCATCTTTGGGCAATGGACTGGGGAGACGGTGAGAAGAGGATGCTGAAGGGGGAGGATGCATCTTTGGGCAATGGATTGGAGAGACAGTGACAAGAGGATGCTGAAGGGGGAGGATGCATCTTTGGGCAATGGACTGGGGAGACGGTGACAAGAGGATGCTAAAGGGGGGAGTTCTTTAGAATGAGGAACATGCAGAGCGCTGATTACTCCTCAGAATCAGATCTTGGAAATCTGACCTCCAAAAGCAGAAGATTAATAGCATTTTTACCGTTCACATCTCATAGAAATACGCACTTTTCCTGCACTTTGGAGTACGGTAAATCAGGAGCAGACAAAATACAGTTAGCAACTATCCCAACTAGGCTGAGCGTTCAGAATAAATGTTTGAGACTGCACCCCCAGTTTAGAAAACTAAAATATCCCCCTCCACACACACCGCTGTGAACGTCTGTGTGGTCGGAAACGCTGCCACAGGAAATACAGACTTCCACAACAATTGCAAATTTCTGTCAAGAAGTCATCGGTTAATGTTCTTTCTAGCTCTGCTCTGAATTAATGCAAAAAGATGCTGAGCACGGGCCTGTGACGTCCAAGTTAGTTTGTGAGCGCATGCGCGAGCCTCGTTTCGGGCCCCCGCACATGCGCAGGTTAAATAAATTGCGTACCACGGCAGTTGCCGCCGGGACGCGTAACTATCACCAGCGCGTCCCGTGTCTCCGTTGATGTATGCGTGTGCATGCCTGCTGTGAGTGCGTGTGGCCCACCCGAGGTATGGGTGGCCGCCCTCAACATAACAACTGGCGACGAGGCGGGATACCGCCGTAGCGTTCGCCCCATATACACGGCAGAAAAAAAAAATCAGTGACGCTATGTCGGACAGAAGCACGGACCCGGCGCAAACATTCCGGTAATGTCGAGAGGCAAGCACACAGCAGTAGCGGCCTGAAAAGGTGCTCATGCGCTGCTGTTTAAGAGCAACCAATTAATTTTTGGAACTTTTGGTCACCCCAGAGCCCTGAGGACGATTTTTTTCAACACAGACACCCTGTGGAGGAGTGCTGGAAGACACGACAAGGTGGTGGATTAGCAAGCAGCAGTCCGAGGTACGTGTGAAACCCATTCCAGTCAGGTTTGCGGCCTCTGAGACATTAAGAGGTGCCTGTGCGACCTGTGAACATGGCAGAAAGTGATTGCGAAGGAGGAACTGCGGCAGTAGTGACGAGAGCACAGCAGGGGTCGTTGCTACCAATGCAAGAATTTGATGTATCAGGTCCCCCGTCGAAATTAGGTCCAAAGTGATTACTATGGATCAAGAAACTTGATATGTATTTCACAGCAACGGGGATAACTGACGATGATGCAAAAAGGGCGACCCTATTATATTCCGCAGGTCTAGACGTCATTCGCATATATGAATCTCTTAACCTGTAAGTAGTCACCTACGATGCCGTCAAGGCTGCATTGGAGAATCACTTCATACCACTTTCCAATGTTGATTACGAAAGATTCCTGTTCTGCGGGGATAAACAGAAGGAAGAGGAATCCCTGGATCAATTTTGTGCTAGACTGCGGCTGATGGCCACCACGTGTCGATGGGACAATGAGGAGTTGATGATACGTAATCAGGTTATCCAAGGGTGTAGATCTGGGAAACTACGGAGACAAATACTGAGAGAGCCAGGGTGGACTCTACAACAAATACTAGACAGTGGCAGAACGTATGAGCTGGCGGAAGCGAGAGGTGCCAAGATGGACGCAGCAGTGCGACCGGGCGCATCTGAGGATGCGTTTGCCATCAGCAAGCGAGCCGGATCGAAAGACAAGTGGGGCCAGAGAAGGCAAGGGACTCAGTCACCACATGGGTCTAATTTGATTTGTCAAGACTGTGGATATGACTTGCCTCATTCGGAGGAGTGTCCGGCAAAATCAAGGTCGTGTGGCCGGTGCAATGGACCGGGACACTATGCGAGGATGTGTCGTGCCCCTGCTCCCGTCTCTGTACAGAGAGGCCCGGCGAGAGTTCGGGGTAGCAGGCCAAGAAGACAACGGAGTATTGCGGCCCTGGAGCAGGAAATGCAAAGACTGCAGTTGGCCGAGGAGGAAGAGGAAGACGAGGACGAAGTGTTCTTCATTTCAAACATTGCCTCTGGAGTCAAGAGAAAGAGACAGCCAAAGTGTGTAGTGGACATACAAGGAGTACCGACACAAGTGCTAATTGACACCGGGGCCTCGGTCTGTGTACTGGCGGAAGAACACTATCAGAAAATTCCAGGCCCTCCCACACTGGACAGGTCAGCGGTGAAAATCTTCACATTCGGCGGGGAAACTCCGCTGCCAATCAAGGGCGTGTTCATAACTCCTGTATCCAAGGGAGGAAAAACGATTAAGGCAAGATTTTTTGTCACGGATGTGAGTCCCCATAGTTGAAGGCACCCCATGTGCGTCTGCATATTGACGATTCAATTAGGCCAACAGCCCTGAAGCATAGGCGGATCCCATTCCATCTAAGGGAGAAGGTGGAGGAGGAGCTGCGGTCGCTTGTCAACATGGACATCATTGAGAGGGTGGAAGGGCCTACGCCCTGGGTGTCAACAATAGTGGTCGCGCCCAAGCCGAAACAGCCTGGTGCGGTGAGAATCTGCATAGATATGCGCCTCCCTAATGCCGCAATCAAAAGGGAAAGACACTTGACGCCAACCCTGGATGACATCGTAGGGGAGCTACAGGGAGCAAAAGTGTTATCTAAATTGGATCTGCGGGCGGGCTATCACCAGCTTGAGCTCCACCCGGACTCGAGATTCATCACCACATTTACGACGCATGAGGGTCTCTACCAATTCAAACGCCTGAGTTTTGGCATTTCGTCGACCGCCAAGGTGTTCCAAAACACCATCAGGGGAGCGCTGGCAGGCCTAAAAGGTGTGTTGAACATGAGTGACGATATTTTGGTGTTCGCCAACTCTGAAGCTGAACATATGAAAAGGCTCGAGGACACACTAAAGAGACTGCACGATCTGGGCATCACTCTACACCGTCAAAAGTGCAAATTCTTTAAAGACCGAATTGGATTTTTCGGATTCAACTTTCACGCCGCCGGCGTGTCGCCTGACCCAGCAAAGATCAGAGACATTCGGGAAGCCGCCGCACCACAGTCCCCCATGGAGGTAAGGAGTTTCCTGGGTATGGTGACGTACTGCGGGCGCTTCATTTAGAGTTTGGCTTCGCTGGCGGAACTACTCAGGGCACTGACGCGAAATGATGCTGTGTGGAAGTGGGAAGCCCGACAACAAGAGGCATTTCAAGCTCTCAAAAATGCCCTGTCCGATGAAGACACGATGGCTTACTTCAATCCATCGGCGGAGTCCGAGATTTTAGTGGATGCCACCCTTGTAGGGGTGGGGGCAGTGTTGCTACAGCCTGATGAAAGGGGGGACATGCGGCCAATTGCATACACGAGTAAAGCCCTTTCCAGTACCGAAATGAGGTACTCGCAAATTGAGAGGGAGGGCCTGGCCATCCTGTGGGGCTGTCGCCATTTCCGCCTTTACATCTTGGGCAAGCCTGCCGTAGTGGTGACAGACCACAAACCGCTATTGCCCATATTGGCGGGGGTTTCGTCAAAACCACCCCCAAGAATTGAGAGGTGGTTGTCAGCCCTCATGGAATACGGTGTGCGGCTAATATACAGACCAGGAACCAACAACCCAGCGGACTATCTGTCGCGCCATCCCAACAAGGAGAATGCTGAGTTGGAGAGCGGTGAAGCGGACTGCCAAGGTTTGCTCTGTTAAGTAGTGGAAGGAGCACTGCCAATGGCTCTCTCGAGACTGGCAATAGCGACAGAGTCCTCCAACGATGAGGTCTTTGGCATTATCAAAGCCGCGGTGAAGAGCGGAGATTGGAGGGAAGTGCTGCGCAATAACTCGCCACAAGGAGGCACGGAGGGACCTGCAAGCGCTGTGGCGATTTAGAGACAAGCTATCCGTCTCTGATGATGGACTAATCCTCAGAGGGCAACAAATTGTCATACCACAGGCGCTAAGGAAGCGGGTGTTGGAACTGGCGCACATTGGTCATCAAGGGGTCGTCAAGACCAAGGCGAAGTTAAGGCCCAAGGTCTGGTTTCCAGAGTTGGAGGGTGAGGTTTAAAATTTCATAAGAAGATGCCTGTCCTGCCAAGCGGCAACCCCAGGAGACAAGGCCCCACCAATATGCTCGATGGAGCGCAGCACGAAGCCATGGGGGACTGTTCACGTGGATTTTGGCTCGACTGGTCGAGGCATGTACTTCCTGGTGGCCGTCGACCAGTGGTCGAGATACCCTGAGGTAGAGGTGGTGGAGTCGACTGCAACGGAGTTCACTACCAGAGCGTTGGACAAAATGTTTGCAACGCATGGCTTCCCGGACATACTGTTTTCAGACAATAGACCCCCATTCACTGGCAGCCAGTTTGCCCAATTCCTCTGAGAAAGAGGGATACAACACCACCGGGTGTCTCCACTATGGCCACGAGCTAATGGAGAAGCCGAAAGAATGATGCAGACGCTCAACAAGGTACTAAGGATTTCAGCCAGTGGGGGTGAAGACCTGCTGACGAAGCTCGTGGAATTCCTGCGAGAATATCGAGCAACGCCCCATCAGTCCACGGGGGTTGCTCCCGTTGAAGCGCTGTTTGGGTGGTGCCCGAGGGGAATGTTACCGGAAGTGGAGGGCCGAGGGCCCGGGGTCATTGATGACGGGAAGGTTCAAGAAGAACGGGTGTTGCACAACAAGAAGGAAAGAGAGAGGAGGGGTTTGCGCGAAAAAGAAATGCAAGTTGGAGATTCGGTGCTGGTTCGGAACCGGCACTCGGAAGGCAAATTGTCTCTACCTTTTGAACCTCGCCCCTGGAAGGTAACGCATGTGAAAGGGACAATGGTGACGTCAGCGTGCGAGCGTGGCACCGTCACCCGCAACCGGTCCTTCTTCAAGAAAGTGGACACGCCGGATGAAGCCCAGACCCCGGGTGAGACATTAAGTCCAGAAATGAGCCCCAGAGCGCAAGATGACGTGCCATCGAGCGAGAGCACTCCCGCTGGAGATGGTGACCGCCCCCTGCCGACTGTCACGCCACGGTATCCCATCCACCGGGACCGCAAGCTACCGGTTCGTCTCAAGGACTACGTCCTGGATTCAGGGGACTGAGCCTATTGCAAGAGAGGCCGTTCCAGTTTGGTGAGACAACGTGTTCATGTTTACAAGTTCAGGGGAGCCTGTGCACTACGAGTGTTATACTGTTTGTCGTTAAAGAAAAAAAGGGATGTGACGTCCCAGTTAGTTGGTGCGCGCATGCGCGAGCCTCGTTTCGGGCCCCCGTGCATGCGCAGGTTAAATAAACTGCGTACCACGGCAGTTGCCGCCGGGACGCGTAACTGTCACCAGCGCGTCCCGTGTCTCTGTTGATGTATGCGTGTGCATGCCTGCTGTGAGTGCGTGTGGGCCACCTGAGGCACGGGTGGCCGCCCTCAACATAACAGGGCCATGGTTCAAATAAATGGAGCACATACTAGTTGTATATAGTACTGGAAATCCTGCTACAGAGCACCAAGAGCAAGCCATGCTAATGGTACACAATATATCACCCCACAAAGAATGAAGAACGAGTGGCCGCAGTGAAACCTAATATTTGTATTTATTTTTACTTTTGTAGAAGCGCACATAACCCGTAGGCATCTAGGCACTGGTTGCAGGAGTGGGGGGTAGGGCAGGGAAATAAGGTAGTTGAAGAGTCAGGCCTTCAAATGTTTCCTGAAGGTCATGAATCTTATCCACTATGAACACGTATTTGTAAATGTAACTGTGGCAACGATGCCCGGGGGCTGCCTGTGCGCTTTATAAATGCAAATAAATAAAAAATAAAATGAATTTTGAACGAATGTAGGAGGGTTCTGATCACAAGCGGAGAGGAAGTGAGCTCCAAAGCATGGCAGCAAGAAAGGGGAAGCTAGAACCTCCGGCTCTGGTGAGCTTGTTTCATTTACAGTGAGGCGGTGGCTGTAGGGAGTCGAGTATATAACAACGTAGCTCGAGAACCTAACCCACTGAGCTTAGATGTGTAGCTGTAGCTTGGTACTGACCAGCCATCTGTTTATGATGATGACTTGGGAGAGGCACCACAGAAGGGTTACAGAGTGTGTCAGCTGTGCAAAGGAGCTGATTGTGTCATGGTGTTTTGTTTGTATTGTGGCAGCCCTTGGCTTGATGGGGAAAGGAAGCGGTGAACAGATACAGAGATGCATTAGAGGCCACCTTCCTTGGCTGCCTTTCCAGTGGAGACCGTCAAGTTCTTTGTGTATTAAACACTGAGTACTCTTCATCCAGAGTCTGTCCTTTCTTATGCTAGTGGTTCATGCATTATCCACACTCATAGAAACCTCACTCTGTGCCAGCCTTCCTTACACACATGCTTAAAAGCAAGAGGCAGAATCTCCTGGCATTTTGCAGTTTAGTTTGCTAGTGCCGGGAAGCCACTTGTGGTGTGTATCTACTCTACAGAAAAAACCCGAAAACAGAACACAACACAATGGGGGCTTCCATAGTTGCTGAGTATTATTACACTGCATTCACAAATCCCCATAGCTCATACAAAATTACTTTTGAGGTTGAATTGCATAATTTCGTCAAACAGATACAGGTGTCTAGGATATGGATCATTAATTCTTCATGCTAGCACCATAATGACCGCACAATTTGCTCCATTCCTTAATAATAACATCATTAGTAACCAAGGTGGTTGACAGCATCTTTTGTTCTCTTTGACTACTGCGTCCAGTTCTCAGTGCAAAGACCTTTCTTTCCCATTGTGTCCATGTGACACAGCTCAGATTTAAGAATAGAGGCTCTTTTATTAGTTTGGGCTGTTAGGTGCCATCTATGAGCCAAAACTATTGCATCAGATTATAGATAGGGAGAATTGGCTTATGATGAGGGACACACAGCTTGTAGGTGCTGTTTGTGTATTTGCCCATCCATTGCCTGCCTATGCCCATGCTAATCCCTATGGCCATTCCCGCCCAGTTCCTGCCCCTCCCAAAACAATATTGCTTCTCATGGGAACTCTTTGAACTCCCTTTAATCAAGCCTTACCATCAAACGTTCACTCAAATTTGCCTGCCAGTGTTTTCTTCAAAGCAGTCTTCTGAGAGTTAATGAATTAATTTGAGTTGTAAACACAGTAATGCTGTAATAAAAATGTCTTCAACAGGTCTGTTTTCGCGCACTCGATTGATAAGCACTATGCATGTCTTTTACTGAAGACCTGTTAAAATCAAGCATTGGCAAAGCCAACTATTTTTTCTTGTGTATAACTATTAGGCATTTGCGAGGCACTGCTATTCGATGCACTCACACTATTTTGCACTTGCTGCCATCAACAGCGAGTTAATACCACTGCGGCAGTGACTGGCAAGTGCCTGTCCCATGCCAACACAAAAGCGCATACTGTTGGCATTGCCAATGGTTGTTTATATGGAGTCTGGCCAAATAACAATTCTAGATTGCCAGAATAAGTCTGTGTTCTGTTTTAAAAACACAGTTAGGCAAGGTGCCATAGTAGCTCATTCGATTCTCCTGTACACCATGAAGTCTCCCATGATTTTGTTTGGGCTGTTCAGAGAGTGGAGTCTGTGTGATCATTGTCCAACCTTCCACCGAGTTATCAATTTATCAGTCGTCTGTTGGGTCGGAGAGATAGCCTACCGGTTTCACTGGTATTTGCAATTCGAAACCACTTTCATCAGGGCTAAGAACTCAAGCATTAAGTGGTGTGCCGTCTTGGAGGTTTCTTAATATTCAATGGATTTCTGACAGGCGACGCCACCTGTAGATGGAAGGAAAGCGGGTTGAGGGGCAACAGGGAAAATACACGCATGTTGTTATAGGAAGTTGCTATGAAAGTCATTTAGAATTACTAAAATGACTCGGGGGTAAACAATGCCCCGAAGCATTCTGTAGAGACTGTCTAACCCTTGTGTGAGTATCCCCATGAGTGTCAGTCCATGTGGTAAGGAAGGATGCATAGTTCACTTCCTGGTCAGCACTCTGGTGATTGCATGCCAATGAACCTAAAGTGAGAGACGTAATGTCAGAATCTCACAGTCAAAGGGACTTATTTTCCTCATTAAACATAATTACATCGGTTAGTGCTCGCATTAAAGGGTAATTTCCAAAGGTGTTGACCCATGACATATTTTTAACAGGGAAGATGTAATGGCCAAAAAGAGGAAAGCACCATGGGGTGAATGCAGAAAGCGCAAATAGTCTGCAACACTTGCATACTCAAGGTTGTGCAAATTGGAACGACTTCTAGCGATTTACACATAATGATAGTGGGAGGAGAACTCCACTGCTTGCTTGCTCTGAAAGTAGCAAACTCTGCCACTGTGAACAAACTGAGAACTTCAGGATGCAACAGGGTACTAGTTGCTATATGACGCAGTCACATAGGGAATCTAAAGAGGAGCTTGCATGTTCGCGGCTATGAAATATGGAATAACTTCTAAAGATCTTCACATAAGGATGGTAATCTTACCTCGAGAAATGATGAGGAATTCCTAATCTGCCTCAGCGTCCAGTCTCAGTAGTGCGCAATCTAAGTCGGCTCGATAAACTTGAGCTGTCTCCATGTAAGCACGTCTCTGAAAAACGTATCAGGCAATACGTTCTGTGTCAGGCATTGTGGGGGACATAGAAAAAGGACATCAACATTGTGTCCTGTTTTGCTGCCATGTTGGAATGGGGAATCCACGACTTACTGGCTCTAAAGCTAAGCAAACTCTGCCACTCTAGAAATCTTGAAGTATGCAAAAGAAAGCTTGCTGCTATGTGACATAATTACATAGTAATTTGAAGAGGATGACTTCAGGATGCAATGCGTGGGCCTACTCGGTCACATGTTCTGTCCCACGCGAATGGACACTGAAAATGGACTATATGGTGAATCAATGACTCATATCTTGTTTAGATACAAATGCACAGACACAATTTCATCGATGTCCAAAAGAGGTGGCTCAAATTGAAGAGATACTCTAAAGTCACTCGATGGAGACCCAGTACTAAATGGTCTCTTGTCACGCCATAAGGCACTAACATAGTATTATTGCGTTGACTGCTCTTTCGTCAAAGCAAGGGTCTACATGATGGTACAAGATGTGTGGTGCATACAAAATAGTGATAATGCAAACAATCAGAAGTGCAGATTAGGCATCATAAAATTCATTTAGAGATATGTAATGACAACCATGTGAACCACCTTCTTCAAAGTTTTGGAACAGATATAATGATCAATTTTTGATTATAGAATACTGGTGAAGGGCTCTGGTTTAAAGCATTGGCAGAGTCTGGCAGCTTGTTGGTTCATTCAAGCCAGTTGTGTCCGATTTTAATCGAAAAATCCATAGTTGTTCCCTTCTAAAGAGTAAATTATGGATATTTCCTCCCCGTTTGGGGATGGTGATCTTCTCAATGATTGTCCATTGGAAGTTGGCTGTGCCATGTTTTTTCTCCACGAAGTGGGTAACCATTGGTGCGGTGAGTTTTTTTGTGTGTGAATGCACGAACGATGTTCCGGCAATCTGGTCTTTATGGATCGGGTGGTCATCCCTACGTACTGCATCCCGCATGGGCAGGTTATGAGGTTAATGACATTCTTGCTATTGCAGTTAGTGAAGTTCTTCTGCAACCATGGGTCGTGCCATCCGATGTCAATGGATGTATTTCTAGTTGTCCCACATGGGGCATGCCCTGTAGGTTTTGCCTGATTCCACAAGGTGTTTGTATTGGGGCCACTAGGTTCCTTGTATGTATGGATCAAGGAGTCTCGTAGGTTCTTCCCTCTCTTAATGGCGAATCTTGCTTTTTTTGGTTTAGACTTGATTCTCCTACATTGAGGATAGGCCATAGTTTTATCACTTCCTTTTTGATCTTATTCGTTAAAGGTGAGAAACTGAACACTGCTGTGATTTTATCATCTTGTTCTCCTTGTTTCACATGTTATTCCAGAGTGGTGTCTCTCGGAATAGTTCTTGCTCTTTTCCTATCCTGTTTGATAGTCCGTTTGGGATATCCACGATTCCGGATTTTCTGGGTGAGTTGTCCTGATTGTCTTTCGTAATCCCAGAGGGTTGAACAGTTTCTCCGATATCTAAGAAACTTTCCAAACGGTAAGTGGTTTCTCAGGTTTGAAGAGTGGTAACTTGCATAGGTCAAGAGGGAATTTCTATCCGCTGGTTTGTTATACACCAGAGTTGCTACTTGGTTACTTCGTATTTCCAAATGTAGAACTCGGAAGTGAATAGATGTCCAGCTGTGTGTTTCTGAAAAAGTGAGTAAATTATTTTGTTCATTCATCCACAACATGAAGGAGTCCAGGTCTTGTTCATTGTCCTGGAAAATCATAAGGATATCATCAATATATCTTGTCCATAGCTTTATGTGTGCAGTCCAGGGATTAGTATGGCAATAAATGGTCTTCTCCTCAAAGTCAGCCACATATAGTTTTGCCAGACTTGGCGCAAAAGTAGCCCCATTGCGGAGCCTGATGTCTCCTCAAAAAAAGTTGTTTCATATAGAAAATAATTCTTCGTTAAGGCGACCTCTGCGAGTTGCATGATCAAATTGATTGGTTTCTCAAGAGGGGGGTCTGAGTCTCTGAGTACCTTTTCTACTACTTGTAATGTCAGCATATGTGGGATCTTCGTATATAGCGATTCGATGTCGAGGGTTACAGGCAGCTGGCCCTCTGTATCATAAGGTTGATCCTTCAGAAGGCACAGAGCAGCAGCAGTGTCTTTTAGATAACATCTCATCTTACATACTTTAGGTCTTAAGAAGTAGTCGACAAATTCAGATAGGGGTTCCAAGATGGAGCCAATACCAGATACTATGGGTCTTCCTGGAAATGGTGTTGTTCCTTTATGTACTTTGGGCAGGGCATAGAAGCCCGGTCTTTTTAGTGTTTTTGGATTAAGAAAGTTGTACTCCTTCGTGTTTATGTGTCCTTCCGCTATAGCTTCTTCTAGGATTTGTACCACCAGTTGGCGGATGTGTTCAGTTGGATCTTTTCCCAGTTTTCTATGGCTGGTGCGATCTTCTAGGAGGGCCAAAACTATATTGTTGTAGTCTTGTATGTCAAGGATGACTATGGCTCCCCCTTTATCTGTCGGTTTTATGACTATTTGATTGTTCTAGCTCAGTGTACGGAAGGCCAGTCGTTCTTTTCTAGAAAAGTTGTTAAATGTTTCAATGTGTTCCCTTTCCAGTTCCTTGATTTTCTTGAGTAGTGCATTTTCAAAGGTTATTGACTCTGGGAGTATCCTATTGGGAGGTGGATAGAATGTGGATTTCCCTCTTAAATTGATTGCACCTTTTTCTGGTTCCATACTGCTGACTGTGCCAAAATATTGTTTTAGCCTGATTTTGCGGATAAATTGGGCTACTTCAATCTTAGTTTGAAAAGGGTTGTGTGTTGTTGTTGGGACAAAGGAGATCCCTTTTTCCAGGAGAGTTTGTTGCTCTCGATTCAGTATATATTTTGAGTGATTCATAACTAGAGTACTAACCGATGTAATTATGTTTAATGATGAAAATAAGTCTCTTTGACTGTGAGATTCTGATATTACGTCTCTCACTTTAGAGTGCCGACCAGGAAGTAAACTATGCATCCTTCCTTACCACAAAGACTGACACTCATGGGGATGCTCACACAAGCGTAAGACACTCTCTACAGAATACTTCGGGGCATTGTTTACCCCAGAGTAATTTTAGTAATTCTAAATTACTTTCATAGCAACTTTCTATAACAACATGCACGTCTTTTCCCTGTTGCCCCACCCTGCTTTCCTTCCATCTACAGGTGGCGTCTCCTGTCAAAAATCCATTGAATATTAAGAAACCTCCAAGACGGCACACCACTTAGTGCTTGAGTTCTTAGCCCTGATGGAAGTGGTTTCGAATTGCAAATATCACTGACACCGGAAGGCTTTCTCTCCGACCCAACAGACAAGTGATAAATTAATAACTTGGTGGAAGGTTGTAAAATAATCCTCTTAAAGAATACAACATGAGGATGAAGACAGACTCCACACCCTGAACCAAGTCCAAAAAATTGTGGGAGACTTGTTCATAGTGTACAGGAGAATCGAATGAGCTACTACAGCACCCTGGCTAACTGTGGCCCTCATTACAACCCTGGCGTTGGACCATGGTGCTATTAGCCCCATGGTCAATGCCGGTCTCCGCGATGGTGGATGGCGTAATTACCGCCCCATCACATGGTTGGCGGGGGTGGTAATTCCCCATTCACCATTTGCCCTTCCCCATTCCCATTATGCCCCATACGGCACCGTTAAACCATTAGCGCCTGGGTCGTAATGAGGGCCTGTGTCTCTAAAACAGAACACAGACTTATTCTGGCAATCTAGAATTGTTGTTTGGCCAGACATTTTAAAACCCTGTGGACAGAGAAACTGAATAACTGAAGCAGTTTTAACAATTGTGCTCCAGATTCTGGGAAGAGGGCAATCCAAAAACAGAATCAAAAATGTTATATAATATTTTTTTAAAAACCACATAAACTGATTCACCTGAGTCCTTCAATGTGTGAATATAACGAATAAGGGAACACACAGGTGTGAGACCCTTGTTGGTCCAGCTGGTGTATGTTGTTTATATGGAGTTTCATCCCTTTTTATGACAGTTAGTTGACCCCAATGCGATTTGTCTCAACCTTGCAGAGGTTAGTCTGCCTCCTCATCACCGCCTCACTATAAAAGCGACAAACTCCTGATCACCATCTCTCCTTGACCCATCCTCCAGTCATTGTAGCTGTGATTTCCCTCTGTCAGTGCAATTCTTGTGATATGACTGGACTGCCCACGGTCGATTCTCGATAAGGAAGAAATTGCCCAGACGCAGCTCGGACAGCTAACAGAGTTTAAGGCTCAGGTGCATGTCAGGTGACATGGTTTGCCAAATGTGCTCCTGGGAATCGGAAGAAAGGTGAAAGGATAAGACAATGTTTTTTTTAGTAGAATACAAACGAACTGTACATTTCTGGTGAAAATAACAATATAATCATGATTCGGTGCACCAATGATTTATATAATAAACTTCGCCAACTGAATGTACTACTAACGCCGCTCCAGGCTGCGATATGCTGGACACACTTGGGGCCTGATTCACTAAAGCATTTTACAATGGCACAATCCCATTGAAAAACACTTAGCAAATAAAGCTCTAAGTGTCTGATCTTTCGTCTCGCAGCTGAGCAGTAAGACACCAGCTGCTTATTAAAAGTTCTTTGTGACACTGTAACCTTGCTTTAACCATGCACTATCACCTGTAAAGAACACGCAACCACAAGTCTGAAACTCATGTGTGAAACTCTTGACTGAGAGTTGATGTACAGCAACAACACAGTCATTTGTACTCTCGTTGGTGACCATCCACGAGGCCGGTCAACGGGGCTCATCTTTGCAGTGTGTTCAAGTCGGATCCTTGCTTATGCAGCCGGTGCGATGATATTGCATCTGACCGAAAGTTCTGGTGAAAGAAAAACGTCGTACAGATGACATTTGGTAGAAGCATGCAGTCTGATTGAACGCTCAACCTGGAACAGCATGTCCAAACTGCGGCTCCTCCGAATTCTTGTTTCATGTATGCTATGTGCTGACAATGGCCCTCATTAAGAGTTTGCCGGTATCCGCTGGTAATACCAGTGGGATACCGGCAAACTGCACTTACCGTCTCTGCGGCCTAATATCCCTGTATTACCAGGATATTATGGGCAGTGGAGAGCCGGTACGTTCCCATTCTCATGGAGTCCAACAGGACGGCAGGGGATGGGATTGCTGAATCACCGGCAATGTTATTACCAGTGCCGGTGATTCAGGCATTTCTTTGCGAGCAGGGGCATGATCGACCCACAGATCATTTATGTCAGGAGAGCCGTGGCCCCCACCAGCAAACTTGCGTTTTGTCGGTCTGGAAAAAATGCTGGTGCCGGAATTACTGATATTTCTTTAGGCATTTCTCTCAGACTGGCAAAGCCGTAATGAGGGCCAATGTCTTTGTGCATTGAAATAACATTATTAGATATGTTTTCATCAACTGTCTTTGTTAAAAGGAACACATTATTGACAGCGAATTTTCACGCACTAAATTGCCATCGGTATAGCCATGCCCTTGCCGGCTTCCAGTTGAAAACAGGAAGAACTATAAACATATTTTTAAATGATAGTAACTATAATTGTTATTATTAGACGCTCTCACATTCCTAGTATACTCCTTACTCCTTGACGAGAACGTACAGCGACAGACCTCATTGGCTAACACTTTACGTCTCTGGTTTTTGTTATGGTGTGCACAAAACCGTGCTACGTTTCTAGTTTCTGACTTTCTGGAAAATATGGCTGTTCAGCTACATAAATTAAAGTGTAAATTAGCGTAGCATATTTTGCAAATTAAATCATCCCCCCAGAAAAATGTTGGGACGAAGTCTGTCCAAAAACGAGATCCAAGTGATTGTTTTTTCGCAAAAAGGAAATTCTTAAATGTAACTTGTATGGTCGAATAAATCTGCATTGTTCCTATTTGCGAAATTGTGTGCATTCTTGTAATGTACTCATTATGTTTTCAGAAGTGGGTTATTATGGAGTGTTAAATGTACATACGTGCAGTTTGGGCATCAGAAGAAATGTAGTCTAGCGCAAGTATTTACTTTTGCTGAAATAAAAACAGCGCCCTTACATTTGGGTAGCTTAATGGAACTCGCGGGTTTAGTCGTGAGGTGGTGGGCACCTGGAAGTCATCTCAAGCCCTGCCGCCGATGATGTCATTTCCTTTGCGGCTAAGAGTTAAAGGTGTTGGCTCGAAGGGAGCCTTCCTGCTGCCTTGGCTGCTGTTAGCTCTCTTACCACTGTGGAACACCGTGTGTGCCGCAATGACAGGTGAAAGTGGACATATTCTAGTGACGGCCTTCACAGAAGACCTTCAAGCCTCACAATGCGCCCCCTTTTCAGTTCCAGCCTCAGGCTGAAAGAAGATTGCCTGTTTTACATGAAACAGTCCTGACCCTATAGGAAGCAACAGCCCTGGTAGCCTGAGGAGTAAAAGCCCATATGGCCCCTCCCACAGCCCATCCAGTACACACTGAAAACAGATCTCAAGAAACAGCAACAACGACACTAGCAACTAAGACACCTCTCCAAAACGCTTCTACTCTCTTCTCAGCTCTCCAAAAGCACCCCAAATGCCTCCAAAAGCAGACATTTCTGACCGTGTCCTGCCCACCACTAAATCATCAGCCAAACAAATCCCGCAGAGAAGCCAGAGAGCGAGCTTGGCCTTTTAAAAACCCTCACATCTGTTTTAAGGCCATTCTTTAATACCCATTTTCGAGTCTCAGTTTTTTCAATCGGATGGTGGTCATGAACCCCACCTTTAGATCTGCACTTGGATTCAACCCTAGGGAAATCCTGCTGGAATACTGGGGTCAAGGGAGTCTTCTCAAACTCACCCCAGAAAGCCAAGCTTTCCCACCGTGAACATTTTGGGAAGTTCAACCACCTGTAGCCAGTGGCCAAAGTGTACGAAAAGAAGTAGCTGGCCTATGTTCCCTGCTGGCCTGCCGCCGCTCCCCACAAACTCCATTGCCACGCCCCCCCCTCCCACACACAATCCAAACCCCCAAACATACACACCTGCTATTTAAGGTAATGTTCAGTGCAGTGCACTGAGTGCAAGGTTCAACTTCTTGCTACAATTTTATTTTATAACTGAACCATTCCCGAACGGTTTATTTTTTAAAATAAAAGTATAGGAACAGTGAAACTTAAAAATAAAAAGTATAGAAACACTGCTCCCTATCGCTCCCGCCCACTTCGACCTCAGCCTGTAGCATGCACTGTGTATGTAATGAGTATGTGTATTATTGCAGGGCCCTCAACTGTAATCTGTTGCTCTGTTTTAGCTTGTTGTATTGAAACATTATTATTATTATTATTATTATTATTATTATTATTATTATTATTATTATTATTATTATTATTAAGGTATTTATTGATTATGGAGGTGGCTCTGGAAAGCAATGGAACGCTTTACAATTATAGTGGGGATAATAAGGTTAGGGAGCATAGAAACAAGGGAGCGGGGATCTAACGAGGGAGGGCAATAGTCAGCAATGGATCTACAAGTAAACAGGGAAGGAAACAGTGGGGATCAGATCACCCAATCTCAGGTACGGTGAGGAGTAGACAGTGTATGGACCTTGGTGTTAGGGAGGAGGTTCTTGAGCTCATTGGGGGATAGACAGAGACCTGTCTTCTGTTGTTTTGCTCCCTGCACCGAGGGAGGTAAAGCCAGAACTTGTCTTTATTTCTGGTGGATCCTAGGCCTCCAGAGATGTGGAGTTCTCAGTGAGGTAGCTTGGGGATTTCAGGGTGACAGCCTTGTATATGATGCAACAGGATTTGAAAATGATATGGGCTTGAAGACCGACCCGTGCAGTTCGATGAGGGTCGGGGGGATGTGGTTGAATTTGTGGAGTCCTTTGACGAGTTGTGCTGCAGAATGCAGGACACATCTCAGGGGATCCAGGGTGGTTGCCGGGAGGCCTTCCAAAGGTCATTGTGATCATCCAGGTGGGAAAGGACAAAGGCTTGCACTGCAAATTTGAATTTGTCCAACTCACCTTATAGGGAAACATTTCCATATCAGAAGGATGAGCCCCATGCTATATTCGACCCATGCCTGCAATGGCATCTTTACTGACATAGCAAACGGCACAGCATTCCACACCCAACATATACATTTGCTACAAATAATAGTACAGTAGTATGATATGATATGATATGGCATTTATAACGCGCCTATACACAAGTGTTTCAAGGCACGACAAGGCAAGGGAGGGGGAACAAGGGAAGACAGACAACAATCCTACTAGGCCAGGTGTCATTCAGATCGTGCAAGTGCATGGGAAGGGGGAAGAGGAAAGTGCATGTGGGACGGGAGAGGGGAAAGTGCAATACAAGGGATAGTAGAATAAATAAGATAAATAAAAACGGCCAGCTGGTGGCAAGTGTAAGGTAAGTGCAGACATAAGTGCTGGTAGGGGACTGTAGGGATACAGAAAACAGTCCCCAGGTGCAGGGTTTGCCAAGGAGGCAGGGCAGGTGGGCAACTGGCCGGCCTGGGCCTGAGATCAGAAAGGGTGGCCAGGTAACCAGTGTAGTTTCTGTCAGGAATTCAACAGGGGAGAGGGGGAGAGAAAGCAGAAGCAAAGAAGAAGGTTTTGAGGTGATTCTGGAAACGGAGATGGTTCTCCTACCTTGACTCTAACACCCTGTGTGTTCTTATCTTGCTTGATCTCTCTTCTGGCTTTGACACTGTCAACCATGCCATCCTGCTCAACCATCTCCGTGATAACCTGGGTATCACTGGTCAGGCTCTGGCGTGGTTGACTTTTTTCCTCTCCGACTGACCCTCCCGGGTCCAACTTGGGTCCTTCCTCTCCGATATCTTTTTCTCTTCTGTGGTGTCCCCCAGGGATCTAACCTCTCTCCCTGGCTGTTCAACCAATTCCTGGCACTCCTTGCCCACCGCATCCCGCTCTCTGCCCTAACTTTCAGTGCTATGTGGAAGATACCCAGCTCATTTTCAGGCTACCCTCGGCCTCCTCCTCTCCTTCCCTCATCTCTGACTGTCTGCCATCCAGGAGTGGTGTGCCGACAATGACCTCTGCCTTAATGCCAGTAAGACTGAGATTCTACTCATCGGCACACCCACTCCCGCCTTCCCTGCAGCTCTCTGGCTGGCCTCTCTTGGCCTTCTTCCCACTCCAACTGCAAGGCTAAAAACTTTGGGGTCATCTTCGACTCTGCACTCTCCTCTCCTCACATCTCTGACGTCTCTAAGAAGTCACACTACCAGCTGCACCTCCTCAGAGGTATTCTTCCTTTCCTCTCCTTCCCCCAGAAGCTCACGGTCTCCAGACCCCTGGTAGTCTCTAGTCTGGACTATTGTAACAGCCTCTATCTAAATCCTCTGCAACTTATCTGGAACAGGACTGCAAGACTTGTCCTTGGCCTCAAGCCAGGGATCGTATCTCTCCAGGACTGGAATCTCTGCACTGGCTCCCAGTGGCAGTGAGGATTAAGTTCAAAACCCTCTGCATTGTCCTCAAGGCCTTCTGGGGCCTGGGCCTGCAATACCTTCAACTCTCTCTTCCTAAATATCTTCCTTCTCGAGCTCTTCGCTCATCTGCCCCAACTCCCTCAGGGTCAGTTGCTTCGCCAGGTCTTAACGGATGCCAAAAGAAATCTAATTCATCTGCCATATCAAATGGATCTTGTTGAATAAGTATATTCCTGTCAAGGTCTGAGGATCACCCACCAAACGGAAAGCACTTAGATGAAATGACAGTGGCAATTAGGGTCTATACAGATATCACATAACATAAGATATGACGACAATCACTGGCAACACAGTACACAATTTCATTATATGAAATGCCAAACTGGCTGTCATTGATAAACCACACAAAGGTTCTTATTGTCACCACTCCAGGATCCCAGTTTATTGATCAATTACAAATGTTTCACTAAAATACAAAGAGGTGTAAGGTGATATCTGCAGGTCACTACATCTCCCAAGCTTCAAGAGTTTGAGGACTTACACAGCCAGCATTTAGATGAAGTGAAAAAAGTATAAGTGAAACCTAAAATACACAATTACACATGTATAGCCAAATGCAACTTACAATGTGGATGGAAGGATGCGTATGTTCTAACTGTATAGCGCGCTATATGGGCCAGTTAGAGTTAGGCGATAGCCATGAAACCAAGATGTGTATTGAATATCGATTGTGTTTACCACTTGCCTCATTATGGACTAGGACGTATTCCTCTCCTGCAGAAATACTGCCTGATTAGATGGTCAGATACTAGATAGATGTTTAGAATGTTTTTTTGTTTTTTTTAAGTGAAGTAACAAACTACCTATGATGCCTTCTTGATAAACTTCGTCCAATTTTACATCAAACGTCAAAAATGTATAACAAACTCAAAGACATACCCGAACGAAAAAGTAAACAAGTTTCCATACGCAGTGAATAAATCCATGTCAACTTCCTTGACCTGCCAGTACCTGCAGTAGACCAGCAATAAGTGGGTCCAGCTGGGGAGAGGATTAGTAATTAATATATTTTACCAATTTTACAAAATAAGTTCTCCTTATTTCTTATCGTTTGGACTATTTTGTGTTTGGAGTTTTGTGTATCACAAACTTAGGTAGGAAGCAGCTCAGTGCTGTACATGTCATTGTGGGTAACATATGAGGTAAGGGAGGTCACAATATGTTGCATGGGATGATCCAGCCATGGTGGGGATGATATATGGGAACACAAGGAGCTCACGTGGCACCTAGATGCTTAATGAAGAGTAAGGTCTTGAGTTGTTTCCTGAACTGCAGGAACATTGGTGGAGTCTGGCTTGCCAGTGGAATGCTGTCCCAGTAGGCATGGGTGACACAAGGGAAGGAAAGATTCCTTTTCCCCCTGTTCTTAGTTACGTTGCCCTCCGTTTCAATCTAGCAAACCTGTTCACCTCTCTCTGCCATACGCCCACGGAATCATCAGCACAATGTCTGTCCTGGTGGTGTCTGAGGGGACCCCAAACCCCTGGAAAACCTATCCTTTTGGCAACTCTGCACCTAGATCCATGTAATTAAAGACCCAACATGTTCCTGTTTGAAACGGGCTATTGAGTAAGGGATCCCGATAAAACATGTATTAAAACATATTAAAAGTTAATTTCATGAAAAGCATCCTGTTCAATCATGAGAAGAGCATCTGCCACCCAGCAATACATTTCTGTGTGTCCTTCAAGTGCCGGGTGTTATGGTGTGGGACACCACATATCACGGGACGTCCCTTTTCACATAACCAATAAAGATACCTTCTGGCGTGGGCAAATACTCACTTACCAAGCGTGCCATCGTCACTTGGCTCCACTGTATCCTAGTTCCTAGGGTAGGCTCAGCTGAGAGGGAGTCTACCACAACTGGTGACAATGGTGTGGGGAGTGGTGCAGCATCACACGTTCGTCCACCTGTATTACCCATGGATCACCACTGTGCCGGTGTCACCCTATGCCAGAGATGAGAGGAGTGGAGAGGAGCATATAGTTTACTCCATTCCCAGAGTGGGGATCGGACTGACACTCCTACTGTGGGATGTTTTTACCCATGCATCCAAGCCCTACCACAAAAACTGTGCAGTACTGGCATTGAGAACATCATGATGGCCAGAGCTTCCCAGAAAATGTCCAGGGAAATGTATGAAGAATAGGCTGCCACCCATTTTTGCCGATGTTATGGGCACAGAAGGGCACTGCCTAAAACCACCATTGGACTACCCACACAGTAGCCTGAAACCATTGGGAATGGCAATGCTGATTGGCAAAAGCAACCTAGATCTGTGGGGAATTCATTTTCTTAAATCCCAAAAATGGGTGCATTACCAGTACTCACCACTATCAGAAAGCCGGCGTTTTAAAACAACACCAGACATTTGTGTAAAACTGAATAAATGAACCCAAAGCAGGCCAAAGAAAGACTTACTGAGAGGTGGATACAATGTAAAGTTATATTCTGAAGTGACTTGAAGGTTTATAACAAGACTGGCTGAGCTCTGCAGGTCTGCAGCGGCTTAAACTGAAACTGGATTTAAAATTACCAAAAATCGAAAATGTTTAAATTAACTGAGTGACCTACTTTTGAGTGTCACATAGTTGTAACTGTTCAAATGTCATAGTTTTGAACTTAGAATCAGCATTCTAGCTGCATATGTAAAAATTGTCTTGACTTAAACTGGGGAACAAAAAAATGACATTTTATCTGAAACCTGGCTTCATGAAACTGAATTCTGCCTGACATCTACCACCACAGGAGTTAAAACCTGCTCAGCCACTCTTCCCCTTGCCAAAAGGAGTTGTCACCTCTCTGATTAGATTAGGGGTGGAGCAGCTACAGGGAGTTGAACAAAGGCCTGTCCTGGGCCCAGGCAGATGGTTTATTAGGGTGGCCGTAAAATAGCTTCCTCTTGGCAGAAGCTGGGAGGGGCAGGGTCTCTGAGCTTGGCAGAAACTGGATAAACTGGTTTCTACACCATGTGACCTGAAAAGAAACACCCCTGTTGGCCAGAATATGATTCTAAGAAAGATGTATAACTCATGGTGCGGACTTGTCAAAATTATTTAAATGATACCATAATTCTTGTGATTTTTCTGTGCACATTTTAAGACGTGTTGAGAATTTGTGTGATGTTCTGGGGCAAAACCCCGCTATTTATGGATACTACAGACTCTGTGTTTAAGCTAGAGACATGGGAATTTACTGGAGTATGTATGGACAGGCCGTGTATATGTGTATAATTTTTAATGAAGAACCAAGGTTGCCTAACCCACTAAAATCGAAAATGTTGCCGTTTCTGAATGCAAGCCCTCAGGAAGAACAGATTTGGGACAGAGACTACCTCATGTGATAGGTAATATGTACATGCAATGACAAACCACTATGTATTTGAGAAATGTGTATTTTGATCAAATATAGATTTGTGGGCAAACTGACCAGGGGAGGATCCTCTGACCCATAAAACCTACAGCATCACTCTGACTCACAGTTCCTTCCCCAATCATGGGAGAGGGGAGAATTGGGCCAATGACAAGTTGAAAGAGGGGCTGGCTAGTGATGCTGCACACACACCCACTTTCAAAAGACATAAAAAGAGCCACTGGAAGCTAGAGAGGGGATTCAATTCCATTTGCTGTGGGACGCTCTGCCGGGAAAATCCATACTTTACCTCCATCACCCTCCAGAGAGCCAACACAGAGACTTCAATCTATCCACCTTCAGAGACCAAGACTTTACTTCAGAATTTGTAGCAGAGAGGTCAACTACAATCTAAATCCCTCTTTAGCAGGCCTCAAATCATTGCAACTATTCACAGCCAGGCGAGCTGTTTGAATTCTTTGCAAGAACTCTTGCCATTTGCCAGAAAGCAGTGTTGTATCCAGAGAGAGACCAGTTGAACCGGAGACCGCTGTATCCGGACCCACAGACCTGATCAGAACCAGAGACCCAGACCAGACCAGCAGAGTAGAGCTGACCCAGACGCTGTGTGCAGAGACCGTCCGTGGCGAGTGAAGAAAACCCGCTGACCAGATTGTGACGAGGCCCAGTCCTTCTAAAAATTAGGAGTGAGTATCTGCCAAAACTGTGCAGAACCCAATCTCTTAGTTAAAATAATCTAATCCAAACTATTTTAATCTAACCAGAACTGCCTCCTGACTGTCACCTGTCATTTGCAAAGCTGTCACCTGTCATTTTCTAGCTGCAAGCTGTAACCTGTCGCTTTGAACTTTTAAAATTTCAAATCCGACAAACTACCTTTATTTAATCGTCCATATCTCTGGAACAGTTTGGGACTTGGTTTAACTTTCCTCTGAAAGCTTAGAATCTCAGCTTTTCAACGAGCCTAGAACCGACTTCCACTTATACTTTCTCTGTAATCACGATTCTCGCACTCGCGAATTTTACCGCGATTTGCGATTTGGTTAAAAATCCAGCCACGTGTAACCATCAGCAGTCATCGCTTTCCTTGCTAAAAATTCGTTTGCCTCTTGATTCTTAAGAACCATCCCTGAATCATTGCTAGAGTGAGCCTGGACTAATATTAACTAGATACCACTCACCCTGAACCTCCTGAAGGGAATTAAAAGCATTTTCAGCATATTTCTCACTGCAGTGTCACCATATTCAAAGCACTTGGGTCTGTGTTTCAAAACTCCTATCTGTTGTATAAGCTGCAGGGGGGGAATTGAACTGAATTCTATTTGATTGCATTGCTAAGAACTGAGTCCCATTCTATTCATCTCCTTACATTGCATAAAGGGGGGGGGGTGAATTGTCCAAGAAAGTGATTACATTGTCTTTTGCTGAAATCCTAGTTATTTTCTGTACTGCATTTCATTCCACATTGCATCCATTTGAAACCATAAAAGTATTGTTGCTATCGTATCCATCCTATAACCACTCATCATTGATTATAAAGACATGTGCTAGTGCCGGACTATCCATTATTGATTACTGCTCAGATTAAGTGTGATATTCAATTATTAATTTATTATAAAGTGTGATATATATATATATATATTGTTTAAATTATCAAATAAACCTTTTAAACTTGCAAAACAGAACTACTTCTTGGCTCAGTGGGGTGAGGGGGATTCCAAGAGAGGGGTGTTATATAGGGGTAGTCATCCAGAACTCATGAACTGGACGTAAAGATATATCAATAAGGGTTTGCATTCAGTATCCCAGACTAGGCATTGACTTAGCTGTAGTGTTGAATTGAATCCTCTTACACTACACAAAGTGGTCATGGGACCCCGCTCAAACTGGTAACCCATGCAGCCTGGGTCAGTGTAGCCTTTTAATAGGGTGCTCAATGTGGCCTCGCCTAGCTCCATCTGACATCCATACAGTGACGTTCTTTACCGGGAAAAAAAGACATGGAAAGCAAGGAAGGACCAGCCAATGGTTCATATGGATTTTGGAAATGGACTTCCTTAGCTCATGAGAAAGGACCGGCTTCACAGGTCCTACTGGGACCGTGGTATGGATTTCTCTATCTCGTTGCTAGCACAGGGAAGAGGTTTCTCTGAGGACACGTGGCCTGTTGTCATCCTCGGTGCCCACATGGAGGTCTACTCGGATCCAAAGTCCACCTCCAGTTACTGATGGGAGGCCATGCCCGCATTTTCATGGGATCCCTGTCCCCAAATTTGACATTTCAGCTGATCCAGGTATGTTGGATCCAAGATGGTGCATGTGACTGGAACGCATGGAAAGGTTTCCTGTGGCCTCAGATGAAAACGACAATGCTTCTATATGCAGCTCACAGAAAATGTAAGACTGTCCCAGCTGGTGATGGATCATCTGCAGCTGTTAGAAATGCACTGCGTACCTCCCCCCTCTTATGATCAAAGACTACGGGAGATTCTACCTCAGACAGGCAAACCACAGCAATGCAGAGTTACTAGACGCATGTCATGCCCGTCAATGTCATCTGGCCATGTCGTGTTCCCACATTGATGAAGAAGATGTAATTCAGGCCCAAATCTTACCAAGCCATTTCTCCAACAGTTATGAAAGTAAATTCTAAGAGACGAGAAGAGCCGGACATATCACTTCACAGGATTCTTGAAATAGGCCCTGCACATGAACTGGCCACTGAGAGGGCCAGTTACATAGAATAAGCCAAGAAAGCAACATAGGTAGGAGAGGCACATGTGGTCAGAGCTCACCCAGCAAAGAGGCAGTTGAGGCAATAGGCCTAAGACTCAACCATCACCATACACCCAACGATCCATCAACAGGTGCAATTAATGCAGAGGAGCGCTGCCCCACAGTCAAAAATGCTGGATGGCAGTCAACTCTGCAAAAGGTGTGGTAAACCATACCACTTCACCAAGGTGTGCCCACGTACCCACATCCATGTCACTGCAAGAGATAGTGAAATCATCACAAGGCATGTGAGTCGTCATGCAGCAACTAAGGCAAGGTGAATGTAAAACATTTCCAAGGTGACAGAGACTAATCGCTGAAGCACAAACATTTCTCCATGGCCTTTGGAGAGAAAGAACATACCTGTTGGTCATCCCAGATGGAGCAATCCTGAGGGATCTCAGGACTAGTACTCCCACCAGAACTTATACCAAGGGTGGTATAGTTAGCGCACACAGGCCACCACGGTACTTGCAAAATAAAGATGAGGCTAAGGAAAACGATTTGATTTCCCAAACTTGAGAACATAGTCGACTCCTTCTTGACCCTCCCTGCCTGGTGCAAAGCGGCGGCAGTGACGCCTACTCCAACGACAATTGACTCCCGGAAGAGGATCACAACACCATGGCAGGCATTCATCATTGACTTTGGGACAACTTGTGCTTTCAACACTTCATTGCAGTTCTAGACAAATTCTCAATGAACCCTGCAGTGAAATTCATACTTTAAGCACGTGCAGAGGTGGTGATCCCTGTGCTGGAGGACACATTTGCATTACAGAGGCTCCCGCAGTTGGGGAGATCTGACATTGGTCTGCCTTTTCAGAGGTTTGGCGCCCTTCTCAAGGGATATGCCATAAACCATAAGAAAATCACGCCCTGCTAATCCTGTGCCAACAAGGATGTCGAGAGGTTCATGAGAACATTAAATGCAACTTTCTGGATTGCTCATGAAAGAAAAGACCCTCTCCAGCAAGCATTCATGTCTTTTATGATGGCATATCACACAGTACCACATATGGCCTATGTACAGCTAAACCCTCTAGTCAATGCTGCTCTGAGTTCTTCGTAGCTTCCATCTCACTTTATTAACTAAGACTACTCAGCTTCCACAAAACCAAGCAGAAAATACAGTATGACATTTGTGGTAAAGCCTGAGTTTTACCTACCTCTCTTTTAATGTAAGGCTCAGTTATAGAAATGTCTTTATTGAGCAAAGGTTCTAGCAGTGTCCACACCACAAAACAGATCAGAGGTAAATCACGTGATGCATTTTTAGTCAGGTGAGATCGAAATGGAGGTTGGTGTGAAATTGGGATGATGATTCCACGTGAAATTTGCATTGAAATGCATTGCAATTAAGCAGTAATCTCTGGGCATAATAACAAATGACTAAAGTTTACCTAACTGAAAATACACACTGTTCATAGCTCTATGGTATGAAAACAACTTGTGTATGGCCAGGGCAGTGTTAAAAGAGTAGGAGAGATATGTGCTCTAGCACCTTGAAGCGCCTCCTGTGCAAGATGGAATTACCAATAAAGATGTCAGACCAAATAACCAGATAGACTCAGAAAATATGGTAAATACTACTGTATTCACAATAAAGCAAGGCAAACTGGCGAACAAAGTATTGATGCTCACACACTCACACACAAACTTGATTATACAGAGGTTATATACCCCAATATGTGTTATCTATGATGTCATCTTACGTGCAAACTACATAACCTATTGAAGGGAAGGATTGGTTAAGGGTACATATGCACCTAAGGTATACATTGGGGTTAGTACTTAATTTGCTGCCCCTTATCTGTGAGGCACGCCTCAAACTACCTCTAAGTACATATAATACTGATTTTAGCAGAGAAAAAGGCAGCGGATTGATCTATGCAAGCTTGTATAGCACTTTGCCCCATAGACTGTCTGATTTGTTGGCATTTTACCCAACCTTGGACTTTAAGCTTGTTAGCAGCACATAAGCAAAACAAAACCCAGGTGCTTGAATCACATCAGATTACTCCCTGCTTTCCCAATTAATGAATCATCTCTCATCAGTCTGGCCATACACGTTTCTCTATCTGTAGTTCACCTTGGAGCCTTCTCTCTGTTCTGGGACATTTGAGGGAGTGTAAATCTTCAACTGAAGCTTAATAAATAGCCCTTGTTTTCGACTTCTGGATCATGTGAATGTGTGTGAGGAGACCGCAAATTTGTCAATTTCGACCTCCTATTTACTGCTATTTGATTTACTTGTACTGGGTGTTCTTACTCCTCTTAGCCTCTTGAGACTCACTCACTCCATTTTGTATAGATCTTATTTATGGTTAATTTTCCAATACTTGGCTCTTGCAAATGTTTTCTTTTTCTTTAACCCAATTGAAATATGTCTCCCGTACATAGCTTATCCGTCTGCCTCCTCTTGTGCCTTGCAATTATTCCATAAAATATCACTCTTGATCCCAGGCCAACATAGATTCCTATTTTATGTGCACACAAAGCTATTTCTCTAATGTCTCCTGACTCTGACTCCCTAGTCTATCTTTGAGGTAGCTTGAGTGAGTCATAACATGAGCCGATGTCCATCTTCCAATTATGGCCGTCCTTGCTACGCTATATTTTTCTTTATTGCAAGCTTCTATATATCTCATCTACTTTGCGTTACTGTGTATTTACACATATTGGTCAGCATGTTAAATTATCTTCTTTGTATATATGATTACTTTATGATTTTGTACGTGTTTCTATTGTCACTTCAGTTACATAGTTACTCTTAAGTATTTTCATATTGTTTCAGCATGTGCTCGTATATCTTCTTTGGGACATTACATTGCCCCTGTCAGATTTCACTCACCGTTCCATGATGTCCAAAGGTGCGTGCTGACCTTTTTCCATTCTTTCAGTACAAGGGTACATTTGGTATGGCTGCCTGAGTGCATATCGTCTCTCATACACTCGATGCGCTATAGGGACAACAAATGTGGTCCCACATAGAGCTCTTCTCCTGCATTTCAATATGAAGGCAGTGAGGGGGCAGGAGCTAGGGAAAATGCATCAACCTGCTCCTCTACATTCCCCCCTCTGGTCGAGTCATTGACCATATTAGAAAAATGAATCTCCTTCATCTTCTCTTCATACTGTCATTTCTTTGGGATCCATATATTTGTGAACCCTGCCAGGTGACCTGCATTCTTTATAGGTTCATCCACACTTCAGGTCATGTGACAGTATTCTCCTGATGGTGGACAGACTATCAAACGTCCTACATATTTTTTATGATCCTTAGGGTAGTAAAACTTCATTCCTGGAGGTGCCAGGGGACTTCTCTTTGTATTTTCATGGGTTCATTTCTCGTTTTTCATTTATTCACCCGTTGTGGCATCTATATCAATCATTATCTTCATCCCAATAGCTTTCATGGCTGTCTTCTGGCACTGTCCCAAGATAATCCTTATGATACAAAATCCTAGCAACACCAACACTAGTATTGCTCTTAGTTTTTTTAAAGCATTCACACGCCAGGTTGGAATCTATGATAATATAAATGAAAACCAGTCATATCATGCTGTCTCTTCAAGTTAATCTTCCATCTTCCTATGCAGGGTCGTCAGCATGGTTATTGCTTCCATCAGGCTTTCATGTTCTCCATCATGTGAAGGTATGAATGTACAGCAAGAAGGCCCAAACTTGATGCACATTTCTCCTTGCATTTCTGTAATTAAGTCCAGCACATACCTGTTCAGGAGAGTCTGCAGCCTAATGGCTCTCAATTCTTCACTGATTGTATTGAATCCTTTTATTGGTGCATTGATCATCTGTAACAGCTCCCATCTGGTGATCTGCAGCAACTTGGAATTCACTGCAGTCTGGAGTCCTGGCATTAATATAGATGTCATTATCACTGCTGTCTTGCTAAACAGGTTATGCTCATCTCGAATATCTCCCTTTTCAGCCGGCAAAGAATTCTTCCTCCTCTCCTTCATTAAAGCAGAAACAGTCTCAAATATACCTTCATACTCTTCTCTAGACATGGTGTATTGCTTTGCTCATGGCAAAAGAACTCCTGGTTTAAGTTTAATTTGAACTGCTCGTACTCTTTTTTTAGCAGCTCCATTCTCTGCAGTATTTCTCTATTCTCTACTCTAATCCATTAAGTGGGACTTATGAAAAATACAAATTCATCTTCTGAGTACTCATCCCTAAACAGCTCCTCATCTGTCAAATCTGTCAACCTGTAGCCTTCGCTGAGGGCTGTCACTGTTCTCCATCCTCCTTGCTCATCGTCTGTCCCATGAAGAACCACCCTTTCCTCTCTGACCACTGTGTTTTCTAACTCCAAGGGGATAATCTGCACTTCTTCATCATCCATGAGGATTTCTGGTCTAAACAAAACCACTCATCAGGGATTCCTAATACTTTACCTATCAACCTGGGTAACCATGATAGTAAAACTGTCACTCCATACAAAAATGCTTCTGAATCTAAGTGAACTCCTCATAATGCCTTCTAACGTGTGAAGGCTAATATAAGCTCTCTCACATTTATATAATGTATCCCTGGAGTAGAATACATTTTTCCTTGAACAGCAAAAGATATCATCATGTTAATATTCATCATTAAGTCACGCCCTAATATTTTAATTGATGTCTGCCTAGAATTCAATAATGCCATTGACATAACATGTTCTCCTATAGAGATTGGTAATTTGCCTGTGAAATTAACTAAGCTCATAGCCCCAGAGAATCTCTGTGCATTCATGGCAATACCTGACATTGGATATTTTCGCTCACGGACGCAGTAATGAGTTGCTCCAGTATGTAGAAGAAATGAAAATAAATGTCTTGCCTGCTATTGTCACCTTGACCCTTGGTTCCTCATGTGGGTCTGGTGTCACAGATAGTACTGAACACATCAGGTCACTCTGTGGGCTTTCCTACTGTGAATAGAAATTCATCCCTGTACCTTTGAAAGGATTTCCTCCTACCACGGTCACGGGTGCAGGTGCTTGCTGGACTCATATTCGATTGTGGTACCATGGCTTGTTGTATCTGCGCTTGCTGAGTTGGTACTTGTTGTTTTTTTGTTGCTGGTATTATCCTTTTGCGTCAACTGATTGAGTTAAGTTAAGTCTTAAAGATTGTTGTTTAATTGTTTCCAATGTTTAGATATATCAGGTTTTTGTAAGGTGACATCCAAATGATTGCTTTTCACACTTTTGTACTTGCAATAGTTTTTATTACACATGTCAACTTTTTTAACTCTCCACACGTGTTTCACCTCTATTATATAGAAGGCTCATCAGGAGAGAATCTATAACAGTAAAGAAAAAATAATAATAATTCCTACGATTCTTGATACAAAAAATGAATTCAACATATACATTTCACTTCACAGTTTACTTTCCTATTTGTTTAGGCTAGAATTAGCCACTCAGCATTCGGTGCCCCTAAGGTTTGTTTCAAGGTATATCAAATGGTAGGGTTGCATTTGCTTTTTCCTTATACTTATACAAATCGAATGTTATCCTTTCCATCCTAACAGTGTTTTGAAAAAAATGTCTTGAGTCATTATGGAGGAAACGCAAAAAAAAAAAAAAATCTTTTGTTTCTGAATGTTATTGGTACCCACGAAAAAACCTGAAAACTGACTGAAGGAGGCCTGGCAACCAACTTCTGCTGCAGCCCTGGTGGAGCCCTGTCTTGCTTGTGATCTTCAGTTGGCCAGCGAAGCTGCTACAACCCTTGTAGTGAGGACCATCCATTTCTGACGCCTGCTCAGTTACCAGCACAAAAACTGCCTTCAGAATGCCCTGGAACTGTCCTGTGGCTGACCAGCTATGTTTTTGGGGTACCATGCTAACTTTGTTGCCGTTCAGAGTTTCTGCCTGAAACTTGGTACACCCTGAGCTGTCATGGCATCCTAGCACAAAGAGAACCCGAGATAGACCGCAAAGTCCGACCGTGGCTACTGAGTCCTGTTACATCGATGTGCGCGGTGTGTACCATCGAAACCTGCTTACCTGACACAAGTCCAGTCCTGAGAGGGGTTCTGCATTGTTTGTTTTTGCATTCCTTGACCAAGAGTCTTTGCACCAGCAAAAGACACCCACCAGAGTGAAGCTCGGACCTGCAACCCCTGGAACTTGAGGGCTGCAGATTTTGGTGGGAAAAACAATGTAGGAAACCCTTCCTTTGTTCTACCAAGACTGGGGAAGATTCGGAATAAGGGGGTTAAGTTATTTAGCTTTTAACCTACCCCTATACTCCCATTATAAGTCAATGGACTTATAATAAACCTATTCCTAACACTTTTGGCTTTGCCAATACTTAACTTGGCAATACCTCTGACTGTTGGTGATCATTTTGGGCATTAGTCTTCATTGAACACTAACTCTAAGAACCCTTCCCTGGACCCCGGAGACCCTACCTGCATTTTTCTCCGCGTCCTAAAATCTGTGGAACTGTATCCTGAACAATAGGGCTCAAGGCCCCTGGCAATTTAGGGCTGGACAATTTTAGTTAGGGATCATCTCTGTGGACCTTTATGGGTATATTACTTGTCTATCCATTCCTTTGCAGGAGTACTTGATTTGTAGTGTGCATTTGAACCATGTGAATCTATATATGAATTTAGTTTGATAGTGTTTTGTGAAAGGTTTACCTGCTTGTATTCATTTTTCTATAGTGTGTTTTAGCCATAATTAAATAACTGTATTTTTCTACATCCTGTCTAAGTGCAATTTGTGACTCCCATTGTGCGGCCTCATTGTGGACCCTTTACAAGCGCACCACCTCTGAAGAACTTAGCCTAGACCGCCTGTCACTGCTACCTTGTCAGGTACTGTCAGGATACAGTGGCATATTCTCAATTACATTAGGTCTGGGGAGATTTAGTATAGAAAGGTTTTTGGAAGTTATTATGGAGTTTAATTTTAAAACAGCCAATTTTGCCCTTAACATTCATTACAGTCTATGGAGAATGCCCCAAGCCAAGATGGAGGTCCTCAGTCTAAATTCTAATTGGCTGGTGATTGTTTATAGGGAAGACAGTGAACATTCTAAACTGCCTTTCATCGTCTTTGCCCAGCTGAGAGGTCGTGTACTAAGCTGCTCCTGCTTAACTTGTTCAGGGGTTTCAAGTTTCAAGCAGTCGAGCGGCTTCTTTGGAAAGTAAACAGGAATCTGACGGAGTTCATTTTGGCACAGGACAGGAGTAAGAAGATTTCGAGTTGCCCAAGAAAATAAGTTTCCAAGACTCTTCACAAGATAAGTTCTTTTAAAACTCAAGACTCTTTTTATAATGTCATTGTTGAAGAGTTACATTGATTTTCAAGTTCATATGAAAACATTTATTTAAGAACGATAGTGCTGTCGTTTGTTTTGCTTTGCTACGCTACGTTTATCTATCAAGCGCGTGGTTTTTCCGTTAATAGAAGCCTGCGCATGAAAGTCTTCGCTCGAGAATCTAGCGCGAGCTCTTATGTGTTACGTGATACTATTGCGCGTGTGTTTTTTCTACCCGCGGTTGGTTTTCAGTGCGTGTGCGTTTACTCGCATCTTGGATTAAGCGCGTGTGGATTTTTCCCGCGGTTTCGACTTCAGCGCGTGTGCGTTTACTCGCATCTTGGATTAAGCGCGTGTGGATTTTTCCCGCGGTTACGACTTCAGCGCGTGTTCCTTGGATAAGCGCGTGTGGATTTTTTCCCGCGGTTTTAGACTTCAGCGCGAGTGCGTTTACCCGCTACTTGGATAAAGCGCGTGTGGTTTTTTTCCCGCAGAATGGACTTTATCGCGTGTGCTTATTACTCGCTCCTAGTATAAGCGCGTGTGCATTTTTTCCACGGTTTGGTATTCAGCGCATCTACGTTCTTCACTCAGTTTGGATTTTTATGCGTGTTAAAGATATTTCCACGTGAAATTTTTTGTCGCAAGTTTCAAGAACAGTTTAAAAGTAAAGACACTCTAAAAAATAATAAGAAGAAATATAAGAACTTTCCAGAAACACTAGAACTTCCATTTACTTTTAATGAACTTAAGACTTTGTTCAAGCTTCTTGAATTTAAAGAAGATTATCTGCAAAGTTAATTTCACATTCATGGACCTACTAAGAAGGCTGAATGATCGTTGAAATTCAAGTCAACTAGTTAGGAAGTCTAGTCAGCTATTCACTTCTCTGGGCATTTTGTAGAGAAGTTCCAGGTATGGTTTTTACTTTATTTGGTAAAGGATATTAAGCATTAAGGTTAGTATAGTACTCAATGAATAACAAGGTGTATTATATGTTTATGTTTTACTACAGGTGAAGAACCAGCTAGCCTGTAGCTTCCAGCCTGGTGTTTGTTAATTTGTCCCTTCCCCCTTTCCCCTAGAAGTGAGGTAAACTGAGCAGTTTCTAGTATCAGCTCAGAGTGCCACATTTTGGGTGGATTGTCAGGGGCTCAGCAGCTTCCGCAGACACCAGGATCTCAGCCTGACAGAATGAAAGGTCAATAAAAAAAAAAGTCTGCCCAAGCTGTATGAACCCCGACGAGACAGCCATGGAGGCGTTGGGAGAAATGGTTAGGGAAATTAGAGAAGAGTTACGGGTGGCTCATCTGGAATACTCAAATCTTAATAAAAGAATGGATGAGTTAAATTTAAAGGTAACACAAATACAAGAAATAGAAGTTAGAAGAGAAGTGGAAGTTTCGGGAGGTGCAGGAAACCCACCTGAGTTGGTGAGAGTTGGGGAAGAACATGAACCTAGGCTTCCAAGAGAAGTGGTGGGTGGTTTAGGAACTTTAGTTATGCCAGTTCCTTTGGCTGCTCCTGAGCGTTTTTTGGGAGATTCGAGAAAGTTTCAAATTTTTCAGACTCAGTGTGAATTGCATTTCTTAAGTCGTCCTGAGTTATTTTCAACGGATGCTTCAAAGGTCACATTTACATTATCCTATTTATCAGGAGAAGCTTCTGCGTGGGGAAGTCTTTTGGTGAGTCAAAAGAGTTTGGCTTTGAATAATTATTCCCTGTTCCAGGCCGAATTTAAAAAGATGTTTGATAAGAGACAGGTTTCTTTAGAGGTAGATGGAGAACTACTGGAGCTGCGTCAGGGAGGAAAGGAGTTGATTTCTTATATCACTCAATTTAGAACTTTAATTTTAGAGAGTAGATGGCCAGAGGAGAAGAGGGCTTCCTTATTTTATCGGGGCTTAAAAGATGAATTGAAAGATGCTTTGGCTGGAGTTTTGGAACTACCAACTACTTTAGATGCTCTAATTGATTTGGTAGTTCAGTTAGATTTTCGTTTAACTGAAAGACGTTTAGAGCGTAGACGTTCTCAGGGAGAAGTTAGGTTTCCAGGAAGAGTAGAGAGATCTAAGGTTGAGGTGGTGAACAGGGAAGTTAAGTCAAAGGTAAATGAGCTGCAGAGTCGGGTGAGAGGTCCGTTGTCAAAGGAAGAGAAGACAAGAAGAAGGGAGAATTATTTGTGTCTATACTGCGGTAGGAGTGGTCATTTCCTTGAAAACTGTCCTTTTACCTCCAAGAAGATCTTCAATTCTTCAGGCAGAGTACAACAAGTTGCTAACACGATACAGACAGCTGTCCCTCACATAACTGTGAACGTATCCTTAATGTTTGAAAAGAAAATCTTAGGTTCTGGGCCAATTATTATTGATTCAGGGGCTACAGGAAATTTTATGGACAGCGGATTGGCAAAGGTTCTAGGTGTTCCTTTAGTGGCTAAGAAAGAAGTGGAGCAGGTAAGGGCAGTTGATGGTACATCTCTTTCTTCAGGTCCAATCACTCATAATACAGAGGTACTTGAGATGGAGTTAACTGGAGGTCATAAGGAAACTATCTCTTTTGAATTAATTGACGCCCCAATCTTGAAAATAATCTTGGGTATGCCCTGGCTTACTCTTCATAATCCTAGAATAGATTGGAGTGCTAGAATTGTATCCCTAGAATCAACTTTTTGTAAGGAACATTGTTTCTTAGGAAAATGTCATGAAGAGGAAGAAAGATTTGTGAATTCAGTTTCGTTTTCACTTGCAGAAAGAGGGGCAATTGGTTTTGATGTTGGAGCAGTAGTGGGTGAACTTCCTACTTGTTATCAGGATTTTTGGGATGTATTTGATGAAAAGGAAGCTGGAGAGTTGCCTTCTCGTAGACCTTTTGACTGCAGGATAGATTTGGAGTCTGGAGCTATTTTACCTAGCAGTAGGGTTTATGCCCTGACAGAAAAAGAGAATGACTATTTAAAAGAATACTTAAAGGAAAATTTGGCTAAGGGATTTATTCGGCACTCTCAATCGCCGGCTGCCTCACCATTGTTCTTTGAACCAAAATCTGACAGTTCTCTCAGAACTTGTATAGATTACAGGGCGGTAAATAGAATGACAGTAAAAAATCGGTATCCTCTCCCTCTCATCTCTGAGATGTTAAATCAAATCCAAGGTGCCACCATTTTTTCTAAATTGGATTTAAGGGGAGCTTATCATCTTGTACGAGTTCAAGAGGGGGCTGAGTGGAAGACGGCATTTAAGACCAGATTTGGCCTGTACGAGTACCAAGTGATGCCATTCGGTCTTTGCAATGCCCCAGCGGCTTTTCAATTTTTTATCGATGAGGTTCTCCGAGAATTTCTTGATATTTTTGTTATCGTTTATATTGACGATATTTTGATTTTTTCCCAAAGTCAGTTCCATACGAATTCGGTAGAATTTTTAGGTTTTGTGATCACTCCTTGTGGTCTGGAAATGAATCCGAAAAAGGTGGAAGCGGTTCGTGATTGGCCTACTCCTACGAAGGTGAAGGAGATCCAGAGTTTTTTGGGATTTGCCAATTTTTACCGAAAATTCATTGAAGGCTTCTCCAGTTTAGTAGCTCCAATTACTCGACTTTTGAAGAAAGGCGTTCCATTTGTTTGGGACGTTAAGGCTAATGAGGCTTTTCAAATATTGAAGGAGAAATTCATAACTACTCCTATCTTGATTCATCCTGATACTTCTAAGCCATTTTTTGTAGAGGCTGATGCTTCCAATGTGGCAATGGGAGCAGTGTTGTCGCAGAGGCATAATGTTACTGGACAATTGCATCCAGTGGCCTACTTTTCTAAGAGGTTCTCACCAGCGGAAGAAAATTACACCATTTCAGATCGCGAGCTTCTTGCTATCAAAGCAGCATTTGAAGAATGGCGACATTTTTTAAAAGGAGCACGTCATACTGTGACAGTATTAACTGACCACCGAAATTTACTTTTTTTGGAGACAGCAAGAACTCTGACACCTCAACAACTAAGGTGGTCTTTATTTTTTGCAGATTATGATTTTATAGTTACTTTTAAGCCAGGCAATCAAAATAAAAAAGCAGATGCTCTGTCACGGCAATTTCCAGAAAGTGAAGTTAAGTCGGTCTTTGAGTCACTTCCTTTGATCGCTCCAGAATGTTTTGTTCTTGCTGGAATTGAGAAAGAAAACGAAATCTTCAAGCAAGTACGAGAATCCATTTCTGAGACACAACTTGAACATTGGGTTCGTTTGGATCCAGCTCGCAAGATTAAAGATGGTTTGCCTTATCTAGACAACAGACTCTATTTACCATCTATTGAACTTAGAGAAAAGATTTTGAAGGAGTGTCACGATTCAGTTCTGGCAGGACATCCAGGATATCGGAAAACTCTAGAGTTGGTCAGAAGATATTTTTGGTGGGATAAAATTCGACAAGATACTCTTAATTTTGTTAAGACCTGTGAAGTTTGTGCTAGATCTAAGAACCTCATCGGAAAGCCTTCTGGGCTATTGGAACTGTTGCCAGTTCCACCGCGGCCTTGGTACTCAGTGTCTTTAGATTTCATCACGGATTTACCACTACATAAGGGGTGTACATCAGTATTGGTTGTAGTTGATTTACTCACTAAAGAAGCACATTTCATTCCCATGGAGGGAGAGGTTACCGCCGATAGTTTAGCTCACAGTTTCTTGCAAGAAGTAGTAAAATTTCATGGAATTCCCAGTCAGGTCATCTCAGACAGAGGGTCTCAGTTTATTTCTAAGTTTTGGAGAGCTTTTTGTAAGAGATTGGGAGTTGAGGTATGTCTATCATCAGGTTATCATCCCGAAACCAATGGGCAAGTGGAAAGGATAAATCAGGAGTTGGAGAAATATTTGAGGTGTTATCTACAGACAGGGGAAGAGTGGGTAGATATGTTGTGGGTGGCAGAATTTGCATATAACAACTGTAGTAAGGATGCCACCTCAATGTCTCCATTTTATTTGGGACGAGGTTTTCATCCTCTTTTTTTTAGTATAGAGATCAATAATGATTCTGGAAACCCGGAAGTGGAAAAAAGACTAGAAGTCATGAAAAGAAATTTGGAAAAGGCAAAAGGGGTGTTGGTGGAGAGTAAACAAAAATATAAGAGATTTGCTGACCTTAAAAGAAAGACTAGTCCCCAGTATAGTGAGGGAGATTTGGTGTGGTTATCAACCAAATTTTTGAGAATTAAAGGAAGAAATAAGTTTTGCCCTCGTTTTGTAGGACCGTTTGTTGTCGAAAGGGTGATAAATCCAGTGGCTGTTCGCCTTAGATTACCAAGACATATGAAAACTCATCCAACTTTTCATGTTAGCTTATTGAAACCTGTGGTTAAAGGAACTAGATTGACACCTACTCCTTCAGCAGTTGTATTTGAGGAAGATGATTCAGAAGAATTTGTAGTTAAGAAAATTCTGGACTCTAGAATAGTGAGAGGAAAGCTACAGTATCTCATTGATTGGGAGGGTTTTGGTCCTGAAGAACGCACTTGGGAGAAAGCAAGTGATGTACATGCTCCTCATTTGGTTGAAAGATTCCATAAGAAATTTCCATTGAAAAGTGGCCCAGGGACTGGGCGTTAGAAGGGGGGTACTGTCAGGTACTGTCAGGATACAGTGGCATATTCTCAATTACATTAGGTCTGGGGAGATTTAGTATAGAAAGGTTTTTGGAAGTTATTATGGAGTTTAATTTTAAAACAGCCAATTTTGCCCTTAACATTCATTACAGTCTATGGAGAATGCCCCAAGCCAAGATGGAGGTCCTCAGTCTAAATTCTAATTGGCTGGTGATTGTTCATAGGGAAGACAGTGAACATTCTAAACTGCCTTTCATCGTCTTTGCCCAGCTGAGAGGTCGTGTACTAAGCTGCTCCTGCTTAACTTGTTCAGGGGTTTCAAGTTTCAAGCAGTCGAGCGGCTTCTTTGGAAAGTAAACAGGAATCTGACGGAGTTCATTTTGGCACAGGACAGGAGTAAGAAGATTTCGAGTTGCCCAAGAAAATAAGTTTCCAAGACTCTTCACAAGATAAGTTCTTTTAAAACTCAAGACTCTTTTTATAATGTCATTGTTGAAGAGTTAAATTGATTTTCAAGTTCATATGAAAACATTTATTTAGGAACGATAGTGCTGTCGTTTGTTTTGCTTTGCTACGCTACATTTATCTATCAAGCGCGTGGTTTTTCCGTTAATAGAAGCCTGCGCGTGAAAGTCTTCGCTCGAGAATCTAGCGCGAGCTCTTATGTGTCATGTGATACTATTGCGCGTGTGTTTTTTCTACCCGCGGTTGGTTTTCAGTGCGTGTGCGTTTACTCGCATCTTGGATTAAGCGCGTGTGGATTTTTCCCGCGGTTTCGACTTCAGCGCGTGTGCGTTTACTCGCATCTTGGATTAAGCGCGTGTGGATTTTTCCCGCGGTTACGACTTCAGCGCGTGTTCCTTGGATAAGCGCGTGTGGATTTTTTCCTGCGGTTTTAGACTTCAGCGCGAGTGCGTTTACCCGCTACTTGGATAAAGCGCGTGTGGTTTTTTTCCCGCAGAATGGACTTTATCGCGTGTGCTTATTACTCGCTCCTAGTATTAGCGCGTGTGCATTTTTTCTGCGGTTTGGTCTTCAGCGCATCTACGTTCTTCACTCAGTTTCGATTTTTATGCGTGTTAAAGATATTTCCACGTGAAATTTTTTGCCGCAAGTTTCAAGAACAGTTTAAAAGTAAAGACACTCTAAAAAATAATAAGAAGAAATATAAGAACTTTCCAGAAACACTAGAAATTCCATTTACTTTTAATGAACTTAAGACTTTGTTCAAGCTTCTTGAATTTAAAGAAGATTATCTGCAAAGTTAATTTCACATTCATGGACCTACTAAGAAGGCTGAATGATCGTTGAAATTCAAGTCAACTAGTAAGGAAGTCTAGTCAGCTATTCACTTCTCTGGGCATTTTGTAGAGAAGTTCCAGGTATGGTTTTTACTTTATTTGGTAAAGGATATTAAGCATTAAGGTTAGTATAGTACTCAATGAATAACAAGGTGTATTATATGTTTATGTTTTACTACAGGTGAAGAACCAGCTAGCCTATAGCTTCCAGCCTGGTGTTTGTTAATTTGTCCCTTCCCCCTTTCCCCTAGAAGTGAGGTAAACTGAGCAGTTTCTAGTATCAGCTCAGAGTGCCACATTTTGGGTGGATTGTCGGGGGCTCAGCAGCTTCCGCAGACACCAGGATCTCAGCCTGACAGACCTTAACTGGTTTGGCTACAGCTTCCCAGAGTCGTCCCTGTCACAATATAGGTTGGCCTTCTATACATCTGTCCAACAGGCCGGAGTATAGAAAATCAGTCCTAACACAAGTAGCCAAGTAACACTTACACTCAAGGTTTCTGTTATAAATAATAATTTTTAAATAAGCATTCTTTAAAAAGGCAATTCATTTAACAATGTAAATATACTTTAAAAATGCTGTTCAGAATCCAAACAAGTTAGTGGATAATCTTTGGATACGCTCCTTATACACCTCCTACAGCATAAGGTGACTTCAATCATAAGGACAGTAATGGTATTCATATAATATACTATGTATAATTTGCAGATTCTGAGGTTGCAGAAAGGAAAGGTTAGGGAAGGAAAAAGGTTAAACAGGTTCTCAGTATATGTCAGGACAACTAACTCTTCCAATAAAATCTAGATAAGTCTTTCCCAGCAGTAAGAGTTTACACTAAGCTGCCACCTCCACTTGTACAGGACAGGAGCCCTACAACAACAGCCGCACGATGCTAAGTGCCGCCAGCTTCGTCTACAAGCTGCAGGAGCAGCTAGGATCCAAGGAGGATCCTGCGCTGCATCCAACTTGCACCGCTACTCTTGCCCACCAGTAGAAGATCTACTGGGCACACTGGCACCGTGGCTGCAGACCCTGATGCCACTTTGCTGCACAGATTCGCCCCCGAGCCACGAGGACCCCCAGCATCCACTTTTCACAAAATGGATGCCATTTCAGCGTCTTGATCCATTGCCTAGCAACCGCCTGAGGCCACCCATATCTGAATCCAGGCAAGCCAGAGACGGAAGCTGGCCCACCACGTCCAAGGCCCACCTAATATAAGGCCCCTACCTGTCTGCCCCTGTCCACACCTGTGCTATGGCGCGGAATACTGCTCCGCTGCTACCTTCTCAACACGCTCCACATCAGGCTCCATCCAGCTCACAGACCCTCCAAGGCCCTCTGATGCCGCAAACTCCGGTAAAACTCTTCTGCCGCTCCAACTATCTGTCAGCCCAGCATGTCCACATTCACTCTACATCTGTGCCTGCAATACGTTCCTAAGTCACTCCTCACAACTCCTTCACGTAGCTAACCTGCAGCCTGTATGCCAGTGTCGCACCCCTAGCATTGTTATTGCCAATACTGCACATGTATTTAACTGCTGCCTGTATGCCAGTGTCACACCCCTAGCATTGTTATTGCCAATACTGCATATGCCTTTATCTGCTGCCTAGATTTGAGTAACTGCCTACCTCAGCAACTTGAGTACTATTATGCATACATGCCGGCTTGCCTCGTTTCCTAGCAATACCGATGGTATAATCTGATCACTATTTGCTATTACTACCAACACTAGGTCTGACACCTTCCTTGAATAGAGTTAACGTGCTCCTATTGCACCTTTCGGTGAACCTGCGCCAACCCGCCACACCGGATAAGCACACACTGCACTTGAGCTCGGCTATTCAACCTCTTATTTGTTAGGACTCCGAGGTTACGACATGCGGCTGTGGCCTTCAGTTAGCCTTTACTCCAGTTACTTTGTCCTTTTAGGGTACCGAACCGCTACACTCTGCATCCGCCCCATCAGCATTGCCAAGACCACTCATTTACACACTCTCTCACCATGCTACACAGCACAGACCTCCCTACCAACCCATACCTCAACGACCCGGCTATGTGGCTTCAACATTTCGCCACAAAACCTACACCTAATCTACCCTGCACACTCTCACTCAGGAATTATAGACTTAGATCCAGATTGCCTTGGGCGCCCTGCACCAGGCGCAGCCACACCGCCAGCACACCGCTCACTAGGAAGAAGCTATCTAACCCCCCTCCACACTACCCACTACCAAAGAACTCAAGGGAGCCCTCATTGACGCCAGATCCCTCGCGGCTCATGCACTCGAAATCACTGACCTCATTACCGTCCAAAACCTTGACTTCATTGCCATTACAGAAACATGATAGTGGCCCACTCCTCTCCCTCGCTATCCCGAGTGGCTACACTATCATCCGAGCTGACCGCCAGTCCACTTCTTCCAAAGGAGGAGGCGTTGCATTCATACATAGAGAAAATATCACCATGAGAACTATCCCCAATATCCAACTTAGCTCTGCCGAATCCCTATGGGTGAAACTTACCCTCTCACCTACCAACACAGCAACACTACATCTTATCTACTGACCTCCAGGACCACTTGGCTCCTTCGCAGACAACATTACTTCCATCTTGATGGACAACACTAAACCCAACTAGGTGACTTCAACCTTGGCTTCTCTGACCCCAGGGATCCTATGGCCACCGAGATCGCCACGACCCTTGCCAACCTAGGCCTCCAGCAACACATTCTTGCACCAACACACAACAAGGGCAGAACGCTTGACTGGATTACCGATCTTAACTGTAACACCTCGATAAGTTCTAATTCTGCCTGTGCTTGGTCCGACCATCACATTATCATCTTCCATTTACCAGCCACTAACCCACACCAGAAACCCTCTATAGCCCCGCAATTCGCACCAGAAACAAAAGAGATATTACCAGGGATATTACCCCCTCATCCTTCCTATCTTGAATAAGTGCGCCTCTCAGCACAATGACCCCACCGTCCTAGTCGACACATTCAACCAAACATTGCTCAAAGCTATTGACACCATAGCACCACTCAAACTACGGAAAGACAAACAACGAGCCCATTTGAACTCTTGGTTTACTCCGCAGCTCAGAGTACTGTACAAAGAAAAGGGCAAAGCATTCTGGAAAAAGTCAGCCCTGCGAGGCCAACAAAGATCTCCTTATCATCACCTCTTTGAATTACAAGGAAGCTATTTTACAAGCCAAAAAACAGACCTACAACCAGCGCATATCACAAGCCGAATCCAACACAAAGGAGCTATTTAAAATCCTCAAAGAATTAGAATCCCCCTCACCTGTACCGGATACCTGTAGTAAAGACAGTACATGGTTCAACAACATCCAAAATGCACTCCTCACTAAAATAGCCACACTGCAATCTAAAATTAATGCCAAATAAAACACCCTTCTCACGTCCCACACTACTATACCTTTCACGGCTATTTCGGCCCCCTTCTCACTCACCCCATTCAGTTTCGTGCCACCCACCATCCTGGAAGTGGAAAAAATCATCTGTAACCTAAAACCCTCCAACTGCCAAGGCGACTTTTGTCCTGCACCTATCATCAAGGACTCAGCACACGACCTTGCTCCTTTCATAACCACCTTTATTAACTCCTCATTCCAATTTGGAATAGTCCCTAACAATCTGAAGGACGCTTGGGTTATCCCTCTTCTAAGAAAAACAACTTTAGATCCTGAGTTACCAACCAACTACAGACCTATCACCACTGTCCCATTCCTCTTAAAAATATTAGACAGAGCAGCTTATTTACAAATACAGAACTATTTGGAAATAAACAATCTCCTCGGTACTAGACAATCTGGCTTTAGACCTAAGCACGGGACAGATACAGCCCTTCTAGACCTCAAGAACCAAATTGAGGACCTAAACGACAACGGCAAAGTAGCCCTTCTACTCCTACTCGACCTATCAGCGGCTTTCGATCTCGTCAACCACCAAATCCTCTGCCAGCATCTGATATCTGCGGCCCACTTCTCTGACAATGCCACCAATTGGATCAGATCTTTCTTAGACAGTAGGAGTATTCTCTCCTACCTCCTCAGCAGATCCCACTCCAGTACTTTGCGGAGTCCCTGAAGGGTCCTGTGTATCCCCTACACTCTACAATGTATTTAGCAAACCATTGTTTGACGTGCTTGACTATCTGGGCGTCACCTATAATAATTATGCTGACGATACCCAGATACTCATTCTCATCACTGGTGACTACATTGTAGACTCCAAAGCTCTGAATGACATATACCAAGTCATCCAAGCTTGGAAGGCCCAACATGAGCTCTGTCCCAATGACGATAAGACTGAGCTCCTCATCTTGGGTACACAACAGAGACTCAACAAACTGAACCCTGCGTTCCGCTCCTTCAATATCGATAGTAATTCCATCAATGTATCCAAAGATACCAAAACTCTATGAATCTACTTAGACTCCACTCTCTCCCTATCCAGGCAAACCAACGCAGTCACTGCTGCCTCGGCGTATACTTGTAAACTGATCACAGCCTGCCGACCATTCCTTTCTGCTCAGAATTGCATCACCCTCGCCAGGGTGCTGGTCATGCCAAACTGGACTATTTTAACACTCTGTACCAAGGCACCAACAAGCATAACCTCAACAAACTCCAGATCACACAAAACAATGCTATTAGAGCGGCCCTCAACATCCCAAGATCAGCTCACATCACTGAAACTAGAAAGAACCTTCACTGGCTCTCAGTCGCCCAAAGGGTATCCTTGAAAGCGCTTGCCCTGACTTACAAATGCATAAACAATCAGGCCCCCATTTATCTAGCCTCCCGTTTCACCCAGTACATTCCATCTCGGACACTCAGATCTGCCCAAACTCATGGCCTCACAATCCCCAGATACAAGCTTCAAACAGCGGGAGGTTCTTGCTTCCCAGTCCTGGCTGCTAAACTATGGAACACTTTGCACTTACCATTAGAAATCTACCGTCAATCAATTTATTCAAACATAAAGTCAATTTATGGCTAACTACCACACAAGACTAACTGTTCAGTTAAACTTTGGAACACTTTTATCCCCTGTGTGCCTGATGCCTGATGTTTACACTGTTCTTGCACTTTACTGTTTTTGATGAGGTACAGGTACGATTATTACTTGCACTGTAACTCCTTTTCTACTGTAAATACTCTCCTATATATATGCCAATCATGTAAGTTTTTCTGTCTTGAAGATATGCGCCCGGTTGCCCTCGGGCCTGGTTTTGCGCTATACAAATAAATAAAATACAAATAAATACAAATACCTATGAGGGACAAACAGTATCAAAGTCAATGGACTAGAAGGATAGACAGGGTGCCAAGACAGCCAAAGTCAATTGGAGTACAGTCTGTGGATCTAAGAAACATCTTAAATCAAAGTCTTGCACACAGTTGGAGAGTTTGTAGAATATCACTTGTAGGGTCACAAGCTGTTAAGCCTGTGAAAAGAGAGTTGGAATCAACTCTAAAAGGTAGGCCACTGCAATTCCCAACTGAGAAAATCACACCTAAAAGACAATGAGGTAAGTACCCCAAACCTAAACAGTAACTCTGGTTTGAAGAAGAGTGGTCCAGCTGGATTCTGTCTTGCTACAGCGGTGCAGACCCTGTGTTCCTGAGCCGTAGACATGGGGACACAAGAGAGGACGTCTGGAGGGCTCCTACGGCAGTACTTGGGAGGTCGTCGGCAGCTACTGACTCTTTTCGGATCAGCGGCACTTTGTGGTTTCAGCACTTAGTAAACAGCACTGTAGTGGATACCTGTTGGGCTTCCTTCACTACTTGGGTACTGTACTCTGGTGAGAGGACTCGGGATCTGGTCATCTTGCTTCTGGAGGGTCCTTAGGAGACCCGTCTGCAGATACATGCACATACAATTATATTTAACTAGCTGTAAACTATGGGGATAGGTCTTTAAGTGACAAACCTCATAGCAAAGCCTCATTTATCTATGAAGTACCTCGGTTCCCTGAGGTGGAATACACCCTATGTTTTAACGCTGCAAGTTAAAGTTGCGTATGGCTGACATGCACCTTATGAAGTCCATAATCATTTACCATGCCGTCACAGTAGGAGGATACAGCATTCACCAATGAGGATGGTTGCTAATAACCATACACATCAATCAGATAGGAATGACATATTTAAATAATTGTGTATGATGTTGTTCATGCGGGTTTATCTTCTGCAGAGAATGTTCTTCTATGTCCCTGTAATGGCGAATAATTAACCTAACACTGCTGGTGGGCTGCTGAAAAATACATTCACTGGAGAGTCATGAAAAGGATGACTGCCCTGTTCATTTGATGTAAGTCAGCAAATTACACAGAGGTATCCATTGTAAACTTACAAAAGAGGATTTCACAGAATATTTGAGTATGTGATTGGGGAGCTCGCTGTGTGGCATAACAAAGGATACCTGTTTTAAGATGGCCCATATATGGGGAGATGTGCCTTGTCGTGTTCATCTTGCAGTACATCGGTGCAATGGTACATGGACGATACTAAAAGTCAATGAGACAACTGAACACCAAGAGATCCGCTCAATCTTAGCATTGAAGGGTGTGTTGCTCACAATGAGCACCTTTATGCCATTTTCCTCGGCACTTCTGCATCATTGCCTTTATCTTTTGCCTTCCAAAATGGCTGTTTCATTTCTATATTACTTCTGCCTACCTGCCTGGGATCGGCCCTGCTCCCCCTCCAATTGGTTGCTTGTGGCTCTTAAGGCAATCAAGGCAACCGGGGCACGGGAACTGGCCCAGCTGAACTAATGCCTACGATGAGACCCCTCTCCCATTGCCTCTCACTCTCCAGCTGATCCAAGACGACCACGACGATGCCAAGGCTGCCCCTGCCTGCATCACCAACTGCATCCTGCTGGGTTAAGCCTGGCACCATTTACAATGAGCACGTTGTGCTGTTACCTTTTTGGACAAATCTGCATTTAAATCTGTTATTATTTAAATGCATGTCAGCGATTCGCTCAATCTGAGTACTGAAGACTGTGTTGCTCACAATGAGCACCTTTGTGCCATTTTCCTCAGCACTTCTGCATCATTGCCTTTAACTTTGGCCTTCCAACATAGCTGTTTCATTTCTAAAATTACTTCTGCCTACCTGCCTGGGTCTGGTCCTGCTCCTCCTCCCATTGGGTGCTTGCGGCTCTTAAGCCAATCAAGCCAACCGGGAGGCAGTCGCCAGTCCAGCTGCACTAAGGCCCACAATTAGGCCCCTCTCCCTTTGCCTCTCACTCTCCAGCTGATCCGAGATGATGACGATGCTGCCAAGGCGGCCCCTGTCTGCATCACCACCTGTATCCTGCTGGGGTAAGCCTGGCACCATTTATCAAGACCACGTTGTGCGGTTACTTTTTTCGGATGAATCCACATTTAAATCTGTTATTATTTAAATGCATGTCGGCGATCTGCACAATCTGAGCATTAAATGCTGTATTGCTCACAATGAGCACCTTTGTGCCATTTTCCTCTGCACTTCTGTATCGTTTCCTTTAACTTTGGCCTTCCAACATGGCCGTTTTATTTCTACATTACTTCTGCCTACCTGCCTGGGTCTGGCCCTGCTCCTCCTCCCATTGGTTGCTTGCAGCTCTTAAGCCAATCAAGGCAACCGGGAGGCGGGAGCAGGCCCAGCTGCACTAAGTCCCATGACGAAGGTCCCTGTCTGCTCCCTGTCCGCTACATGGGTGCTCTAAGGTGAGACGTTGCTCCCTCTTGTTATCCACATGAATGTGCCCTCTATTTGACACTTGCATCTCTATGTAATAGCCGCCCTGCAACATGGGTTGAGGCTCCATGAATGTGCCCTCTATTTGACACTTGCATCTCTGTGTAGTAGCCGCCCTGCAAAATGGGGTCAGGCTCCATGAATGTGCCCTCTATTTGACACTTGCATCTCTGTGTAGTAGCCGCCCTGCAACATGGGGTGAGGCTCCATGAATGTGCCCTCTATTTGACACTTGCATCTCTGTGTAGTAGCCGCCCTACAACATGGGGTGAGGCTCCATGAATGTGCCCTCTATTTGACACCTGCATCTCTGTGTAGTAGCCGCCCTGCAACATGGGGTGAGGCTCCATGGATGTGCTCTCTATTTGACACTTGCATCTCTGTGTAGTAGCCACCCTACAACATGGGGTGAGGCTCCATGAATGTGCCCTCTATTTGACACTTGCATCCATGTATAGTAGCCACCCTGCAACATGTGGTAAGGCTCCATGATCATGCTCCCCTTGAACTTGTTCAGCACTTTGTTTGTGATGTATTTACCTCTGTACCTGTCCCTTAATGTAATCACTTCCGGAGTGTCCCTTTACGTGACCAGAAGCACAGAAACCATTCTTTTATTTTTAAGTGCTTAGATAGCTCTGGGTTGTGTGCGCTATATAAATAATAAATAAATATGAAATAAAATACAAATAAATATTATGACCCATTATATCAGGTAAAACAGTAGTCTAGGAGCCTCTTTTTTTTCTTGCCTAGATGAAAATTGTTGCGAATCCTACAAATTACAACCTCAGCCTGTGAACATGCATGTCCTGTTTGTTCTGAAAGAATCTGCATTGTAATGTGGAATTCCAGTGAGTTATCCCTGCACTAACACTGGCTTCAATTACTAGACAACCATATGTTATTAAGGCAGCTCAGTATCATCATTTGGTAGCCCAGCCAATTAAAGGCTTTGATCATTGAGGCCAGAAGTAGCCATGCAAGACACTACTAAATAGATGAATGGTACAATGTCTATGCAAAATAAAACACTAAAATCATGAAAACATATTACTGAACATTGCACTTGGTAAATGAAAGCATTGGTGTCCAAGGCACAATGTAATATATACAACAAGGCACTTCTAACTTGGGAATAGGGTTTTACACACAAGTTCATCTAAGGCAAATGTTCCAGGAAATAGGCAGTGCAAGACGATCCTAATGATGGCTATGCGGCTCCTGATGCCTAAAAGAGTGAAGAATGTGGAAGGTAACCCAGGAAGCTAATGGTCTGATGTTGGAGATGCAGGAGAAACCTACCCTGATTAATCGTCTTTTGGCTGGATAAATATTAGTCCTAAAGGATGTTGTGGTGCATAATAAGTCTTCAAATGGTATGATGTTCACTGTTCAACTTGATAATTGCTCCTGGCCACGTGAACTCGTATACATTTCTCTGGATGAACACTGGGAGAGTTGCAATTCGGCTTTATTGGTTTGGCTCTTAAAAGTAACCAATTATAATGTCTGTATGTCAGCTTCTACATTTATACTTAGATATCGTAGTACCTCTTCCTCTCTCGCCAAAGGTTAAGACTCGTGATTATGTTATTATTTTTTGTATTGTATTTTTATAAAATCCAATTTTGAAAGAATATTTTTGCTCAGAGTAGAAACATATTTTCGGTAGGAAATGATGGTGCTGCCACAAAGCACTAAGATAAGACCCCTGCCTCTGCAACACGCTCACAGGACTCTCATGGTAGGGGTGTTGGAGCAGAGCTCTGTTTAATGTTTACCTCCAGTCAGGCATTAGATCCTCAGGATTGGGTGAGATGTGTAGCTCCTAGGAAACCCCCAACCGCCACGCCCCGTATGTTGTATGCTATATTGAGACATGGAGCTACGGGTAGAAATGCCACAAACATGTCTTCAACTATCATGTGGCTTTTCCCCACAAATTCCTGAGGTCTTCTCGAAAACTTAAAATTCAGTTTCGCTCTCTTAAGCGTACAACGTTTCTTCTCTCTATCAGTGGTGGACCCAATAGGCCAGTTTCCCAAAACCTTTTTGAGGCAAGTGATGAGATTTCCCAGCACATCTCATAACCTGTGCCAAAAAGGGCAGGCTAAGTCTGAAAGGGAATTCAGATGTCCATTATCCCCTTTCTGCAAATGTGTACAATCAAGTGGTCGTTTCTGCACATTTAAATGCACATCCTGAACTCACACATGGGGTGCATTTTTAAATGCACAGAAATGAGGGTCATCCGCATGCGCAGGTGGGGGGGGGGGTGTTCAATCCATGGCAGGGTAATTTCCGGCCCTGGAATGATTCAAGGTCCCATCTATGTGAAACGCGCCTGTCATACATTCGCGCTCCCCACACTAACATATGCAAGGGTGCTGGGCAGAGCATGTGTAAGCCTCCTTATAATGCACAGGTCGCCTTTGAGAATGTCAGCAATGAGCAGAAATGAAACAGCCCAGGCGAGGCACTTTTTACATTTGTGCTCATGTTTGAGAAACTGGACCAATAGCGCTATCTTTAAACTAAGGACACTGCTTGAAAATGTAGATATGCACCTGAGACATACGTGTGAAAACAAGGTTGTTTAGACTAATGGCAGCTGCACAGGATAACATGTCTGCTGGCGTTTCAGGGTGCAATGAGTCAGACATAGCATTTATATTCATTGTGACCTTTTGTTTCTTCTAAATCCCTATTTTCTAGCTGGGGAATTCTATTAATATGCTCATAATTTATGAGGAAAACATGACTGACTGTGTATCGTTGTTGACCAGTAACTGGAAAAAGGGCTGAGAATGACTCACCTCCCTCTCTTGTTAAAGACAAGAGGATTGGCCTTGAAGTCTTATATGGAGGCCACTACGAGCAGGTGATGGAGTGCAAAATGGAACAGACGATCTCAGCAGCAAAACAAAAGTCAAGTGTTTTGAAAGATAACAGCCATGTGTGCACTGAGCTGGGAAAGACGCTATGTACCCCTGGCGACTCGCAGAGTTTTTGAATATTCATAATCCAAGCAACAATGTTTGTGAAAAAAGCAGATGGTAGCTACATTCCAAAGTGTCTCTCTTTTTATTCCTAAGGTTCTAGGGTTATCCTTTAAGCACTATGGCTCATTGATTGGACTAGGTGTGTTACTTTCTTGTGAACTGATGGCGAGTTGACTCAGCGCAGTTGTTCTTCAGTTGAATACTTATTGTGATTTACTGATGAGAAAGAGATCTGTGATGGTAGGTGAAAAGGTAGCCTATTTGTAATGGTCAAATCATTCATAGTTCAAGCGAATTTTTAAGAATCACAGCTGCATGACATAAAGAGTTTCTGCTCGTGGGGATTACCCTGCACAGCTCTTCATGTAAGGCATTGTGGGTCATTATAAGCACTTTTACCAGCATTTTTCGGGACCGGCAAACTTGTAATCCGGGTCTTTTAATCCATGCACTTTCAAGGCTCCCAACAAGAAAAGGCCCACATGAACATATGCCCTCTGCTTCTGTGCAATAGGCAGACAGACAGTGAAAGATGCTACATCCTCATCCCCCAAGAAAGAATTTGAAAGATCTGAGTGGCTTACATGGTCCATATTAACTTAAAGTACACTATGGGCCTCATTCCGAGATCCGAGGTAGCCATGGTGCTAATAGCGCCATGGCTGCCTCCAATAACGGTACCGAGTCTGCCCTCATTCAATGGGGACTTACTGGTCTAGTCTGACCTTTGCGGGACCGGTAAGTCCCCACTGAAAATACCATTCCCCATTCCCATTTGAGCCCCCGTAGGGCTCAATGGGAATGGGGAGGGTGCTAATAACGGTCCCGCAATTGGCGGCCTTAGCGGGAGCCGCAAAGGGACCTCGGAATAGGGCGCAAAGGGATTACCGGCACTGATGTCCTTAACGGTGCCCGGTATCCCTTTGCGCCCACCTCGTAATGAGGCCCTATGTGTGGCATAAGATATATTTTCTCAAGATGGCATCAGTGGTGGCCATGATGCTTAGCTCACGTGGTTCACAAAGGGGCACAAATAGGGGCACCCTGATGTTGAATGCTCAGGATTCCTTTGACTGTGGATTTTGTTATTTTTCTGTTTCTCTACAGAAATCGCAGGGACTATTTAGTCTGCACAGGTGGTAATTGACTTCAACATGAGACATGACCTTCATTAAATTAAAGGCAGTAACTTAGTCCAGGTGGAGGCACTGGTAGTGCATCCTCATAGTACATTGTTTTATCCACTTATCTAAACAACCAAGACATGTGGTGAAGTCTTTCTCCTGACAAATTTACCTTTGGGTACTTTTTCCTAAACTATTAGTCAGACATTCTTATTAAACTATTGCAAAACCAGACATATCAAATAATAAAAAGATATACTATGAATGAAATTAAAATTGGGATGCACTTATTGTACTGACCATATGAATACGTATGCATTAGGGGCTACCCATGCACTGGATAATATTGATTGCCTGCCATCCTTGTAGATGTTATATGAAGGATTGATAAACGTGACACTCATGTTTTTGGTTATCTTCTAATATAATGCACATTACTATTTCTATGACAGAATACGATTGATAGTGTTTATACACAATAAAACTAAGGAGAGGTAAATGTATTAAGCACACAAATCATAAAGATTTCCACATGGCATTGGGTTATTAGAATTATCAAACACATGAAGTCCCTCAGAACATTGAGGCAGTGAGGTCATTGGCCAATCCCTGAGATATATGATTAAGTAATCCTGGATATCACCTGAGTGCTATGCTCCCTTAATGTTCCCTCTGCTGAATCTGGTACTGCAGGTAGGACTCACTTCATGGTGCGCCCTGCTCTCGTAAATGCATTTGTGTACCCTGTCGCTGGCACTGCCCTCATGATATGATATGATATGGCATTTGTAATGCGCCTATAGAACCGTCTTCCCATGCTAGCGCTAGCATACTTAGCCTGTGACTGCCACCAGCCAGATCTGCACCATTTTTCTCCAAGGCTGCCTCTGGCAGATATATCTCGAACCTCCCCCCACACTGATCCTGCCCCCGCTGCTCCTTTCCTCTACGGCAGGTCGCTACAGGCAGACGTGACCCAGGGCCTATTCTCCAGCCCCACCAATGCTGCTCCCATCCCTGCCTGGCCACACCTGACAGATAACTGGCCAAACCTCTAATAAAGCCTCCATCCCCCTTTCTCAGGCATCCTCACGTCAGAGGATGGAGGTGCTTGAATATGTCCCTGCCAGTTCCCTGCAATGTACACAGGCAGACACCACCTTTATTTGCAGGCCCATGGCTCCCTATAATTTTCATAATCCCAAATTTGAGATATACAATCTGCATAGAGCCTCTTTCAGGGCTGTACATGGACGGATCTATGTGATCACTGTGCCGCCCGCAACTGCGAAGCCGAAAATGCTGACGCCAGTTACGGCGCGGTGTAGTGATCATATGAATCACTGTGCCCGCTTCCCCTGGCCTGCATTACCCCTCCCAACCCTCCCCACTCCACTTACCTTTAGGGCGGAACACGCAGAAGTGTGCCGCCCGCACTCTGCAATCCCTGTGGTGTCAGATCTTCCCACTAACGTGGTTTGGAGCTGACGCCGCAGGGTGCTTTTTTTTTCTTATGTGTCCCCCGCTTTCTGAAATGGTAAGCAGGGGACACCCCCGCAACCCCTGATCTTCGTTACTGCACCCAGGTAGAGCGGGGATCATCCCCACAACCCCCACTCTGCTTGGGCGCAGTAAATGTTACCCTCATTTTGTGCGCCTCCAAAGTTGCAGTGACTGCGGGGGCGCACAAATGAGGGCGACATTTTTGTACAATACCTACATGGACATGTATACCTCTTTAAATCACTTGCTCCACTTAGGCCTTTAACTCAGTCAGTTTGGATACATAACTCTGGGGACGGCCCTAGGGCTAGGTGTACAAAGCCTAATTATAGCATGTGAAAAGTTAATTTACTCTTTCCACTGTTCAATCTGTGTGTTGTAGCCTGTAAAATGGTTCATGTAGCTTGAAAAGTGTACATTCCAAGAATACCGGCAGGCTGTACTTGGCGTTATGGTCCATAACCAATGTTCTTTCGAATAATGTTTCCCTAATTGCAATGGTTAGCTATTGTGCGCACATTATTTTCCATGTGCGGAACTGAGTAGCGAGGTAAGCCTCTTTTTGAGCATGTGTACTTAGTGAGCTACCATCTCCGAAGAGTTGGGAAGGGAATTTTCCCTTCCCTCCCACTGCAATCCTTTACAAATCAGTGCAAAAGGTGCATCTTACAACTATTTCACCCAAATGCCAGGGGTAGCGGAAGTGGCATCACACAGGAAGTGATGCCATTTGACCCAACCCCAAAGTGATATCACAGGATGCGATGGAAAACGACCTTTCACCGCTTGACAAAACAGGAAGGGGCATCACATAGCATATGTATCATTAATATCAGTGTGTATAGGCCCAAATTACCAAATCACTGTGAATGCAAGCAGACATCCATGGCCAAATGATAATTATGTGTTTTTATAAAGCACTTGCTCTTCTGCGCTTTATATAGAACAAATATACACACACAATCACTCAACCTGTGTTGGTACTCATTTATCATCTTTAGAAGAATAAAGGCTAAATTGAGGTGTTTAAGAACAAACTAAATCAGTGACTCACCCACTGAAGTGTGCCTGAAATAAACCGTTCACGAGTCGACCAATTATTATATAGAATTCCAGAAAGACAAATTATTGGTTATTCCTATTCTTTCTTATTTAGAGTCACTGCTTGAAGTGGTGCACTTGGGGCACCCCCTGTTTTTTAAGACGACTGAAAAAGAAAGCCAGCCACTCCAGAAACAAAGAGCTACATAGTGCTGTTTACAAATCAGGAGCTTCAAGCTAAAGAAAAAAAACTTCCCAAAAAATATTTTTTTAGGGGTTGCAAGGGAGACCACAGCGGTAGATAGGGGTACCTCAGGGGTCACAGTTGTGACCCCTGGCAATCCCAAATGAATTCCCTGCTTACAACACTTTTTACAAACATATAGGCTAACAAATATTTTATATGCGATTATGAGGAGAGCTCATCAACCAGTCCAAGACTTCAAGATATGCCATAGTACCAACCAAAAGTACTCCTTTGCTGACAAAAAACCTGTATGCACTCAAAATCTTTGTATGCTCAGGATAAACTATCGGTTTAGCTGTTGCAATTTGTTTGTCGACACTGCTGACAGACAATGCAGAAAGTGTTTAATGTCCTTGGAAAAACATTCATGTTTATTACAAAAAAGAAATATACCTTATCACTAATGTGGCTGTCAAACAATTCAGACAAGATGCCATTCTTTCTAATGGAATAATAACAATGAAAAGGAATCTGTCAGGAAACATGCCAATAGCAGTTCATGTGGCACTTTGAGGAAGTACTTCATGGGACAGGAGAAGGTGCCTCTCATAATTTGTATAAGGACGATAATTGCTTCAGAATAACTGCACCACAGAATATGATGATCAGAAGTCTTGGGCCTCTGCTTACTTTCCACATTACATTGTCCTGTGTGTCACGGTTTTATTACACGGCACACTCCAGCCAGGGCCTCCTTCCCCGACAATGAATGTGATGTACAATAAAGTGCTTTTTATTTTTAATAAACCACAGGTTCTTTTATTTGGGTAGGCATCCAACCCGTCTCGCACCCAACATCCACAAACACCCCGTGTTACAATGGACCAGGAATCAGGCCGGTGTGTGTCAATAAGATATTTATTAATTTATTATTTAGTGGAAAAGGAAAATCAAACAATTTTACAGCCACTACTGTTGTGGTACACAATTGCACTAATATCTACAAAACAATTCAGTGAAGATATACTGTTACAATTCTCACAATCTTTAATTGCAACACAGAAAAAGAGCAATGTTTAGAAAGAGATAACCCCAATGGTTTAGGATTCCCCCTGCAACACTCACCCACACACATTAGCTAACTTGATTCCTTTGATTGGAAGGCAGTGGCAAGGAGTAGGGATAGAGAGAGAAAATCTGATTTTAAGTAAAGCTCACCACCCCAGTATGGGAGGCCTGCTACTCACAACTGCTATGCAACAGAATAAAAGAAAATGTGTGTTGTTACTACACTTGAGGAGATAGGGAAGCTTAGAGACTACTAATCAGCACACCAGGACGAAGTGGAAATGTAGGAAAATCGATTTTGGGGAGAAAGCAAATGCAAAAGGAAAAATACAAACAGCAAATGGAAAATCGTTTTACACTGGATTTACAATGACAGGCAGCTGACGGAAGGGGTACAGCTCAGAATAGCCCAATCAGTTTTCATTGACACGGACAGATAGACTTGTAGGCAAAAGGGATTGCTCTCAATGGGACTACGGTTTGGGGTTTTCAATGTGTTAAGTATTTCAATCAGGCGATGCACCCTGGTCTCAGCCTAGTATGCAGCGCACAATCAAAACACTTATTTAATTATATATATAGGTTCAATATTTTGAGTGATACACCACTCATATCACACCCCTTTTCAAATACCCCGGGTCACGATGGACCATGAATCAGGCTGGTTGGTAAAGGTAATATTTATTTATTTATTTAAAATTAAAATAAAACATATACTTTTTAATAGGGAGCAGCAATCACCAATGTGGTGACAATAATGACTTACATTCACTCTTTAACAACACATATGGAAAACCCCAGAGAATAGAACACTTTTGGCTTGTTTGGAAAGATAGCACTTAAGTTAGGATGTCCCCCTGCAATATTCCTCAACCCACATATAAGCAATTCTAAATAGATATGAGGAAGCAACAGGTAATCAGGAATAATGAATAGAAAACAGAATTCAAATCCAACCTTCCCTCCCCGAACAAGAGAGAAAAACGGATTTGAAACCTTACTGTTTAAAATGACATTTTCGGAAATGGCTGAATAAAACACTGAAAATGTGAAAAAATCGCTAAATCAGTACAAATTTCTATGGGAGTAACATTTGAAAGATACTAGCAATCATAAGGAATAGTTTGAGCAAAAGTAGACAGTTCGAATATGAATGGAAGGTTCAAAATAATTTAGAACAAAAATAACACATGTAAAACTTTGCAAAAATGTTGATTCCCGCATAAAATTAACCAAACGGTTTGTAATAAAAACGAGTGAGAAAAATACTAATTATGAGTACGGTTTTTCAGTTGGGATGTAGTTATAGGTTTTGGGTACACTCTGGAATTGAAATGAAGTCTCTAGCTATTAAACTGAGGGAGATATGCAATGTAGAATGAGAGGCGTTTTTAGAAAAATCGGGTAGTGAAAACAGAAAAGAAACTCAGTTTGGACAATAAAATATTTACTATAATTTTACTCGAGACTAGAGCATTCCGGCTAGAATACCAAAGAGAGACACAGTAAGCTCTGGAGTTGATTCATGACTTCAACCCCAGATCCCCAGTGCCCGCTCTGGCAGAACCAGACAGACCACTCGAAATAGGATTGATAGTTTAGGATTTACACAAAATAAAAATGACTAAAGAAATGGTGCGTAGCAAGATAAATCAAAGACAGGATTGCAATAAGGATTCTGTCAATGTTACAAGTTATTAAGGTAAGGATAGGATTGTTTAGGGATTGGGATAGGACAAGGCAAGGCAAGTTATGATATGGTTTTCTATGATTCCTATTAATACTTACAGTCTACTTTAATTTAGGATTTTGGACCGTCAAGGGTTCTGGTCACCACATGGATCGGGTCTAACCAAGAACAGCTGGGCAAATCTGGCAGAACAGGATCAGCTGGGCCGTACTGGTCACCAGCCTGCACTGGACTGGTTACTGGATACTACAGATCAGCAGGATGGCGAGTTTGCAGGCATGCATCTAGTAGGAGCAAGCCAGGCTGGATCAGGATGCTTCCCTTGGGTTTTTGGGATTTTTAGAATCTGAGGCCTTGCTGAAAAGGGGTTCAGCAATGCATAGGCCTTGGCTTTGTAATGAAAATCTGGAATCAGGATCAAACAGGATGAAGAAGGCATTCATGAAGAAAATCGGGAATCAGTGTCTACCCTGTGTGCTGTCAGGTGCCCTTATTTATCATGCCAGATGACATCACTACAGTATATGGCAGGGGAAGACTTACTGCCCACATCCATAATGCTAGGATTGGGCCAGATCATAGTTTCTGCCTTTCCCACAGCTGATTGGATCACAGAAAAAGGATATCATGTTTATGGGGTGACTTTTACAATGTCTAGAAACCTCCCCTAGCTACTGGAACCAAAATCTAATTTTGCCATAAATACATATTTATGCAGTTATAACCTCTGAGAAAATTGGATACACAGGTTACATATTTTGTGCGTCATATTTCAATCCAAACCCCAAGACTGTGGGACCTGGCTTTGCCTTTCTGCTACATTTTGGTAATTTTAACCCTGAAAGATTTGGCCCAAAATTACCCAATTTTGTACACAGATGCACATTTATCCCTGGGATGTGTGTACAAAATGCTATGTTCGCAACATCTATACTCTCCCCGTAAACTGTCATTTTTTACAACTTCTGTTCCTTATGCAGTAATGAGTTCCACCAAGTTTTCAAAGAAAGAGCATAACATTAGATTTCGAACTACAAACCTTTCATATTTTTGCCCATTCTTGCTGCAAAGTTAAATGTCTTTAAAGTTCAGTTACAAATGCAATTTGGGGCTTGGAGACATTCCACCCATTTAGTAAACAAGCAGGTTATGGTTAACATGTACTTGTTCCCCCTAAAGGAGCGAATCACGGGCCTGATGAAATCTACATGTAAATCTGACCAAGGCAGTGTCATCCCCCTCTTTTAGGGGGAGCTTGGTGTGTGAGTGATGTTGCCTGAAATTGTGCACACACAAGACACCCCTTCAAGTATTGGTCGAGGTCCTGCCCCATGTGTGGCCAGTATGCAACCTCTCGCAAGATTTCCAATGTAGTATGAAACCCCCGATGACTGGCTGTTACTGCATCATGGGTGTGACTTAGCATTAGGATCCAGAATGAGGTAGGGGCCACCCCCTGGTCACAGCCAGATATGGATCTCCTCACCAACAAACCGTCTTGGATTCGGAACATTTATGGATATTTCATCAACACTCTTTGGTCCTCTTTCCCAATGCAATTGGTATTCATCAGGGGAAAGTTCTCAGGGTCCTCAATGTGTTGATAAAACTTACCAATGATTGGATCCCCTTTTTGAGTCATGATTAAAACAGCATCTGGGGGTCTCCGTACTCCACTGGGCAGTTGAGAGTTCATTGTCAGCATTTGTCTGGGACCTAGTGATAGCAGTGACCTGGATTTCTCCCAACAGGGACTCAATCTAAAGGAGATCTCCTTGGATGACTCTGGTTTTGGCCAGCTGATCAGCTAGGTCATTTCCAGTTTTGTATGGTCCCTCTATTCTGGAATGACCCTTGATCGTTTTCTAGTAGATGTCATCCCACTAGAGGTGACCGGATCATCAATATTTTGTATTAGCTTGCCATGCTTGAGTGGTTTGTTGTTAGCACATGGCATGCTCTGGTTTTCCACTTTACCAGGTGCTCCAGGAACCCGTTCCGGACATAATCTGAATCAGTGATTATGACCAGTTCGTGGAGTTGGTGTTGGACAGCAGTGAGGATGGCTTGATGAACTGCCATCAGCTCTGCCACCTGACTATGACGGGGACCGATTTTGTATCCAGCTGAGGGATCTGGGGCATCATTCACCCAGGCATTCCCAACACCAGCCACTAGTTCCTTTTCCTCGTTGTCAACTTCGTAGGAGCATCCGCCCACATAAACTGTGGGCATTCCCTCGCAATTGTCTTCTTCATAGACTTTGTGTGGGGAATTCAGGTATGCCTCCATGTTGTCTTGGGTTTTAAGACTCTCGTCCTCAAGAAAGTTTTCTCTGCCACAATCATGCAAGTCAGCCAGATCTTGTGCGAGGGGACTCTTCTTGTTTTGGCCATATCTGACCTCCACAGGAAAGCCTTGCATAGACAGAATCCAAGAAGTAATTCTGGAATTACTCACATATCCGGCCCAGATTCTGTCACTTTGGAGATATTGCAGAGGCTGGTGTGGAGTCTCCACTATGATGTGTAACCCCTGGATGAACGGGCGGTAATTTTTCAATGCCCACACCGTTGCCAGGAGTGCCTTCTCACAATCGTTGAATTTTTCCGTCATAGAGGATAAAATCTTGCTTGCATAGGAGATGACTTTATTGACCATGGCAAGCTTTTGATATAATGCTGTGGTCAAGCATGTATTTGAGAACCCTGTCTCCAAGAAGAACTACTTGTTTTTGACAGGGTAAGCTAGACAAGTTGCTTGTGAGAGGCTTCTTTTGAGATGTTTTACTGCCTCGGCTTGTTCTGGACCCCACTCCCACTTGACCCCCCCTTCAACAGATGGATCAGGGATCTTGTGATCTCTGCGTAATCCTCAATGAACTTTTCTACTGTAATTAGTCAGTCCTAGGAGGCTCCTCAGCTCATGCAGAGTTGTGGGGTCTTTTAGTTTCAGGAGTGCATCCACTTTCTTTTCCTGGGGACAAAGACCCTCAGAAGTTATCTCATGCCCCAAGAAATTGACACGGGTCCTGCACCACTGTGCCTTTTGGAAGCATTGATTTCATCCGGTAACCTTCAACTGTGTCAGAACATAATGGATTTCTGCTATATGTTCCTCAACAGTTGAGCTTTTTATCAGGACATCATCTACATAGACCAGGTTACCCATTTCACCCAAGTCGGGCATGGCCTTGTGTAAGAAGATGTTAAATTCATTGCCGGAGTTGATGTATCCGAAGGGAGTCCGAGTCCATGTGTACTGCTGCCCCCCGAAGGTAAAGGCCAGCTTGTAGTGGTTCTCCCTACTGACAGGTACGGTCTAGTACCCATTGGTCAGGTCAATGGCAGTGTATACATTTGACCCCTGGATCTGGGCCAGCCCCTGGTCAATGTAGGGGAGAGGACATCAGGACATTTGGACCCGTTTGTTCAGCTCCCACAGGTCAGCACAGAGTCTCCACTGGCCGTTCGGTTTTAAAATCCCCACCACCGGATTATTAAAGGTGCTGTGGAATGGACAAATTGTCCCACGGGACTCAAGGTTTTTGATAATTTACATCAGGGACTCCATGGATGTGAGAGGCAAGCGGTATTGCTTCACAAACACTGGAGTCATACCAGGGTCCGTGGGAATTGTTGCATGGATTTCGGTGCGACCACAGTCATATGAGTCCACCGCAAAGAGATCTTGAAAATCTAAGAAAACTTGTTTCAACTTTTGCTTTTGTTCCAGAGTCTCACAGTTATCAGCTAGGCTGACTCTCTCTTCAACCATTTGCCTAAAGCCTGCAAAGACTTCTGGTTTGGCTATTTCAGTGGCCTCCTCCAGCTGGGTGGAGAAGTCCCTGGTTAAAGTGTTGACCTGGACAGAAGGTTTCAGGTAGGGGAGGCAGTCCGTGTAGACCTGGAAAATCATTTCATCCCTCCTGATGTCACAGGTCACCTCTTCCTCACCATAAGGGCAGGAAGAGTACACCAGGAAATTCCCCCCATGCCGGGTGAAGATCCTGTCTGGTGTTATGTCATTGTCGCTATCATTGTCAAAACAGTCATTGGGGATTGGTCCTACCAGTTCATTACCTAAATCTATGGAAAAACGTTGGTCATCAACCGCCATTCCAATAATGGTGCCTGCGCCCCCAGGGTGATACTCCTAAGGTCGCTGTTATCCATCAATATTGGAATGGTGTTGTGTTATACTTTGACTAATGGGGTTGGGTTTAACACGAACCCTTGCTGTTGGAGATGGGCGTTGACGTGAACATATGCATCAGTATTTTGCAGTTTTTGTCCTCTTTTAATTTTTAATTCAAGTGGGAATAGTCGTTATCATCCTGGGATGGTGACATCCTCTCCAATTTGAACATCAACTGCATAAGGCAGCAATTGGACTGATGGAAATGCTTTTTCTGAATCATCAAAGTCCATGGGATTACCCCCTAATGAGGACCAGGCTTTGTAATTGATCAGGTCCAAATTAATGGCAAACCGATTGAGAATGTCACTCCCTAAATAGAATGCAGCAGGGTTATCTTGCACGACCCAACAATTATGTACTATGGTTTTGTTGCCTATAGAAATTTTGAGCATGCACCTGCTATGCAGGAGATGTTTGGAATTGGGAGTTTCCAGGCCCATTTCCCACTTACTAATCAATTTAAATATGGAAATGGCTAGATCTTTTGGGAGTTTTCGGAACATTGCTTCGCTGATGAAGCTCTTACTGTTGTTCACGCACACTCGGGTGAGAACAGATTCCTTCCCCTCATTTAACTGAATAGGGATGAATAACTGTTCTCTAATCTTCTGAATGTCAGCTAAACTTTGAGCTGGTTTCTCATCACCACTTTACTATGGAATTGAGATTTTCCGATTGTGAATTAGTATAGAATTTCAGGGTATTTCCTTCCAGTGTGGAATGCCACTTGAAACTGGAAGGAAGGTTGATTTTCAGAAATGGAGAGGAATCCCCATCACCAGTTTGTTGTCCTACAGCAATTACTGTCACGTCAGGGAAAATGGAACTCCAAATGATCATGTTTTTGTTCAACGATGTGGCATGCGCCATTTAAACTAACATGGTTGACACTATGTTTTAATTTTATTGGCCGGTTAGTCTGCGTCCAGAGGACCTTGTTCACACAGTCTATTAGGTGGGACAACATTTGCAGGATGTCATTCCCCAGTAGACAGGGTGTGCCTTCCGGAGTCACGACTATGACCGGGTGTTTCACCTTGTGTCGCCCAATTTTATTTCCCGAACCGCAGTCCCCTTGACAGGAATTTCATTCCCATCGAAGTTCCGAAGTTACCCAGGAAGAGGGGTGTGAGGGATCTGTTATCTCCCCCCCTTCCTGAATTCAGCTGATCAAAGGCCCTCTTTGACAGAAGAGTTGCTTGGGATCCAGTGTCCACCAGTGCCGACACTGTATACTGCCCTTGTATTTGGACCGGGGCATAAAATCTTCCCTCCTTCTCCTCAAGGGGGCAAAGATAATGTGCATTTTGGGCAAGTTGGTTGGTCAATTTCCTGATTCTTGCCTCCGACACAGGGGTAGTTTGGGCATGATTTTGTGTGGGAGCTTGGGGATCTTCAAGAACGATGTGACAGTTCGATATTTGGGGAGTTTTGGGCTCCCCTTTTTCTGATTTCTGGCCGCCCCCCGTTTTTGGAGGCAGTCACCAGAATAGGTTTGGACAGTGTGGTTTCCTTGATTATCATTCTGGGGTGCAATAATGGGCGATTCTGTCTCAGTCCCCACATCCCCTCAGTCTTCATTAGGATCTCTTGGGACCCATTTTTCTTTTGGAGGAGTTTCCCCATCCCTGAAGGAGAAGATCTTTTTCCCAGAATCCTCTGATGACCCTTCCCCTTCAAATTGGAGGACGCTAACCTCCTCCACAAAATGGGCCTTTTTAGGTTCTTTATTTCCCCAACCCACCCTCTGTTCCCTGGGTTGTAGACTTCCGGGGCTAGGAGATTTTTGTTCTGGTTCCTGGTTTTCCAGGGGCTTTTAATGAGTGAGGAAGGAAGCTTCCTCTAAGGCTTTATACCTCCCTTCCCCCCCGTGCCTCCTCCTCTGGAACTGTTGAGTTGTCAGGGTGCTCTCCCCGTCATTGTTCTGTAGTACCCGACCCTTGGTTTGTGGGGTTCTGAGAGCCATGTTCATCTGAGGGTTCAGTTAAGCCCTCAACATGCGACCCAGATCCTGGGGCAGGTTCTGGACCTAGCGCTCCAGTTGGGACACCTGTTCCGGCTGGTACGGGGGTCTCTGGACAATCTTAGGTGAATCACTGGAAGGGTAAGTATCCCTTCTCCCATAGTACCCTGGGTTTGGAGAATTTTGGTAACCCTCCACCCTTGGCCTCCCCTCTCCCGTATTGGGCTGTCTGGGCTCTGGAAAGTGGGGAAAGAAAGGAGGGCTGTTCTGTAGGTTTGGGTTTTGAGGGTACCGGGGAAAGAAACTCAACCTGGCATTTGGAGGATTACTGCCCTCCTGGAGAAAGTTAGGAGGTAGGTTTCCTAGGGTGGTACCTACCTGTTTGGATCCCCCCTTGGGCTGGGGGGAGTCCACACATACCCCAGGATGGGTTTGTTACCCTTGTATCGGGGGCTGATGTAATCAGGGGATTTAAGGGTCCCTTGTGGGATGACCTCCTGACTACCGCCTGTCTGGGATTGGCCCGAGGGCCTTCTAGTTCCTTTATTGGATGAATTTTGTACAGGTATATTTTTAGGCCCCCCATCTCCAGATCTAAAATGGGAGCAACCTTCACCTCTGCCACCTTTGCAACAGCAGGGGTGTTGGCTGATTTGGGGTTTTTGTTTGTGTTTTTGTTATCTGCCGGTTTTTGTACCTCATAAATGGGGGTCGCCTGTTCTATGACCCAGTTCAGTGATCTCTTCTCATGAAAGTCCCTCACCAGCTGGGTCATTATATATTTGAGGAGTGCATGAAGGAAGGTGGTGATGAACTCCCTACTATCTGTGCGCACCCTTCTGGTGGTCTGCCCAAAGGCGCGTTTGAGCTCCTGCACAAATTCTTGTGGGGCCTGATCTTCCCCACACTGCAAATTGTAGGCTGCCCTGTGGGCCTCTTGAGGGTTTCTGTGTGCAGAGAAATGTTATCAGATGGCCCCCTGTAAGTGGACCATCTTGGGTGCTTCTGATCCTCCAGTCCAGCAAAGAAACTGGAGTATTCAGGGTAGAATGCCCATTTCACATACTGCATGCAATTCTGGCTGTCCTTCATATGAAAGGTTTCCATCATTTGTTCATATAATTCTAGGTGTTCCCAGACAGAATACTTTGCATTTTTATGATATGGAGTTATAACACTCATAATGGCCTTGATCTGCCTAATGGTGTCTTTTTGCATAGCTCTCTTAATTTTGTTTGCCTTCTTGGTTCTAGTCACCCGAATTCTGCCATCCCCATGGCCCCTGGTTCATATGATCCAGTAGACATGAACCTGGCAGTGTTCATGGTATTGAAGGGGTTTGAGTCCCTGAGTCTCGGGGTCCTTATGTAATGATCAGGGGTTGCTCTGTCCCCCTCTACCTTTTATTTTTCAGCTCCTATTTCCCAGTGATAAGCACAAATCTGAGCCTTTGGTTCCTCTGTCAAGGCCTCATTGTCTCTCTGTGCTTCCTGCATGGTCTGGGAATACTGGGACAATTTCTGCTGCAGGAGACTCACATCCTGAGTTTTAGCATCTTTGGTCTGTGTGTTCTCTTCCAGAGCCTCCTCACCCGTCTGGCGTGCCCCAGTAGCTTTCCATACCATGTCTTTAATTCATTAAGCTCCTGGAGGGCCAGTTTTCTCCCCTCTTACTCAGTTTTTAATTGGCTTACTTCCTGGCCTATGACGTCTCTCTCCTGATTTAAGGTGCCCCTCTGTTCAGCCAGGTCGTCCCTTTGTTTTTAATAGCATTGGATTTCTGGCGCTCCACATCAAATTCTGTTTGAGAGTGTATGTCTCTCATAATTAATTTATTATTTTCCTCTTTCAAGATTTCTATCTGGTTTCTGTTCTGCGCAGGCTCTATTATAATTGAATTGTTGCGCCCGTTTCTGTTGACTCTGTTGCAGAGAGTCAACCCTTTCCTGACACTCCTCTTTTAGTGCCTGTAATTGGGTGTCTTGCTCTGCATTCTCTTTCTGTTGGAGAGCCAGATCTTCTTTTAATTTTGTGACACAATGTTTAGATGCTGTCTCCACTTCTGGCTCTTCTGTAGCCTTTGTTCTGCAGAGTCTAGATCTTTCTGGATTCTCTATAGTGATTCAATTTGATTCTGTTCCAGAACTATGTTTTCAGTGTTCTTTTCCTGTATCATTCCTATGTGGTGGTATAGGTAGGCTGCAATTTTGGCAATTTTGCTTTGCTCCTCTTTAACTTTTGGGGCCATGTACAATTCACTAAGAGCTTGGTGTGATGGCATTTGTCCTGCCATGTATCCAGGTTCATGGCAGTGTCCTGTTCTGTGATTTTGTGCAGCCAGACATGTTCATTCTGTTCTGGCCACTCAGCCCTGACATAAAGCTTGTGCAGAAGGGGTTGATTTACTTTTACAGACAGGTCTGGTCTTGGAGTATTTGTTTTGGGAGGCACGTGTACAGTGTAGCACAGTACACCATCCAAGCAAAGGGTCACTATCCTGCAGGTTAGTCTGACTGTTTCGGGTGGTAATCAAACTCAAAATCACGGCACAAGCTCCCAAATTTGTTAAGTATTTCAATCAGGCGATAGACCCTGGTCTCAGCCTAGTATGCAGCGCACAACCGAAATGCTTATTTTATTAAATATATAGGTTAAAACACTTCCCCTTCACTAGGAAATCCAAATCCTAAACAGACAAGAGCTCAAAAAGCCAAATGTGATGGGCAAAACACAACAAGATCCCACCAATTTGTCAAATCAGTAAAGTGCAACAGCTGGAAACTACAACTCGAAAATGTCTTAAGCGACCAAAATGAGGTAAACCTCAATCGCCGCAATATCATTAAACTATTGCACACAATACCTACTTTACGCACAATTGATTCCGACGACATTGTAGTCGTGGAATACATGTCAGAGGCAAGATTAGACTGGGTTACTCTACACCTTAAGTCAAAATTAATTGCCAGACAACTACTCGACGCAAAAGAGGATCTGCTATTTTTTGGCTTTGATGTACAGTTCTCAGACGAAGGTGCCTCCCATCAACGAGACCTAAATTCAAGCCTACTAGCCCAACAGAACGATGAGCGAAAACGCGCTGATCTACGAGACCAGTTAAGATCTTCACCCACGTCGGCCCAAACAGTCTCTTCAAACTCACGCTGGAATTCCAAAGCTCTGAAGAGAAGGGACCTCTAGGAAACGATCCCCGGAAAGATCGTCAGTCACCGCTTGGTCTCTTGGAACACAAGAGGATTCACCCATTTATTCCAGGAGAAATGTTCACAATTTGATGATTGTACGCTTATATGCCTACAAGAAACGTGGCTCAGGCTTAAACCATCATGTGATGGATACACAATACTGTTCAACGCCGCGGGCAAGAATGAGTCTGGTCGACCATTCGCTGGGCTCATCACGATGATCAAAAACAACTTAAACTGGGCCATTATAAAAGCCATAAACCCGAACCTCTTCATTCAAGCAACAACGGTAAAATTACCGATGATCAACAAGGGGCCGGGAGACCACATGTTAATCATCAACGTGTATTGGAATCCAGCGATGATCTCCCAAATCAAATTTATAACTACTGTCGCTGCATTGATCGACGATTGTTTAATCGCTTACAATGAACCAAGAATAATTATTTGCGGTGATCTAAACTACTCTTGGTTCACGGAATGCAAATCACATAAAAAAACAAACATCCTGTCAGCCGACGATGCAATCGACAGAGGTGCTCGCTGGATGAACGAGATGACGACAAGAAACTGTTCGATGCTAAATGGTTGCACAAATGGAGACATCCCTGCTGCACCGACATGGCACCGTGGATCGAGTAACAAAACTCTAGATTATATTTGGACATCGAGAAATCTATTAAGCAAAATCACTCACCTGACAACAGTAAAATCGACAATAAGTGATCATGATGCATTAATGATGACATGGCACGATATGGCGGTGCCACGACTAGAAACCAAATATACAGAGCCGATTACGACAAAGAACTCAGGATCAAGGCTGAAAATTAACGCCAAACAACTGTCCACGTTCACTGAAAATTACGTGACAACTGCTACAGTGACTCCAAATATCAACTATAGCCCGCTCCTGATGCAGTTCAGAGCAGACATCGCTAATCAAAAGATCCATCATGTAATCAATAGACATCCTTTCAGCGAAATCCTGTGCTCAGCCAAGAAACAACTACGCAGCGATATAACAAAGATAAAGAAAGGAAAAGGCAAAAAAAGTGCCGACCAATTGAAAAAGCGGCGGCTGCGCTATAGAAATTGGCTAAAAGCATTCAACACCCAGCGCGATCAGGAGCAAGCGGAAATCATGCTGAAGACCATTTTGCGAAAAGACGCACGTCAGTTATGGGAAATAATAAATACTGGATCAGTTAAATCAGCCTTTGATATGGCGAATGGGGTAAATGACGCAAGATGGGTCTCCCATTACACAGCTGTCTTTGATATACAAAATAGCGAATGCACAAAACCAGCACTTCGGAACTCTTGTAATTGGCCCACTCCTGAAACAGCGGAGGACATCAAACGCGCCATTCAAAAATTAAATAATTCCAGAGCTGCTGGCCCAGATGGTATTTCCAACGTGATGCTGAAAACAAATAGTTCTCTGTGGGCAAGATTCATCTCCATATTGTTTGAGAGGATCGCTACATGTAAAACCCTACCAGAATCCTGGAATACAGCAATTGTTGTGCCAATTTTCAAAAAAGGAGACCGTAGCGATCCGACAAACTATCGCCCCATCACGTTGCTTGATACCATCGGAAAAATATTTGCCGCTTTCCTTCAAAAAAAACTAGCACTCTGGGCCGACCAAGCAAAGATAATTGACAAACGCCAAACAGGATTCACCAAGGGAGTCGGCGTAGAAGTGAATCTAAACATTCTAAACACCATAAAACTGGAAGCCATCAAGAGTGGCAATAATGTGTTCCTCGCCTTCATAGATCTGAAACAAGCTTTTGACACCATCAATCGTCAGAAGTTATGGGAAAAATTACTATCATGGTCGTGCCCTCTTGAGATTCTGCTACCTATCATGGCATTGTACACAAATACTTCCTTCCGGGTTAGACTGAATGCAAAAGGAGACCTCTCTGATACAATCCTTACAAAGAGAGGAGTAAAACAAGGTTGCCCTCTTGCAGCTCTACTGTTCAAACTTTTTATATCGGATCTATCTATCACCCTAACTGAACCAAGCACATTCCCCCCGAAGATAAACAACCATCATGTATCCTGGGTAATATATGCTGACGACATAGTCCTCTTAGACACCACACAAATTGGACTTCAACGTTCTTTAAACGCTCTTCAAAAGTACTGTAACAACAATGACCTGCTAATAAATACCAAGAAATCAAAGATCATGGCAATTAATAGCAGACATAAAAGGAGCAAAAAAAATTTCAGTTGGTCTCTCAATAAAGAGAAAATAGAGGTCACAACCTCTATTCGATACCTTGGAGTGCAATTCAATGTCTCAATTCGTGAATGGAATTGGACCCAAGACCTATTAACGCGAACTACAATGTTTGCCTTGCAAGGGCTGAAACTCCATGCTGCATATGGCAAATTTACGCTAAAACCATTACTCTCCTTCTACCTGCAAAAAGTTGTGCCGGCCCTAACGTTTGGCAGCGAGGGAGGTTGGAATATACCCGCAGATTTATGGTGTAAGCTAGAGGGCAAGTTCTGGCGGAAAGCACTACGTCTTCCACAGAATCTTTCAATAGTAGCGATCCGCTACGAACTGGGCTTAGAGCCGTTACATGCCACAGTGCTATGGAAGTCTATCTCGGCATGGCGGAAAATGAGAATGGCCCAAGCAGCCGGTCCCTATGAAATACTGCAAATAAACACTAATTCCAACAAGTCGGATCTAATCTGCGCGTGGTAACGTAAACTGAATTCAACTATGCGATCTGCAGAGTTGAAAGAAGAGCTAGTGATAAATATGCCACAAAGGGCAAAAACAAAATTGAGCCGTTGGAACTGGATCCAAAATGAAGCGAAGCGAAAAAAGTTGAAGTCTATACAAGACCTAGGAACTTCATCGCACTGTCTTGGTAAAACTCCGAAATACTTATGTAAATTTCCTTCGCGATACCATCTCAATCAATTCTTGAGACTTCGTCTCAACCTACTTAAGACCAAAGTAGTTCGCATGATGAATCGGGACCCTGACATCACGGACATTCTTTGCAGATACTGCAATAACGCTGCCGAATCAGCAAAACACCTAATAATCGAATGTCCAGCCATCAAGGACGAAAGGACATTGCACCTCGCAAGATTTGCTCCAATAGATGACGATCTAGAACAATGGTGGAACTATATAATCTCTGGAACAAACACACAATTAACATGTGCAGTGATAAATTACATGGACTTAATCCTGCCAATAATCTAATGCGACTTTGACCAGAGTAAAATGTGTAGCAGCAGGATGGATTGGCAAGAAAAAGACAGAGGGAAGTGTGTAATAAAAAGTTTGTTTCTTTGTAAATTAAACTAAAAATTACAATAAAAAAAAATAAATATATATAGGTTCAATATTTTGAGTGATACACCACTCATATCACACCCCTTTTCAAATACCCGGGTCACGATTGACCAGGAAACAGGCTGGTTGGTAAAGGTAATATTTATTTATTTATTTAAAATTACGTTCAAACATATACTTTTTAATATGGAGCAGCAATCATTTCCCTCCCCTTATCACCCCCCTCCCTCCCTCTCACACTTCCCCTTATTCACCTCCCACCACACCCCCTCCCACTCCCTCCACTTCCCCTTCACTCCTCCCATTCCCCTTCTCCTCCTCCTCCCTTCCCTCCCTATTCCTCCCAGAACTACTCCACTACTCTCCTCTCACCCTCTCTCTTTTGATCTAAATACTGTTTTGTTGGTCTGATTCAAAAATGTCATAATTGTTATTTGCTTCTACTGTTATTGTTAATTTGTTATCGTCAAATGTACCCTGTTGTTATAATGTGAAGCGCTTTGGCGTAAAGCGCTATAAAAACCAAATAAATACAAATACAAATAACAGATAAGAAGATATGTAATGCACTTAAATTCACTCTTTAGCAACACAGATGGAATACCCCAGAGAAAAGAACACTTTTGGCTTGTTCGGAAAGATAGCACTTAAGTTAGGATGTCCCCCTGCAATATTCCTCAACCCACAAATAAGCAATTCTAAATAGATAGAAGGAAGCAGCAGGTTATCAGGAATAAGGAATAGAAAACAGAATTTGAATCCAACCTTCCCTCCTGTCTGGGTCCATTCAACCATCCAGCACGAAGCAGCACAAACACCTACCTCCCCTCTGCGGTCTTGGTGCCTGGTTTAATGCCAAAACACAGGCCACCATGATCCCCTTGGGGAAAGAGGGTTAGGGTCCTTGGATTGGATGGGTTACGGGTAGTTAGGGAAACCGGATAGAGGGTTAGGAGGTAGAGGTGGATAGGAAGGGGGGTTATGGGTATGACATGCTCCTGAGCTCTTGTCCTATGAGCTTTCTGGATTGCTTTCCAATAGACATTCAGCTCAGGTGCCATTCACACTTTCACACTCACATAAATCTTAATGCTCTAACAGACATTACTCAGCAACACCTGAGGCTCTGCACTCAGTTATGACTTAGCACTGAGTTTGCCTCTTGTCACCTGAATACTAATGCCCACACTCAAACACTGTATTGGTATGAAGGGAACACAGCATATTGTGCACAAATTACAGTTTCCCAAACGAGCTGTTGCTCAGTTACAAGAACAACACATGAACATAAAGTTACACTTAGCTCAGGCTGTTCGTGTCCATTTCATGCATGGGTGGTTCACTCTGAGGCATCAAGTCGAATCTTAGGGCCGCCGAAAGTGGCGTCGGTTCATGTCAAAAAGGAAACAATTGAGTGGTTCCTAGTCTGAACCCCTACAAACACTTTTTCCAGTTAGTATTATTGCATGCTAAGCGTGCGCGGCCACATGCGGTTAGTGTCCTGCCCTGGGCTGAAGTAACGTAGTCCCCTTGTAACGGGCTCCCTCTTTATCTCCTGAGTATGTCATCGCAGGGTTAACCGGGGTCCCTCCCATTCATGCTGGGCCGTTCCGACTGCCGAAAATAATCAGAAAGTAACTTAGCTTTTATCTTGCAGGGTCGCAAGAGGTATCTGCAGGCGAGGTCTGGCTCTGTGTATAGTAATCAGCCTGGAGCTCCTCTAGGATGCGTCCGCTTGGAGGAAAAGACGAGCGCGAACGAATTTGCGTTGTTCGCGCATGCGCAGAAGTTCCTGCGTGCATGCGCGTTTGCTTGAGCGTTGGTTTGGGCATCGGCTCGTGCTGTTGCAGGCCCCGTGTGCCTGATTTTAGTTCCTGGGCTGCCGGGGCTGTAGTCTTTGGAGGTAAGCATGCTGGGAAACGTAGTCTCTTCTTGTTTCTGCCTTTCCCCAGCTTCCAGTTCATGGTACTACACCAAGCACACCTGCAATGGGGACAAAGGTGACATCTACACAAGGTGGCTCCCACAACCCCAGTACCCCCTTGAACCCACGCTTTCTGACAGTACATCCCCTCCCTGAAGGGCCGGGTTTGGTGGGATAATTCTGGTCGAATAGGCGCAAGAGCCTAGGAGCATGTATATTGCTGGCCGGTTCCCACGATCGGTCTTCCGGACCGAAGCCCACCCAATCAATCAGATAATGGAGCTGATGTCCCCTGACCCGTGAATTCAATATGGCTCGAACTTCATATTCTGGGTATCCCTTCACAGTAACTGGTGGTTGTCTCTTCATTCGAATGTGAGGAGCCGCTGGTTTCAAGAGAGCTACATGAAATACCGGGTGGACCTTCATATGCTGAGGCAACTGAAGCTGCATGGCCACAGGGTTTATAAATCGTGTAATCTGAAATTGTCCCAAGAATCGTGGTTTCAATTTTGATGACCCAGGCATTTGCAAGTGTCGAGTCGACAACCATACCTTATCTCCTGCTTTATAGTTCGGACTAGGCCAGCGCTTCCTATCTGTGTACCTTTTACTGGAGTCTTTCGCAGACAGTAAGTTCTGATATGCTTGTTTCCAGGTTTGTGTTAGCAGTTTAATTCTAGCTTGGATGGATGGTAAGGCTTCAGGTGTATGACTGACTGTGGGTTGAATATGTGGGTCATAACCGTATGTCATGTTGAAAGGAGAGTAACCGGTGGAAACATGTTTTGAATTGTTATATGCTAGTTCCGCCAACCAGAGTTTCATCCCAAACTCCCTCAGCACTATGAGTGAAACAGCGTAAATACTGTTCAAGGGTTTGGTTCAGCCTCTCAGTTTTTCTGTCAGTTTCGGGATGATAGCTACTGGACATTTGTAGCTCGATGCCTATCTTTTTACAGAATAGGCGCCAAAACCTGGAGGTGAACTGGGATCCTCGGTCAGATACTATGCGTTGTGGTATACCGTGTAGTTGGACTACATGTTGCAGAAAGAGATCCGTGAATTCTTTTGCAGTCGGTATGCCTTTGTTGGGGATGAAATGAGCCAACTTGTAGAAAGAGTCAACGACTACCAATATCGTGGTGTATCCATGATCTGGGAGTAATTCCACTATAAAGTCTACTGAGATTGTATGCCAGGGTTGTGTCGGTGTGGGTAATGGTCTAAGGAGACCCATTGGCTTTTGGTGGTCTGTTTTATTATGAGCACATGTTTCACAATTTCTAATATACTCCTGGACTTCTTTATGTAGATTTGGCCACCAATAATGTTGCTGGATTAGGTCTTGGGTTTTGTTTACTCCTGGATGCCCAGCCAGGGGCGAATCATGGCACCACTCGAGTATCTTCGTACGTAGGTGGCTTGTAGGTATATATACTGTATTTCCTTGATATGGCAACCCGTCAAGTACCTGATGTTACTTCTTAGGGTCTTCCCAGTGCAGTAATTCCTGTGCAGTTATGCCTTCTCTGATTTGTTCGAACAGAGTGTTGGTCGTACTGCCTATGATTTTTGCCAGAGACACAATAGGAATTCGTTCCGTGCTGTTGGTGACTGGTGGCTCTGGATACCTGGACAATATATCAGCTTTTCAGTTATCTAAACCTGGACGATACGTGACCACGAAATCAAAGTCCGCAAAGTACATAGCCCATCGTAGCTGACGCGGGGTGAGAGCGCGTGCTGACTTTAGGAATTGAAGATATTGGTGGTCATTTAGTACTGTGACCGTATGTCGTGCTCCTAGAAGGTAATGCCTCCATTCAGCAAAGGCCGCTTTGATGGTGAGAAACTCACGGTCCGCAATGGTGTAGTTCTGTTCAGCTGGATTTAATTTCCTTGAGTAATATGCTACTGGGTGTAACTGACCAGATCGATCTCCTTGAGAGAGAATGGCTCCCAGCGCATAACTGGAGGCGTCTGTTTCCACCAGGAAAGGTTGACCTGGATTAGGATGTAGGTGGACTGGTGCTGAGGTAAAAGCCTCCTTTAGTCGCTTAAATCTTTCTTCTGCTTCTGCACTCCATACGAAGGGTGTTCCTTTTCTACGGAGTCGAGTTATGGCTAGTACCTTTTGAGCGAACCCTTGAATAAATCTTCTGTAGAAGTTTGCAAACCCCAATATTGACTGCACTTCTTTGATGTTCCTTGGAGCTGGCCAATCCAAAATGGCTTGAACTTTATGCATGTCCATCTTGACTCCTTCCAGGGACAAACTAAACCAGAGGAATTCCACCGTTGTGCAGTGGAATGAACACTTCTCTAATTTAACATGCAGATGGTGCTCTCTTAGCCGTTGCAGGACAGATTTTACATGGCGTATGTGCTCTTGCAAGTTCTGGGAGTAGATTAGGATGTCGTCGATGTAAACAACGATGAAGGTATCCAAGAAACCACGGAGAACCTCGTCAAGAAAGTGTTTGAAGGCGCGGGTGCGTTACAGAGACCGAATGGCATGACTTGGTATTCGTACAATCCAAATTTCGTTCTGAAGGCAGTCTTCCATTCATTTCAATCACGCACCCACACCAGATGGTAGGCCCCCCCGTAGGTCTAACTTGATATAAACCACTGTTCCACAGACTTGATCCAATAACACAGGTATGAGAGGTAAAGGATATCGATTTTTCATGGTGATGCGATTTATAGCGCGATAATCGATACATGTTCTAAGGTCCCCGGTCTCTTTGGGTACGAAACATAATGGTGAAGACACCCGCGAGATGGAGGGGCGGATGAATCCATTTTGAAGATTAGTATCTATGTACTTCTTAAGATGTTGGTTTTCTTTTTCCGTCAGTGCATAGAACCTGCTGCACGGCAGTGCAGCCCCCGGTTCTAAGTCAATTCTGCAGTCAAAAGACTGGTGAGGGAGTAAAGTTTCTGCGGCAGCTTTACTAAACACATCTCGGTATTCTTGATACTCTGAAGGCAAACCATCCTGACTTTCTGCTTGTATGGCTCCCAAGACTCGAATGGTGTGTCCTTTCTCTTTGATACAATTATTGTGCCAAAGCCTAAGGAAAATTGTACTGTACCACATGTCCAGTTGATGACGGGATTATGGAGAGCGAGCCACGGGAGACCGAGTATCAGCCCAAACTGGGGGGCTGCTATGACGTCAAATCGGATACATTTTGTATGCCCCTGAACGTCCAACACCAACTCTTCGGTCTGCTGCGTCACTGGTCCAGATATCAATGGTGATCCATCTACAGAACATACCGCTTCACGGTTCTTCTTGGAACTCATGCGTAGACCTAACCGCTGTGCAAATTGTTTGTCCACAAAGTTACCCGTAGCTCCGGAGTCGACCAGCAGGGTCACAGGGTGGTTTTCTTGACGCGTACGCAAGACTCCGGTCACAGTGATGTGCATCTCTTGGATATGGATTATATTGGCTAGCATATGTCTTGGGGCGTTACAGGGGTTCTGGCTCGTCAGATCTGTCCCTCTCACTGGCGAGCTCCAGTGTTTCCCTGAGAAGGGGTTCCTTTTGGCTTGGCTTCACACTCTTTCACGAAGTGTCCTGACTTACCACAGTACATACATAGCTTCTCTCTCCGGCGTCTCTCCCTTTCTTCCTTGGTAATGGGTCCCCGGATGGTTCCAATCTGCATTGGTTCTGATTCCGGAGCCTTCTCACCTTTTCCTGTGGGCACTACGGGTTTATGGTAATCTAGTTTCCATGAGCCCGGCTTGCTTTCCACCTTTCTTCTGTCCTGCCTTCTTTCACTCTGACAGTGATCCAGGCGCAAGGCAAGTCTATCATTTGTGTGCAGGTGTCCGGTTGTGGATCAACCTGGGCAATTAGATCTTTTAGGTCTTCCCTGAGGCCCTGGTAGAAAAGGGCCGTACTTTTTTCAGGTGGCCAGTCTGCTTCGGCCACCAGATGGTTAAAAGTAGTTAGTTACATATGTGGTTAAGTCCTTATTCCCCTGCCGCAGGGCAAGCAATTCCCGATCCCTAACTAAAGAGGCTGCCCTCCGATTAAATATTTTTCCGAACGCCTCCTGAAAGGCCCCCCAATCATATAGGATTTCATCATCTTTCTGGACTAAAGGGGTAGCCCAAGCCGCGCCGTCCCCCGTTAAATAGGAGATGACAAACGCAGTGCGTGATTGGACAGAGCGGAATACTGAGGGTTTGGTGAGGAAATGTAGCTGGCGCTGAGTCATGAACACTGTATATTTCTGTGGATCCCCACCATACCTTTCTGGGCAGCTAAGGGCATGGGCAGTTCGGTGGTCACTTGTACCTGGACTGGAGTGGGACCCAATCAGGAAGTGGGCTCCCCCGGGCTGCTAGTTCCTGGACCCGGCCAGTCAACGTGGCGTAATCCTGCCTGGTAGCAGCTAACTTGGCTTTCAACTCGAGTAAAGCACAGGCTATTTCCTCCATTGCGGCATATTCGTGCTGCTTGGGCGCTTCACAATACGTGGGTTTGTGTTACTGTCAGGGTCCGTTCAACCATTCAGCGCGGAAGCAGCACAAACACCTACCTCCCCTTGGCGGTCTTGGTGCCTGGTTTAATGCCAAAACACAGGCCACCGCGACCCCCTTGGGGAAAGAGGGTTAGGGTCCTTGGATTGGATGGGTTACGGGTAGTTAGGGTAGCCGGATAGAGGGTTAGGAGGTAGAGGTGGATAGGAGGGGGGTTATGGGGATGACATGCTCCTGAGCTCTTGTCCTATGAGCTTTCTGGATTGCTTTCCAATAGACATTCAGCTCAGGTGTCATTCACACTTTCACACTCACATAAATCTTAATGCTCTAATAGACATTACTCAGCAACACCTGAGGCTCTGCACTCAGTTATGACTTAGCACTGAGTTTGCCTCTTGTCACCTGAATACTAATGCCCACACTCAAACACTGTATTGGCATGAAGGGAACACAGCATATTGTGCACAAATTACAGTTTCCCAAACGAGCTGTTGCTCAGTTACAAGAACAACACATGAACATAAAGTTGCACTTAGCTCAGGCTGTTCGTGTCCATTTCACGCACTGGAGGTTCACTCTGAGTCGAACCTTGTGGCCGCCGAAAGCGGCGTTGAGTGGAATCTTAGTCTGAACCCCTACAAACACTTTTTCCAGTTAGTATTATTGCATGCTAAGCGTGCGGTGCCACCTGCGGTTAGTGTTCTGCCCGGGGCTGAGGTAACGGAGTCCCCCTGGAACGGGACCCCCCTTGATCTCCCGAGTTTGTCGTCGCAGGGTTAACCGGGGTCCCTCCCATTCATGCTGGGCCATTCCGACTGCCGAAAATAATCAGAAAGTAACTTAGCTTTTATCTCGGGGGGCCGCAAGAGGTGTCTGCAGGCGAGGTCTGGCCCTGCGTATAGTAATCAGCCTGGAGCTCCTCTAGGATGCATCCGCTCGGAGGAAAGGACGAGCGCGAATGAATTTGCATTGTTTGCGCATTCATAGAAGTTCCTGCGCGCATGCGCGTTTGCTTGGGCGTTGGTTTGGGCGTAGACTTGCTCTGTTGAAGGCCCCTGTTGATTTTAGTTCCTGGGCTGCCAGGGCTGTAGTCTTTGGGGCTAAGCATGCTGGGAAACGTAGTCTCTTCTTGTTTCTGCCTTTCCCCCTGCTTCCAGGTCATGGTACTGCACCAAGCACACCTGCAACGGAGACAAAGGTGACATCTACACAAGGTGGCTCCCACAACCCCAGTACCCCCCTTGAACACACGCTTTCTGACACCTCCCCAAACAAAAGAGACAAACGAATTTCAAACCCTACTCTTTAAAATGACAGTTCTGAAATGACTGAATAAAACACTGAAAATGTGCAAAAATCCCTAAATCAGAATACATTTCTATGGGAGCAACATTGGAAAGATACTAGCAATCATAAGCAATAGATTGAGCAAAAGTAGACAATTCGAATTGGAATGGAAAGTTGAAAATAATTTAGAACAAAAATAACATATGTAAAACTTTGTAAAAATGTTGATACCCACCTAAAATTAACAATTTCCTGGGTTGGAATGTAGCTACAGGTCTTATGTTGTACACCCTGGAATTGAAGTTAAGTATCTAGCTATTAAACTGAGGGAGATATGTAATGTAGAATGAGAGGCGTTTTTAGAAAAATTGGGTAGTGAAAACTGAAAAGAAACTCAGTTTGGACAAGAAAATATTTACTATAATTTTACTCTAGACCAGAGCATTCTGGCTAGAATACCAAAGAGGGACACAGTAAGCTCTGGAGTTGATTCATGACTTCAACCCCAGATCTCCAGCGACGGAACCAGATCGACCACTCGAAATAGGATTGATAGTTTAGGATTTACACCAGATAAAAATGACTAAAGAAATGGTGCTTAGCAAGATAAATCAAAGACAGGATTGCAATAAAGATTCTGACAATGTTACAAGTTATTAAGATACGGATATGATGGTTTAGAGATTGGGATAGGACAAGGCAAGGCAAGGTATTATATGGTTTTCTATGAATCCTATGAATACTTACAGTACACTTTAATTTAGGATTTTGGACCGTCAAGGGTTCTGGTCACCACACGGATCGGGTCTAACCAAGGACAGCTGGGCAAATCTGGCGGAACAGGATCAGCTGGGCCATTCTGGTCACCAGACTGCACTGGACTACTGGATACTACAGATCAGCGGGGAAGGGAGTTTGAAGGCATGCATCTAGTAGCAGCAAGCCAAGCTGGATCAGGCTGCTTACCTTGGGTTTTTGGGATTTTTCAAATTTGAGGCCTAGCTGAAAAGGGGTTCAGCACTGCATAGGCCTTGGCTTTGCAATGAAAATATGGAATCAGGATCAAACAGGATGAAGAAATCAGGAACAGGACGCCACGCAGGAATTCAGGAAGAAAGTCAGGAATCAATGTCTACCCTGTGTGCTGTCAGGTGCCCTTATTTATCATGCTGGATAACATCACTACAGTATATGGCAGGGGCAGGCTTACTACCCACACCCATAATGCTAGGATTGGGCCAGAGCATAGTTTCCGCCTTGCCCACAGCTGATTGGATCACAGAAAAAGGATGTCATGTTTATGGTGTGACTTTTACAATTTCTAGAAACCTCCCCTAGCTACTGGAACCAAAATGTAATGTTGCCATAAATACATATTTATGCAGTTATAACCTCTGAGAAAATCAGATACATAGGTTACATATTTCGTGCATCTTATTTCAATCCAAATGCCAAGTCTGTGGGACCTGGTTTTGCCTTTCTGCTACATTTTGGTAATTTTAACCCTGAAATATTTGGCCTAAAATTCCCCAATTTTGTACACAGATGCACATTTATCGCTGGGATGTGTGTACAAAATGTTATGTTCGCAACATTAATACTTTCCCTGTAATCTGTCATTTTTTACAACTTCTGTTCCTTATGCAGTAACAAGTTCTACCAAGTTTTCAAAGAAGGGGCATAACATTAGATATAGAACTACAAACTTTTCATATTTTTCCTCATTCTTGCTGCAAAGTTAAATGTTTTTAAAGTTCAGTTACAAAATAGGCTTTAAAAACCAAATGTTACTTGATCAGTTTTTTTCTTTTCCCCCAACTGCAAGCAGCTGTCCATTCCTTTGAAGCAAAATGAGGGGCCTCTCTCTTGATTGAAGGTTTTATTGCCCCTCACACTTGCCAGGTGAGAGTATCAGCCTACTATTGTCCCTGCCTGGAGCAAAGACGAATGTCTGATGAGCTTGGGAAGTCCCTTTCCTATGTCCTGGTGCATTCAAAGTCCTCCAAGCTAGCAATTAGTGCTTTGCGGTGGCAGAAGTTTATGAGGTGTCACCGTTTCTCAGGGCTGGCAACTGGCAGAGCAAGTTTTTTTATATAGATTGCCAATTTAGCCTGAATTTTAGCTTTTATTTGCTCATTTTACATCTTGACTTAAACCTATGGAATCAAAACAGTTTATATGTGTACTTTTACCAGCAACAAATCCTTTTACATTTCTAAGTAAGCAGGCCTTCACACAACAATGTATTTTTAAATAGGTGATTTTCTCTTTTCAGTCAGAAAAAACACATTTTATTCGGTTTTCATCTCCAGCAAATTCACACTTTCTGCAGCTATAGATATTTTCTTGAGTGCTGGAGTTGTTTTGCAGCATGAATACATTTAACAGTCATCTATTTAGAGTCTTTCTCTGAACAGCTGATTCTTGATACTTTTGTAAAGAAAATAGACGCGTTTTCCGTGTAAAATAAAACAAAGCCCCTGGTTGATTTTTCAAAGATACGTTTTACAGGAGCTATCATTCAAGTGAGGCCCGGTTCCTCTGAGGCACAATGAATGATCCTGGGCATTGCAGGGCCTTTTTAACCACAGTGGTTCATAAGGACTGGATGAGTTTCGCGCCACACAGCACTTTTAAAGGTTGAAAGATGTAATTTTAAAGAGGCATTTTGGGTTTTCAGCAAAGTAATGCTGCCTCTTTCACTTCACTCCATGTTAAATATTGCAGGGCACACTGGCACATTCCTGCAGTGAGTACTATGTTCCACCTCACCTGAAATGTGGGTGGCAGGGTGGTGCAGCCACTTTCTGGTTGTTGCAAACATGTAGTTTAGAGATCTTGGCGTGCCCATGAGTCAGTGCAGCGATTTTGCTGTTTCTTGCACCACTGCAGCAAAGTGATGTAGCATAGCACAGCTGAGTGGGTCAAAATATCCCACAAATGGGACAGATGCAGATAGTAATTTGTGGGGTAAGGCACACAATGCATGGGCAAATTCGTTTTTCAGGTACAAGGAGACTCATTCTTTTGAGGCAACACTTTAATGACTATGATTATTAAAGAAAGACACTAGTGACAGAGGGTTAATTTCAAATTTTAACCAACTTGTACCGTGAATTACAATGGGGGAATTAATTGATTTACTTAAGAATATGCTAAGGATTTACACAGACACTGAGAGGTTTACCAAAGGGAATATGCTAACATACACTGGCTAAACACATATTCTTGTATGGGAAGGTGACTGAATTACACTAGCAATGTGAGGTTGTCAATGGGGTTTTCAATGGGTGCAATTCTACAAAAAGGAAGGGTTTATGCAATTTAGGTCTGGGGTTGTTTGCTACTTACAAAGTAAGACTTGGTTTGGGATTCTGGTAAGTCAACTGGATCTCATGACCCTTCGGAAAGCTAAGCAAGGGGTCTGGTCACTGCACTCTCCTTGGTTTGGGATTATGGACAGCCAGCTGGATCTCATGACACTCTGGACAGATAGGCAAGGGGTGTGGTCACTGCACTCTCCTTGCTATGGTTGGGCTGCCTCCTCTCCAGCTCTGTACGAGGTAGCATGGCCCTTTGGCACTTTTGTGACGTTTTCATCAAATGTATAACAGTTATCATTTTGCAAATTATCAAGCATATTCCTAATTTCACCTTCCATCTTTCGATCAAATCTCATACTTGTCACATCTTCTGAGCAGCCAGAAACTAGTCTTAACTGGCCATTTCCTTCCCCAAAGTACTAGGAAAATGCACTGTAGCTCTTAAAAATCAGCTGAAAATTACATTAAAACATAGCATAAAACGAAATTTTTTCTCATTCTAATTGTTAATAAATGCCTAAAAATGTATTTTAATGTCAATTTGGAAGATCTGCCCCCCCTCTCTGGGAGCAGCTTCTTATCCCCCACAGCCGGTGTCCAGTGATTTTGAGTACCCCCTTTGAAGTTGTCAGTTTGTCTTTGGTAGTGAGTGCAGGAAGAACTCACACCTCCCAGTTAAGTTTTTAGCCACACTTGCTTTCCTTGAAGTCCCTGAGGCCCTGCCTTCAAGTCTGGCAGAGCAGGGAATTATAACACCCTCAGTACATCACATGTCATTGCAGACTGATTCACTAGTAGGTGCGACATTTAGTGGAGAGCGGGGCTTTCAATTAAGAAGTTTCCTGCCTGAGCACAAAAATTATTTTTTCTGGTATTGTGAGCCTCTTCCAAGGTGATTGCAGTCTTGTGGGTGGACACATAATGTACATTGCTCAGTCCACCCCCTCCCACAGCATTTTCCACTGACATTTCTGTGCAAGCAAAGCTATCCTTTCACAGTGGCTTTTTAAAGTCATTTCCTTATTTTTTGTACACGTGTGCAAGCAGTTTCTGTGTCTGATGTTTGAACTCATATTATACCAGGGGATTCGTTAATTTGTAATTTTTGAGTGAGTTGGCATTCGCTGTTGATCCATTGACAATGAGGGCTAGGCCCCCTTCCACATCGTTCTTTGATTTGACACTGAATAAAAGAAAAAACCAAGCAGTTTTTCATTTGCAATGTATTAAAGGGCAGATGTTCAAGTGAAATGGAAAGCAAAAGTCGTGTCTCGTTGTAGGATTGCAATTCTTGCCCCTCATGTGAATGAAAAGTACAATAAGGCTGTTTTTGATGCAGTGCATGACTCATGTCATTCAAGTGAAACAAAAGCAATGCAGGGCTGTTTTTGGATTGCATGGTTCAACTGCTTGACACTCATGTGACAGGGCAAGCAAAGCACAGATGTTTTTTGTTGCATAGTTTCAATGCAGTTTTTCCAATGAAAAGATATTTCTGTTCAGGGCCTTAAATGCACCCCACTACTGAGTTGTGATAACATTTACTCAAAACAAGCCTTACAGCCAAGAGGCATATACACCATACATTTTGACTCCGTACAAACAGGAACATGTTCCGACAAAACTGGGACACCATGAACATATAGGATCCTACCCTCTGCTTCTACCCACAAAGTTCCACTGATATTTATTTGAATCAGTGACCAGCAGAGCCGTGGCATAAGTAGGAACTCTAATGATTTTACTGTCCGATAACAAGAGGAATTTGAAGGGGAAAGAACATATTTTGAAATATTGGGAAAAGATAATTACGTTCTTATTCCCTGAAATATCGTGATTCCAAATTGGAGGTAAACATGTATCAGAGTTATGCTTGTAACTCAGACATAGGAGGTGAAATGACAAGGCACATAATACAGCTTATAGTTTTGGCAATTCTTCCTCACCACAGCATAGACAAAATTAAACAAGATCTTTCCAGAGGTTTTTGTCGGCGCCCCATTGAAGAAAGTCACATTTTGCACCTAGGGAAGGGTGCTCAGTCAATCAGATGGCTGGAAATGTGTATGAGAACACACCACCCTCATTTTCCATCCACCAGAGGCCCTTGCCTGGGTTCCCATCATCTTGATTGTGGGGAGGTAACAGGGAGTCTGTCACTGTTGCTTCCCACACACCCACACACTGTCCCCTCCAAGACATCACACACCCTTCCGTCGCCCCCTCCCTCCATCCCCACTTACTTTGTGCACCAGTCCAAGCAATCCGTTCCGCCCACGCCCACTTCAATAGAATATATTTACTATGGTGGCTGCCATCTTGTATTTATATTTTTTACTGGTGAATGTACTTGCATAATACGTGCAAATCAGTCTCTGAAAAAAGAAAAAAAACTCACACCAGATGGACCCTGGTGAATAGCTATCACCCCTGCGGGTTGTATAGGGCTGGTTAAATTCTTGAGCACTTGCTTCACTCTGGCCTAAAAATGAATTGGCAACAGCTTTCTTTGTTGTTAACAGGGGGCCTGGTTCTAGAAAGCAAAGTCAACATAGAAAGAGAAAAAAGTAACCAGACTGCCCCTCCCTTAAACGCACAATCGGGAACCTATTGGCAGCCAGAGATTATTCAAGCTAGCTGTTGAGGATCACACTTTTAGTCATACAGATAAAACAAAGTTTAATTAAAAAAAACATAATGTTAAAACAACAAACAACAGGACAACAAATCTCTGTTGTCAAACATACAGACAGATGTTCATGTATCTTGTCATAGATGCTGAATCAAAGGATAGATCAATGTGTAGTAAAAAATTCTAAACACATTTTACTGTCAACACATTGGTGATTCTGGCTCGGATTGTGGTATTTCAACCATAGAAAGTCAATTAAGAAACAGAAAAGTAGTGTTACTCTTTTTTCACACTACTTTTCTGTTTCTTAATTGTGTAGATCTAAACTGTTAAATTTAACATCCTTCAAATTTGTCCTGAAGAAAGCTCGGAGTTCCTGAAAGCCATTTTCCATCAAATTGACTTTCTATGGTTGAAATATCACAATCCGAGTCAGAAACACAAATGCGTCGACAGTAAAATGTGTTTAGAATGTTTTACTACACATTGATCTATCCTTTGATTCAGCATCTACAGATACAGGTACATACAAGTCTGGTAGCCTTTTGCAGAGCCAAGGTAGGCAGAGCCAAGGTTGTCTGGTAATATCTGAATGTGGCCTGGGTTGGAAATTCGAGTCATAATGTATAAGTGTGGTAGAGCCCAGTATAGGAGCCATGGGTGCTGTAGGGGAGGCATGGTATCACAAGTATGACACTGATACAATGTATACAATTTGTAAAACCTTTACTTTGCCCTATAGCTAAGATGGGAGTAATCTCGACAATCAAACAATAAACAAAACATCCTAGTGGAGTCCGTCAAATCAAAATGGCCTATACTAACAAAACCTAATACCTGCAATCTCTTGGACACAAAGTGTAAAAAGGAAAAATGTATGCAAAGGAAAAATCAGTGTTCAAAAGAATAAATGTGGTTGAACCAGCTCTTCTCCCAACTTTAGATCTCAAAGAGTAATGCTGTTCCTGTTGGTAGGATGACACACTCTAGCTCGGTTTTCAACAATATAAACAGTTCCAAAAGGTGGATTAAGGCCCACCTGGACTTCCATATTAAAGTCTCTTTTCTTGAATTTCAAAATAGTACTTCAACATAAAGTTCACAAAGGTCCCCATCGGCTGGGCTCAGACCTTTCACCACACAGTTCACATAGGTCCCCCTCTGCTGGGCTCAGAAGTCTCACATCAAAGTTTGACACAAACTTCCAAGGGGGATCCCTTCCTCAAGCTTATTATACTTCAGGTCTCCCTCTGTTGGGCTCGGACCATGTTTAGACATCAAAGACTTTTGATTGTGCATGGCTTTCTTTACAGACCACTGCAGGACCTCTTCGACTTTACTCTTGCTTACTTCACTTTTGTTGTTCATTTGCTATAATGCTTCAAACAATGTACCTTTTACAGAGACTTTCAAGTGGGCTACTTCCTTTCACCGTACCACTCCATTACTTAGAGCACGGGCAATTCTCAGTCGCACTGCACCCAAGAGTGCAATATAGGCATGTGTTGCAAGTAATTGAAGAGAGATGTGGTTATAAGCCCAATGGATTTATTTGCAAAGTAGCCTGACACATGTTTCAGCTGCTTCCTTTCGCATCACTTTGGCTTTTCCTGCTGTGCTGAAATTACCGCAATTGCGAAGCCGTGAGAGAGTTTTCTGGCACTGTCCTTCATTCAATTTATCTTAGGTTCCATCTCCCATTTACAGCCTCGGATGAAGAGTCCGTTTAGACTCGAAACACGTGTCAGGCTACTTTGCAAATAAATCCATAGGACATATAACCACATCTCTCTTCAATTACTTGCAACACATGCCTATATTGCACTCTTGGGCGCAGTGCGACTGAGAATTGCCCGTGCTCTAATTATTTCCACAACAGTGGGTTTGTATTGTATTGTATTGTATTTATTTGTAATGCGCACCTAACCCGAAGGTAGCCAGGCGCAAAGGCAGCAAGAGGGTTGCAAAGCTTCGTTACATAAGTGTGGCGAGGTCCAGCTAGGGTTACATTGCCGGAAGTATCACGCCAAGTAGGAGGGTAGAACATGTACATTAAAGGCAGTACTATAAACATATTTACAATTAATGTGTAGGGGACAAACATAACATGTGCATTAGGGCAATACTATAAACATATTTACATTCAGTGAGGCGCCACATGGTAGTGGCAAATCTGGGTCTCTAAGAGTCATTATGAGTCGAGAGATTTGAGCCAGTGGATGGTCCTAGCTCTGAACTGGTGGTAGGGTAGGTCCTCCCTGCACGACGGAGGGAGGGAGTTCCAGTATTGTGCTGCTTTTACTGGAAAGCTGTTTCCTCCAGATGTAGTACGTTTAAACCTGGGCACCAGAAGAAGGTTGGAATTGGCCGTTCTCGTGGGGCGGGAGAGGGTAAGTTTGGCAATGAGAAAAACAGTTATCACACAAATCCTTAAACCATGCAATATATATACAACACATATCCTAATGCAATTCCGCTGTAAGATATACCCACAGCCTGTGAAGACAGGGTTAATTTAGTACACAAATGATATTAGGTAGTTCTTTAGAGTTTGTTCCCTAACTTTCGAGTCTGGCCCTAAGAAGTGGGGAGCCTCATGCTCAACAGTACAGTTGTGCGTAAAACCTCACAGTCGGGCAGATTAACAAAAAGCAGGTCTTCTTGTAGGGGCTATACCAAGTCAGGAAGGGGCTTGAGGCGATGAATAATTGGTTCCCACTATTCAAGTAGGCCTTGCCCTTGGCGGCAAAACAGTATTCAAAAGGGGAGATTAGCTAGGGAGTGCAGGCTAACACAGCCAATTCCGAATACCTTAAAGGGATACTCGTGCGTAAAAAATGATTGACTGTGCCAGAAGGACACTAGTAAGTTATGCAAGTACTCAACAACCATAGGGACAGTCCAGACCAAATTTTGCCAGTTTAGTCAAGGTTGCTAGAAGGTTCGAGTTCTGCAGTTTCGCAGCACTCCGACTCTCAGCGGCTGCGGTGGAGAACGATCGTCCGTGATGGGACAGTTGCCTTTTCTCCGCTTCCGAAGGAGGTATGAATAAAATTCCGGTGCAGCAGGCTTCAGGACACAGGAGATCACAACGGCATGGGAAATATAGCGACCATCACCACTTGGTAGTGATGCAGGAATTGTGGATGCGGGCAGCGTTACACACTCTCCTAATTCGGGACCCAGAGGAGCTAGGCCTGCAAAATTTGGCAGGGGAATGCATAGGACAAGAAACAAACGATTTCCCAAGTCTCAGGTCTGCACTCAAGACGGTGGCTGCGGGTTACCCTGTTGTACAGCTGGACAGTTTTCTGGCTGGCCCAGGAACAATTTCGAAGGGGCTAAATCGGTGGGTATGCAGTGGACGTCAAGTGTAGTTGTTACCACTACTCCAAAGGGGCAAAGTGCCTTAGCAGGCCTTCTTGATCAAAGAAAAATGTAGGGGTCCGACGGGACAGCTGAGGGCATAACCTTCCAAAGTGTCTCCAGTTGTTTCACATGTCCGTTTCTTCATGTAGGAGAGTTGGCTCCTTCTGTAGTTCGGTAAGAACACAGGTGATCGACCTGGAATGGCTGCAGAGACCCTTTTCTTAGCCAAGATTAGTTTTGTGCCAAAATCGAGGCCTTCCAATTGAAGATCTTCTCTCTTGCAGGCATCCCAGGCAATCCCAGGCAATCATGGCCCAAGGTGGTCTCAGTCATTCAGGCACTCCAGACATCCTGGCACCAATAGTGTGGATAGGGACTAGACAGTCCATACATACGTGACAGGCAGAAGCCCACAAAAGAGATTGGTTTTCGCGGGAGGCTGTATGCCCAAATAAGGAAATCCCGGGTTACTCGACCTGTGTGAAGGCAAGGGACAAAATGGCCAAAGGAGAGAACAAAAGACTTTGTGGCTCAACTATTTTCGGACCTGGCCACAGTCTTGAGCCAACCGCGGTAAACACGGTTTAACTCAGTAAAAACAAGTAAAACATTATTAAATGTAACTGGTTCAAAAGTAACTGCCGCCAGTTCATCCCAGGCACACTCGTACAAGCACCAAAAAATCCTTTTGAGGGTGTCGCAGGGCATAATACAAAAAGGGACCCCCAGCGCATGGTAACACCTTTCCCTTGTTGCTTTATGCCACCAAATTGGAGCTTGTCACATATGCTGGCCTTCAATTGGTGTTGTTTCGCCACAGCTTTGTTATACATAAACAATAGTTTATGTCAGGTGGCTTTCCTTGGATCTCGGTAGTACTTTGGCTCTTTTTTCCCACTTCCCTGGGATGGTTCCATAGGTTTCCCTGAAGAAGGGAAAGAGGGCTGGACCAGGATGGGTATTTTCTCCTTCTTAGAGTTACACAGCCTAGGTTCACTCTTTTCCACAGGTCTGTGCAGACCATTCCTTATTTGTCCTATAATTGTTCACTTTTGCATTTCATAGATTTAGAGTGGCGTACCTGTCTCGGCTGTTCTCCGGTGTGGTGTGGGCTGTCTCCCAGCCCTCCTACTCATCGTTCTGCCATTGTCAAGGTCTGGCTGCTGGCTTCATCTAAAGAAAGCTCTGTTCCTCGTGCCTGTTTCCCTCGACAGGTCTGCTGCTTACATGTAGCGGGTGAGATGTAACTTTCCAATGCCGCATTCTGCTATGTTTTATTGCTGGTGCTGCTTTCTGTATGGGAGGCAAGGGGAGCCCTTCCTAGCACTTCTCCTTCCTCCGGTGCACATCGGAAGTTTCATTGCAGGTTTCTTCTTGCCTACAAACTTCCCAGGTTTTGCCTCATTTTCTGCTTTCACGCACCCTATCGGCTCTAAACCGTCAATACTATTCATGGTTCGTTTTCTCTTTCTCTCCAATCCTTCCCTTTCTACCTTGGTGCCCCCCACCCCCTGCATCCAAGGGTGCCAGCCAGTCCCTGAGTTCAATGCCAGTGGATGTGCCTAGCTAGTCCAGTGTGTCAAATTTATCTTGCTGGCAATGAGTTTACTCCTCTTCCTGTAATCAATCTGTTCCTGGTGTCATCAAAGACTTTGGTGCCTTCATTGTGTTCCCACTTTTCAGCGCTTCTTGCCTGTTATTGCCAGAGGGGGGACCCAGTCGGTCTGCGTACACAATGTGCCACCACTGGGTCTGTAGACTCCCTGGTCCAAAAGTGTGTCTTGACTGGTATCTCCCACACAGACTCCCCCATTTCGGCCTGCCTCCCACTTCCACAGTTTTCTGGTGCCTGTGCCTCAGATCCAGAACTGCACCTTCCCTGACTGAACTGATCCATGTTCTGTGGCCTGCACACCTCTCCTCTGTCCATTTACTGCCTTTAGCAACAGCCTTTTCTAGCCATGTGGATTCTACCTTTCCCATTTTCCAGCAATGTATGGACCAAGGCCTACCAGTCCCAGAGAAAAGGTGAACCTGCCCTCCATGCTGCCTGCTGGACCAGTGTTTAGATGCCTGTCAGAAGGACCAAGTAGTAAGTTAAGAACTGTCACATCAGTCACGTGCACTGACATTGCCAGCGTGTAAATCCTAGTCTCTGAGTGGGACAGTAACACTGAGGGTAGGTCAGTGTACCCATCCAGTTAAACCAGGTCCCACTCCCACAGTGGCAAGCTGCTGGCATGATGCCCACTGTCAGAAGAGGATCTGCACACCTACACATCATCACACAATTGTACTGGCAAATTGTAGAGTGTATATTTTCAGATAATCCACCCAACTAGTCATAGCATCCAGATCTCAACTCTTAATTTTATCTGGTGTTCGGTTTTAACCCTCAGAGTTCCTCAGGTGAGGGGAGTCACCTACCCCATACCGAACTCACCTTCTTGGCCCATATTGGAGGGTGAACAAGGGTAGCTGTGGCTCATTGCCACCAAGAGCCTCGTTTTAGAGCACACTACATGTCACTTAATTACATTTACATGTGTGCTTGAATCTGGTACAGAGTAGTGAGGTGGCATCTTAATAGTAAGTCCTTCTGTGGATACCTTTGTGGAGTGTGCCCTGTGTCCAGTGTGTCTGATTTGTCCTGCTGGCAATGAGTTCACCCCTCTTCCTGTAATAATAATGTTCTGGTTTCTACAAAGACTTTGGTGCCTTCAATATGTTCCCACTTTTCAGTGCAGCCTGCCTGTTATTGCCAGAGGAGGGACCCAGTTCATCTGCATAAACAACACACCCCCACTGGGTCTGTTGACCCCTGGTCCAAAACTGTGACTCTGACTGGGGTCTCTCTCCCACATGGGCCTCCCCATTTTGGCCTGCCTCCCACGTCCACACCTACAACCGCTTATAAGTATGAAAAATATTATTCCTCAATTATTATTAACCAAACTAGAGAACTAGACATTTCAATGTGGATGAGGGAAGCAATTATATGTAGCATATATTGAACCCATGGAGGTTGAAAAAATCTAACCTCAATCAAATGTACGGTTGAAGAAGGCACAACAAGAAGGATCCACATAATGAACACAATGGAGAAGAATGGGAAGTATTTAAATTGGCAATGACACAACAGGAGATATATTTTGCTGGAAAATAAATAACTCTGCTACATAAAATGTACAGGTGATGTTGAAGGAAGTAGACAGATAGTGAAAGCATTGATGATTGCTCTATGTGGCTGACCTCAGAGGCTCCATACAACAAATAAGCCCACTGTTGCCAGTAGGTGCCCCAAAGGCACTCCTGTGGAGACAAATCTCCTAATAAGCTTTGTTTGCTAATAAATTCACTCAAAAACTACGTACTGAAGTAAATAAATAAAACTGGAAAGACTCTGTAGACCATTCACATTCCAGACTCAAAGTACTTTGTAACATCAAACAGTGTTTATAATTATATGCATTTCAAGCAAGTTTCACCTATCTCTGAGGTGTAATTGATACAATTTTATAAAAGACAATTTTACAAAAACATAATCTTTAATTTCTTGAACTCAATATCCTTAAGTGTTACCACAACACACTTAAATATTGATCATCACTATATCAACAAACAATGAACATATTTCCTGTCAACTAATAACAGTCTGGAGATGTTCATTCAGACACCTTGACAGTATTGCCAACACATTTTGGATTAGGTATCCATCTTCACGGCCTGTACAGTGTTCTTCTAAATTGTTATTTCGTTGGGTAACCTAAAAAACATCTATATAATTACTAACTGGTAACCATGGCTAACCTGCCAGATGAATATTTATAAATCTCAAATAAAAAAAGTAAAAAAGTACACTAACCTTCCCATTGTACGCAAATCACTATTGTTTGTAGAATCTACAAACCAGAGTAAAACAAATATGTATATAGCCATTCACCCCATTATGAAATGGGTAATATCAAAAAGGTTTTTTGCAGCAACATAAATCAACTTTTCTCTCACCTTTGTAGGCTTACTGGACCTCAACTTGCTACCTCATAGTTTATTAACCTCTTCTCCCAGCACTCAAAGAGACTTCTTCCTATTCAAAAGTGAAACATAAATCCATCATAAGTCACTCCGCATGTAGGGAGCCTAAACCATTCCTGTGTTCCATCTACAAACACTCCCTCTCACTCCTCTTCTTACCAATACAGAATTTCATCTGCAATCAAACAAGAACTCTGCAGAATGACCGAGCACCATGAAGATTTCCCTCTCTAAATGCACTCCTTCACATCAGGTAGTCACGTTTCCTGATATGATTAGTCCCATTGGGCCGTAAAGACGGTGGCCATCTTGTAAGCGCTAACTTACAATGTTAATAATTAAGAATTTTCCACTTGTGAACATTCTTTCTATCCTGTACCCATGGTTTTGGTTTTACTGACAGTCAAAATATCAAAATCAATAAATTATACCGTACTTGGAGAAGAAAAAATAAAATAAAAAATAAATACATTAAAATGATGTTATGCTCTTCCTTAAATTAATCACGTAGGATGTCAAGAATGACAAGGCTGCCTAAATGGCACCGTTCCAGGGATGCCGGTCCAGTGCCATTAGGCCCCTCCCCTTCCCACTCCAATGTTTACATGTAAATTCTACTGAACTCGCCCACTTAGGAGGTTAGATCAACAAAGCACAATAAGGAAGATGCCAAAAATGGCACAAATCCGGCAGATGTACATGCTAAAAAGACACCTCCTCATTGCACTCAGATGTATGTAGAGAGAGCCCAACTCAATGGGCCAACCCGGTCTCTCTTACTCTGACCTCATTGATATTGTCAGAAAAATATGCCCTTTATCTCTAGTCCTAGGATACAAATCAATAGATTCCAACTGTCAGGTACCTCCTGCTCCCAATCTGATTAAATATACCAAACATAATGACTGGTTAAAAGTACTGACCCAATTTAGAGTACGAGTTTTCAACATAAGTCCAACTTCAAAGGACAAGGCTGCTCACAATCTCACCAAATCGAAATTTCAAACCCAACAGAGCCAGGTCATTTTTTGACAGTCCATATTAAATAAAACATGTACAATCACACTCAATGTTCATCCACTTTGGTACCACACAGTCCAAATGATCAATCCAGTCACTTTCTTTCAGTAGCAGTCTATTGAAATCACCACTCGCTTTGGCTTGTGCACCTGTTCTAAAATTGGATATTTCATTTGTGCTACACTGTGTCAGGCTTCACGTAAATGTGACACAACTGGAGAAGAAACATTTCTAGTTCTTATATTAGATTTGTGCTTGGTCCAATGGACCTTGGCCTTCCTTGCTGTCATGCCCTTGTACATTAGTCCACACGGGCACTACAGTGCATAGATGGAAAGTACAGGAATGTCTCCATTTGATCTTTGTGCCTGTGTGTGGATGAGTAATTTCATTGCCTTTAATAATATTGCTGCCCTGCTGACAGTTACAGCCGGGTTGTGTGCCCTTCCAGATACACGTGATTTTTGTTGGCATCCTAAGGTCAGCTCTTACAAGCATATTTTTAAGTGTTTGGCTGTTCTTATAAGCAAATACTAGTGGATTAGGAAACAATTTCTCTAATATACAATCCATCTGTAATATAAACCAGCGTTTTTTAACCTCCTGTTTGATTCTTTAAATCTGTAATTAGTAAGTGATCACATAAACCAGCAAGGGACTCAGTTCAGTGGCTTAGGTACTTAGGTATTTTAAATACCTTATCTATGCTTTTCGGATCACCCCTTCATCATATTGTCTTGTGACACATTTCTCTATCAGTGCTAGTGCCTGTCTGCCATATTCTTTCGGATTTGAGATGTACGCCTATAACGCAGTAACTGACTCAATTGAACACTATATAAGGTCCGTTTTGGGTGAAAACGTTTGGCTAACAACAGACTATAACAGTTTCTAGGCTTAGTGAAGACCCTTGTATTGAGTTTATTGTCTTTCAAATATATTTCTATGCCCAAGGTGTGTATGTGCATCTCACTCTGATCAGTTCTAAATTTAATACGAAGATGTATTTGATTTATCATTTCAGAAAAAATGTATAGCTCCTGCTTTGAACCACTCCACACTCCAAATACATCAGCAATATATCATAAATAGAGAGTTAGATGACCCATCCACTTCTCTAAATTTCATACATGTTCAGATTCGAGATAAAACATAAACTGGCGTCTTCACTAAGCCTACAGATCGTAATAGTCTGTTGTTAGCCACAAGCCTTACCTTGTCATGTTTCCCATCCCCTGACACATTGGAGGCATCAGCATCCATCCATCTGCCTCCCCCTCCTACGTCCCCTCCTCTGGTTGTCACACCTCCCCCGCCCCTCTTCCTCCTGCCCCCTATCCATATCTTTAGGTTCCTTATCCTACTCTGCATCTGTGACATCTTTTCACCTCCTCATGTTCAAACTCCTGCCCTGCACCTCTTCTTGTTCCACGTGCTACCCCACATCTGCCTCATTTTGATCACCTCGTTTTGAAACCCCATCTCTGCCTCCATGTATTTGACCTTCTGCCCCTTCATATCTTCCTTTTCATGTCCTTCGTCCACCTCATTGTCTTGCGTCACCTCACCATCAAACTTCCACAATTGCTGCAGTGCCCTCTGCCAGACCAAAAGCCACAATCTCTGGCATTGGAAACCCAGACTCCTACACCATCTCCTCCCACATCATTTGAGGGACCTTCTCAATGGACGCAAGGTACGTTTCTGTGTTTCCACCTATACCTTTTTGTCCTTTTTCTCTTCCTGCTCGTCAACTTCATCATACTGCAAAGACTTCACATGTATGTACCCATAAAAGGAGCTAGGCTGTATCTCAGCAGGCTTCCATAATCACTTGTACCCCAGCACCCAACTCATCTTTGAAAGAGATCCAGTTATTTATTGGATTCATTTTTTCATGCTGACAATGTGTCTGGGGTTGATCACTAACAGAAGCATTTTCATACGTGTTTCTACAAAGGGTGTCACAATGAATTTCTTTTTTGATCTCACAAAGGTCCTAACCAAGTGTTTCTTTTTTTCTTTTTCATTTTTTTGTTGGAATGAGAAAGGCCAAGGGAAGTGCTAAATTGAATCACAAATGTGTGACATAGGTTTTTGCAAAAGATTTTCACAAGTGGGCATGTTAAGGTAAAGGGGTTGAAAAAACAATTGCTGTGTTTCTTAATGGGGAAGTCGGAACGTAATGTAATGTGATTTGATCAATAGAATGTAACTTAATTTGAATGTCTGTTTTACTGAAACACATCCCCTCATCTAACACGCAATAATTCCAGCACAAAATTCTAGGACTGGTTGTTTTCCATCTGACAATTCTGTTTAAAATTCTGTTTAATGTAAAAAAATAAAAAGATCCTCATCAAATGTGGTTCCCTAACTTTATGTTTGGGAAATCACCCACAGTACAATTAAGTACACACAACTTGCCTACAGCAGAAAAATACAAGCTGCCTGCTGTTTTTCACTTACATTTTACATTCACAATGGGCATAGAAATGTGTGTTTGTATAAATCCAAATCTGAATAACTGCGCTAGCCAAAGGCAATATGGTGTGTTTCTAGTTTGGGCATGCATGTAAAATACACAGGGTGTGTGATGTTGTACTATTTATCCTACAGGCTTGGATTTAGAATAGAAGATTTTTTTGGGAGCGCAAGATCTAAGTTTGTTTAAAGTGCCACAAAAGCATATTATCAGAGTGGACTTCTTTCCAGTCACACATATTCTTGGGAATCAGAGGAAGAGGGCTACACACACACACACACTTATGAAAGGAAGACTCTCCCCTGTCCATCATACCCACAGGCAGAGAACTTCTCCTCCATTGGCGGGAGCGACTTATAGCCTGCAACCCCTTACTACAGAAACAGGTACTACAGCCCTAGAGCTGCAAGGGTGGCGAAGCACAGTAATAGTTAAGATCCTGTCACGGCTTCACCGTTCTGGCATTTGTGGAGGAGTGGGACTGGTCCGCTGTAGTCATTTCCGAAATGGCTGCCGCCAGAGGAATACATTTTCTCTTCAGATCACAACAGCGGTGCGTTGCAACCCGTATCCTTTCTCTCTGGGTAAAACATTCCCTCTCTTTCTGTTTACCTCCCGATTGCCGGGTTTTCCTCCTCCAGCTTCATCCTGCTTTCCTCGGCCACTTCCTTTCTTCCTTGCCGGTTCCAGCCGGCTTGCCGCTTACTGCTTGCTTGCAGTCTGGTTCTGTCAGCCTGGTCTTACTTGTTTTTTTTCCGTCTGCCTATGGTATCCGCTCTTGATGCAAATCATCCTTTGGACCAGCCAGTGCACCCAAGCCTTCTTCTATATGCTCACCAGTGGAAATTCTTCAGGGTTTGTTTGTGCTTTTGTCTTTTTCCCCTTTGATTTTTCTACTTCTCGCCAACAACATCTTGGACATCTTGGACTGCTCAGAGTACTATCCAGGCTGCGTGATCATCATCTCCTGGTGAAACTGGAAAAAATGTCAATTTGGTGTGTCTTATTTACCCTATTTGGGTTTCATACTTTCCAATCAGGGGATTGAAATGGATCAACAGAAAGTGTCTGCTGTTCTCAAATCGCCGGCTCCCACATAGGTCAAGGAGATTCAACGGTTTCTTGGTCTTGCGGTAGAAATTTATACCAGGGTTTTCAGAGCTAGTACTACCCATCACTGCACTGCTTAAGAAGAATGTTCCATTTCATTGGAGTATTTCAGCTGAAGAAACCTTTCAATGTCTCAAATGGTTGTTCTGTACAGCCCCTATCTTACTCCAACCTAATCAAGACCTACCTTTCATCATTGAAGCTGACACCTCAGCGGGGGTAGTGGGGGCCATACTCAAGCAGCACGTGGACAAAGAAGAACACCCCATAGCTTACTTGTCCAAGACACTATCATCCAGTGAGTGCAATTACTTGGTTATCGAGAGGGAACTATTGATTATCAAGTTAGCCTGGGAAGAATGGTGCCATCTGCTGGAAGACGCCAAGTACCTGTTTGAAGTTCGGACCGATCACTGGAACCTCCAGATCTTAAAACAAATAGAATGCATAAACCCTAGACAGGCTAGATGGGCACACTATTTCACGCAATTCGAATTCAACATAACCTACATTCCAGGAAACCAAAACACAATTGCTGGCACTTTGTCCTGCTACCAAGACATGGACTTCTCAATTTCCACACCTAGCAAATCTATGTTTCATCAGAAACAATTTGTCTATTTGGTTTCAACGTTTCTACAAGACATAAACAGGTATGGTGTTCTATCAGGGATGTTTGGTGGTTCCAGAACCGCCACTAAAAATACAAGTGCTCACGGTGGTGTCATGACAACAAGTCGGCTGGACATCAAGGGTTTATTGCCACTCTGGAACTGATACTATGACATTTTTGGTGGCCTAGAGTTTCTGGTGACGTTAAGACCTTTATCACTTCATGTCCAGTATGTGCCCAATGTAAACATAGCACGGGAAGACCTATTGGCTGTTTGGAGCAAGCACCTGTATCGTCTCGACCTTGGAGACACATGTCCACTAATTTTGTGGTAGATTTACCTCCCTCACAAGGTAATACTACAATCATGGCCACCATAGACTCTTTTTCGAAACTGGTTCTTTTTGCCCCCTTACCTGGTCTCCCCACAGCAGCTGAAATAGCCAGAATCTTTCTGCGGGACATCTTCAGGTTACACAGACTACCCGAAAGTATCATATCCTATCCCAGACCCCAGTATACATCGGCTTTCTGGGGCAGCCCCTGCAAGCTTTTGTTCATAAGAAGGGCTTTGTCTTCCGGTATCACCCACAAACCAATGGACAAACTGAGAGACCGATTGCTACTATGGAGCAGTACCTTTGTTGCTTCACTAATGCCCAACAGGATGACTGGGTGGACCTTCTTCCCACTGCTGAATTTTCTAACAATGATGCTGTTCATACATCCAACAAAAGGAGCCCTTTTTTTGCACATATGGCTTTCACCCTCACTAATTGCCCATCAGTGTGCATCCTTCCACCAAGATGCCTTTAGTAGATAACATATTGCCTAGCATCTATAGGGCACACAGAATAGCCAAACAAGTTCTTGAAGGCAGACAAACATCAAATCACAGGCGGACAAACATCACAGCATGACCCCTGATTGGACTTTTGGTACCAGAGTGTGGTTATCCACTAGGTCTCTACCCAGATTGGTTCATCTCGCCAGACTCTCTCCACGATACATCAGACCTTTCAAGATCTTGTCCAAAATCAATCCAGTGGCCTTCCACCCACACTTACATGAGAGTTTGCGTAGATTACATCCAGTGTTTCATATCTCTCTACTATGTACATGGGTTCCAGATCCGTACTTGAGACAGAAGAAGAGGTACGGCACCAACGTTGTTCCAGATGCAGAGGAATATGAAGTGTCCTACATTTACGATTCATGGTATCTCAGAGGAGTCCTGCAATATCTGGTGAGTTGGAAGGTGTACCCACAGTCTGAAAATTTTTGGTAGCCATGAACTTATGTCAATGCACCCAGACTCATCCGACGATTCTACAGGCTTCATCCTGGGAAGCCAGGGACCTTCAAGTATAGAAGGGGGCATACTGTCCTGGCCACCATTAGTGCACCGTCACCCAATTTCTACAAACGGAATGCCGACTCTAGTCATTTCCAAGATGGCCACTGCCAGAGGAATACATTTGTCTTCGGATCACAACGGCAGTGAGTTGTGACCCATATCCTTTTTCTCTGGGTACAACGCTCCCCCTCTTGCTGTTTATCTCCCACTTGCTGTGTTTTCCTCCTCCAGCTTCCTCCTGCCTCCTTCAGCCACATCCTTTCTGCTGTCCTGGTTCTAGCCTGCTGTCCACATACCAATTGCTTGTGGTCTTGTTCTGACAGCCTGTTCTTACCTGCTTTTTCTTCTGCCTATGGTATCCGCTCTTCCTGTGAATCATCCTTTGGACCAGCCAGTGCTACCAAACCACCTGCTATATATTCACTCTTGGAAACTCTTCAGGGTTTTTTTCGTGCCTTTGGCTTTTTTCCCCTTTGCTTGGGTTTTACAGGGAGTCAGTCTCTTGCCTAGGCTGTTTGCAGGCAGGCATAGTGGCTACTCCACGTGGCAAGCCATACCTTGACAAGGAGCAACAGACTTCAAAGAAGAAGCAGAGCAAGAAGTCGATCCAAACAGACTCGTCCCCGGGTTCAGGTGAGGAACAAGAAGGGGCGTTTGATAGATCCACGGGTATTCCTTGCAAAACCTCACCTAGGTTCCCATACTTTTCCCCGAGGAAACCTACGGTATAATTCAGGAGCCTCGTGTGAACCTCCTGTACCCGTTATCCATTTTGTTTCACATGGATTCATTAACATGTTCCTTATTGCTCTGCATGGAAGATCATTACCTAAGTTTAGGCCATCTTTGGGAGTGTAAATAAAGATATATTAGGGATGTTGACTCAGGAAAAACATAGACAAATAAAGAATCAAAGGCTAATTACCTAAATATACTTGTCCCCATCTAGTACGAAATTGTGAGACCCAGTAAGCTGCTCACGATTTCATTTTTAACTGAACATAGTGTCATGGACACTGGTACATTACGGCCTGACTTTTCCCTCTGTGATCATCTTGAGATGGGATGGCTTTATCCCAACCTGGCAGCCATCTTGGAGTGGACGGTAGCAATTTGTCTTGCTGCACTCATGGACTTCAGCATTCCGTAGCCAACACATAACGTTGTGTCCACTAGGGTTGCCGTCGTCTACCTGGTAAAAGGTGAACATGGTTTCTAGGATTGGCAGTGTACCTAACACATATGAATATAACTTTTTGATAAACTAAGAATAAAACATTTCTACTGGGCATTATGACTTAATGCAGAAAGCATTCTTTTCAGTGCAACGGTATCTGGAAAAATTACATTGGATATTTAAACGTTTTTTTGGGTAATAACATGGACAAACTAACTCTTTCCTAACCCACTTAAAGGCTACACCTTTAATCAGGATTTCTCTTTTTATGTAAACAAGTCAAAAAGTTTAAATAAAGTTGCAAAAAGTTTCTCTTACAGAAACCCTGCACTCAGTCCCCATTCAGTGCCAAATCTGGTAAGGGTTTCTCCCTAAAGACTTTCAATTGCAATCAGGGGTTTTACTAAATTCCTGGAGCGTTTCTCTAAATGAACAGGGATTGTAATACTCACTTTTGGTTTGTCTTGTAAAGGCACTGGATAGGAGGGGCATCAATGGGTTCAGGCAATCTCTGCCAGGTAAGCACAGATCTCAGTCTGTTCCCCGCTTAAAAAAATCCTCTCAGGCAATCTCATCCTGTCTAGAGCAAGGTTTCAGCATCAGGCAGCCTCTGGAAAAAGGGAATTTTAAAGAATTCCCTGCCGGACATCTCCCTGTGTCTGTATATTTCCCAAGATCTCCTTTATTTTCTTTGTGTTTGTTCTTAAAGAAAACTACACCCAAACAGTGTCATTTGATGCCACAGTTTCTCATTGGACAGGGCCTATCATTGGTTCTCTTCAGATACAAACACTCTCATTTATCTTCCCCTTTGAAGTGATTAGTGCTATGTATGAGGAGGCAGGAAGAACTTACTCAATTTGAATGTGCAAAAAGAGTAGCATACAAGCATGTACGCCACCTTTTTGCTCTTTTGCACTTTGTTGTGCAAATGTTGAGATGTATGTGGAGGGGACCTCTCTATGCAAAAGTGTATATGTAACAGTTGCCCTCCATGTTTTTTTTTCAGGGGAACTCAAAAAGGAGCCCCATTTTGAACTAATCTCGTCTATATCCAGAAGGGTTTGAGAGTGGAAGGGAAATGGGTATCTTCTGGCAGTTGCATTCCTTTTGGAAATTACATGAACCAGAACTCAGTAAGAAACATTGAATAAGGTCTTCAAATCCTTAGATTTGACAAGTGCCTAGCAAAGCTCCAAGGAAGTGTGTGCATGTGACCTCTTCTGGAAAATGACAAGTACCTATACCCTCTCTTAGCAGTGTGAGGAGTCATAAATGAAATGCCTCACAAGTGTGCCGGACACAAGTTGGTTTTGGCTAAAGACTTTTATTTAAAGGGGGTGGGGAAATGTCTTGCTGTGCCTGCACTAGAGGTGGGGAAATGCCTTGCTGTCCCTGCTCTAGAGATGGGGAAATGCATTGCTGTCCCTGCTCTAAAGGTGTTTCCCTAGATGAAACCAAAACTAAGGCTCTGTCAGTGTCAGAATGTCCAAAAGAAAACCATCACATGTCCAAAGTTCTATTCCGACTCTCAAGTTCTAAAGAAGTACATTGTAAGGTGTAAAGGGTAATGTCTCTGGCCTTAAGGGCTTTATACATTTTAAAAAGGAAACATATACAGCAGTGACCGGGATCCATTTCTTTCTTGAGGGTGGCTCCCTTGCCCTGAATTCCTCTTCACAGATTTATTTATTCACAAGTACCAGTTCTTGGTGTTTCTCTCAATTAAAAAATAAAGGTTATCCACAAAACTGTTGTCTTTGTCTTGTCAGGATACCTGGTGTACTCTGCCATCAGGTTTTTAACTCCTTATTCTCTGGATTCACACAGCGCTTTTTGGACTGGTCCTGGCATATCCTTCTTATAGGACCTTTTTAACTTCTGTATACTACTCAGCTTGTCCTTGCCTGGTATACTTCTGTATCAGGACTTCCTTCACACTCTTGTGACTGCATGGTATACCCTCCTGCCAGGGCTTTCCACTGATGAGCTCTTGCTCACTCTTGCAGACTTGATAGTATTGTATGTTTGCCTTATTGGCCAATATGTTCTGCTTGATATATATCATCTTGTCTACAGGTTCATATGCATATATTGCCTGCATTGACAAATTTGATAATCTCTAATTTCTGGTTCGAGTTCCCTTTTATAAAAATGTTCTTTCTCCCTTTCTCTCTTGAGTTTTAGAAAATTCTCTTTTACTCTTTATCTCTCGGTTCTGTTATTCCCAATTAATTTAATTTAGCGCATCTGTGCCTGGATGGACTCACTGGCACTTGAAGGCACTCCTTGCTCCTGCCGAGGTCAGCTAGTGATGATCTTTTGGTGCTTTCTCTCTCGCAACCATTTTCTCTCAGCGTTCCTGCTCCTTGCAGATTTAGCTGGGCTCGTCTGCTTCTTAAGGAACTCAGGTAAGTAAAACGCTGACTCCTGACACCTCCGAATGCCCAGGAGTCCTTCGATGACTTCTGGCATTCATGAAGCCTGTCTTCTGCTTGGACCAGCTGTCCTTCCCACCATTCTCAAGCCGGTTGTCTCTGCCAAGCTTCTTTCAGCCTGTCACCTTTTGGGTTCGCTTAGAGAGCACCAGCACTCTCCCGCCAGCAGTGTGTCTTAGCTTCCTACTTCAGTGGTCTAAAAGTCCCGGGCACAGGTGTGTGCTCACAGCAACTAGAGTACTGCTTCGGCTTATGGCTTCCTCTGATCTGCATTACTCCACTCATCCTCATCCCAGTACTTTGGTTGTTGTGGGAATTGTAGTCCATTCTTGATGAGTTGCATAAAAACCAAGATTGATAGTTCTTAGTGGTTTTAGATGGCAAGTCAGTCTTGGAAGACTGGTATGTGGAGTCTGGGAAGTTGTTTCCAGAAATTTCACAATGCAGGTCTTCACGAAAGGTTTTCAACACTAGTTGTAGGTGGAAGAGGGGCGGTATGACAATATGCCATTAGGAAATTCAGGGCGGGAAGGTTTATCCTCAGAAGAAAAAGGGGGATACCTCATCCGATGGCACCATGACACCCGGTTGGAGGTTATCTCCCCCCCATTTGATTCTCCCTCATATAGCCTCCCCACGATTAGGATCAGGTAGTGACTGCCATCCCCTGGTCACATGGGAGGAGGTCACCACCTGGAAAGGAGTGATGACACCTTTGGATTCATCACAGCAGCCACAATTAGTTTATGGATGATGTACACAGAAATACTTAATGCATGCAACACAGCCATTACCTTAAAGCACATGCATGAACACATATTTCTCACCCCCCAAACAACCCGAAAACACTGAAGCATACATTCTTGACCACATCCTTAAAACACATGACCTGCATGAAAGTACCTTATTAGGTCACTGTAGAAACTCATACCTGATACCAAACGCACAAACCTGATACAAAAGGTCCCACTTCTTACCTGTTTACTGAACCTAGTTACTTGTGATCTGCTTGTTACTGCAAGAGCAACTACAAACGTCTTTCATTATTTTACAGATCACGAACCATCAAGTTGATTTGAAAATGGCAGACGTCAAGCTGCATGAGACAGTAATACAACATGTTCTCGATTTGCTTGTATTGCAGCTTGGGGAGTGAATCAAAAGGATGGAGAATCATCACTGATAGATGCCTAGTCTTCAACTTTCAAGAGCTCCATGGAAACATGGATGCTCATAAAAAGGAGATCCCACATTTGCTCTGAATGCTCTTTAAGTGCAGAATAATTTCAGACCACATAACTGCTTTATCAATTGTCAAATAGGGAGCGATTCCATGTGATTTAGAGAATGTTGTTTATGCTTGACCTTTGTCCTTGCCATACCTCCTCTGTGTCTCTGGTGTAAGGCTAGATTGGCATGCAAAATACACATTTTACAAGGGCACAGATGAGAGGAAAAACATGTGAACGGGATTCTTTCTCAGATTAACCAACATTTCCAGAAGTATATCTGTATCTGAAAACAAACTATTTTTTATTGCAACTTCCTTTACTGAGATTGGTGTAGAATTTATTTGAATTTGTATTTTTTTCAGTGTTTTCATTAAGCACTCACCTTGCTCATTGGGCTCATGAAGTGCTGTGCAGAAAATAATGTTCAATGTATACACACAAAAAATATTTTAAAAAAATACAGACACATGCGTAATATCAAATCAATTTTGGAATCTGAAAGATCTTCAATTATATCACACAGGAGATATGTAATGCATTGGAATGTGCAGTGCAAAATGCAGGGGAGTGATGCAGATGGATCCAGAAGTTCTAGAGATTAATAGTTGGCTAAGAAGATGAGGGTGGCTCAGTTGGCTGGGGGTGTAATTACCTGTCTCACTGACAATAAAGCAGGTACTTGTGTAAAGTGTTTCTTGGCTAAATCAACTTTATTTCAAATTGACTGTGAAAAATCAGTTGTGAGAATTCTAGAAGGTAGTCTAGAAGCAGGGACGTCATTTCACCAAAATGCCAGGGGTAGCGGAAGTGACATCACACGACCCTTGACCCCCTGATGACATCACAGGAACTGATATCATTTGACCCCACCCCGAAGTGATATCGCGGGAAGCGATGGAACACAAACCTTTCACCCGTTGCCAAAACAGGAAGTGACATCACATCATTGTACAGTACGAAAAATATGGTTACGATATCACTATAATGTGATGTACATTTCATGCAAGAATGGATTGCCATATGTAGCGTAAAGGTCAGTGTGTATAGGCCCATATTACCAAATTACTATGAATGCAAGCAGACGTCCATGACCAAATGATAATGATGTGTTACTATATAGCACTTACACTTAAGCGCTTTATATAGAAAAAATATACACCCAATATCACCCAACCTGTCTTGGTACTCATTTATCGACCTCAGAAGGATTAAAGGCTGAGTTGAGGCGTTTAAGGACAGACTAAATCAGTGACTCACCCCCTGAAGTGTGCCTGAAATAAACCTTTAATGAGTTTAGCAATTATTGTACAGAATTCCAGGTTTCCTATTCTTTCTTATTTAGGGTCAGTGCTGAAAGTGTTAGACTTGTGGCACTCCTGTTCTTGTTTGTCTTATTATTTTTTTTTAAAGGGCCTGAACATGAGAGCCATGTTTTTTTTTATTTCTTTTTTTTTAACAGAGGTCGCAAGGGAGACCACAGAGGTCGCAAGGGAGACCTCAGAGGTCGCAGTTGCGACCTCTGGCGACCCCCAAATGACGTCCCTGTCTAGAAGGGGCAGTCTCCGAGATGGCCTGACTATGATTCTGAGAATTCCCAAACCTAAGCATCAAAAGAGTAATCTGATCGCAACTATGTGAGTCCCATCCCTACCCTAAAAGATACAATTTAGCAGCAAGTTAATTTGGATGGCCAATCCTTAATGATTTATAAATGATTTACCCTTACTTTAACAGAATTCTACAGTTAATGGACAACTCATTTCAGAAAGTAAGCATGGAAGAGATGCTATCAAATGTGTGGGTTCCAGAAATAAGCCGAGCTTCAGAATATAGTGCTGGTAAGAAGGGGCATAAGTGCCATTTTGGACACCAGAGAAAATGCAAGACAACGGCAATTTCTGGTTTGTGGAATGTAAGCAAAGTTTTTAATTTTTGCAGCAACCAAAGTTTATAGTTTGAGAATTGTAAATTTTTCTGAATATGGAATTTAAAAGAACAGGAAGCCCAACAAATATGCTGGAAAAGCAACCATGGTGAGTACAAGCTTGAAACAAAGGATCAGGAAACCCGGTTTGAGCCAAGTGCACAGATATATCCATGCTGGACAAGGGAAACTCTGTCTAAGTTGGATTTGAGGCTAGCTGTTGCCATCCATGACTCAATAGTTGTCAAGCAGTTACTTACCAGAAGAAGATCTTCTGCCAATGATTAAGCTAAAGTAATTTAAATAGCATTAGTATATTGATCTACTGAGATATTTCACGCAACAAACCAGTGGCACAACATACTTATTGTACAACACAGTGGTGAGGATGGCACCCACTTCATTCACTACAGGCAATTGCAGAGACCTTGAGCGACTGGGCCTAACAAATTGGGATCTGGCCATCAAAAGTAGACACAAACACTTCAGGGATCCGTGCCCAATTCCCGTAAAGGCTAGCAATATTTAGAGGAGGGCTTTGAGATCCACCATTTTGAAAACCGCAGAGAGCTCCAACAAACCCAATAGACAAACTCCTTTATTATCTATCATCCAAAGAACATCATCAAAAACCTCCATGGTAGCTGTTTCAGTGTTTTGCCTAGCTCGAAAACCATATTGATAAGACCTGGCTCGGTTTCACTCTTCCTCTAAGAGTGGTCCGACCTCTCCTCTTTTCTTCTTGCCTCCACCTCAAAACTTCTCCTCTTCTGAGACTTTGATATTCACCCTGACTCTCCTGATTTGGTCAATGGACTCTTCCACAGACTCTGGACTTTCTTTCCCTCACCATTCATCCCTCTGATCCGACGCACTCAGCCGGACATACCTTGAAAGCTCTCTTTTCAGCAGACATCCCCATTTCCAACCATCTCACTACACCTATTTCCTTGTCTGACCATGCTCTTCTGTCCTCTCACCTTGATCACTTAGGTCCCTCGCCTAAGCCTCTGTCTGCACTGCCAGTCTCCTTCTCTGTCATTTTGAAGCGAATTTCAGCTGCTGCTTTTGCCGCCACTTTCATTCCCTCTCCCACTCCTACCATGGACTCCCACACTGACTCTACCCTTGCTAATCGTCATCTCTCTATCACCAACACCTTGGACATCCTTGCCTCTGTCATGAGGATCAGCATGAAGCCTGCCTCCAAGCGTAACACCTGGTATGACTCTGACCTAGCCTCTCTGAAATGCAAGTGCAGAGTTGCTGAGCGAAAGTGGCTGGCATTAGGCACATCCTCTGACAGACTGGCCTGCTCCAAAGGCAATACAGACTCTCCATCCACTTGAAGAAGAGGGCACATATCCAAGCCTGCAGCTCGCGGGCCACTAACAACACAGGCAAATTGTTTAAAATCTGCAAGGAACTCACCAACCGTACTACAGTCTCCACTTCTCCCTTGCCATCCATGAACCCCTGTACTTCATTGGCCTCGCACTTCTTAACCAAAATTCAGGACATCCTGTCCTCACTCTCCTCTTATTCCCTCCCTCATCCATCCCCTGCTCTCCGGCCTCCCTTGGCCCCCCTCACCCCTTCCCTCCTACTGTTCTCTTTCTCACCCATAACACAGGATGATATCTCTAGACAAAACCTCTTTATGAAATTCTCCTCCTAACAGGTGCTCCCCTGCTCCTCATGAACCATCAAGAACAACATTACCTCCCTTGCGCCATCCTTGCCCAATATCTGTAATCACTTCTTTGCCATTGGCTCTTTCCTGCTACCCAAGCACTCCCTCCTGCCCTGCTAACTAACACCCTATATCCATTACCCCCCTTCCTGGGCAAATTCCTGGAGAAGCTGGTCATCTCCCGACTGATTCAATACACTGAATCTGTTGGTTGTCTCTACGACCAACAGTCTGGCTTCAGAGCAGCCAGAGCCACAGAAACTGCTCTACTAAACACCGGTGAAGACTTGCTCTCAAAAATCGATTCCAACTCTTTATCCGTTCTTATCCTTCTGGATCTTTCCTCTTCCTTCGACATGGTTAATCTTGCCACCCTGACTAGTAGGCTCTATGACACCCTTGGCATCACAGGCATGGCACTTGACTGGTTGACCTCATCCCTTTTCAACCGTCCTTCAAAGTTTCAACAGGGCCCTTTTCTCTCCCATATCACACTCTCCCCCTGTGGCATTCCTCAAGGCTTTATCCTCTCACCGTGGCTTTTCAACATCTACCCAGCCCCTCTGGGCCATCTGATCTCCTCCTTCTATCCACACTTCCAGTGTTATGCAAACGACACGCAGCTATCCTTCAAGCTTCCCTATACAGCCTCTTCGTCCGCTTCTCTCATCCCTGACTGTCTGAATGCTAGGGGTGTGCTGCCATTGATCTCTGCCTTAATGCCACGAATACTGAGATCCTTCTCATTGGAACAACTGCTCCCTCCCTTCTACCCTCTGGCTGCCCTCTATGGGTCCCCTCCCCTCACCCTATTGTGAGGCAAAAACCTTGGTATCATCTTTGACTCCTCTCACTGCTTCTCTCCACACATCTCAGAACTTGCCAAGAATGCCCACTATCAGCTTCATCTCCTCATAGGCATTCTCCATTTCCTCTTCCCCCAGAAACTCAATGTCTCCAGAGCTCTGGTCCTCTCTAGGCTGGACTACTGCAACAGCCTCTTCCTCAATCTTCCTTTATCCTCCCTTTGCCCATTCAACTACCCCAGAATAGGACTGCAAAACATATCCTTGGCCTCAAGCCCAGGGACCACATCTCTCCAGCCCTAAAAATCTCTCCACTGGCTCCCGGTTGCTGCTAGGATCAAATTCAAGACCCTCTGCATCATCCACAAGGCTTTCTGGGAACTGGGACCCCGCTACATCCAACTTTCTCTCCCTAACTAACTCCCTGGTAGAGACTTTCGGTCTTCTAGCTCTATCTCTCTGCAGATCAGACGCTTTGCCAAGAGTGGGAGGTAGATCTATCTCCTCTGATGCAGCCTCCCTCTGGAATGGTCTCCCGCCACACTCAGGCTTGAGCCAGATCTCCTTAAGTTATGGAAGCTCCTCAAGGCCCTCCTTTTCTCTTCTTCCTTTCCTCTCCCCCTCCCCTGCAAACACCCCTGTTTGCCTCAGTGACTGGCTGCCTGGTTCCCTCTGAGTTCTACAGGGCATCAGGCCCCCCCTTCCAGTCCACCCCCCTTCTCACACTTAGCATGCGGACCTCACCCCCTGCCCCCCATGCAATTGCCTGGCACTTGCCCTCCTGGCCTCCCCTTAGCACTCGCCTAGCCCCTGTTGTCCTTTACCTCCTCCTCTGTCCGCTCCCTTTTACATGCACTATCTACTCTTTACCCTGCACTTCCCACCATAGCACTTCACATTTGCGCAGACTGGCACTTCCCCCACCACACTCTCCCTAGTACTTCTTGGTACTGAATTTGCAGGACCAGAATATCACAAGGCCTAGTAAGACAAGTTATTGTTATCGTTCTACCTTGCTTCCACCACCCCTTTTTTCTCTTGTGGTACCTTGAAACATCATATTCCCTTTGTTATGTCATTTTATATAGTGCTTTTATTGAGGGCACAATCACCTTGAAGTATCTCGGCGCTGTAAAGGCTTAAGCTGGAGCTTAAACCAGGAGAGTTGTTGTGACCGGATCTGGTTCTGTTACTGATTAAAAAGATATGTCTTCAATGTTTTTCTGAAGACTAGACGATTGGGTTCTATAAATAGAGGATTGGATTCCTTGGGAAAAGCATCTTGTCAGAACAGGTCCTTAATATGCAAACTTGTTAGCTGCTTAAAGCATATTGGTTTTGATTGTCCACAATGCAAAGAGATGACAAAAAGGAAAACATGTGAGCAGTCTAATTCAGCCTTATCGCAGGTTTTCAACTGATTAACTGAAAGGAAGAGATTAAAGTTCTGAAGTATGTCCAAGGGTGGCTCGTGAGCATAGCTCATGGGCAACCTGTTCACCTTGAAAGCAAGACAAGACTGAGCAACACAGGTTCGATCCCGGGTCCGTGCAGCATTATAAATAACCTATCATATTACATCAATGAATATCGGAGAAGAGACCAGTTGAGTACCAGAGTTCGGAAAAAAAAAATCTCTCAAAACGGGGTTTAATATAATGACACGTTATGATAGTATACTGTTATCTTATCTGCCTATTTTTTTGCATATCTGACTGTTTCAGTATTTTGACAAAGGTTACTCAAGTGAATTTTCTCTCTTTGTAGATACATCACGAGTAAAGTTTGGTCTCTGACATGAGAGTATTCTCCACTTGCAAGTTTCGATCTCGCAGCAGGGTCGAATTATTTTTATTTTAATTTTATTTTTATTGTTTAAAGCAGCAATACTAGCTCAAGAGCAGCCGTACGCTGTAGACAGTGTGGGTAGCAAGCATTTCGGTTGCCATCATTTAACAGTAGCACAGTGCTGTGAGGTATGTGTGTCGGTATGTGTGTCCATTGGAATTAGTCCTTGGTCAGGGGTTTTGAGCCATGTTTTGAGAGATTTGTGAAATTGGAGAATGGTGAATTGTGGGTGTATTCTGAGCCAACACCGGGATTGAGGTAATTCGGTCAAATGTCCATGCTCCGGTAGTAAGGCGTGCTGCAGTGTGGTGGACTGCTTTTAAGGAAGCCAAGTGAGCAGCTGGGAGCCCTTGTGGGTGTATTCTGAGCCAACACCGGGATTGAGTTCTAGAGGGTGGGTGCATGACAAGAGAAGGGTTGTTTGCAGGTCATCTCTTTGTGGACGAGTTGTGATTCAAGCGGGTTGGCCGATTTGCTGCGCAAGGAGCGTGTGCCACCAGATGTGTGGAGCTTAGTCACCAGATACGCTGGTGTGTTATTTGTGACTGCTTTGTAGATGATACATGCAGACTTGAACAGTATCCTGGCTTTGAGTATAAGCCAATGTAGTTCACGTAGGATGGGGTAATTCGGTCAAATGTCCATGCTCCGGTAATAAGGCTTGCTGCAGTGTGGTGGACTGCTTTTAAGGAAGCCAAGTGTGCAGCTGGGAGCCCTGTTTGGAAAGCATTTCCCCCATCGATGTGCAAGATCACAAAGGCCTGCAATACGGTACAGAAGTCCTGTCTCAGGATGAAGGGTTTAATTTTTTGAAGGGAAGATATTCTGAGCCAGGCTATTTGGGCCTTCTTGACTATGGGCCTCATTATAAGTATTGCGGAATGGGTTAACGGGTGCCGCTAATGGTGGCAGACCTGTTAAACCCATTCCACAATATTACGAGGTTCCCTCGCAGGACCCGATGTGGACATCTGGTTTTACCAGACGTCCTTACCAGGTCCCGTGAGGGGACCAGGGAGCTAACAACGGGCCAGAAGTAATCGGCCCGTTGTTAGCTCCCGCGCCCATTCCCATTGAGTCCTATGGGGGCTCAAATGTGAATGGGGAAGGTCCAGGCCTGGGTTCCCTGAGGAAGGAATTACCGGGCCCTCCAAACTCGGAATGGCCCAGTAATTGCCCATTGAGGGAACCCGGACACGGTTTTGGAGGCAGCCATGCCCTTATTAAGGGCATGGCTATCTACAAAGTCATAATGAGGCCCTATGTGTTTCTGAAAGGAAAGGCTGCTATCAATCGTGAAGCCTATGGAATTTGCTGAGTCTGAGAGTTGTTGATCAAATCCTTCTAGGTGCATTTAAATGAGCCATTGTGGGACAGGTTGTTTTTTTAGAGGGCAGACCAATCAGGATAAATTCCGTCTTGGGTAGGTTTAGTTTGAAGAAGGCAGTCAACATCCAGGACTGGATGAAGGCTAGATAATCGCAGAGATGAATGATGTCCTGTGCACTTTTTATTCCCATGTACAACTGATTAACAGCATGTTGGTGGTTGGGAACCTTGAGGAGAGTGCCCAAAGGCTCCATGTGAAGGTTAACAAGGTTTGATGAGAGGATGGTGCCTTGAGGGACTCCGCAGGAGAGCTGGAGTCAGTTAGAACACAACAAGTTCTTTTCAACAGCCTGGTGCCTGCCTGAGAGTTAGGAGGTATAACAATTTAGGACAGTACCAGAGAATCCCATGCTGTCAGCAAGGAGGGAAATAAGGATTTTGGTGGTCGACCGTGCTGAATGCAGCCGAGAGGTCAAGGAGGACGAGGGGGCATGAGCCGCCCTTATCTATGATTTGGAGTGCATCATCCACCACCTGGATGGTGGCTCGATGCTACACTTGACCCTTTATTGCGAATTTGGTAGTCGTGATAAAACATTCAGGCCTGAATGTGAGTTTGTCGATAGTGGTAAAAGATATAGGCCCTCATTAGGACCCTGGCGGAGAGGGTTTTACGCCGGCGTAGTGCATGGCGTACCTCTCTGCCAGACTACGAGTTCCCCTAGCGCCATGGATGAATTTTTACGCCTGCTTTTTGCAGGCGGAAAAATCCATGGCGCTACGGGACTTGTTGTTAATTACGCCACCGTAATTTACGGTGGCGTAATTAACGCCTTCCCCACTCCCATTATACCCTATGGGGCAAGAATGGGAATGGGGAAGGGTAAAATGGGGATTGGGGACTTACCGCCCCGCCAAGGTCGGCATGGGGCGGTAAGTCCGCCAACCACCTTGGCGGAGTTGGCAGCTTTGCGCCATGGACCATGGTGCAAATTGCACCATGGTCCTCCGCCAAGGTCCTAATGAGGGCCATAGTATTTTAGAATACCATATGTTTTAACACTCTGCCAAATATTGAGTTTCACGATTGAAGATCTTGGACAAAAATATTACCATATTTGGTTATTACAGAATTCAGTAATACATGATCCCCATCAGTTTGAATGATTCAGTGATACCAATCCTTAAAATGACTTCAAGCTTATCTCATGTAGTAATAGTACCTAGAAAAAAAATATTGTCAAACTTGTAAGTACACCCTATTTATTTTGGAAGACAGGATGTTTTATCACTTCACCAAATTTCAAATTTAATAAAGACAACTCTAAAAAACTGCTTCCTCACTTTGCCACATGTGATATTACAGCATGTGTTAATATGTCATACCTCAGTGGAGTACGCTTGATTTTTCAGGGGCCAGATTACAGAAACGTTGCACTGGTGAAAGTGCACATCTGCACAGTATTAGCACTAGGGCAACGCTTGCCCTGTTTATAAAAACACTGGGACAAATTAGATAACCATTGCCCCATAAAAAGTGCAGTTTGCCATTTTACAAGCATTAGGGCACAACATGCCCTTGTGCAAAAAAGATAAAGATTTTGTTGCATTTTTGCACCAGGGCAAATTTTGTCTTAGTACTAATACGGAATGGTATATCATCAGGGCAAACTTTGTCCTGGTGCAAAACTGCATCGAAGAATGTATCTTTTTGCAATGGGGTAATTTTTGCCCTGGTGCTAATTCCTTGCACGTGTCATGGTAGAATTATTTTCTAATATGTTCTATTTTTTTGCCCTGGTGCTAATACCATGTAACTTTGCATTTGCACCGGTGTAATGTTTCTGCAATCTGCCCCCAGATTGGTGACTGAAGGCGCGATACATGGAAATATTTGCTTGGAAAATATTGTACCTGTGCGCTAAACTGCGTGCAAATTCGCATTCGTCGATTCATGGAATCGAATGTGTGCTACTGTTCTTGGACTTGTGTGTAATTCGCACAGGATTGGCATGTTACTGTAAGCCATCCAGGGCCTGGTGCGAGACTCCACGCAGAGTGTGGGCATGGCGTGCGCAAAGAGCTGGGAAGGGGGCGGAACACTAAAAGTGAGGACGAATTTGCTAAAAAATGGGCGCACCAAGGGATGGCCTGCAGGAATTCCCTTGCACGCGCTCAATTGCTTAGCACGATATGTATTCATGGATTACATCGCCCAACCTGTCAGCCGGGAAATGGCCATGCAAGTTCTTCACGCTATCCGCCACCCGAAGGCAGGCGTAAGTACAGAGGCAAGTAGAAATCGTAGCACAGAGGTGGGGTTGCATGTCAGATATAGGGGTGCCTGTACACAACCAGGGTTCCGATCTAACATATTTAGAGTTACGATTTATTATACGCATGTTTTCGGATTGCCAGATGCAATTACGAGAGACCGCGTGGAGGGTCCCCCAGATGCAGGCCTGCTTGTTGTGGGGCACCCCTGCAAATTCCATGAATACGTGGGGGCGCTAATTTTTCATTCCGTGTGCAGGTTCACAGAGTGTCCTTCTCGGGGCACAGCCCTTGCAGGATTTCTGCACACATTTTGATGAATCGGGTCCTGACTGTATGGTCTGTGTGACTCTGAATCAATCATACCCTTCCCATGACCCCATGTTTTCCACATGCAGCAATTGTAAATGAATTGTGTGGCATTACCAGTAGTAATACCCCAAAATTGTAATGACGCTGTAAGTTTTTGCACCTTCTGAGGTTGATAAATTGACTACCAATAAAAACGACTTTAATGACACCTATTACAGCACTTAGAATCTGGAGGGATCGGCATAAAGAGCTATATAAGAGCACCTATTACTGATAATTGTCACCAAAGTTTCCATATATGCCTAAGCTTCTCGTATAAATGTACACGTGGAGGTATTAGCATAATTGACCTAAAAACATTTTACCTAAACATTTGATCACATTTTTTTTACCTTATTTTTGGTCAAATGTAATTAAATATATATATGGGGTGGGTAAGGGTATGGATTAGGTTGAGGGAAATTGGAGGGGGGCTGCAGGGCATCTCCCCCCGCATTTTAGACCAAAAAAAGGTCAATTTGATCAAACGTGATTAGGTGAAATGTTTTATGTCAAATAGAACCAAACCACAAGTGGACATGCAATAATTCTTCTGGCTGCATGATATGCTGCATTAGATACTAGAGAATCATAATATGTGTTCTTCTGGCTGCATGATATGCTGCATTAGATACTAGAGAATCATAATATGTGTTCTTCTGGCTGCATGATATGCTGCATTAGATACTAGAGAATCATAATATGTGTTGACTAATTCATTTGTTGATAAACCATTATGTAAGTTTTGCATGCTCTAAGACCACCACCAACTAGATCTTAAATAATAAACAACTATTTGCAGTTTTGAAGACCAAGTAATACACAAGGGGCATTGTGTGAAACGTTTAATTACTAGAAGTGAGGAAACATCATTATCTTGGTGCCCACAATCCTCTGCCTGCCTCAAAGCCACAGATCAGAGTACACCATCAGGAAACCACAAGTTATGACATCCACGCCCTAGGTATGTGTGCACAGATGTAAACACGAGTTCCTTATCAAGCGGATATCGGACACAGATCCACAGACTAACCACCATGCACTCTAGCCAACAAGAAATCATGTTTACAGAAAAAAAAAAAACAGACCCACATTTTGTCGAATAAGTGATATGAAGGAAATATTTTTTAAATGCACATTTCATTCTAAATCTACTTTGGGAGAATTAGTTTGCCAACATTATTAATGCCCTAATTAAGTATGTGTAACAACATTACCTCAGCTCTGCACGAGTGCAGCGATGAGTAGTAGTTTCTAAACTCCTACAGAGCTCCACACTGTTACTACACCCTCATTCAGATGAAGCATGCAGAACATGCATGGTATGCATCCTTCCCCTCCTTAAGGTAGCATGGGTTGAGAGCAGACTATACTTTTCAAGGGAGGTGTGAGACACAAGTACACATTAAAACAACAATAGTACTGTGATGCAAAAATAAAAGAAATGTCCAATCACGGTTCTATAAAAAGAAAACAATTCAATCGAACTAAAAGGAAAGACAAACCAATAAAAACACACTCACTCTTCTTATGAAATACACCAAAATGCCGAATTTTGGTTCAAAGAAACACTTTGGGTATGAAAAGAGGGGTATGCGGGCAATTGTCTTCGCAGCATTGTTCACATGGGGTCTTAATTGTCACCAGGGTCCTTAAAGCCAGGCCTGGGGGAGAGAACCACCCTGTATACTTTTGCATCTTTTTCTTGGGACTTGACAGGATCAAACCAGGCTTCTGTGTTCGTCCTCTGTGGCAGAGGCAGACATATGGATTCAACTGCAGCGGTGTTCCGGTTCAACTGGGTCCAACAACATAGGAGTAGACAGGGTAGGTCCTGAGTAGGCAAGGCTCATTCAAAATCTGTAAATTCCCACTCAGTAGCACTGTGTGGGCATTTACAGATGTTAATATCCCTGCGGTGGGCCCAACTACATTGGCTTCAGGCCCCACATGTTTGGCAATCCAGGCTATGCCTCTGTCCAATCATGTGATGTGGTTCCGCGGTGGTAATTGGATCAGAGGCACCACAAAAAAGGCAGGACGAGGTTGAGTTGACAACTAAAACCAGATCAAAATGGTGGCAGTCTGCTTGGTTGGGTCAGGTAGCAGCTCAAAACAGACTCTGAAGTGGTCCAATTGACTTGAGAGTGGTACATAGCGGGGAAATAGATCCCATCCTTTGTTTCTTGATCCTTCTCTTCTCCCCAATGGCAGGGGCATTTGAGCAGACTGATAAGCAATAAGGTCCCAGTGGGCATGGTGGGTTCAGCCTCTTGTATAGTATTTTCCCCACATCAGATTGGTGCTATCCAAGCCTCCTGTAAGAGGCTAATATCATCTGTTGAAATACAGGTCTTTGCCTTTTCAGATCAACTCTCAGAGTGCCTTGTCTGCAGGAAGCTGGGAGGGGGAACAGGAGGTAGTCCCAAACAGATCCGCACCTAAGACCCTCTATGCGCCGCACTCATGTTTGCCTGATCGAGAATATTTCAGTATTTATCTGCCTGGTATGACTGTCTCCATCATGCGTGCAGAGCGCTTTTTGAAGTTGTTACCCTCACCCATATGGAATGGAATAATTGTGAATCCAGCAGGTTGGTTAAGGAATTTACATGTTACTCAGGGTCTACAATACTGACACACCCCATGGACATTACTGGGCTGTCAGTAGACAGAGTCAAGCAAATAGAACATGTACTATCCTTTTTCAGCATTAAACATTTAGAAAGTCTGGCCATATTAGCAGAGCTGATTCTCTTTTGTTTATTTCATCTTTTTATTGGTATAGTAACAACAAAACAATTGAGGATAGTATGGCATATACACGAACATTGTACAGACATTATCATAACAAAAGTGTCTGCTATCTTGCCCCCGCCCCGACAATACCACCCCCATTAGCGCAATGGACACCTACACATTATGTGGCAATCTCTAGCATACAGGGTGTCATGTCCCTCTGCTATTGTTACCTCACTTGAGGTAAAGGAGCCGAGTCCCTTTCTATTATGTTGATTGCTGGTGGGCTGCGACCCACGTGTTAGCGGGCGGGGTTACCTTTATAAGTGCAGAGATCGAAAAAAGTATCCTGCTCCTTCAAACAGTATCATGATACTTTCACATATAACCTCAAATTCCATAGTCAGAACTACAGCAACATGTCGTTATAGGCAAGGGCCGGTTCAGACATAGCTCGGTATAACACAATCCATGTCTATAGGTCTGAATCTTAAAATTATCAAGCTAAAATTTCATCTCGTATGATTCCGTATGATTACATCTATCTCACCTCACATACATGGGTCTTCTAGGGCACAGAAGGTATCTGCTGGTGGGGAATTCCTGACTCGTTTATAGTTACTTCTTTCTAGGGTGCATGCTTTTGATGACCAGTCTGTCCATCTATTCTTACTCAGAGGGGCCTTGCCCTTCCAGATAATCTGGATAATCCTAGGGGCCATACATAGCAGATATGGATACGTTTCCGTGTAAGTGCATCCTCATGCCACTCCTCTGCATCTGCACCAAACAGCATGGACGCGGGGGTGAGTGGGATAGGGGAGCCCTGTATGGGAGCAATATTCCCGAAGACCTCATCGCAGATGATATGATTTCAGGACATGACCACAGTATAAATCCCATTGTGCCTATTTATCCGCACTGTGTCCAGCAGCTTTGTGATTGTACTAACCTCATGGTATATAGCTTAGTTGGGGTGAAAAATTCCCGGTGTAGGGGTTTGTTTTGTATCTCCATATTTTACGAGTTATGAGAGACTTCTATGATCCCCGGCTATACATTTCCCAAGCATCTATCGAGATGCCTAGGTCCTTCACCCACACGTTAGCTACGCTATATTCCTACTGAGGTTATTCAGAATACAAAGTCCATAACATGTTTTGATCTTCGGAAATGTAGAGAAATCTCTCCCAAATTCAGCCTCACATGTCGATGGTTATCTAGTCCATGCCTCGATTGTTGTGTGTGTGATGACTGCGCATTGTAGAGCTATATGTTGTAGCCAATCTTTATCCGTAAACCCAAGCATCTTTCCGATTCCTGCCATGTTGCCAATCTGTTCTCTGTTTATCATGAAGTGTGTCTTGTAGGCCATATGATAGTAGAGCTCTAATGCTAATCCAAAGTGGGACAGTGTTTACATCAGTCCCGGTTAATTTACACATTCTATGCCATTGAGTAAGCGTGGGCCCAATAATGAGGGTTTCTTAAGACGTCTGGGCAACCTAATAGGTGGAATTGCTAATATGTCCTGTGGTGTAAGGGGTTGCATTGCCAATAATATAATGGTCCACCAGCTCAAAGTGTCTTCATTATTGAGACATCTCCTGGCCCAGCATACTTGTGCCACAAGATAATATATCTTCCATGAGGGAAGCGCTAGGCCACCATCATACTTAGATGCTTGGAGAATGGGCACGTTTAAACGTGCCTTCTTACTGCGCCGAATACATTTGACCACTTGTCTGTCAAACTCTATGAACATTACTGCTGTGGGGCCACTGGAATCATATAGGAGAGGTATATTAAATTCAACATGTAGTTCATTTTAATTGCATTGATCCTCCCTGTGAGAGAGATGAGTTGTGCATTCCATTTTGTCATGTCTTGTATTATCTTCTTTAATATAGAGGGATAATTTAAGGTGACAAAATTACTGAAGTCTGAACTAATGTATATCCCCAGCAATTGGACCATATTCCCGCAAGATTGAACGGATGCGTGAAAGACTGATGTACAGAAAGAGACCATCAGAATACAGGAAGAACTGATGTTATTTGCTGCCCCTAGTAATTCCTGACCAATTATCATCTCTATCTAGTTTTTTCGCCAACAGTCCAATAGCCAATGCATACAACAGGAGTGACAGTGGGCATTCCTGACACGTTCCAGTACGCAGCGGGAGTGGTTCGGAAGTGTGGCCATTCGTGACAACCATAGGCATCAGGTTATCATATAAGAGATCCACCAGTCATACAAAATATCCCTTAATGCCAAATTTGTTTAGGACCGTAAACATGTAGACCCATCTGACTTTATCAAAAGCCTTTTTGCCATTAAGAGAAAGAACCACATAATTCGCTGCTGCTTCTCCCACAATAACATGCAAGAGTCATCTCAGATTATCAGAGGAGTGGCAATTCATAATAAACCCTGTCTGGTCTTGGAAAATGAGCATAGTTAAAAGTCTCTGAAGTCGTCAAGCCGAGCACTTTTCCAATATTTTGGCATCTGAGTTAATTATTGATATCGGCCTAAACAAGCAACAGTCAGTCGGGTCATGCCCTTACTTACGGAAAACTACTACATTAGCTGTGAACATCGAGCTTGGGTGGTTGTCCCGCCTCCACTGATCCCTCTCCGCAAATATCGCCTGCAGTCTAGGAGCAAGTGGTTATGACAAAATAAGTTCTACGGGTCAACCGCCAGGCCCAGCCACCTTAAAGGAGGTTAATCCTGCAAAAGCCTTGGTCACTTCTTCGATGGGTGGGGAGTTTTGTGCATCTAATTCATTCAGCGCAATCACAGGTAGTCATGTGGACTGTAAAAAGGTGTGTACTTGGACCACATTTCTGTGAGAAGGGGCTGCGTGTAGCCCCCTATAATAATCAGCAATCCCCCATCAATAGTTCTCCCCGTTCATTGCGCATCGATTCTATTATTTGGGCACGTTGCCTGCCGCCCAATCCTAGCGCCATCATTCGCAAAAGTCTGTCCCTTTCTGCGAAATAAATTGGAGCCCACCATCTGAGCATGCAGCATGGAAATATGTGTAATTTATGATCTAAATTTAGCCATCTGTGTTGGAATGGTAGGTTCCCTACTTGCTTTATTCATGCGTTCGGCTGCTTGGAGTTGAGTCGTTAATTGAGTTTCTAGAGTATTCCATGATTTAAGTTTTATGCCCAGCGTGACATGCATTGACCACGTAAGTAGGTTTAAATTTGTCACCAGTATCTGAGAGCGCTATAATCATGCTTCACATTGTCTTGCCAGAATTCCTCTGTGTCCTGCAATACATGCTCTATCAGGTCTGGATATCTAAGACTCATCAGATTAAGCCTTCACGATGGGGTTCGCCTGGGTTCGTCTGGGAATGTAATTTGTAGGCAGAGTGGTGTGTGATCTGATAGTACTATAGGTAGTATGTCACATCTGTCAACCATATGTACAGTTATAGGGAGTAGCCAATACTCTAACCCAGATTAGCTGAAGTGATGATTCAATTAAAATGCATAGTCTCTCTTAATGGGGTGCAGTGTTCTGGGCATATCTACAATTAGCAATTCGTCCATTATGTTAAGGATTGTCATGTTTTTTCACGGGACAGGTTGCGACATACGCGCCACAGCTTTCCTATGCATTTCACATGAAAGGGTGACATTAGGATGGTCCCCATGAATGAGGCTCAGGATGCAAAAGTGTGTGTAAAGGAGCCCTGAGAGTCAGCCATTGGTTCGTAAATGTTGATAAGTGTAATACGTTGTTGGTATATTACGCCATGCAGCAATGCTTTTCGACCTTCCTTTTCCACTCTAGCATCAAGTAATGTAAGGGGAACCCTTTTGTGAACCAAAATTGAGATGCCAGCTTTTTATGGTAAGGTGAGTGAACCGCCAGGCCCAACCGCCCCCTTCGAAGCTTTGCAAATTCACTGCGTCCAAATGCATCTCTTGCAGGAAGATTGCATCTCACTGCAAATCCTTCATATGGTTGAGTAATCTGTGCCTCTAAATAGGATGTCCCAGCCCTCGTATGTTGAGTGTGATACATGTAAGCAAGGCCATTAGTGCCCAAATGTTGTCATCCTACCCATCATAAACACAATAGTGGAACTCCTGGGCCCCCCTCGCCTACATACTCCATCATGTACCGTCCATCTATTACCAAGGACCAATGTGGTTGTGTTAGCTATTCGCAGGAAGTCATAAACCCATAATGGGATTTCTGTGAAAGTGCATATCTGAAATTTTATAGTAGACACCCTATCTTGTGCATTCTAAAGATATAGAGCATTCATATATATATATATATATATATATATATATATATATATATATATATATATATATATATATATATATATATATATATATTCAGTGAAAACATTTTTGTTAAAGGGACGTTATGGTTAAGTTGCGCTACTAAAGACCTATGAAATTCAGTGAAAAAACTTTGTTAAAGGGATGTTATGGTTCCAAGTAAAACCGAAAAACCCTTGAAATTCGCCAGTTATGGAAAGCTAAGCAACCATAACTCGCGCCACCACCATGCACTGCTAAGACTAACACCCAGGACATCAAAGATGACATCACAAATGTCATTGATGACATCACTGATGACATCACATGTGTGGCTCACTATTTTTTCTTTTGCTGACATATCTAGGCAACATGGTTTTCTTCAGTAACAGTCAGAAACTAAGAATTTTATTTTAATTGTAGACATATCCTTCTAGTAGGTTCTTACAGTAATTCCCTTAGAGTACAGTCACATCATATGAAACATATACATATGGGAAAACACAAGCTTGAAAGACAGCAATCCTTTTTGTGCATAAAGATAATCACTAGACTTATGAGCACTTTCTGATAGTTCTGTTGTTTTTTTATGGCTGTACTTTCCCTGTATATGGTCATATTTGTATACATTGTACTCACACTACTTTCCTTAGGGTCCAATCACATCAAGTGATACATATACATAGGGTTTTATTGCTACCTTCACTTTCCCTGTATATACCCATATTGGTATGTGTTCTTGTGTCTTTGTGTTTTGTATATAGTAATGCAATTATGTAATACATGGGTTTTATTAGCTACTTATTACATATTTCACAGTACACAAAAATCTATTAAGAAAACAATTATCATTTCATTATTCAACATATTAACATTACAAATATCATACCTTCATCTTGTACGCTGCACACAATGTTATGTTTCTGTATGAGTAGCTTAGTATACTAGATAGAACCCCATAATAGGATGCTATTTATATCAATGCATCGTTCAATGCACTTATTAGGGTATATTTCTTGCAATGATTCTTGACACTTTTTTCGCAACATAATAAGAATCCCTTCTACACATATTTCATGAGAAGTACATACACATGTGATGTCATCAGTGATGTCATCAATGACATTTGTGATGTCATCTTTGATGTACTGGGTGTTAGTCTTACCAGTGCACGGTGGTGGCGTGAGTTATGGTTGCTTAGTTTACCATAACTGGCGAATTTCAAGGGTTTTTCGGTTTTACTTGGAACCATAACGTCCCTTTAACAACGTTTTTTCTCTGAATTTCATAGGTTTTTAGTAGCGCAACTTGACCATAACGTCCCTTTAACAAAGTTTTTTCACTGAATTTCATAGTTTTTTAGTAGCACAACTTAACAATAATGACTTTGACTTTATATACATGTCATATGGAACTGACTAGATCTCTTCTTATGAACTTGATGTCCGCGAATTTATTTAATGTTCGCGGACATGGTCGGAGAACAGTACCACTACCTAAAAACTGTGGGGGGGTGGTGGGGTATGTTTGATTGTTATATCATAATATAGGAACATTTAACAAATTCAAAAAGCAGCACACAAACAGAAAAAATGGATGTATTGTTGGCTAATTTTAATAATTTAAAAACTTTTGTAGAAAATCATTTCAAACCAAAAACCTCGTACCATTGCCCCACATGTACTTGTCCCTCCTCACCATATCCCAGTCAATTATCCCCAAACCCTCTCCATAATCCAAAACGTTTTGATGAGATTTCCATCCCTTCTTCACCTAATACCAATCATATTGAAACCCCAAATTCTCCTGTTTTTGTTTCTGTTTCTGCCTCACCTTCTCTGTCATAAATTATTAATATATGTTAAATAAAGTTTAATTTTTATATTGTATTGTGAATAGTTTCCGTTTTTTTAAAAAAAAAACAATAAAAGTGTCCGTGGACAGTGCGAGTGTTCTGAAATGTTCGTACATAAACGAAAATGGAGGTGTCCTGAAGAACACCACACCTGTTCGTACTGTTCGCTAGCAAGTTGAAACTGTTCTAAGAACACACGTGGTGTCCTGAAATGTTCGTAAAGAAACAAAAATTAAAGTGTTCTAAAGAACACTATATCTGTCCGTAATGTTCGCTATCAACTTAAAACTGTCCTAAGAACACAATGGTGTCCTGAAATGTTCGTAAATAAACGAAAATGATGTGTCCTGAACAACAGTACAACTGTTCGTAGTGTTCGCTAGCAACATGAAACTGTACTAAGACCACACGAGGTGTCCTGAATTGTTTGTAAACAAACAGAAAATTAAAGTGTCCTAAAGAACACTATACTTGTCCGGTACTGTTCGCTAGCATGTTCAAACTGTTCTAAGAACGCTATTGGTGTCCTGAAATGTTCGTACGTAAACGAAAATGGAGGTGTCCTGAAGAACACTATACCTGTTCGTAGTGTTCGCTACCCAATTGAAACTGTTCTAAGAACACAATTGGTGTCCTGAAATGTTCGTACATAAACTAAATTACACGTGTCCTGAAGAACACTATATCTGTCCTTACTGTTCGCTACCAAGTTTAAACTGTTCTAAGAACACACGCGGTGTCCTGAAATGTTCGTTTCACGTGTGACGCACTTTTAGTTACTTCAGAACCCGAACAGTGTCCGTAGGACATCAATGCGCATGCGCTAACCAATCTCCGTGCACTTGGTGTCATGTGGACAGGCGCTTCCTTCGCGGACTAGTTCGCGAATGGATCATATGACAGCGCCCACGCTCATCATGTGTCCTAAATTGCGGACAGTGTTCGTGTCCCTGAACAATTTAAAAGTACATTTTCAGTTAATCCATAATATTTTTCAATAAAATCTCACCATGGCACAAGTCCCACATAGCAATCTTGAGTTTCTATATACCTTTTGAAACTTTCCGATCCTTTTTTTGTGTTCGATCTGTCCGCGGACAGTGCGCATGTCCGAGAACCGCGCACAAGCACCCCTATAAAAGACCACGACCAAGAGCTTATTCCCATTGTGTTTCTGGCTATTCTTCAGAACACAGTGATTTTTGCTGCCACCTGCAGACTACACCATCATCGAGATGGCATCCTTGGCTGCTGAACTGCCACTTGGTGCTGCAACTGCTTCAGCACCACCCCCACCCCTCCACCACCACCACCTCCCCTCCACCACCACCACCTCCCCAAGGGCCTGAAGAGGGGAACAGGAGTTAGGATGCGGAGGAGGAAAAAGAGGATGATGAAAATGAGGTAGAGGAGAAACCCTACTACCCGCACTAGGCGTGAGTCTTGGGTGTGGCGGTTATTTACCATTCATGGTAATGTTCCTAAGGCTCGTGCGAACCGTGTTACCCGCAATGAGTGCAAAATGATACTCAGTCGCGGGAAGCACGGTAAGTACAGCTTTGGGACCACTACTATGAAGCGACACCTGAGGTCATTTCACTCTGGGGCTATTTGCAGGGTTGTACCTTGCGAAGAACGTAGCAGGTTGATTTCCTCTACTTCATCCTCTGTTTCTGATCCTGTCACCACAAGGACCACCTCTGTGGGACAGCGTCTTCCTCAAGTTGCCTCACAGGCCATACAGAATGCTGATGACCCTTACCTTTCGAGGGTCACAGTTGTATGTATGTACTGTGACACAGTACTCTGCAGGGGGGAGCGACTTCGGAGTGCTTTTGCGACTATCATCTCAGAGCACGAGAAGACCTGCTCACTACCCAAATAAAACCCACTCTACATCTTCCTCTCTCAGCTCGCCCTTTCTTATCCCTGTGGTTGGTGTCCCCCCCTTTACCCTCCTTTACCCTCCTCTCCTAGTGTGTTGTGTCTGAAAAACCAAAAAAAATACAAAATTACAAAAATCAAAAAAAAATAAGGCTCTTTTCAGAGCCGCCTTTCCCAGTTAAAAAATAGAAGTGAAAATAAATGAAGCAGGGCTCTTTGTATTTTTTAGAAGTCCGTGGACAGTTCGCGAACATTAAAAAAATTGGGTTGCTACTCCATCACAAACATTGTAATTGTCTCTGGAAAGAAGTGGTGGCTCTGAAAAGAGCCTTTAGGTGGTGTTTGTAAGTCAAAAATCGTAAATGCTTAACATCTACTTTAAAATCGCTGTTGTAATTCCAAAAAAGGTTGCAATGCATTTTGTACATTTCTCAGAAAAATCTGATTGCCAGCATAAGTAAGATGGACTCCATCTCTGCGAAAAATGTATGTACTACAAAACATAATATTTTCATTGTGAAAAGAAGACATGCCAAAATCTCTTAGAAAGGCACAAACAGCCTTATTAACATTGCGCCTTGCTTTTTCCATTTGTGGACCAAATTAAGAAGAACAAAGCCACATTTGTCTCTGCGCAATCCGTGAAAATATCACTTGAGAATTAGGAAACATGTCGATAACCTTCCTAAGTCCTTCTTTCATAGCAAATTGCAAAAAAAATCCAGTCACATGTCCTAAACTGTTCCCTCCACAATGAATTACAATTATGTCTGGATGTTGCTCTGTCTCCAAAGTAGCACAGAGAGGTAGCAAGTTCAACCACTTCATTCCACGTACTCCATGCCAGTGTACTTCCACATGTGGGAATCCAAGATCTACAGCTACTCCACAGCTTTCTGCATGCACCTTCAACCAATGTATCCACGAATCTCCTAAAATCCAAACAATCTGTTTTCTGAAACACACAGCCATAGCTATCTTTTGTTCTCTCAGCAAAAAGAGTATCTGAGAAAATCTCTCCTGTCACAACACACCCACCAAACTTTCCTGACCAATCCCTTTCAGTGCTTATTCTCATTTGCATGACTTCTGAACCGAAAAATCCCCGGATGTAACTCCCGATGTCCGCGAACTACCGCCATGTCCGCGGACATATCGTAACATGAACAGCCCTTCTACCATTTCCACTACACTCTCTCTGCCATTCCCTCATTGGATGTACCTCAAAAATCAAATGACTATGCACCACTCACATTCAAGACCTCTACATATAACTGCATCATCATAGATCAGCACTGCAAATGTACTCTGAATCTCTCTGGGTACAAGTGTCATGTCATTGGCAAGCACCATCTACCAGAAATACTGTACAAGTCTTCAAGATTTCTACTTGCAGCTCTATGCATATCCATATGCATGAACACAAACTTCAGGTATGCATATTTTCTGTATAGTAGATGAACACATTTTCAAACAGACTTTTACCTTGTAAAATCTGTAAAATGGATTTACTGTACATTTTTCAATTTCCTAAAATCAACTATCACTTATAAACTTTTATACTATTTACTTTCTTTATACACACACACTCAAATCATGTTTAACTAACATTTTTTAAATGAAATATATAGACTACATATATTCAAACAAAATTGCATGCAAACACAATCTATGTTTAAACCTTTATAAAAATACTTATACAATTTCATATTTTTTGTTTTTATTTATTTATTTACTTAATTACTTTAAATTAGACATGACATTGAGGCGCTTTACCTAGAACAGTTTACTTACAGAAATAGTGGTATTCACTAATATATTATACATTTCACAAGACATAGTAAAGATATTTTTTTTTGCTACAGTTAGTCATTCAATACAATTTGTTCATTAAGAACATATCATATGTACTGAACTGATGCAATGTATCTTATGTAAATAAATTGGTTTAATGGTTTTACAGAAGGCACTGACGATTTCAATTAAAAAAATCAATATCTAAATTAAAAACAGTACTATATACAAACAAAGTTACTAATTTGAAGCTTTTACAATTGCAGTGAAGACTAGTTTCCTGAAAAGAAGCAGCCGAATTCGAAGAAGAAAGAAAAACTAAGAAGTTACCTGTTAATTTTTAAAAAAAGTAAAATATCACCATAATATTTGTATTATTAATCAAATATACTATAACATTAATACGAGCTATTTTGGTTTCTAAAAATAGAGATTTTGTACCATTTTGTCCAAAGATTTCCATGTCTTAAACAGCGATTTACAGCCAGAATGGCCCACAAATTTCTATTTTTGGACACACAAATTACCCAACTGAACCACTACAATTTTCATATTATAGAACAAACAACTGTTTTAATTGTATACATTAGATTTACTATTTGTACTTTTCCACACCACTAGCTTACTATTTTTTTGTCATCTGAACCCCAGTTTAGTAACACAGAAATTCAAGAATACCTATCCCTACTAGTTTTAGTTCCCAATGCACAATCACACACCATTACATACATCTTTATCATCTTACTCAAACACTCATGCACACAGCACACATACATTCCAGAACACCCCAACCCATATCTTCTTTATTTTTTTCAACAGACCCTAAAGAATGCCTACCAAAAGTCAAGTCCGTAGAAAGCAACACAAAAGTAGAGCAAATGAAAATAAAGGTGTCGAACATAAGCATCCATCTCTAGCAGAATTTGTAAAAAAAGTTGAAACAAAACAGCTAATACAATCATTTAGTGAACACAAGAAGTTCCAAGTACAACAACTTCGCTTCCTCTATCAAAATGTAAACAAACCAAAAAACAATTAACAGAAAATCAGCTATCAGTCCAGATAAAACTACTTCTTCAAATTTTAATATAGTGCAAAGTAAGCATACCAAGAAAAGTATTTTAGCCAAAATATACCGTCACAAAGTCCTTCAAAATCTTATAAAAACAGGAGAGAAATCAGGTTCAAAGCTTAAAACCTATCGTAGGAAATTAATCTTAGAAGCATTGATGGACAGTGCAATTCTTCTCAAAAGAAATGTATTTATTTTACTGTTAAACAAAATGAAACCACTAACAAAACTAATAACTAAATTACAAAAAAGAATTCTCAATAAGCGAAATGTCAACAGAAAGAACTTCTTAAGTATCTGCGGAGGTGAATGGAATCACACTACGAGCACAGAACCATATTTTAATGAAGAAGCATACAAACAAAAGCATACAAATACAATTGCCATAAATAGCAGTGGTCGAGGTTATGATAAAGTGAATAATACCATAATGGAACAAGAAGTACTCCTTACAAAAATATGCCCTGAAAACTTAGAATTACCTCTCCATTCAACTGAATCAGAACGTCTAGTGTACAAATGACCATGCACGTCAATGTGTAACATTCCCAAACAATGTTTCAAATCTTTACGCCAAATCCTCAATAAATATGTAAAAAGCAAAGACAAAATCAAAATTAAATTACTGCAAAATATAGATACCTGTCCAGTGCGCAAGTACACAGGACTACAAGGACATTCATTGGCCTGCATTACAGGACCTACTTGTAAAACCACTTTCCATGATATCAAAAGGATATCAACACATCATTCAACTATAAGAAATCTAGTCTATAAACTGTACTATGTTAAAAGTCCTGCTTTAGCACTAGCAAAGTTAAATAACATCCTTCTACATGGTACAGCAAAAGACCTACTTGAAGAAATTCACTATATCCAGAAAAAATATTTTGGAAGTGAAAGCCATTTACAGAATGAAATAGCTTTAAACCAATTAAGCAACAATTATACACATGGCAACCTTTTGCTAAACACATACAAAAAAGAAATACTAAAATTTAAAAGTACATCAGCTGAAGTACCAAACCATGTATGTGTATGTTGCCGTAGAATTTATTATTAAAGTAACACAAAAACTGTGGACCTATCATACAAAATAGAAGACAATGAAGATTCTAAATGGTTTGAATTAGCTCTCTACCTTGTAGCAGAAAACAAATATGAAATAACTGAGCCCTTAATACTTTGCATTTATTGCACTACAAAACTTGACAACAACCAAACTCCTTCACGTGCTATCACAAATAATTTGGAATTATACCCAGTACCAAAACCTCTACAACTTAATTTATATGAGAGCATCATAATTCAAACAGTACACCCATTTCAAGCAATAATATGCCTTCAACCAAAAACAGCAAAATTACCTCCCTCTGAATTGGTAAAAGGCATTTGTGGAAAAGTAGTTTATTTACCATTAAATATAAAAGAAAATGTGCATACTCTAGGAGTGCAACGTCCAATGCAGCAATCTTTAATTATATTAGTAAATGGAGTACCTACAAAAGACAATAAAATATGGCAACAGCTGGTAGATTTATATAAAGTTAGACAAGCCTTCCAATATCTTAAAGAGAATAATGAATATTACAAAGAAATTAATATTGAAGAAAACTTGAAAGATACAACTGAAATAATTCAAGAAACACAAGAAGCTGGTCAATTTGAGCTACTAGATCCTGCTACAATATCAAATACTTTAGACCATTATACAATTCATCCTTTGCACTGTAATGACACCGTACAAGATGTACTGGAAACTTACCAAATGCGTCAAACAAAAGGATCGCCAATCAGTATATGGGAAAAAAGTATAGAAGCACATGCTTTCCCTCTACTCTTTCCTACTGGCAAAGGAGGAAGGTATGATGATAGACCTATTCAAATATCAGCTTCAGAATACCGCTCATTACGGATGTATTCTGAAGATCCCAGATTTAGACAAAATATGGAATACATATTCCACCTACTCTTTGAAAGTGAACTAGCAACTTTATGTTACGGAGTTGCACACATATTAAAATCAGGATCACACTTTCAAAATATGACAGCTACACAATTATTAGAGAAAGTGCAACAAAAGGATGAGGTTTTACACTCAAATATTACAGATCTATTAGCAAATATGCGTGGTACTAAAGAGTACTGGTTTCGGCGTCATGGAGATGTACGTTGTATGATCAGAAACCTTGGCCCACCCACTTGGTTTGTTACATTAAGTTGTGCAGAATATGCATGGGAAGATTTACATGATTTCCTACGCATATCAAATAAAAACAAAACAAACATAGATATTCTAACACCTGGAGAACTTTGTTCTTTGGATCCTGTTAATGTCTCAAGATATTTTCACCATCGCTTCATTGCTATGCTACATTTTATTTGTAATAAAACTGTTCCTCCCCTTGGAGAAGTGCAACACTTCTTTTGGAGAAAAGAATACCAAGCCAGAGGAGCACCACATATCCACATGCTTTTATGGATTAAAGATGCTCCTAAATTTGGTCAAGACAGTGATGCCAATGTTTTACAGTTTATTGAAAAATATGTCACTTGTGAAATTCCATCAGAAGCCACAAATAGTGATCTTCATGTACAAATTTTACAATTTCAAAGACACAAATGTGGAAAATATTGTCGTCGCAAATACAAAAACAAAGGCAAATACTACACCAAATGCCGATTTGGTTTCCCTAGACCAGTTACAAATACAGGTCAAGTAAACAACCTCATGTCTTCAGTTAGACATAGTGTTAAAGGTAAGTCACCTAAAAATACATATTACATAAAAAGAAAAGAAGAAGAAAAATATATCAAAGATTATAATGCAATCATTGCCCACTTATGGAATGCAAACATAGATGTGCAGTACATTGCAGACAATTCTACTGCAGTTGCCACAGCATACTTAACTAAAGCAGAAAATACAGAGCTCCAAGACCTCTGGAATGACCTGTCATCAGATAAAACAGTATCTCAGAAATTATACAGCTTGGGCATAAAAATGCTCACCCATAGAGAATGTGGATCTTATGAAGCAGCTGATCGTTTAAGTGGTACTTCATTGTATGGTAAATCTGAAAATATAGTATGGCTAAGTCTTGGTCCAGCTAAATCTAGAAAAAGAGTTCTAAAATCATATGAAGATATAGAAACAATAGCCAAACATGATCCCAACAGCCAAGACATTTTAAAAAACAATTTTTTGGACACATACTACCCAAACAGAAGTAATATTTTGGAAAACATGTGTCTATACCAAATAGCCCAAAACTATATGAAACCTGATGAAAAAAAGGTAAATATAGAGTGACAGACTGTGAAGGCAGCTTAGTTAAACTCACTAAACCAAATTTAATTAATCATATCAAATTGTCATTGAAGACTCCTCAACATAAAGAAGTATATTACATGTCTCTGCTACAACTCTTCAAACCATGGAGAAAAGAAGAACAATTACTAGATATCTATGACTCATATGAGGATGCTTTCAAAGCAAATGAAAGCACTATAACTGATGTAAACTTTACACAGTACAAAACAATGTTGCACAATGAACAGCAACATGAAGAAGAACTCCAAGCCCAGCTAGATAAGGATACTCCTGACAGTAGTCAACCTTCTGTAACAGGAAGCCAAGAACCACTGGGAGAACCACTAATAACAAATGAGGCAGAATTAGATATGATAGAAGTAGAAAACACCATGTGTCAGTATGAAGATAAGGAAGACTTAACTATACTACAATCAAAACTAAACAATGAGCAAAGGAGCATTTTTCAAGAAGTAACAAAACAAATTGCATATGGTGTAAAACATGAAAATAAAGAATGTTGCTGCCATAATTATAAACCTATACTACTGTACGTCAGTAGTGAAGCTGGTTCTGGCAAAACATTCCTAATCAAAATAATTAGTACGTTCCTTCAACAATTGACAAACAGCAAACTGTCAGCTGGTGTCACTGCCCCCACAGGTTTAGCTGCCTACAACATAGGTGGTGTTACATTACACCGATTACTACTATTACCAGTAGAACACCAGAACAAATTAGACTATTACAAACTTTCTGCAGAAGCTGCAATGGAATTACGCAGAGTATTGAAACAAATGAAAATGCTACTAATAGATGAAGTGAGCATGGTCTCCAACCTGATGTTAGCTTTGAAACACCTCAGATTACAAGAAGTGCTCAAAACAGACTATGAAGAGCTCTTTGCAGAAAAACACATTATTGTTTTTGGAGATCTGCTTCAATTAACACCAGTAAAAGGTGAACCTCTTTTTAAAACATTAGGGCACAAACTCTGCCGTAAAACTGTGGGCAGCATTGGAAATGTCAACCTTTGGCAAAATTTCCAATACAGAGAATTAACAGAAAACATGCGCCAATCTGCAGATCTAATTTTTGCCAACATTTTAAAAAGTTTGAGAGTTGGTATACTTTCTAAAGAAGCAGAAGCACCATTGAAAACCCGGCACATTAATGCACTTTATGGCGATAATGCATGTGCTACAGATGTTATGGAACAATTAGCCCACAAAAATGTCAATTGTATGGCCTTAATGCCAACTCTTGCAAGCTGTCTCAAATTCAATGAAATAATGTTAAGTAATGAAATGCAACCAATAATGGAAATTAGCGCCACAGACAAACTAGATGTACATGGTATGACACTACCCATGTGTGACCAAGCCACAACAAGACTAAATAATTTAGAAAAATCAATCTCAAACACAGCAGGCTTAGAAAAGATGTTAAAATTATCCTTAAATTGCAGAGTAATGCTTAAACGTAACCTTGACATGGACCAAGGACTAGTTAATGGAGCACTGGGTACAGTTGTTGGCTTTCAAACATACCCACGTGACAACAAAATTCAGTTTGTCAATATACTCTTGGACAAACTTTCAGAAGTAAAACGGATAGGACGCTCAACAGCTAGATTCCTTCTCTTCGAAGATATGTATGTACGCAGAGAACAATTTTCTCTAACTCTTGCATACGCAGTCACGATTCATAAATCACAAGGTCTTACCCTAGACAAAGCAATGATAGATATTGGTAACACAGTCTTTAAAGAAGGCATGAGCTACGTAGCACTATCACGCTTACGTACACTTGACGGTCTATTTCTAATCAACTTTGATGCAAGTAAAGTAAACGCTGATATTCCTTGCATTTTAGAATATAATAGACTTCGCTCACTATACACTCCCCATCCAAACACATATTCTGTTCCACAAAAACTAAAACGTTGTAAAAGAAAACTAAATCAAACAGAAATGCAACAGGACGTCACTGCAAATCCTCCAAAGAGAGTAAAAGAAACTAATACTTCATCAAGTACCACAAACAAAAAAGAATCAATTAGAGAAAGTAAACCAGGTACTTCTTTAAAGAAGGAAGACAAACTCCAAAAAAAGCAGTTAGATACAGAACTACCTGGACCATTAAATTCTCAAATATAGTTGGTGTAAGTTGCTATGCAAATGTAGCAATGAATATTCTATTTCAATTACCACCAATTGTTGACAACATTTACTTACACAGTACAGACCCATTGTGTTTGCAAATGTTAGTACTTCACAGAAATGCAGCAAACAATCCTGACAACACATATAGTGTTTTTGGAATAAGACGACAATTGGACTACTGTGCTGGAATGGTGAAATTCACTATAAACTCACAGGAAGATCCACAAGAATTTCTAATGTACTTACTACAAGTACTGGAAAACAAAAACATACCTATAAATGAAATCTTTCAGTTTTCATACATGTGGAAACATACATGCACTCTCTGCAACAATGTGACACAAGAAGAAACCCCCAATGAACGCTTCATATATATATCAATACCAAATTGTGAATCCATTCCATTTCAGCAACTTGTACAAAATGCAAACCATGGTAGATTATGCTCTACCTGCAATTCAGATAATCGCTCCACGTTAGTAATACAAACACATAGTAAATACGTAATACTAATGCTTCTACGTTACAATGCAGATGGTACCAAAAAAAACTGCAAGCTGACTGGATTCACACATGGTCAAATATCACTTGGTAAGGAAACCTTCACAACAATAGGTATAATCTACCACGCAGGAGCCACAACCAATTCAGGGCACTACACTGCATATATAAAAAAGAAATGTGGATGGTTTGAATGTAATGATAGTACCATTACTCTAAAGCAGAGATTACCAGCAAATCTTACAAACGCTTATTTGATGTTCTTAAAACCAAAATTTGATAAATAAACTGTATTTAAACCTTTAAGTAAATTTGTGTTAAAAAAATATAAACTGTTAGAATACTCCAAAAGCTATCTAACTGCTCAAAGATTCTACAACAACTAATCAGATAAATGAATACCACTAAATTAGACCAAAAAATACACAGTTAGAATACGCCAATTGGTATCTAACTGTCCCAAAATTATAAATTTGTGTTAAAATAATATAAACTGTTAGAATACTCCAAAAGCTATCTAACAGCTCAAAGATTCTACAAAAACTAATCAGATAAATGAATACCACTAAATTAGGCCAAAAAATACACAGTTAGAATACGCCAATTGGTATCTAACTGTCCCAAAATTTAACAATATCCAAATAGATAAATCAAAACCACTAAAATATATTAAAAAAATAGACAGTTAGAATACGCCAATTGGTATCTAACTGCTCCAAAATTTTATAATATCAAAACAAATGAAGAATCTGTTACTGCTCCAAAAAAAATACAACAAAGCAAAGTATAAAGCATTAGCCAGAAACAAAAAGTGAACATTGAAAACAAACAAACAAATAAACTGTAACATAACAGAAAAAGGTTTTTTTTTTAATCCAACATGGATTTTTTTTTTCTCCCACAGACCCAATGATTTTAGCAACAAATACAGAAACTGAGCAAATTGCGCAGTACTCTGATTTGTACTCCACTAAATATGAGGGTCGAAAAAAAATAAAAGTATATTGCTTATACAATGTAATAAGTAATTACAAAATACTAATACTAACATGCTATTTTCTTTTATCATAGAAATGAAGAAGAAAAACATGGACTCCCATTACTAGACCAAAAAGTAAGTATACAATAATAAGGACAACCATAGCAGCATATCACATCCATGGTATCTAATACCTTTATTCCTTATACATTTGTTTTTCACCCAAAGTTATAAGCAAATATGAATGTGATATGCTGCGGTGGTTGTTGCCAGGGCATAGAGTCTTGGGTGCATGGCCAAATGGCCATGCACCCAAGATTCTATGCCCTGGCAACAACCACCGCAGCATATCACATCCATAGAGTCAAACATTTCAACTATGATCTATGGGAAACTTTTAATGTCCGCGAACAATGTGAGTGTTCTTAGAACACTTTGAACTTGCCAGCGAACAACACGGACACCGTTTTCAGGACACCCTCTACGAACATTTCAGAACAATGCGATAGTTCTTAGAACACTTTCAACTTAACAACGAACAATATGGACAGCGTCCTAAGGACACCCCCTATGAACATTCCAGGACACCGGGAGTGTTCTCAAAAACGTCTTCAGAACACCCCCATTTTGTTTATTTGCGAACATTTCAGGACACCGCGGGTGTTCTTAGAACACATTCAACTTGACAGAGAACAATACGGACAGCGTCCTCAGGACACCCCCTACGAACATTCCAGGATACCGGGAGTGTTCTTAGAAGTGTCTTCAGAACACCAGCATCTTGTTTATTTGCGAACATTTCAGGACACCGCGGGTGTTCTTAGAACACATTCAACTTGACAGAGAACAATACGGACAGCGTCCTCAGGACAACCCCTACGAACACTCCCCGGACACCGCGAGTGTTCTTAGATGCATCTTCAGAACACCCCCATTTTGTTTATTTGCGAACATTTCGGGACACCGCGGGTGTTCTTAGAACACATTCAACTTGACAGAGAACAATACAGACAGCGTCCTCAGGACACCCACTACGAACATTTCAGGACACCGGGAGTGTACTCAAAAACATCTTCAGAACACCACCATCTTGTTTATTTGCGAACATTTCAGGACACTGCGAGTGTTCTTAGGACACATTCAACTTGACAGAGAACAATACGGACAGCGTCCTCAGGACACCCCCTACGAACACTCCCCGGACACCGCAAGTGTTCTTAGAAGCGTCTTCAGAACACCCCCATTTTGTTTATTTGCGAACATTTCAGGACACCGCGGGAGTTCTTAGAACACATTCAACTTGACAGAGAACAATACGGACAGCGTTCTCAGGACACCCCCTACGAACACTCCCCGGACACCACGAGTGTTCTTAGAAGCGTCTTCAGAACACCCCCATTTTGTTTATTTGCGAACATTTCAGGACACCGCGGGTGTTCTTAGAACACATTCAACTTGACAGAGAACAATACGGACAGCGTCCTCAGGACACCCCCTACGAACACTCCCCGGACACCGCGAGTGTTGTTAGAACAGTTTCACTTTGCTTGCGAACAAAACGGACACATATTGAGTCCTTAGAACACCCCCCAGTCAGTTTATTTAGAACATTTCAGAACACCTGTGATGTCCGCAAACAAATCGAACACAAAAAGAACGTCTAACACATAAAAAACACAACTTTCATCCTATCTCATACACTCCCTCCCTCCCCAAACACTCCTACACACCAACACACTCTACAAAATACACATTTTGAACAAAGTTTCACCGCGCTGCCGCGGACGTCCGCGAATCCAAGATGGCGGGCGCTACCATAAAATCTGACGCGCTTCACGCTCCACGCAGTCCAATCAGCGAACATGTTGCATGTCCGCGAACATCACGCAAGACGATTGGCCAATCAGGACACTGTCCACGGAGCGAACAGGGAAGTGTGTCCGCGAACCGAACACAGATATCACTAATTTTTTTTTACCTACTTTTTGGTCATTTTAAAAAATCTACTGGACGGATTTTCACCAAATCTGCAAAAGCACGCTTTCGGGACCAAGCCGCTGCTCCTGGTCCAAATTTGGTGGAAATCCGTCCTGCGGTTTGGGCTGTAGGCGCGAGCAAAAATTTTTCCCATTCAGTCTATGGGAAAAAAAAAAGTTTTGGGACCCCCCCTATAACTTTGCCCCCCCTGGACGAATCCTCACCAAACTTTGCAAAACAATTCGGAGTGACCCAAATACTTTTTTTGCAAAGCTTGGTGAGGATCCGTCCAGGGAGAGCAAAGTTATAAGCCGCCCAAAAAGTGCTCTTCCTATGGAAACAGCAACTTAACCATAACTACATGGCCACTGCCGTGGCCATGTAATATATATGATGTGTGTACACTATCAACTTTCAACAACAACAGAAACATTGAGGTCTAGGAACAGGACCCCAACATGAACTCACAGTAAACAATATGGTGGATAAGTGCTAGGCTGAGCTGGCTTCACCTGTGAGCCCATAACATTAAAAAAAGGAAATAGGGGAGCATGAGTAGGTGGCAAAACAATGAATCATCATATTCTGTAAGCGGGCGACAGGTGAGACACCCATGGCAAGCTATTCTTAAAAGATAAAACAAATATACATCTTGCTCCATGGGGGAGTAAAACATTACGCGCCAGAACTCCAAAGAGAGCCGGCATATACGCCATTCGTACCTGCTGGTATGGACTATAGTTTCAGTTCTAACCCAATGGGCTGCCGGTTAGCGTACATAATTGTCCCCATTATTTTTGTGAGAGCTGTGTGATAAAGTAGCCAGGCCCATCATCTGTTTAGTTTTCTATCCAGCTTCCACTCAGGGCCTCTGGGCTGTCTGCCGACTGTCTTCCATTGATTACGAGTGACGGGGTCTCGCTGAGGCTTTGGATTCTGTAGACACATATCAGGGTAATCTGTCTCTCTAGAATGTGATCTGCAATGACAATATCCTGCTTCTTCAAGTAACACCAGACTTCCTCCAGAGACTCAAAGGAATTACATTGCTGGTTTAGCTGAATGCACCAAATTGCTGGGAATTGAATGTAGTGCCAATGCTGCATACTCTTCAAAGATTCAAACATCAGGTTAAAACCTTTCCTAGTAACACCCAAAGAGAAATCATTGCACATGCTGATTTTTGAGACGTCTAGTTGTATCACTCTCACGGCACGATATGCCTTCAAGTTTCTGTTGTACATTAAGAAGCTGCAGGGTTATAATCCAGAGCGGGTTGGGATGGGAGTTCCCTCTCTATAATGTATCCGCTTGGGTTGGCAATCTTTAATTTGTCTTGAACGAACCCATATAGGAAACCCTCAATGTCTGTGCCCTCAATATTTTCTGGGATTCTAAACAGCCATAGGTTATTACGTCGCAATCTATTTTCTTGGTCTATGATCTTCACTCCAATCCGCGGCACCTCTTTAATTATCGGGTCCATATCAGTGGAGAGAGTCTCCTGATTGTCCTCAATTGCACCGATACTTGCACTTTTTCCGCAGTGCATTTTGCTTATGCATTGAGGTGGCTATTGACTTCTTTAAATTCTTTCATTATGTCTTGCACTGTATTATTAGTCTCTTGAGTGTGCTAAGCAATCGCTTTCATCTCCTCCAGTATCACTTGTAATTTTATTAGAACATCCATTTTATTGGGATGTCTGGAAGATATATGCCCACAAGTGTTTTTGGAGATGCTGCCGTCAGTATACTCTGCATCTGACTTTATCAAGAATTGAGGAATATCTTGGGGCATTGGGGCTCTGACGTAACCAGCCAGGTATCATTTAGTACCTCTGAGTACTGCGGTGAACACTCTCGAGTCTAAAATCGAATAATCAGCATCATATATTGTCTAATTATACAATCTAGATTCCATCATGCCACATTAATCCCACTTCAGTTGAGTGGTTAGAGGTAGACCTGCATTTCTGTTGCCAGAATTCTTAAACAATTAAATAGTGGAGAGATTATCACAAGCCCATCCATGCGCAGTTAAACATGCTGTATTGATGCTCTATGCAGATGATCCATAAATCAGGAGGTATTGTGTGGAATGTTCTATTGGATGTAATGCAGCATTCTAGTGCAATTTTCTCATGGCTTATGTAAAGGTGCAGATGTATGAGCTGACACAATAGTGGCATGATGATTGGCAAATCATTTTGTTGTGGTAGAAAGTAGAGGCATCACTAAGGTGGGGATAGGAGGACTTTAGCCCCAGGTCCTTTGGTTGTAGTGCAGGATCTAAGCTCAGGGACTGCAACCAAAAGGCTACCAAGCCCCGAGTCCCAACAGTCCTGATATTAGCGTAGCCCCAGATCTTTTTCAGACCTAGCAACAACCCTGATAGAAAGTAAAGAAAAGGGAAACCTATCTCTCCCTATTTCTAAGAGGGGGTTTCCTTCTCTCAACAAAAGTGCTACGGAATCTGTCAGGAGGTCCAAAGTAAAGAGTCCACTGTCCGGTGTCAAAAACCCATTTCCATGCCTTACACTATGAATGAAACTAAATAACTGAGGGGGCTTCAATAGTTCAAAACTGAGACTGTGTTCTAAGGTTCCAGTATAGTATTGTTATAAAGCAGAATACAGTTCAAGGTCCACCAGGTTCTTAAAGTACAGTTCACAGAAATATCCCTTGTTGGTCATAGTTGTTTTCACTATGGTATCCTTGGGATGTCACTTTCTTCAGTCTTAATGACCAGGGGGATGACTCCCTCCACTCTGGCCCCCGTTCACAATGTCTCCCTCCCCCTAACCTTTCTCAGTTTTTTGTAACTCAAGTCTCTGTAGGGGGAATGTCTCCCTTCCCCTAGCCTTGCTCAAGCTTCTCGGACAGTTCAATATTGCTGGGGGAATGTATTTCTTCCCCTGGCCTTTCTTGGGCTTCCCAGATAACACAGTGCTTGATGGGGGAATGATTTCCTTCTGCTAACCTTGTTCAGGCTTCTCAGAAAATTCACAATTGTGGGGGGCTATCTCCCTTCCCCTAACGTTTCTTGGGTTTCCTCACATAACAAAATGCTTGATGGGGAAATGTCTCAATTTCCCTGGCCTTACTCAGGCTCCTCAGACAATTAACCATTGGTGGGAGGATGTCTACTTTTCCCTGGCCTTTCTCAGACTTCTAGTCAGTTCGTAGTAGTAGGGAGAAGGACTTATTCCACTGGTCTTTTTTAGCTTTCGTTATGCACAGTCAACCTTGTTCACTACCCTGCCAGGTACTGTGAATATGAAAAATGATGATCTTTCTTCCTCTTATGGGTAACAGTCCCAGACTCACCTTTCTTGCTTGACTTTACTTCTTGATAAACTGGTTTCACTCTTCTCTCAAGTACTATCATGTGATCCAAGGTAAGACAGCGTCTTTCCCCCTTGTTTAGGGCTACAGACCTTGTATTTTTGTCTTTCTACCCCCTTCTCGGGCCCCAGCGACTTCCCTGCAATGAGTGTACCTTTTCACAAGGTCTGCGATCGTCCTGGGTCTTGGGGCTTTCCCGAAAATTGTGATCTTCCTTCCGGCTGCAGTGACACCACAGGCAGCTTGGTTTTCCCATGTCGTGCTTGCCAGAATTTAGGAATGCCTGGAGCTTCTCTCTCTGGGGTTGTTGAGTAGTTCACTCTGGACCAGCCCCGGACCTTCTCACTCCCTTCTCGGCATCCTGGTCGACTTTCCTCCTTCCTGGACCATGCTAGCTCTTGCAGCTCCTCCAGGGAGGATCGGACAACGTGTGCAGTCCTTCCATTTTTCTACACTCAGAGTGTTCTCATTGACGGGAGTGCGTACCTTGGTTCTGCAGGGTGTTCCTCATTCCTCTTCAGTTCTTCATGGTCCAAGTATTGATATGATATGTTATGATATTTAATTTATATCACGCTCATACACAAGTGTTTCAGAGATCGACAAGGCAAGGGAGGGGAACATAGGAGAAAAAAACAACAATCTTACTAGGACCAGTGACATTGAGAACGCACAAGTGCATGGGAGAGGGAGAGGGGACAAGTGCATGATGGGGGGAGAAAGTGGAAAGTGTGGAGCAAAGGAGAAACAGATAAATAGAAATAAATTAATAAATAATAAAGGCAACAATCAGTAGTAGTGCAGCCAGCAAGTGGGAAGTGCTGGGTTTAAGGCAGCAGACAGGGTATGTCTGATAAGTGCAGGAAGAAAAAAGGGGGGACTGTATGGGTACAGATACAGACCCCAGTGCAAGGGGTGGCCCGGAAGCAGTGCAGTAGGGTGGCAGGGTGAACAGATACCTGGGCCCAGAAAACAGAGGGTGGCCAGGTGCTCAGTGCTGAGAGAAACTGATCAGCAGGGGAGAGGAGGGTGAAGGCAGAAGCAAAGAGGAAGGTCTTGAATTGCATCCAGAACCGGGGATGATTCTCCTCAATTTTCAGAGTGGCAGGGAGGCTGTTCCAGAGGGAGGCTCCAGCCAAAGACAGGAGATCCCCCTGAGAGAGAAGTGATGATTTGTAGGGATTTGTCACAGTACCCAAAGTTGACGTTTGACATGATTACTCTCTGCCGGGTTAGGGGAATTCTTCCTCGTCTCATTTTTCTCATGAACTCTAAATGGGAAGTCGCTACACTTCCTCATCTCAGTATGTCTCATGAGGATGGAGGTCTTCTAATCTGCAGAAACGTACGGACGTTGTTGGGAAGTATAGAGGTTTGTGTAGGGAAGGAGGATGAGGGAGGGTATGGTGGAGTAGGTAGATACAAAGTTCTCCCATAATAGTTGTCATTGGTCCCATAGGGGATTCCCTCCCCATTAGTTTCTCCTAATGAGTACCACACTCAGGGGGACTGTTGGGTAGTGGCCTCACATTCCTGGCCTCATGGGAAGGAGATCCCCCTCGGGGAAAAGTGACGACTTCTAGGGATTTGTCACAGTACCCAAAGTTGATGATTACAGAAGGAAGGAAGCAGCAGAGTTAGTTAATGGAGTATTAACTAAAGTGGGAATGATGGGATAGTGATAAAAGTGCAATGCCCCAGGCAGGCAAATAGATTTAGATTGCGCAAAACATATTAGCAGGCGCCATAGTGTTAGCAGTTTTTCATTGGGTACGACAGAATGCATGTGTATTCACTTGTAGTTTGCTTTAACGCATATTAGAAACAGAATGTAGCAACATGGAATAAGCAACACATGTATTTACGTTGTGGTGCAGAGGTTAAAGATAGGGTGGTGTAGCTTGTAACTAGCAGTTGTATAGGAGGTAGTGTTCTCAGAGATGTGATTGTAGGTAGCTAATCGAGGTAGACGTGTGAGATTGAGTCAGGGAAGCATTGGGCCGCAGACGAGGTCTTGAGGCTATGGAAGCATGAGTTCTGCCATGTTGGGAATGTGGTACAACCGAGGCTGAGTGAAAGTCAGCTGTTGTATTGGCTAGTGCAGTTGAACTCTATGTTTCTTGACCTGAGTACCAAGGTGTGGCTAATACAAGAGCAACGTGCAGGAGATGCTCTATGGTCAGACAAATGTCTGGCTATCATTACCAAACTAGTCGGTGGTAAAACAGCAGAGAAAGAGAGCGAACGAATGAGAAAGACATGTGTATCTATGAAGGACGTGGCTTTGCAGACATTACATAACATACGCAGAGAGGTTGTGGCCTCACAAACATTACCTAACCCACACAGAGAGGTCTACACAGTGGCTGTAATACCCCCCAAAATGAGTGGCCTAGTCTGCCCACTAATTGACATTTTCTAGCAACCTGGTTCAGGAATTAAAAAACCCGAAACTGGAGGAGTGAAAACTCTGGACCATATTAAGGCAAAATGAGTACTGAGATTATTGTTACCAAATCAGTAATTAGTGTTGTGGATACAACTGGAGCCAGCACGTCAAGTGTACAGCGAGCGAGAGAACCTGAGCAGGTTGAGAAAGCAACTCTTCCACTGCCTTTGGCTATAGAGGAATGTAAGGAGACAGCGCAAAACACTAATGATATTCTGGAGGGCTGGAGGAACCAGAATATAATATGCTGTTTTAAGATCTTCACGCATGGAAACAAGAACTCATATAAAAGAGCATTAATTGAGACACCAGCAGAAATCCTGGGAGTCCAAGATCTATCCTTTAATATTTTAACTGTTACACAGATATTTTCAGACGGTATGTTCTGTGGGGGGTGTAACGTCAGGTTTGGTATGGTTAAGCTGCTTATGAGGTCCTGCGTAATAAACTGTAGCACTGTCACACAAGAGTATTAAGGTGTATAAAAATACAAAGCATAAATCATGTTATTTGCATGATACATGGTTAAATCCCAAGCGGAAACTCCATTTTGACGGGCGAGTCAATCTAGTACAACATCAAGGTAATATTCTCTCCTCCTCTGTGGGGGATAATCAACTTATTATGGGCCAATCCAAGGCCGATTTAGAACACAACCTGAGACAAATTCCCACCCATTCCTGAAAGTCAATTCCAAGCGGAATTTCAGGTCAGGCATGTGAGTCAGTGTATGGCTGTATCAATTATGCACCCCCAAACCTGCCCTAATAATTGCCTAGCCGCAAGTTGCAGGAGTAGGACCTCAGAGCGAAATAGCTGTCTAAAGTTAATTAGCTGGAACGTGGCAGGAGTTATCAACAAACTCGGTGATCCTGATTGGTTAGAATGGCTGAAAGAGCAGGATGTAATTTGCATGCAGGAAACTTGGCTTGCTGATGAGAGTTGTTTATTGAAATATTTTGATGAGCTTCAAGTGTTTTTAGCTGGGACAAGAATATTAGGGCCAGGTCGCCCGATTGTGGGTCTTGCTACTTTGATTTATAAAAGTCTCTGCTATAAAGTGGAGGGATACACTTATGATAAAAGAGAACGCATTATACATTTTCTAGATGTCAAAACAAGTCTAGGTGAAAAACTCTGTATCATTAATATTTACATTCACCCAATGGAGACATACAGTAATCTGTTTAAGTTTGGAGGTATTCTTAGAAATTTCTTGTCACATGACAACAAATTTAACTGTTGAATATTGGGGATTTCATTGCTAAACTAGGGGAAAAGGAAGAACTCGAGCAGGACCAGGCCACCTTAGTTAAAGTCTGTGGCATTCCTAGTCATAGTCTATTTCTCCCAAAACGGGATGCCAGAGGATGCCTAATCAACGATTTCATGAAGCATGCCTGGTTGGGAGAGCTAAATGGGAGATGCTCTGGAGACAGCACTCCGAAGGCCAACTTTAGATCAGAGGCGCAGACCTCGGTGATAGATTGTGGGCTGGTGAATTATTTCGCATACATAAACATTCTAGATTTTGTGATCATCAATCAGCCGGAGAGGGACCATAATCCCCTGGTGGTTAAGTGGGAAATCCCAGCTGTTGGATCTGGTGAGTTAATCGCAGAGAACCTGGCAAGGTCAAATGTAAGAAAAATCATCTTAAATAAGAGACTGACCGAAACTATGTTAAATAGTGTAGAAATTGGCACCTTAAAATTAGCTGTACTTAATCCAAATGAGGAAGCTTCTAAAATAATTGACACTTTTTAGTTGTTAGCACAAAGATTAGTTGAGGCTCTTAAACAGAGAGAGATCTGTGCACCGAGAATGATGAGAGGAAGAGTTGAAGCACTATGGTTTAACTCTGAGTGTAGGGAGGCAAAATTGAGATTATGGGAGGAAACCAGTACCAGCGTGCTGAAGGCGAGCAAACCCTATGCTTTAAAACTGGGGTGCCAAAGCCTATGTAAAAGGGAAAAAGCAGACCACATAGTAAAACAGTAGGATGGTTTGGACCAAATGATTTGAGAACATAATATACAGGGATTCTGGAGGATAGTAGCTAAAGGATCAAAACCCAGAACCAACAATGAAACTAGTCTAATTAAGTCTGAAGTATGGAGCTCTCACTTTGCAGACATTATATTTAGTCCATCACATTTTGGGGTGCCTAGGACAGGGCTCGGAGATCCTGCCATTCTTAGTCCACAATTTTCAGAAGAAGTTTACTGCCTCATTGATGGCAGCTAGGGGCAGAAAAGCACCAGGACTAGATGGTATTAATATCGAGGTCTTTCCCTGTGTGGTGGGTCCCCACCCTTACAAGGCTTTTTAACGCAGCAGCGAGTTTTCAGATTATTCCGGTTTCATGGAAAAAGAATTTAAGTGTCCCAATTTAAAGAAAAAGTCTCATGCAGTGATCCTCATTTTTATGGGCCCATCTCTTTGCTTGATAGTACGACCAAAATGTTTTCAAAATAAATGTATTTTGACAAGCGTAGAAGAATGGGCAACGATTAATAACATACTCCCTGAAACACAGACAGGTTTCAGAAAAGGATATAGCACATTGGATCACTGTTACCTGTGGAACATTATTATAGAAAAATATGTTAAGATCAGGGAGGGATGTGTTTTCAATGCATTTTTAGATGTATCAAAATCAGTCGATTATTTGGATAGGGAAATTCTGTGGAAAAATATGAATAGGCTATGGGTGCCTGCTGGATTACTACAGCTAAACCAACTTTTAGACACAGTAACATCAGCTGTTGCAAGATTCCGAGGCAAGGTGTGTTATTCTGGGGATATTTCTAATAATAAAGGGCCCCACCATTGTTTATTTAATTTTTGTCAGCCCTCCACCTCTTTAATGAAGATGAATCCCCCGGTTATAAATGGGAAAAAATAAGAGCAATAATGTATGCTGATGCTGCTCTGCTTGATTTAACACACATGGCTGCCCAACAGTCTTTAAATTATGCAGCCAGGTTTTTTAAGCGCACAGTCTTGAACTGAATCTGGAGAAAACAAAGATAGTCCTATTTGGAAAATGAAAAAAGAACTTTGTATGGACCACAAACAATGAAAATATTTCAGTGAAGAATACATAGAACTATCTAAGCATTTTGTTCCATCAGAATGGCACCTGGCTCCATCACATTAAAAAGAAGGTAAAACCAACTCACAAAGGATTTAGAGATGTGAGGCATTTTTAGAACAATTATGGAGGTAAGAGAATGGATAAATGTTTAAGGGTATGGAAGCCAAAGTGCACGCGTCTGCATTGCATGTCTTTTAAATATGGGACTTTTCCAACTGCATAAGATTGGATGTGGTACAAAATGAATTCCTAAGGAACATAGCAGGGATTGGCCCCAGCGCGCCAGGGGACGCTTTAGGAGCAGAACTTGGGGCGCAGAGCATTGTAGTTCTTTCTGAACTCAAGCGCCTGGAATTTTACCTTTAAACTAAGAGATGTGACATTCAAAACCACATTATACAAAATACTGAGAGGGAAATCCTCTTGCCTCCAGCCGTTGAGAAATACACAAGGTATACATATGGAAATAGTTCGATAAATAAGTGGGATATTATACTCAATCAAATTAATTGCCCACCTGAAGTGAAGACTATTCTCAGGGATATGCTATTAGGCTGGAATATTTATGTATGATGAATCGCTTATCCTTATTACGGTCTGTATCATTTTATGTTGCCTCCAGCCAGAGCATCACTAAGAGAGGTGTTGTAAGCTCTTTGAGATCCCTGGAGTACAGAAAAATAATACTGATGGTCCTCCTAAATATCTTGATTGATTGATTGATTGATTTATTTATTTATATAGCGCTTTATACCAAGACGCTGTACAGTGGAACAACAAAATACAATATAACAACATTTAACAATGAGAGCAACATTTACATCATGAATCATTCAACAAAACAGTGCAAAGAGCAATTAACTTAGGTGGGGGGGTGGAAAGGGGAGCGGGAAGAGTTGGGGGGGAGTAGGAGATGGACAGGGCGAGGGAGAATGGAAGGGGAAAAGAGAGGAGTAGGAGAGGGGATCTTGTTGCTACTGGTCAAGAATGACTGGGCTGACGGGCCATAAAGAATGCTCCTGTGGGCTAGGATGCGAAGAGAATATTTTACACTTCCTGCTTATATATCCCATCCAGAATACTATTAGAAGACAGTGTTTTAGAAATAATTTTGTTAAGTTCGGAAATTAGAGACATTAAGAATTATATGTGTTTATTTACTTATTTTAACAATTTGAATTTTATATCAGATGTCTGTATTTTTGTAAAGGGAGGACTCAAAAGTTACAGTAGGCCCTTTGTATCAGTTTTTTCGGTTTTATGTTTTACTGAAGTTTTATGTATTGATATGTAATCACTGTTAATGGCTGATGCAAAATCAAAGGTTTCCCTCTCCTTCATGGGAAGGGTCATCCCCCCCATAGGAGCAGTGACAATACCATGGGATTCATCACACTGACCAAAAGGGTGCATTGGTAGAAGATGGTGTGTACCAAATACCGTTTGCATGTGTCTATTCATGGGCCATCAGACATTATGAGCAGTCCCATACAAGCAATTTAGCTTGGGAACAGTGTTTCTTATTTATTATGTTCACTCCATAATGAACTTATACCTGGTCCGTAGCAGTCGTTGAAATCCCATCCCTTCGCGGTTTGGCGATGGTGTCCAAAATTATTCTCAACGTGTGCCTGGTACCGCTGTCTGGTAGCCAGCAGGGCAGACAGGAATTCACCTGTGCTGTGTGTTAAATCCTCGAGCCATTGTCATGCAGTGTACCCTCTGCGGTCCCTCATTGTGTTGAAGCTAGTTCCGGCTCCTGGACAGATGCTCAGTTTTAGGGTCCATCTGTCGATTGAGGTGTTCACACAGCACCATCACCCTTTTTGGCCATGGGTGCTCTCTCCAGGATCAATCAGCGTTGCAGTCATGCCACAAAGCGACTCGTTTAGCAGCTCTCCCAAGCTTGAGCATGGAGGGTCAGACCTTCGCTGCACAGTGACATCCTGCATTTTGGGACAGCGAGCAAAGTCCCCCAGTGGCAAGCTGATGCAGCTATAGAACGAGCGGTGACAATTTTGTTCAGGCTCTCTAGCGCCCCCCAGAAGAGCTTCCTTTCTGAAAGAGAAAACAAAGCATCATTCTACATAGTGAAAAACAAAAAAGATGGGGCCTGCAGACACACACAGGAAGTATATCCTCACAGTATGGTAATCTTTTGTACTACTATTTCCACCCTTCCTCTTCCCCATTCTTACAAAATCAAAAGTTTCATGTTGTTACAGAAATTATTCTATGGGATGTTTAAATCGGGCAACATCTAATTCAAGGGAACTTCCCACCCACCCAAACGAGGCATGCACAATATTCCTTTAATTGATTAAGCTTTTTTTTATGAATCTGGGATCCCCAATTTAACAGCATTTGTACCTTACAGCCTCCCACCCTTTTCGGGACAAGAAACACACCGGTTTGCACAGAAGGTCTATTTAATTACCAAAAATAAATAATCAAATATGTTTAAAATTAAACAAGTTATGCATCTATGAAATTCCAATGTCAGTGATGAAAAATAATCAACACAGTATTCACCTCAGTTTTCAATGCTACAGTTATAGAAATTGAGACTTTTGTAACACACACATCACCGTTGGTATCCATACATTTTATTCACCCTGAGTGCCCATGCACCATGGATTGAAAATGTATGAGAGTTCAGGATCAATCGTTCATTTGTTAAAAAGCAAATTAGATCCAAGCATCCCTATCCATCTCATTCTCTCTGCTGCCCTTTTATTCGAAATAGATACTGCTGCCCCTTGCTCAATAGACACATCAGAATTCCAGCAGCATTTTAAAAACTCAATTGCAACGAACTACTGCACCTTCCTGTATGTAAATGCTTGTAGACAGGAACATGTATTTTCAACCTGTATGAAGGCTAGATTAGCTTCAGGGATGTTTCTGTTTGATTACTGTTTAAAAATTTGCCTTTCTGCCTTTCAATGGGCACCTTAAACACTGGTAATATGGGTAGTGAATAATCACCCTCTCCCTTCTTTCTTGAGAAACAGCACTAATAACGGTATTCTTCCTGATGATTTTCCCGGGAATTATTTCAATTATATTAATTATCTACATATGCAGACAGTGGGGTGTCCATTTAACTCCCTAATGATTCTTATGTGCTAGACATTTTCATACAAAGAAGGATATGGGGATCTCACTATAGACACATCATTCAACCTATTCTATCAAATCTATTTATTTTCAGGAGCACATACACTTCTGAAATGTTCCCTAATTTTCTCGGGATGCACAATCAATGTATATATTCCCACTCCTCAGTAAGGACAAATAACAGGGGCCAGGGTTAAATCTAATTCCCTTACAGTATCACTCCCCCAGGATTACTTTCCCTTTAGATCATGCTCACATATGCAGTAATGTTGGCTGTGTAACAGACAGGCAGGCACCCTCCTTAGGACTAGTTCAATTTTCCCCCTCTAGGAATCAGTTGGCATCAATCAGCAAGATGGGATCCGCTCTCCTCCACAGACACATTGAAGAAGGCATTGGACTTTAACTCCTATTAGGCCTCACTTACAGGGCTCCAATGGTAATCAAAAATGGACGGAAGAGGAATGTATCCATCTCCTTCCTGTTGTTATCAATTTTCCTTTCCCTCCATTTTCCTCTCCATCAGTTAGTTAGTGAGAGAGTGAGAACCTGAGTGAGTGTGTGTTTGACCTTTTAAAAGTACTGAAATCATTCCCTTTTGAGGTGTATATCATTTCTCCAATCACATTTTTTGAATAACTGTGAATATTGATCTTATAATGCCGATTCCATTCATCGATCAATTCATCCCAGTCTTTGCATTATTCAGAGGAAGTTCTCGTGTTCCATCATTGATGTTGGATCAATGCCCATGTCACTCCGTTAGTGAGAAGAAAGGAGGAGTTTCACTTTCAAATGCAACATTTTCAGACCCCTTAGGCTGCCATGTTGCTCTGTATTACTGCAACTGCGAAAGGGCAGATTGGTTTCCCAGATAATTGTTGTCACAAATGCGTTGTTGATGATTATCATCCAATTATGGTTGAAGAAGCCATTAACTGAAAGATTGAACTCATGGCAGGCTCTCATTCGTAAAATATAACTATGTAAAATCAAGAATGCAAAAATATATTTCAGTACCCAGTTTATAATAGAAGATACACAGACATAAATATGTTAACTATGAATTTCCATTGCAATTAACACGTACAATGTCTATGCATTGCATCAAATTGAACATTCATCCGTTCCATCATTAATCATGTAGCATACATGACACACATGCCATCCTCACTCGCCTAAATATTATGTAAATCTATGCTTACATTATGTATATAATTTCCATTCTCTCTATGTGATGGATGGCCAACTGCTTCTAAAGACACACCTCAGTAACATAAACTTATCTTTCCTATGTCTGCTTTCAATTTAGTGAATCTTATAATTTCTTTGTGGCTATTTGACACGACCCTGGCGGAGAACCATGGTGCAATTTGCACCATGGTCCATGGCGCTGAGCTGCCAACTCCGCCATGGTGGTTGGCGGACTTACTGCCCCATTCCGACCTTGGCGGGGCGGTAAGTCCCCAATCCCCATTTACCCTTCCCCATTCCCATTTTTGCCCCATAGGGTATAATGGGAGTGGGGAAGGCGTTAATTACGCCACCGTAAATTACGGTGGCGTAATTAACAACAAGTCCCGTAGCGCCATGGATTTTTCCGCCTGCAAAAAGCAGGCGTAAAAATCACCATGGTGCTACGGGAACTCGTTGTCAGGCGGAAAGGTACGCCATGCTTTACGCCGGCGTAAACCCCTTTCCGCCAGGGTCATAATGAGGGCCATTATGTCCTTCAAAATATTTGTACGGTTGATTCAAGGCGAAATAACAATGGGACCCTTTATATTGTATTCACAGTGAGCCACGTGGTGGATTCATTTTAGGGAACACATGCCACAAAAACCTGATAAGTATGTATTGCTGTTAGCTAAGTAGCTGTTCATTATCCACCTTCAGTGCAGATACAAAATGCACAAACTAATGTCAGTAATCATAACGGACATATAGAGATGCTTACAAAATGAAATACGGATGCATGGAGGTAGATGGATGAACATTAATGGGTTAATATATAGAGACGGCATGGGCATATTAGGAAGGGGGGTGACATTTCACACCAGGCTGGGTGGGCTATTGAACCCAGGGCCACATGTGCAATGAGCAACAATAAAAAATGATGACATCATTAAAATTCCAGCATGCCTAGAATGAGATCAGTTTTGAAAGGCTTACTGACTTCTGAGTAGATCTAGTCCAGCAATCATCTTGATTTCTGCATTGATGCAGCCGAACATGGGTTTCCTCCCCATGTGGCCTTCAGAGTAAGATGAAAATGAGCAAAGGCCACAGGCGCATGTTGATAGTGCATATTGGAAAAGTATGCATTTAAATTACATTTTCTTTCACCCGTTCTTTCAATGTTGACTAACACTGTGGCACATAAACCTTTGGTCTATTACAATCTGCAGCTACTTAGCATGATTCCTACTTGTCAACAAAGTTAGACTCAATATCTTAAAATACTTTTTCCTTGCTTTCATTCTGTATGTCTGCTGCTTGAATTTTCTTCTGAGATTCTTGAACTATTGTGAGTTCATCATAAATAGTTTGGTAGCACCCCCAGTAATAACCATAAAATAATACAATTATGGTACAGTGTAGTAATCACTTTTTGTGCACTGGTGAATAATGCATGCAGAAGGATTTAGCAGTCAGGTATTACATACTATTATAAAAGTACCATTAATGGTCATATTTTATGCGCATGATAGACACTATTGTCCCCTTAAAGCGTTTGCTGTGAAAGGGCCTGAGAATGTCTGCATCTGAGATGCCATCAGTTTTATCCCTTTCTGAAAAATGTAAGGGCCTGATTCATGGATTTTTTTCAAAGGGACTTTTCACTGGCAACAAGCACCATGATTCACAGAGTTGTGCAAAGTATATTTTTGCAATGCAAAGTGACTTTGCACTGTCAGTAATAGTACATCTTGCATCTATTGTATTTAAAATATTCAAGTATGCGATTGCATTACTTTCTGAGAATTAAAAAGCATATGTATCTCAAAATGTAATCATAAAAGACTTCTGAATGATTTTGAAAGAAAGTCCCATACTTAAAACAATCGGATTGACATTTATAAATTAATGATATTGAGGAAAATAAATAAAAAGGCAAAGGAAAATACAACTGTTAATGCCTATCTAGTAATTAAAAATAAATTATTGCACGATAACATTGCAATTCATATACTATTCCATTTTATGTACAATCAAAAGTGTTTCCAAACAATGTGAAAATGCTTGAAGCGTGCTTTGTTAAAAATTGTGAAGACAGCCACACATCATTTGAATCTTGATGTCAACCTTTCAACAAGTTCATGTTTCAGAGGACAAACCTTGTTTGCAATATTCTGTGGCATAGATTGGACCCTGGCAACTGAATTTAGAGCAATTCCATGCGTTTGCATGGCCAGCACATTCAATGTCAGATATTAAATACATTCACAATCCATCTGCTGGAATTTTGGCTTTGCCACCCAGTGTTTGCTTCCCTGCTAAACACCTGGTTGTAATGAAGCATTCTGAAAGTTCCTGTAATTTTTGCTTGTTCCCTACCAACGTTCTCATTGTGTGCAAGTACAGCCAGTCTTGTTTTGGCTTTCACACCGCCTATGCCAAAATGCAACCTTTTAGGTATGTACTTTAGGCACATATTATGGAACACCTCCAAATATCCAGTGTGGCAGAATTCAGTGAGTCCCTTCATGTCTCTTAAAAGCGTTTGGTCGTACACAATCTTGTCAACGGCTCTGTGAGGAGGAGAACCTGTACCAACCACCTTTTCTTATGCTCCTGCTCCTTGCTCAATGGTCCATGTGCAAATTCGTGGAAATGTTCGTTTTCTTGCCAAGAGTGTATGTTTGAGCAATGGTGCAGTATTGAACGTCATTTTTCAAGCAGAATATCTGCAGATAGATCAATTACAGGTTTTTGAGCTCCACCAAAGATGGTTGCTGATAGACTCTAACCAATTCAAAATGTTTTCTGTAGACTTTTTTTTATCAGCAGCTGTAATTGTTTTAGAAATTGATTTTGCGACGTGCTGTACACCATCTTGATGCTTTATGTGTGGGAACTGCTATCACTTGGCATTTGCTATTCCTATGTGCCTGTCAGTGGTTATCAGGTCTATTTGCATTCCTCTGGATTGCAGAAGTTCAAGGAATTTAATGAAACCATATATGTCCATGGCAACAGAAGATGTACATTCAGACACTTGCACAATGACTGAACTCACACTTTGTTTGCTCTCTATGTCTTGGAAGTGGTAAGTGCAGTATTTAGCAGAAAAACCAGGACTGTCACACTGTTCATCACCAGCAAGCCTGAGTCTTTTTCCAGTGAATGCATTGTCCATTGATATCTGTTTGAGTGTCCAGGCCTGGCTAACAGCGGGGAACAAGACATTCTTCGGCTATTTGAAGTATTGGGTTTTAGCAAGAACCGAAAGTCCCACAAATGTACATAAACTTGACATTGTACTGAACATTGATCTGCTAAACAACAAAGCAGACAAAGTACATTTCCAGTAGGTACTTTTCCAAATATAGGTTGCACTGACCATGAAAATATGTTATGATGGCGTACACAGCTACCCTTGGGTGCCTTTGACTAAACAAGTAAACTTCACCAATGGCACCAACAAATCATCCTATTTAATTTGTGATCACATTTGATCACTTTCATAATCTCAATCCGGCAGCAGTCGAATACAATGTATTTTGGCTCCCTTAATGGCCAATTGTCCAGCAGCAAAGTGGTTTGTGATTCCATGGTGGTGGATACGTCCTCTACACTAGGAAGAGTGAAGTCCAGATTAAGAGCACAATCGTCTATCAGTTGCATTGCTGTTTCAGCAATATTTCTGGATTTTCCACATGTATTGGAGAAACAGGGAACATTATTGCTTTTCTTACATTGACATTTTTTAGAGGGTGTGGTTTGTGTGAGTGGGTCTGCAAGCAATTCTGAAACACCTATTGTGTTGTCTGTCTCTTCTGAGTGATGTGTGATGTAACAATGTTCCATTGTTACTTTCCATGGGTCACTGGTGACATTACATTGAAATTCCAGCCACAGGACATCTGAATCATTACTCTGAATCTTGAGAGGACTATAATGAGCTTCAAAATGTAACTGCTCCAAAGTTATATTGGTTTGGCAAGCAACATCATACATTTTTTTTTTGTCTGAGTCTTTATGCTCCTCTTCTTCCTAGGCCTCTAATTGATGGGAACAAAATCCTGCTTAATTTAGAGCACGCATACAGATTATATGGATTACAAACTCAAAATATAATATCAATAAAATAACTTCTGAACAATGTATTTAAAAAAAAGCCTGTTTGTTATTTAGTCTTGTTTTCCTAATTTGCCTTGAAAAAGTCACTTTAGATTTGCCAAACACAAGAAAAAGCTGAAAAACAGCATTATGAAAATGTATAAACTAGGAGCGTACCAAATAGTAGATTTAGTATTCGGCCGTATACTGAATAGCTGGCCAAAGTATTTGGCCAAAGCCGAATACGGAGCTGAATTGTTCCTTCCTGACTATGGCATCAAGGCATAAGCGGTCATTGCTTATGTTTGTTTGTTTGTTTATTTATTTGTATAGCGCTCTTGACCCAGGGGTATATGTGCGCTTTAACATCATGTTACAAGTGACAGACAATAGTACAGTAGTAATAGGGCATAGGAAAGTTGAAAAGGAAGGCAGTTAATGCATAGATAATAATAGGCAAACAACATAGGAAAAAAAATTGTATTAATAGAAACGTATGTATTGTCTGCCAATTACTATCACTGGGGTTTGACCATCACTGTTAAAAGCAGGCTTTGTACATGCTAGGCACACTATTATTTTCCAAATGTGTATCTTGCAATTTCATAAAAAAGACATTTTCAAACTCAAAAAGGCTGCTTAAAATTGCATTCACTAGTTCTCTTTGAAATGCGTTTCTTATTTTGCCAGCCTACCACACAAATACCCTGTCATTTTTGTGCCCCTTTCTTTATGTTTCATCACAGGTTATTTTTATAAATATATGCTTTTCAAACTGCTTCATCACACCACTCTGTGCTGCACTGGGCCCTTGAGAAATCCATGTTTTTTTTCTTGATGCAGTCACTTGACTTGGGCCCTACCACAATGCCGTTAAGGCAGATGCCGACTGAGTGAAAGAGAATACAAGCCTTGGCACCGGCCATTAACTCAGAGAGGAAATCCTGAGGTGCACACCCAGCAGCACTTCAAAGGGAGCCTTCATTGTGACGTGTCACCTGGCATCAGGTGTTCAACACTGCCCCTCACACACTGGGGCTTGGCGTGCTCTCCATCATTTGCATGGGTTTTATAGGAGCCCCCTTGTCATTTAACCTCCTTCAGACCATGCTAATGATGGGAGACAATGGCCAAGCCCATCTATAAACACAGGTGTTTAACACATCAAGGGAGATCTTAAAAACATATTGCGTGCAGAGGGGAAAGGGTTAAAGCCAGGAGAATGAGGGGAGGGAAAGGTGGAAGAAGGAGGAAGGAGAAGGCACGGGGATTGGGAAACATACCATTAACATGAAAGAGAAGGAAAAAACAGCTGCTCACAAAAACAGACCCATTTGGCTGGCTGTATTAGTAAAGACGTTTTTCAAAAGATGCTTTCCCATGGAACTCTGTTTCCAGCAATCTGGCGACTGCTGATTTATGAGCACGAGTCGGAGGAGGGCATCCTTACCTTTGGCAGCAGGGTGTGTAAGTTCAGGATTGGAAACCTGGGGCAGTTACCCCCTGCCCCATGCCCTCACCCCCATAAAGCCTTTAACACATACAGGTATCATTGTACCTGCACAAGATAAGAGTGTTGCGCCCCCTCCCACAGTGTACTCTGCCCAGCAACTGAAAGACAATGGTACGAGAGGCGCCATGTTTAAAAATTCCCCATGTTGTGGCGGGGACACAGTGAAGTTATAAACCACCTCTCCCAAGATGCACATTGCTGAGCTACTGGATGGTGTAGATGGTGTAGAGCTAGAAAGTCAACTTTTCAAGCTCCTGTTTTTCTTTAAATTAAACTACATATACTGTACAATTGAAATAAAATGAAAGCAGTATTGTAAGCAGTATTGTAGCCTACTACACGCTGTCCTTCTCCCCACTGGGTCATGTGTTTAGAGTAATTGAATTCATTTTCGTAAGGGTTTGTGTATTGATCAGTTCCCTGTGCTTCACTGTTTTACTAAACCATATACTTGCCGTTTCTCTGAATTATGCGTTCTACGCACTGGAGGAGGGTGTTTATGTTACATGTAGCAGCAGAAAAGAAAATCAAGTTAATGAAGAGCCCAGAGACCCAAGTAGTGCTCCTGCTGGGCCGAAGGATGGCCGCAGTACGCCACACCAGACATGCCCTCCTTGCAGCAATGGTCTGGCCTCAGTGGCCCGCTGCCTCCTCGCACAAGGATGAAAGGCACACCCCTCTGGGAAACGCTGCGGTCCACACTCAGAACTGAAGTAATTGCTGGAGGCCTTCAGCTCAGCAGGTTCTCCCAAAGCCTTGTCAACGCAGTCTTGAGGCGAGAGATAAAGCCATTTCCAGGCAGCCTAATCCACTTGCAGAGGATTGCTCTGCCCAATAACAGCTCGGTCCAGTGAGTGCTCGGGAGGGGAACGGAGTGGGCAAGTGTCACGCAAACCCAGGTCTAGAAGCTAGATTAATTTTGGATAATTTTGCTGGCAAACAGCTTGCAAAACTTTATGATCTGGTCATGGGAATGCCTGTTCGGGGTGCCCAACATCTGAGGACTGCGAGACAGTCAAAGCCCTGCATCTCAGTGCCGCAGGGATTAAGTGGGCAGAGGCGAGCTGGGATTTCAAATTGTGATTCTAACGTTTCTAAAAAATACCATTCACAGAAGAGATGCATGACAATACTACTCTTCACCACTAGAGATCACCATCTGCCATGTACCTAAACATCAGACCTATGTTCTGAGTAAGTGTGTATAACTTCGGCTTTGAGTAAGGTTTACAGTAAACATTCGGCCAAATGCAAATAGATGATTTTTGGCCGGAATTCAGCCGAATACTTACTCAAAACCAAAGTTCCGTACAGCCCTATGTAAACCAATTGTGCTCTTCCACTTCAAGATTCATAAGTACAAATATAACCAAATGTATCAATGGAAACTATGTACAACTATTAAATATTATATGAAAGGTAAAATGGATGATAACTGATGATAACTGATAACTGATTTTTGCAATATCTTATGTATATTTCTGTTCCATTTGCCTCTTCAATTTCGACCGCTATGATAGTGCATTCCTTGTAAATAACAAATTCAACAAAAATGGTCCAAATGTTAAACAGTTTAATGTTAAAATCTTTGATCTCACAAAGTACATCTTCACAAAATGGATTTAATGATTGTCCACCATACAATATCAGTGTTAAACTTTGAAAAAAGATACAATTTTTACATTATTATTAACATAAAATCAAACACTTTGTCCATGTAACATTGTAAAAATACATATTTGAAATTGTACCTGAACAACCTTCTAAGGTGTTGCAGGGATGTGGTGTGAGATCATCCTGCAAAACATAGTGATTACATTGTGGCCCCCTAATGTCTTGATGCTTTGTAATGTATTTTTAACGATTACATTTTTAGAAGAAAACATGCACCATCCATATAGTGAAAGGGTCCTTGTTATTCAGTAACACAGTACAATTTTGTAAAGGTTTACTTTCATTGTTGCACATGTTTCTGCAAAAAATACATCAAGGTTGTTTATCAAATGATTTGCAACTTGCTGACAGTATTGCAATTTATCAAATAAATAACACTTTTCTTAAATATAAACAAGATATTGTTGATCAACAACTATTAATATATTTTAATACATTCTCACTTCTCATACCTCATCCTCCAGACCGGTTTCCGTAGAAGAAAAGTACGTTATTGTTTTTGCAGCATGTCAAAGTAATTGTAATAATAAGGACGTAAAAGCAAATAAAAAAAATAAAATAATTGGATGAGAGCTCACAAGGTACTGAATACCATCTACATTTCAAAGGGTGTGGGTTAGTGGTTCACATGGCATTTAGAACCTTCTGTATTCCCATCCACCCAACCTTCTTAGGAGCGCGCGGCAACTTTGTGCAAACTGCCATTGATACCGGATAGGGGGATGGATGTGGATGAGCCAAGCCCAATAGGCCTGGTACATAGTTAATGGTCACATATGTATGTATATTACAGGGGCTGAGCCTTCAAAGGGGAGTCTTGAGACACAGGGTGTGGGGTGGTCATTGGTCCCCGTGCCAAATAACCTTTTGAGGTGTACATGGTATTCCATGGTACTTGTGCGTTCTCATCCACCCAGCTCCCTTGTGAGCGCATGGCCACAGGTGTGAACTGCCATTGCTACAAGAAGGGAATGGATGTGGATGAGGCACGCACACTGGTGTTTGGACGTTTGTCGACTTACAAAAGATTTTGAACAACTTTTCATGTTAACTCATATTTACATTTTTTAAAAAATGTTTATAGTTATTAACGCAGATGGCAATGACAAACTACAAATTTTACTTCTGCTTTTGAGGTACTGTCTGTATATATCCCCGGTATTGTCCGTAGTCAGTGGGGAATTTCTCACGATTGGCTCAAACCACACAGGCAGGTATTACCTGTTGAACGTGGAATCCACCATGTAAACGCATGATAGGCCACAAGCCTGTACCACCTGTGTAAGTGATCCAGAAAACGTTTACTTGAATGAACACAATAATTGCATTTATTTTGTTTGTACTACCTTTGAAAATGTAAGGTATTCGTGCAAAGTACTGACAGTACTTGTGATTCCAAGTAGGGATCAATTAGAAATGTGAACGTCCATTCCAGCAAAAACTGTTTGGGAGATAGGGAAATATTATTTAGAAATTCCAAGTGAAAGAAACATAATTTTCCGATGTTAAATCTAATGATGAATACTTGAGATTAGAAAGAGAAATGTATTCAATTTATTGAAAAATTCTTTCGTCAGTGATCCATCGAAGTTATAATGATGTATGCTGGGGAACAACATATAATGTTAGCTGTCTCGTTTGTCAAACACACAACATATATAGAGTAAACATACTCGTTACTTGGATTACAAGGGCGAATGGTAGCTCGAAGTTCGTGCATAAGGACCATCATCATTTGCAATCCAGATCTTGTAAGGCATGCTATCCTGAAGTCATGCAGCTCGGTAATGCATAGTGGTGGTGTGTCTTCTTCTGCAATGTAGGCCAAGTAGGCAGAGTTTTCTCTGCAAAAGCAGTTCTCCAACAAAGTTGGTGTAACCTCACAACGATGGCAGGTACACCACGTGGAAACATCTTCCATGCGACTGGATTCAGGCTCTGGTGATTGAACGTCAAGACTTTCATCTGATTCTCCATCGTCTTGGCTTCTTTCTCTTTCAAGGATTTCCTCCTCTGAATATTTGGGCTCGTACAGGTAGGGCTGAATTGTTGGGTTGGGAAGGGGGTAGCCCCCTGGTAGGTGCTCTAAAGTAAAGCAAAATGCATTTGAGGCCCTGTGATGAGCCAGGAGGGAGGGGGGGACAGTGAGAGGGAAACCTTCCGGTTCAGCAGGACCCCATGTTAACATAACCAATTGCAGTTTAACTACATGGTGCGGCCCAAAGTGCGGGCTGCATCACTATTTTGGCATAGATACTAATAATTCTAGGTAGAAGAGAAGGCGTGCATGGCAAATGTGACATTATATGCACTAGGCCCAATTCACAAGATCATAGAAATCTCGAGTCATGCCTGAGCTCCCATGAGGACAGTTTGCACCTCCACCCCCGCACTGTTTATTCATTGTTCTTGAAAGTGTTGCAAAGATTTGTTTTTTCACCCCAGAGGAAAGTGCCCTACAAGGCCGCGATCAGACACCGGCACCTGGTGTGCATGTTATCTCACATTGGCCAAAGTATGACCCGGCCCATTTGTGGGTGACCCTAAATTATAGCCCATATAACTGACTAAACCCCTAAGATCCCCAAATACCCTGGCACCAGGTGCCCTTTGACCACCAACCCCAAAGTAACAAGTCCTGAAATGTTCAAAGAGGATGGACAGGGCACATTGTTGAGCAACAATCGTGCGATTTGTATTGTTAGGTACTGGGAAGAATATATTATAGTTAAAAACGAGGGTGCCGACTTTGGAGCCGGATGGCACGGAGGGAGTGAGTGAAATATGTGTTTGAAGTTTAGAGTGCCCTAGAACCTCCTGTGTGTCCATCTTGAGGCCTGTCAAGTGCACAGTATGAGTGATAAAACAAGCTGTATAGTAGGAGTATGATTAATTTGTTTTCTTACCTTCAACATAAGAAGAAGATGAGCCCTGCAGCACACTTGTGATGGAAGACGGATGGACTGGGCTGGGACCAATAAACTGCCATCCCTTATGGATAAAGGTGGTAACTATATAGGGTCCATCCAATCAGCCGCGCACGTTTTTACTGTATGTATTGCGTCACTTTTGACAATGTTTTGCTTTATTAGATTTTGCTTGTGCTACTTTTCAGCAGAACGTTCTCAGCAGCAGAATTCTTTGCTGTTGCTCTGATCAATGTTCTGCATCAATAGAAGAGAACACATCATGCAATACAGAAGAGATGCAGAAGAGAAGCACAATGGCTCCCAGTTCACGCAAGAATCCTCCACAAAACACTAAACTTCCCCCACAAATGCCTATTTGACACCGCCCCCACTTACCTCAATAGATGCATTGCACGCAAAGCCTCACTTAGAGCTCTCAGATCCAATGCCAATACTCAGCTGCACATGCCACGCTTCACCACCACAAGAGCAGGTAACACCAGTTTCCCCATTGCAGCCCCCCGCATCTGGAACTCACTCCCACCCCAACTTACTACCAAAGTTTAAAAAAAACAACTAAAAACTTGGTTGTTCAATAAATACTGAAACTCTAGCACAAGTAATCCCTCGGAGCTGTAATCCTCCAAGCTTCACCAGATAATTTCTTTTTGATATGATAGCCAACTTCAATATATTCCTGTATCATTCTTGCAAATCAAAATGCATGTAACCCTGACATGAAAACGAAGATATTTGTAACCTACGCCGCAATATATGTAACCTGTACCTTTCTTGCAACTCAAAATACATGTAACTCTGACATGAAAATGAAGATATATGTAACCTATGCCGTGATACCCAAGGGTTTGGGCGTGTAATCAAATGCAACAAATAAATAAATAAATACATCTGCATGTGATATTAATCTTGTTATCCACTTGGGCCTTTTCTCTCTATCGGATTATATTGTCTCTGGTGTGAGCGTTCAATTTGTGACCCCTTGGTTATCCCAGTGCCCTCCGTACCTGAGGAAGCTTCAAGGCCGCTTCTCCAGAGGGAGCCACGCCCACCTACAGTGACCACCTTGGAAAAAACACGTGTTTCGAATGGTTTACTAGGAGACATTTTAAGAAAAGCCCTCTCTGCTCTTTGAAGCTGGGTGAGACTCCGAGTAGAGTGCAGGCTGGTGTTGGAACCCCATGACGGTGGAGTTCGGGTGAGCGCACACATGTGAGTAGAGTCTTGTAAGAGATAACAAGTAGGGGACAGATGCATGGGGAAGTGTGAAAGGTGTGAATATGTGTAGAGTGAGGTCAACAACATGATGTGGATGAGGTCAGGGTTATTTGTTGTTAAGATTCTTATTATGAATGGAGTGTTTTGGTAAAGTATTATAAGGTAAGGCATTATAAGTAAAGGCAAAGGTGAGGCAGGGTGCCCCCCCTCTGAAGGGGAGGGAAGGTGGTACCACAGGATATTATATTATTTGAAGGATGAATATAAAAATAAGAGTAGTGGTCTTGTCTGAGTAGTAGGCCTGGAACAAGCAGCGGTTGCCAGTTTAGCGTATTGTTTTCATCTATTGTGTTTGTGCTTTTTAGGTACGGACAAGGCCCTTGAAGGGGTGGTAATTGTCTGCGTCCTGGTGTGGTGTTGGATGATCTTGGGGAGTGTTGTTTGCACACAGATAAGGGGGATAGGGAAGGGTGGGGCTTGGTTTTCTTGTTTTTGTGGTTACAAGCAAGCAGCAGTGTGCACTGTGTGAGTTGGAGGGGCTTTGCAGGGTCAGTGAGAGATAAACGTCACTAGCATGGGGACAGGAACACCAATAGAGCACATGTACAGAACTCTGCCACTGTATAGTGACAGGGTGGAGAAATATCATAAGCAGTGGATCGCAAAGACAGGAGGAGGGGGGATGCCCTTCCCATGGCCAGGGCAGGGCTCACACAACAAGAGTATTTTGGAACACATGTCTACATTTCTAGTAGCAATATATAAGGGGAAGCAGCTACAGAAGAGAAAAGAGATTCTTGCTCTTTGGATTATGTTTGAAGATGCAGAAGATCAAGGGAATAGAGTGGAGGCACAGAGACAGAAAGATGGGAAGCGCAGAATGGGAAAAGGAGAAGGTGGGGCACCAGTGGAGGGTAGGAGATCATATCCCTTGACAACATATCCTGCAGAAGGATACACTAATCCAAGCTATCTACGCACTTTGATAGGGATCCATTCTGCTGTAGTGGGTCTCCCGCATCATCAGTAACACTACAGACTACTGTTCCCCACCCCTGTGCACCCATCCACCCCGAATTACCGGCATCAGCGGGTTACAGGTCTAGGGAGTTCGAGTATAGGTTGACAGGATTACTAACAGAACTGAAAAGGATAAAGACATCCCCAGGAACAGTGAGGGATATAAGTGCATTGAGAAAAGGGTCGGAAGAGTGGAAGTCGGGGGAAGTGCTGCTTAAGATGGATACCGAAGGTATAAGACATTAGGGTGTTTAGAAAGAAAGGAGCCAGGGTGGGTAGATTATCCTGCAAGAGGAGAATACAGTGTTGGGAGAGAATGCAGAGGAAGGAGATGCTTATACATTTACTGAGGATTTTACGTTGAAGGGATGGCTGGAAATACAAAGTATAATAGTGCATCATTGTAAAAGGAATAAGGAGCGGGAGAGGGAAACAGCGCACAGGTGGCAAGGGGATGAAGCAAAATTGGTGGAGGAAAAATTGGCAGTTCAGGTGCCTGTGGCGACGACAGTACAGGTAGAAGGAACAGAGAGTACCGAGCAAGTTGTGAGTGCCACTATTGAGGTGTCTGGGCCCAAGGAGGACAAGGGCAGTGGGGCGGGGCAACAGTACCCCAGCCCACAGTTGAAGCAAGGGAGGCTGTAGCAAGGAAGAGGGGCATTTCGAGGAGCAAGAGGAGGAGGGTTTGGACCCAAGGGAGGTGGGTTCGGATAGTCTAAAGCTTGAAATTATTTAAGGTAGGTGCATTTCACAAGGAGAAACAGGGGCTAGTCTGCAGTAGGATATCATTTTCGGCAACTGCAACAGGGCCAAGGGCCCTCCAAGGACTAGGGTACCAGCGACAGGGTAAAGGTACCAGAACCAGGAGTATGCACAGGGCCAATATCACATGTATAATCAACAGCCCCAAGCACAGGACACACAAGCACAGCACCTGCAACAACAACAGCAGGGCGGTGCTGCCCCGGTAAGTAGGGTGCCAGGCGGCGCTGTCACTCCCTTTGGGGGAGCAGCAGTGGTAGCAGGTAGTCTGTTTTCATTTCCTGAATGAGCACATATCCTGATTAGGACAGCCCACAGAGAGCACTTGTGTGTCCGGTCTTGTCGACAACTATCCACCCTGAAGAGGAACCGTTGGTGCGGGCGGAAATAGGAAATAAGCAATTCATATTCGTGGAGGACTCCGGTGCAACTAAATCATGTATCATGGAAGGAAACATACTATTATCAGGAAAATATCTTGACATGGACGGGGTTTTTCTCTGGCTATTCCCAAGGTGCCATACAGTGAGGAGTTGGATGTAAAGGTGGGAGGGAAGGTAGTACGGGCACCCTTACTATATTCAGAGAGTTCCCCTGTAAATGTAACGGGTAAGGACCTGCTCAGTAAGTTAAACATTACTATATCTTTACAGATCATGGTATGTGTGCTGTAAGGGCGACGGTAATAATAGTCACAATGACAAGGGAGGTGGTAGAACGTGGGATTTACATAGTCCAGGACATGTTTATCTATAGTATTACAGTGCTTGTGAAGGCGTTGCCCCAGATTGCCCAACAATGCTGGCGAGTACCCACTGATTTTATTTTTCACCCACCTGTGTTGCCCGAGGTGTTGGCAATATTATCGCTGGACCTACATGGGTTGTTGGTTTCAGACAAAAGGGTTGTCTTATAGGGAATGGATAGAGACGGGTGTGAGTGGTACACAGTGTTCTGTGTAAATCCAATAGTGCAAGCTCAAAGAGATGACGGACAACGCATTTTTCAAAATATCGATAAAGAGGGGAAAATAATCCTAGAGATCTGCATCCCATGTGATACAAAGATATAGTACTTAAGCGTGTCGCAATTTTTTTATGAAGATTTACAGCACGTGCCTTCACAGTTGTGGACTACAAATCCACGTGATGTGGGATTATTGAAAGATCTAACGTCTGCACGTATAACCCCGAAGCCAGATCCGGTGCTGCCCAGGGTGAAGCAATGTCCACTGTCAAGGGAGGCAGAGGAGGGCATTAGAAAAACAACATAGGCCCTCCGGGACCAGGGGATTATCGTGCAATCAATTTCCCTGTGCACCATAGCAATATATCCTGTTAAAAAATCAATTGGGGACAATTGGAGAATGATACAGGACTTGCACCCCCTAAATGATGTGGTGCAAAAAGCGTTTCCAGTAGTCCCGAATCCTGCAACAATTTTATGTAGTATCCCTAAAGAAGCCACATATTTTACTGTAGTGGATATGAAAAATGCATTTTTCTCGATTCCACTCCATCGGGAGTCGAGGTACCTAACAACATTTACGCAGGGCCAGATACAGTTCAAACACACTTGATTATGCCAGGGCTACTGTGCGAGCCTGAGCATATTTAACAGAATACTGCATGCCGATCTTGGGAATATTCAGGTGCCTTCCATAATTATCCAGTACATGGACGATCTGCTAGTGTGTAGTGACAGTGAGAAGCGCTGCGGAAGGGACTCCATTGCTCTCCTACAATTGCTGGCCTGTGAAGGGTACAAGGTCAATAAGGCCAAATCACAATATTGCCAGCAGGAAGTGATCTATTTGGGGCAGTACATATCAGCGAATGGGAAAAGGATACTACCCGACAGAGCAGCGTCAGTACACCGCACTCCCAGAACCACCTCAAATACACATCAAATACAGATGTTTCTGGGCCTATGTAATTACTGTAGGGCCTGGATTCTAAACTATGCGACATACACAAGACAACTTCTATAGGCCCTTTAGGGTTGCACACAAGATAAAGGACAACACGTTACAGTGGCTGGCTGAAATGATCAAACAATCTGATGACTTAAAAGAAGCTCAGCACCAGTAGAGGCCACCCCGGATTATACACAGGAATTGTATTCGTTTTTGCATTCTGATGGTCCACTTATCACAGCAGTGTTGACACAAAAAAGCACTATGGGCCATAAGCCATTGGCTTATTATAGTGGCACTCTGGATGCATTGCTGCAAGGGCAGCTTTCATGTGAACAATATTTATCAGCTGCTGCCTTTGCAATAGAGAAAAGTTCTACAATTTTGATGGGGTGTGCAGTCATGTTGTATGTGGAACATTCTTTGTTTGCCATTCGGAAAGGTCAAAATCTACTCTGATTACGCAAAGGTCTTCAGCATGTGACATCATCATTTCTAAACCCCATATTCATGTGGTTAGGTGTAAAACAGTGAACCCTGCCACCTTTTTAATGGACATGCCTACTACAGAGGACCTAACGACACACAACTGTGCCATATACAAGGTGGAGGGGGATGGCATCCCCAAAGCAAGAGACTGTCACTGTCAAAGGAGGAGATACTTTTTGTAGAAGGTTCTTCTACAATTGATCAGGAGGATGGGCAAAGATGAACTGTGGCAGTAGCGGAATGACTTGATGAAGGAAAGTATGAGACAGTGGATATGAAGAGGTTGCCTATGCATTATTTTCCATAGGCAGCACAAATCGTACAGCTCATTGAAGCATTGAGAGTGTCTCTAGGTTGCCATGTCACAATATATTCTGACTCAGTGTACATTGCAACAACTGTGCATGCTGGTCTATATGAGGAGGGGATTTCGGAGGGTGGATGGACGCCAACTGCAGCATGCGACACTGCTAGAAATATTGCTAGAAGCATTATCCCAGCTATCTATTGTGGCGGTCGTCAAGTGCGCCACGCACACTAACTGGACAGACAAAATATCACTGGGGAACACAGCCGCCGAAGCGGCAGCCAAAATGGCGGCATACCTGCCAAATAAAATACCTGCTCAGTGCATTGTGACTGCCCCACCAGCAAGCGAACATGCAGCACCTTATACAGCATTGCCCATCTCCCAGATTATTGAACCACAAGGAAGGGCACCTGGAAGGGAGAAAGAGTTGTGGTCACGGAGAGGTTGTATTGGATTACCAGGTCGGGTTGAGCGGACACAGCATGTTTTAATAAGAATTATTCAAGTGTCCCTTGTACTCATTATAAATTATTTGGAGTATTACGTAGTATTAGCTGAATGTTTGTCTGGATATGGTAACCCAAACAGCTGGAAGGACCTGCGTGGAGTCTCACTCTAAGTTCTTTATTATTTAGAACTATTGCATTGTCATCTTTTGAGGTTGAAAAATAATTTGTGATTCAAAGTAGTTCAGAAATTTGTGAAAAAATGTATTCCAAAAAAGGTAAAGAAAAGGCCTGTGAAATGTGTGTCCAATGCATTTGGGTCCTAGTGACCATCTTCAATGACAATTTCTAAACAGAAAAGGAAATGTACAAAAAATAATATGAAATATAAAAAGATGTCAAAAATGATATTATTTGTTTAAATTGCAAAAAAGATTGTAAACTCATTCATGGCTGTGCACTCATACTCACCAGGCTTCAGTTTCTTAGCTTGGCATTAACCATATAATTACTTTCTGTGATCTGGAGCCTGTAATACATTGGTGTTTCGCTAGATGTTAAACATTTCTAATGTCTTGATTTTCTCAATACACACAATATAGATATTGTACACTGTATAAAGAGTTGGATATACATCATACCTTAATTGCTTGCCTAATTGCTTGCTGGCTGCATTACTCAAGGGTTCCTGCTCTGGTGCCCTGTATATGCAAATATCACTAATTAGATTGCTTAATATTTGGCAATACTTCTAACAAAAATATCAGCTTACCTTCTTTTTCTTCATACGAGCTTTGGCAGGACACCATGTTAACCGGGATGCGACTTCCTGTGTGCCCTGCTCGTATTTATTTATAAAATGGTGCCGCATTTGCAGCGCAATGATGTAATTGACGTGATGATGTCAGTGCATGCTGGCAGTCATTTTGAATTAGTTTTAGTTTGTGATGATCCTGTATAACACAGAAAAAACTTTACGTATAATTCAAATGAATTGAAACAGGATCTTATAAGCTCAATTGAAGCACATAAGTGATATTTTGCAGTTATTCATTTAAAAAAAGATCAGAAATGTTTCTCCTGTAAAGAATATTTGTAGTAGGTTTGTAATAAGATAGTAGTCTCAATGGTTCATGGTGTGCCTTAAAAGAATGTTCTGCGTGACCCCTGGATTCAATTGTTTTAGTTGGTCTGTTGATCAGAGACGAATTTCATAAGACATTGTTCCTATTTTCGACTGCTTCATGCACCAGTTGCATTTCTCTTGATCTTGGTCACCAGTGTGCCAGTTTCTGCGTAGTTTGGAACTGTATTATACGGTTTAATATTAATGTTTTATGGACATATCTGGTTTGAAGAAAAAAATGCAAAGTTACACTCTTTGTTCATGCCCCATGGATGTAGGGAATTCAATTTCTATATCCAACAGGTCTCTTTTTGGTTTAAGAGTTATCGATACTTGGATCTCTCTTTTTTCCTATGGTCTCCAATATTTGGAATTTCATTTGGGAGATGTGATGTTGTGCCTTTTTAAAATGTCATGCTACTGGAGATTTAAGGTTTCCTGTGCGGATATAGGAGCAATGCTCATTCCAACGGATTTTGGCTTTTCTGATGGTTTGTCCAATGTAACATTTCTCCCAAGAATAAATAATATTTGAGGTGTTGCATGTTGCATATTTTTTCAAGTATATTTTTTTGCCTTTATTTGGATAAAATATGATGTCTCCCTTTTGTACAATATTATGGTTTGTAAAGTTTAGGCATGGGTATTTTCCACACTTTCTTGGTTTCTCAGAGGGTTTCCTTGTATCTCTTCCTACCAACATGTCTTTCATGTTTCTACTGCGTGTGTATGCAAACAATGTGGGTGTAGTGTAGAGGTTTGCCAAAGTTCTATCTTCAGATAGGAAGTGACAATGTTTTTCTACAATCCTTTTGATTTTGCTGCTTTGTGTCGAGTATTTAGTTACATATATTAGAGAAGGTTGTTTAGTGTTTATTTCTTTCTCTAGTATGGTTTTTCTATTAGTGTTATCAGTCTTGAGCAGGGAACTGTTGATTTCTTCATCTTGATACCCTCTTTGTTTGAATCTCTTTGCCATATCCTTTAGTAATCTGTGGCATTCAGTTTCATCCTGTACAATTTTCTTGACTCTGAGATGCTGGATGAAAGCTCAGTCTGTGTAGAAGATTGCTGTGATCACTTGCTTTCCGATACAAGGTTGTGGTCAATTTGGAGTCTATATTTCTGATAATGACATCTAGAAAGTTTACTTCGTTAAGACTTCTGGTGGTTATAAATTGAATCGGGTTACCTATGTTGTTGAGGTAGTTTTCAAATGTATTGAATACTTCTTCTGTGCCTTTCAATATGTGAAAAAAGCAAGCAAACATGCAGCACCTTATGCAGCATTGCCCATCTCCCAGATTATCGAACCACACATATGGGGGTGGTCAAAGAGGTTGTAAGAAATCTCTGACAGATCTGTCATGGAGGCAAGAGAGCTCTGGGATGAAAGTAATGCCCCAAGAACCGCTAGCAGTAGCCTTTGAACAATTACACTACCCATCCCACAGTTCGAAGCAACACATAGCAGCAGATATAAAGGAGGACTTGTAAATACCAAACATCCAGGAAAACATTACAGAAATGATCACTCATTGCATCACATGTCAACGTTTCAGTACAGGGATCACACTATGGAGGTTACGGGGTACCTTGCCCCGCCCTACTGGGCTGTTCCATGAATTACACATAGACAACGCTGATATGGGTGAGCATTGTAATGGATCTAGCTGCCTCATTGTAGTGGTTTATCCCATCTCAAGGTGGATGAAAGCATGGATGTGTGCACACCCAGATGCCAAGTGTGCTGCTAGTTTTCTAGAGTGGGAAGTCATCCCACGATGGTGTGTGTGAAGTTTTAAGGTCAGAAAATGGCACACATTTCTTCAATGCATTATTTAAGCATGTTACAGCACTACTAGGCATCAAGCACCGCATGTGTTCAATTTACCACCCACAGGCCAATGGCATTGTGGAGAGGATAAATGGGCTTCTCAAAAGTAAGTTATCCAAACTGTGTACCACGTTGAAGAAAAACTTGGTGCACTGTTTGCCCTTGACCTTCTTCAGTTTATGCATGCAGCCAAACAAAGATCACCATTTTTCACCCCATGAAGTGGTCACTGGCTGGCATATGCACACGCCCATATCCCCTGTAAGAAGGCCTCATTCGCACAGCGGTGCTAGGTGATGAGTTTAAGGAATATTTTACCGCACTATCTAATGCCATTGAATGTGTCTCCTGACAGATTGCACTCCCAGGTTTGTGACAACAGAGACACCAGATGGCATGACTACTACAGTGATAGATTCCGAGCATATGACCACGCAACTACTGCTCCCTCGGGACCAAATATACATCCGCAATTTTTTGCGCAGGTGAAATAAACCTCAGTTCCAAGGGTCCTATGAGGTGGTGTTTTGTTCTCCCCTCACTGTAAAAGACAAAGAATTGCGCTATTGGGTTCACCTCTCTGACACTCGAAGGGCACCACCAGAGAGTACACTGGTGCATCGGTTATCTTAAAACAAGGGGTAGCAGTACTTGTACCCCATCTACCTCACTGGCCTGTCGAAGGGTGATGCATGTGCGATAGCATTCTACAGTGGCATGCCAAAGCCCAGCTTCTAGCTCTGTATCTTTTCTTTTTGTAGGAGCGCTTTCTTCCTTCTTTCTTTCTGCTCTCCTTTTTCCTTTCTCTTCCTCTTTCTATTTTTTGTTTCCTCTTTTCTTCTTCCTCTCTCGCTCTCTTTTCCTGCTTTTTCTCTCTCTCTCTCCCTTTTCCTCGTTTGTTTATGTACAAAGTACATATTGTACTTTTTTTTTCTTTTTCGTTGTATTGTGTGTCTGTGCTATTCATTTCTGGAAAGAAGATGGACATGACTAATGTAAATAATGTGTTAAGTAGGGGTCCGAAGTGTAGATGTACGAATGAGAAAACATGGACCTATGGCTATTATTGTGGATGGACTATTGTTGTAGGTCTTTGTGTTCTATTTATTGTACTATTGAGATTGAATTGGGGTGAAGGGTGTTATATGGGGAGATCCTATAAAGGGGAGCAATGGGGGAATTGGATTGTATATTATCGAAATGAGACAATACATATAAATGTTAATAATATGAGAGGCATTACATATTAGCACTAAGGTGAACACTAACAATAATAACAGAAATTAATTTAATGGCTTTAATAAGCACAATACGCCAGTGGGGGAACAGCTAAAAGTTTGTTTTCAGCAAGTGGGAGATTGTCTACCGCTGTGAAACTATATAATGTTAAATGACGATAGCACTGTTAAAGCTGACATCCTTGAAAACAGGTAGAGAGTAATGAAAAGAGAAGTATGATGAAAGTATGACACGTATCAAAGTCTGGGGTTGGATGTTATTGAGGCTAGTCATCATCCCGAGTGCATCCAACTCATGGTATTCTGACATGAGTGGTGTGGGGAGAAAGACTGTGATTGGAAGCTGTTATATATGTTCACTCATTCTGCATGGGTCAGGAGTTCCCAAGGGGTTAGTACCACAAGCAGTTCCAATTACAGAGGCACAATGCCTAGTTCATCTTGCCTACGCAGAAGAAAAGGAACGTTCCAGGCACATAGTGCGCAATTGCAAATGGTGGGTCAAGATTCTGTACAGTGCAGCAGCAATCCAAAAGACATCAAGTGTGTGGAGATTCCATATCAGATGGTGAAAGGGCATAAGTATGTCATTTATAACTGGCAGGACACCACACTACAGGCTGAAGGACTGGCAAAATATAGCAAGTAAAGGATAGCACAAGTGGACCATTTCGGTGAGCAAATCTGGACAGAGCATATCACAAAGCTGGCGTGGATTGCAATGATGGAAAAGCCAGTGTGAGTGCAGAAGCAAGAAGAATATAAAATTTTCCGCAGCAAGGGGGCAGTCTTTGTCGGCACAAACAAACATTGGGATATAACTCTCTTGATCACAGACATGAAGAAAGGGACGGTGGCACTGATGGACTACTACTGGATCTGTGGCCGACAAGCTTACTTGAACCTCCCAGCTTCGCTTGCCATATTGTATTTGGTGCTATTAGTAATACAAGAAGAAAGCCTGAAGGAGGGAGTACTGCCTACAGAGGAACCAATAAGTTTCCCCATAGTGGAAAATGCAGATACGTGTTTGATGCTCACGCGAGGGCCCCATATCTGGCTACGGAAAGGACAGTTCCAGCAACTGCAGAGGATGAAAAGTTTGAATTACCTTTCTAAAATCTCTTGCACATTGCTTGCTAAGATGGAAGAAGAATATAGGCTTTTCAATTCTGCAGAATCTTTTTTTGCCTCATTACCATTGCCAGGAGTGCAGGCTGCAGCCAATGCCAAATGGCTACAAATAGTGAGGTGGGAGCTGGTCCAGCTCCCAAACAACACAGAGAATGGGTTCAACGTGATGAAGGTCGAGTTGCGGTTGTGGATACTTATGGCAATGCAAAATTGTTATGCGCTGGACACATTAGCAGTGATGCAGGGTGGGGTTTGCAAAATATTTGGCGATTCCTGTTGTACATTTGAACCTCCAGAAGGCAGGGAGAACACATACTTTTCCCACATCATTGCAACTGTCCATGGCCTAGGTGGTCGCATGAAGGAGAAGGGAAGAATTGAGGACGGTGATTGGCTGACAATGACATTTAACAGTGCCATGTTGTGGATAGAAGCAAGTTAAGATGTTAATGCCCATCATTGTGTTCATCCTGGTCATTTTCTGCACTTAGCAGCTGGTTCTTCGATGATGTGCTAAATGATGGTATCAATTGGGGGTTCAAAAGCACCTTGTGAAACATTGAAGTACAAACCGATGCCCCAATGGGTTGTCCGAAGTATGGAATGTTCCCCATCCTGTATGGAGATGAAGATGATCCTCTATACCATATCATAATTTCCCCATCCCTGATCCAGAAAATGACAAAGAAGTTTCGGTGTGCATGGCAGGGGAGAGGGATACATTAGCATGACCTATTCACCTGAAAAGAGTTTGTGGTCAGTGTGTAGGGCGTGGTGCCAGTAAAGAGGACTAAGCCATATGTGGATATAGAAACTGGGGAGCGGGAGTGCAGAAGCATTCCAGAATTTGTTGCTGTAGAGGTAACAAAAGGTTATGTTGGCAAGGGGGCAGCCTTGTCCCCCACTAGGTGCTTTAAATTAAGGTGAGATGCATTTGAGGCACTGTGTGTGCGCCAGGTGTCCGGGGGACAGTGAGAGGTACACCTTGCCGTCCAGCTGGACCCCATGTTAATATAACCAATTACAGTTTTACTACATGGTGTGGCCCAAGGTGCGGGTGGCACCACTATTTTTGCATAGATACTAATTATCCTAGGTAGAATAGAAGGCTTGCGTGGCAAATGTGGCATTACATGCACTAGGTCCAATTCACAAGATCACAGAAATCTCGAGTCATGCCCAAGCTCCCATGAGGAAAATTTGAACCTCCACCTGCTGCACTTTTTATTCATTGTTCTTGAAAGTGTTGCAAAGATGTGTTTTTTCACCCCAGAGGAATGTGCCCTACAAGGCCGCAATCAGAGACCGGTGCCTGGTGTGCATGTTATCTCACATTGGTCAAAGCATGACCTGGCCCCTTCCCAGGTGACCATATGTTATAGCCCATATAACCGGCTAAACCCCAAGATCCCCGAATTCATGGCACCAGGTGCCCTTTGACTACCAACCCCAAGAAACAAGTCCTGAAATGTTCAAAGAGGATGTATAGGGCACATCATTGAGGGACAATCATATGATTTGTATTGCAAGGTGCTGGGAGGAATAAATTATAGTTCAAAACAAGGGTGGACATCTTGGAGCCGGATGGCACGGTGGGAGTCAAATGTGTGTGTGAAGGTTAGAGTGCTCGAGAACCTCCTGTGTGTCTGTCTTGAGGCCTGTCAAGTGCACAGTATGAGTGATAAAACAAGCTAAATAGTAGTAGCATAATTAATGTGTTTTCTGACCTTCAACGTGAAAAGAATATGAGCCCAGAGCACCCACCTGATGGAAGACGGACGGACATGGCTGGGACCAATAAACTGCCATCCCTTATTGATAAAGGTGGTAACTGTATAGGATCCATCCAATCAGCCATGCAGGTTTTTACTGTATGTATTGCGTCACTTATGACAATGTTTGCTTTATACAATTATGCTTGTACTACTTTCTGGCAGAACGTTCTTAGCAACAGAGTTATTTGCTGTTGCTTTCATCTACGTGTGAGATTAAACCTGTTATCTTTACAAGATCGACTTGGGCCTTTCTTCCCTATAGGGTCGTATTCTCTCTGGTGTGAGTGTTCAGAGGCATGCCTTCAGTTGCCATAGTTTCTGAATATCGACGAAGTACAAAACCAACAGTGAGATAAATAAAAACAATTCTGTTTGTATACAGTAAGAACATAAGGTTTTACATTAAAATTAAATGTGAAAAAAAGACAAGTAAAGAAAAAGCCATGTTACAGAAACCCCCTGTGCAAAGACAAGACAAATAGGCTCAAACTTTGAAGGTTTGCAAGGACACATGTAAATAACATGCCATGTTAAAGTACGATTCAAATATGGTTTTGTAAAGACATGTGTACATAATATAAGAAATGATTAAATAAAAAAAGACAACTGAGTTAATTTATTTTAGACAGTGTAAGTACCGGTTCTCAGTGCGTCGTTCTTGAAAGAAAGCTAAACAGAGCAGAAATAAGTCAGGGAGGCTTACAATGAAATACACTGACACGAAGGAAAAAGAAACTCCAACGTTGTGTGATCAGAAAGGCTCTGTGTACACTTGTCGAAGAAAGAGGAGTCTTGGCATTTCAATGGAGATACATCAATAGATTGCGCACAGAGGACACTGACATGACAAGTGCATGGGCATCCAGAAATGGGGTGTGAGCGTCTAGCAATGTCAGCTTTAGGGGCTGGTGATCTGAATTACTGCCACAACGGCAAATGGACTTAGGCTGATGGATGAACGTATAAGATTGGCACAAGATGGATGTACAAGACCCATCTTTTTCGCATTTGTAAAAGTGAGAAAAACTAACGTGAGATGCATTGGAAAGCGAACAACCCTTTAAGTGGAAGATATGTAACCAATTGTGGGTTTACCTGCCATTAACTACTGATAAACTATTTGTCTGGTCCTGATGATTGGGAATGCATAACTGCAGAAGGGATCTGACAAGTTTGAAGATTTTATAGGAAATTTTCAGCAAATAAAATGAGTATTCACTGCAGCATCCACATCCCAAAGATTGAGCATATCTGGTGACCATGTACCATGAAATATTGGGGGACATGAACCACTCCTCTTGATGAGGGTTAGCAAATGTATTAGTTATATCCATATGATAAACACTCTTGCCTAGGTTAGCCCAGTTCACATGTAAGACAGGTATGGTCTAGGCGTAATATCTACTGTAGAGCAAGAGGCAATGGGCATGCCCTCTTGAAATTACAGGTAGCCTTTTTTTTCTCATGCAGGATTCCATAGTTAGTTTCCCAGGTCTTATAAAACTGAATTCCACGGTTACTACCTGGATGATGACACAATAGTTAACTTTTGTCAGCACAGAGGTTTCCAATGGATATTTCACATGCTTATGCTTCATTTCAAAGGACACATCATGTGACAGTTGAGAAATGCTTGTTAATGGCAAGTCCTGTATAGCACCTAACAACATATTGTGCCTCATTACAGATCCGGCCATAACCCTGCCGGTGCTACCGTAATACTTTAAGGGCACCTGACTTCCTGGTGCCACCGGCTGATTCCGAGTCTAGCGGCCCGGGAAGTCAGATGCCGGCAAATTGTGAGTCCCCATTCCCATAGAGTCCAAAGAACTCTATGAAGAATTATTTTTCTAATGGCGTGCCGTTGTTTTGGCCTGGAGAATGTTCTCCTCCAGACCATTACGTACAGGAAGCAAGCAGCCCTACACTGTTTAGAGTAGTAAACTAATTCAGGGTAAGGACATTTTAAATTTTGCATTCCAGGGTCAGGCTGTTAAAAAGTAAGCCCTAAAAACCAATAAAACGTGGACTTGCGATTAAGTAAAACGCTGTGCACTGCAAGGTTTGATAGCACAGTTGCTAAATTTAGGGCAAAATCAGTATCTTACATGTTTCTGTCTCCTGGGAAAATTGCAAAAAAAATTGCAAAAGCAATTCATTTTACAATACAATATCCCATAGATTAAAATCAGTATTTCAGAAGGAATAATACCCTGCAGTACTCTAGTTTGCTCCGGTCCTTATTGACGATTCCCTCACTGGAGGTCTTTGTCCATATGATGGAATTTCATCTCATAGGTGGTCAGGTAGACAACATGACAAATCACGGGCTGACTCAGAAACTGCTCCACATACTGCCACATGGTGACCCACTAACTATATGAGGCAAACCCTCATTCATTGGCAAGCTGTTCCACAGTGACCGTGGTACAGGGTATAGAGGGAGATCCTCAGGGGCACGCATGCAACCGGTGACTTGATGGGGCACAAACATTTCATAGGTACCCACACCAACCCCTGCATGTTGTTTTCTGTGGGTGAAGGGATGGTTTTTGAGAGGAAGCATCCATCGAGGATGAACCCAATTCCTTACTCACAGTACATGAAGCCCAATATTGTTGCCATGACTGCTAAGCAAGAACTACAATGATCACAAAAGCAAAGCACTTACTGGATACTTGACTCAGCTTCAATCAAGGAGATCTGGGAATTGCTCCATTTGGTGGCTCCATAGTGCCTGTGCGATGACTGATTTACTGCCAAACTCTTTTAGTACTGCAGATGCTTACCACAGATTTACAAGTGACGGTATGGGAATGTAAAAAACAATTTTTGGAGTCTGGAGGACTAGATAGGGGTTTTCAGCCAATCTACCATGAGTGGTAATTCCTTGTGATAATTCTGCCAATTATTGGAGATAAAGTGGAGGATTCAGCTCCAGGTTTTTTTCTGGGGGCGAATTCTCCCAATTTTTCAGCCGGCTGCATTTGCTCGATTGGCGTGGTTGCTTTGGTCATGGTTATTGTAATGATGTGGCTGTCACGGGACATTGAACCTTAAAGGATTTGGTGATGACTTCTCATACACAAGAAGATTCGTGTGTTCCTCAATTCAGTAGTCATTTGTCAGGTACATTTTTTTTGACTTAGCATCTGGCACTCAGCTGCTGTCTCTGTTGTCACACGCTTTGCTGACTGTCACCCTAGTTCTGAACAGAACCCATTGCTGGCGCACAGGCACAAAATCGTTATCATTGGCGTAATTTGTTTTTGGGCACTATTTTTATGTGACATGAGAAAGTATGATACTATGCAGTACAGCACTTTCACATGTGTTGTGTTGGCCGGATTTCATCGCAGCAACCATTTATGGATTGTTGTGGTCACCACCCCAATGGGCAACATCTAGTCGTGAGAAGTATGCAACTCACTTTGGCGTTTGTTATGCCCGGAAAACAGTACAAATCCTGTTGTAGATCATACAATAGCCACAGGTATCAGATAACTGTAAACATGGTCAGCATTTCTGAACCAGAGGTTTCCTTCGTCCTGTGAAGCCATTGATTCGTTATTGGCTAGTTTTTCACTAGCTACTGATGCTCTGAGATTTCGAGATTTTGAACATATGAGATAGGGCAGTTTATCTTTTATAGCTTTCACAAAGGATGAGCGCATGTCACAGGCAGAAACACATGAACATGTACAAATTACTGACACAGGAGAGGCACCTGTGGAGGCAGTTGTGGCATCACCAAATAAGGGAAATACCAGAAGGCAGCAGAACAGAGAGAGAGTGGACAGGGTCACAGTAAGCCTATGTTCAGTTGCACTGGAAAGATTATGAGACAATAATATGCAAGAAAAACTGGAGGAAAACACCACAATTCAATTGCTGTCCTACCTTTGATGACGCGGCTGTCTGTTCTGTAATGCTGTGTCTCAGGAAGTTGTCAAGGGACAGTAGCCAGGGCCACTATATAAAATTGTACAGCCGGTGTTGGTTGTCCTTCTTGCAACAGAGCTCAATGCATTGAAACTGACTTCTACAAACTTGATATTGTCCCTTATGGTATTAGGGTGGTGGATTTTACACACATTCAATTGGCTCCACCTTGTACATCGGAGAACATGTTACATAATCTGAAAATGCATTATTCAGTCAATGTCCAGACGATATGCAATGCAGATCTAATTTTACATCCTGACCTGAAGCTACGTTTATGAAGATCACCTTTATTTCTATGCAGCATGAGCAAAGGCTGACATCACTAGAAATTGGTCATATATATAAGCTCAGTTCTCCTAGCTATCGCCCTTCTTTTTGGCAGCTCGAGATTAAGTTAGGTACACTGTCTCACTTTTCGTGGTTTGGGCCTTGCTCCCACCCCCTTGCCCTGTCATTTTCACTTTCCCCTGCTTGATTTGCAGTCCCTGTCTTATGTGCCCCACTGTTCGCTTTGCTATGTCTGTGTTGTGCCCATGCCTACTCTCCTAGCCCAGGGTGTTATGAGAGCATGTCCCCTCACCTCGACCATCCTGCCCCCTGTTGCCCTTGACCCCTGGAGCCAGCAGTCAGTGCTCCATTTGGGTCAGGCAGGGCTCTTCTTGTATGCCCTTTTACTCCCCTCCCTCAGTCCAAGAATGGCTGGTTGCCCATCTGCCTGCCAGCAGCCACCCTCGGACTTCTCCAGTGGGGCTACATTTGATACTTCACTTCCTTTGAGCGGCACATGACCCTCCTCTTTGCCCCTCTGTGATGGTACTACCACCTTGGCTGATGTTTCTGGGCCTATCTCTAGATTTCTAGGCAACCCAACATTGGACAAGTGATAGAGGGAATTCTATACCTAGGCTTGTTATTTTTCTTATGGGAAAGTGGGCTTTAGGTGCACTCTAGGCGTAGGTAGGTTTGGATACTCCTCCCTCCTTGTCTTGGACCTCCATGACATCTCCCCCAGGCATGAAATGTGCACCAATGAGCGCTTACAAATGAAAGTGAACAAAACACGTGAGGTGCAGGAAAGTAACATCCAGGGGACATTACCCTTGACACCTCCCAAGATGGAGCTTCCTACCAGCATTATCCTCGCAGTCAAGAAGCCCACAGTTGCAGCACTGACCACCAGGGTGCCACCACCAGTGCTTGCATACCACCATTTCATCCGACATCTCATGCATTCATGCCTTGCCTGTGTACAACACTTTAACCTATGGATGGACTCACCTTTCAAGGAAGAGTGGTCATTAAACCCCAAAGGACCATCCAATGCAGGGCTGGAAAAACCCAGAAGGCACTGTGCCCAGCCACAGTCTGAATGTTCATGTTCATTGAGATACACATCCAGGAACACTAATGATACAAGAGGCTCGAGTACAGACATTTCAGGAGACGCTGTGCCCAGCCACAGTCCGAGATTTCATGTCCATTGAGAGTACAAGGATGAGTAGTGTGGCGTTGGCCCTTTAAGGGTACGCACGCGACGGGGTGACGTTCACTCCGTTGCGTGCGCAGTTAAATAAATGGGGCGTTCCCGGTGACGACACAATCACCGGGGAGCCCACACTAGCAACACCGCTGCCTCCGTGTCTCTGTGTCACGGGGGGTGGGGTGCTCACGGACGGCGGCATCCGGAGACCGCCAACAGTGGCGACGAGTGCTGGGATCACTTCCTGGAACAGGCAGAGACATTCGCTCGTAGCGTAGATGATCCTACGTCAGCGCTTCAGCAAATTCTGACCGCGGAGAGGGGAGAGACACACGCGGCCGGTGGCCATTTTGATGAATAGGCCTCGGACACTCACGGCTTCATAACGAAGCGTCGGTGAGCCATCCGGACATAATTTTTGGATATTTCAGCAGCGGACAGCTACTGGAAACAGCACGTGTCAATTTTAAAATGAATCATTGACATTTTCACTGTTTTTCACCGAGTAGATGTGTGAGACTCTATGGGAAGCCTGCTGAATGCACTCAGGGTCTTCCCCCCTGCTCAATTTTTGGACGCTTCATTGTCTGCCTGCTGGCTGGAGCGATACATCCGCGAGGGGTGCACCTGGTGAGAGGCAGAATTTAGACCATCTCTGGAGGCTGATTGCTGGTGGTGAGTTGCGGCCCCATCTATTACATCATCTGGGGTGCCTGTGCGCTATCCACCATGAGTCAAGCTGCTGCTGCTGCTGCTGCTGCTGCGCCTCCGCCTGCTCCCCCGCTGAAACCACCTGGTTCCCTACAGCCAATGCCTGAGTTTGATACCTCGGGCGCTCCATCAAGCCTGGGACAGAGGTGGAAGATGTGGATGGATAGGCTTGAGATGTACTTCAGGGCCACGATGGAGACAAGCGACAACGGCAAGCTGGCCACTCTCCTGTACTCTGCTGGCCCAGCAGTGCATGAGATATTTCTGTCCCTGCAGCCGGCGGATGGGTCGTTTGCGGCGGCAAAGGATGCACTCCATAATCATTTTCTGCCCGCCCACGCTGACCGCGCCGAGAGCACGCATCTTCGCTTTCGGTGGCGATCAGCCCCTTCCTCTGGACGGCGTGTTCGTGGCTGATGTTCAATATGGTGACTCACACATCCGGGCCAGGTTCTATGTCACACCGGTGAGTGACATCACACTGCTTTGCTGTGCTGCGGCTGAGGCTCTGGGAATTGTCACATTCGCATACTCAGTGTACTTAGACGACATTCAGGTACTTCTGGCCAAACACAGCTCCCTGTTCGAAGGCATTGGACAGTTGGTGGGTGAGCCGGTCCGGCTCCACATCGATGAGTCGATCCAACCAGTGGCGCTGAAGCACCGGCGAGTTCCTTTTCATCTCAGGGATCTGGTGGATCGAAAACTGGACAATCTTGTGGGGCTGGACATTATTGAAAAGGTTGAGGGCCCCACCCCATGGGTGTCTCCCATTGTCATCGCGCGCATGCCCAAACAGCCCGATGCGGTGAGGATCTGTGTGGACATGCGACTCCCCAATAAGGCCATAAAGAGGGAACGACACTTGACCCCTACCATCGATGATATCATAGCAGAACTGCAAGGGGCGAGGTTCTTTTCCAAACTGGACCTGAGAGCAGGCTATCATCAGGTGGTCCTGCACCCCGAGTACCGCTACATCACAACCTTTACCACTCATGGAGGTCTTTACCGATACAAGAGGTTGAGTTTTGGGGTGTCTTCCGCGGCAGAGGTTTTCCAAAACATCATAAGAGGGTCACTAGCTGATCTGGATGGAGTCCTTAATATCAGCAACGACATCCTGGTGTATGCCAGGTTGGAGACGGAGCATCTGGCACGCCTGGCCAAGACCTTTGAACGCCTTCGCTCGCTGGGACTCACCCTGCACAAGTGTGAATTCCTGAAAACAATGATCAAGTTCTTTGGATTCATGTTTAAGGCGGATGGGGTGTCGCCGGACCCCCGCAAAGTGAGGGACATAAAGGAGGCACGTCCGCCAGAGAATGTTGCGGAGGTGAGGAGTTTCTTGGGCATGGTGACTTACGGTGGCCGTTTCATCAGGAATCTGGTGTCCCGTTCAGAGCCGTTGAGATCGCTCACGAAGAAGGACACCACCTGGCAGTGGTGCCTTGGCGGCGGACGACACCATGGCGTTCTTCGATCCGAGCCTGCAGACAGAGATCGTAGTGGACGCCAGCCCATATGGCCTGGGGGCAGTGCTTACACAAGTGGGGAATGACCAGGAGATTCGACCCATAGCATACGCCAGCAAGGCGCTCTCCGACACCGAGCAAAGATACTCCCAGATTGAGAGGGAAGCCCTGGCGGTGCTGTGGGGTTGCAGACATTTTCGCCTCTACATTCTGGGGCGCCCCGTGACTGTGGTCACGGACCACAAGCCGTTGTTGCCGATCATGGCGGGCTCATCATCCGTCCACCAGTGAGAATAGAGCGCTGGATGCTCGCCCTGCTCGAGTATGGAGTGTCGATGACATATCGTCCAGGGGCTAACAACGCGGCGGACTACCTCTCTCGACACCCAAGAAGGGACTCGCAGGAGTCTGCGTCAGCTGAAGAGGCCGACGAACATGTCCGCCTGGTCGTGGAGACGGCCACCCCAAACTCCATGCAGGTGGAAGAGCTCGAGTTTGCATCAAAGGGCGACGAATGTTTTGCCATCCTGAGGGAAGCCATGCAGAGGGGTACCCGGAAGACGGTGCTGGAGGCGATGGAACGCAGGACATGTGAAGCCAGAGTGGCCCTCGAGCAGTTATGGAGAGTGAGAGAAGAACTGACATTCTCAGAGTCGGGGCTGCTACTAAGGGGTGAGAGGATCGTGGTGCCCCAGGCCAAAGTTGCACAGGTCATCGCCTTGGCGCACGAGGGCCACCAAGGGGCACCCAAAACCAAAGCTCGCCTCCGCCAGAAGGTGTGGTTCCCGGAGCTCGAGCGGAAGGTGGAAGCATTTGTGGCGTCTTGCGTATGGTGCCAGGCTGCGGCACCGGCCCAGCGGGAACCGTCCATTGAAGCGATGCCCAGAGGGACTAGGCCATGGGAAGTAGTGCACGCAGACTCCGGGTCCACGTCGAGAGGCACTCACTTCCTAGTTGTGGTGGACGAGTGGTCTCGATACCCGGAGGTCGAGTTCATAGAGTCCGTCGCATTTGAGAACGTGGCGGTGGCGCTGGAGAAGATTTTCGCCACCCATGACCTGCCCTCTGTGCTGTGCTCTGACAACGGGGCACCATTCCAAGGCGAGAGTTTTGCCGAGCTCATGAGGGAGTATGGCATTCAACACCGGCGGGTAACCCCACTGTGGCCCCGGGCCAACGGGGAGGCAGAGCGCATGATGCGCACCCTCAACAAAGTATTCAGGATTTCCCACGGAAAAGGCGAGTGCTTGCAGTGGGCCCTGTACGTCTTCCTGCGGGGATATCGGACCACACCTCACTCCTCAACGGGTGTGGCACCGGCGGAGGCTCTCTTCCAAAGATGCCCGAGAGACGTCATACCATAGGTGGGGGACAGGGACCCTGCCGTCATTGACAATGAACAGGTCGAGGAGGACAGACGAACCAGGACGCAGATGGAAAACATCCGGAGGGGCCTGAGACCCCGACACATCGCTCTGGGGGATGAGGTGCTGGTGAGGAATCGCCACCCACAAGGCAAGTTGTCCCTCACGTATGAACCCACTCCTCTAGATGTCGTGGCGGTCCAGGGCTCTATGGTGTCAGCCTCTGATGGGACGTCGTCCGTGACAAGGAATGCTTCATTCTTCAGGAGAATCGGCAACCCGAGAGTGGACAGCCCGGACAACCGAGAGGGTGAGGGTGCCTTGGATGAAGGTGGGGGTTAAAGCCCTGCCGTGGACTCTCCGGCTCGAGGCAGACCAGGTCAAGAGATACCGGCCAGGGACGTTGGCAGGAGGTACCCCCTAGAACAGGGCGTGGGAAACCTGTCCGTCTCACAGACTATGTGACGGACTGAGCTGGGGAGGCTGACTGGGGGTCAATGGTCAGGCCGTGACAGGTACCCGCGGGGGATCTAGGGTGGCTGTGAATAAATGGGGGTTTTGGAATTTACAGAGTTGCGTGCTTAATAAATGTGTGATAGTTAGTCCCTCCTGTTTCCAATTTGTTGTTATGGAAAAGGAGGAGTGTGGCGTTGGCCCTTTAAGGGTACGCACGCAACGGGGTGACGTTCACTCTGTCGCGTGCGCAGTTAAATAAACGGGGCGTTCCCGGTGACGACACAATCACCGGGGAGCCCACACTAGCAACACCGCTGCCTCCGTGTCTCTGTGTCACGGGGGGTGGGTGGCTCATGGACGGCGGCATCCGGAGACCGCCAACAAGTAGTGGCATTAACCACTGCAAGGGCCTACTTTTCATTTGTGTCCCAGATGTGCTCTCTCTTTGTCACATGCCTACATTTGGTATGCACAAGGTTGTGCTACCCTTTCAGAGTTCAGTTTTGCTAGCACTGCACCAATTCCAAATTCACAGCTGTCTGGATAATGAATTCCTGCCCAGGATCTTTAGAAGTGGGGCCTGACCCAGGTATTCCCTCAAACTCTGGAAGGATGTCTGCCAAGCAGGAACCTAGGTGATCTTTTTCACAACATTTCAATGTCACATCATTGAGGGGAAGGGCAGTGTTCCCTATTACTTGATAAAAGGCCTGTAATAATGCGTGGGGCCCAGGAAGACTGCCACTCAAGTCTGTGTAGTAGGGATGTCCCAATCCATCACTGCCCGGACTTTGGCATGGATAGGTTGTTTCACACGTAAGTCAGAGTTCCCTGCACTATCTGGCACATCTGGGCATTTAAAATCAAGCCAGCCTTGTGCATATCTTGAAGCAGCTTTTTCAGGTGGGATAGAGGGTCTTCCCAGGTATGACTGAAGACTTCAACTTCATCTAAGCTGGCAGTGCTGAAGTCTTTCAATACTGACAGTACGTGGTTTACCATCCTATGAAAGGTGATAGCGTCATTCCTTAACACAAAGAGCATAAGAGTAAACTGATAGTGTCCTTCTGGTGTGGAACATTCTGCCCTCTACTTTGCTTGATCAGTAAGGTCAGACAGCCAGTACCCTTCCAAGAGGTCAGAAAACTCATGATCTTGGCAGCACCTAATCTGTCAATTAGTTTGTCATTGCATGTTAGGGAGTGTTTATCCGTCTTTGTAACTGAATTACGGCCTCTGCAATCCACACAAAAGCAGACATTAGTTTTCCCGCTACTTGATATTTTAGGGACCGGAACCACTGGGTTAGCCCAGGGTCTGTGGAAGGACTCAATGTCATATTGGTTGGATGGTTTCCCGAGTGTCATGTATTTTAGCGGAGCTGGAAAAGAATACATTTATGAGATAGGAGCATTTTAACAAACCGTGTTATCCTGTTTCATTTAGGGCACACGTGGAGCTTAAATAGGTAAGCATATCAGAGGCATATATATATTGCAGGCAACATGTCAGTAAATAGTTGCATTTGAATTGTATCAGAAAAGGATTGGCCCCGGCTTTATGCTGCCTCTGCAGCTGAGAAATTTAATTTCAACAATCATGCTTTTCCGCCCTGGGATTAACAAACTAAATATTTAAGTGGTACATCAACCCTGGTTGCTGAGCTACATAGCCTCTACCTTGTACTATGACAAATTGTCCACTTTGATTATGTCTGAATCCGACTATGTGTTGGGAGGTTACAATGTTGACTTGCAATGGTATCAAGCAAACTAATTCAGAGATTCCAAAGGTAAACATACATTGTGATACAACTTTGGCCAAAGATTTGGGACATCAAAGAGGCGAATCCTCTCATCTGGGCTATACATGCGAAATCACACAGAACAAATTCTGTTCATAGTGCAGGCAATGCATTTTCTGGTCAGTCTGCAAGTCATAGGACTACAAAGGTTATGGTGGCTGCATTGACATGCTCCTCTACACACATAGATGAGGTCATAAAAGCATGCTTGGAAGCAGATAGAGTTTAGCTAATGGTATTGTGCTGGTGATGTACGCTTTGGCCAAAGATATATATTCTCTCTAATACAATACAATGATTTCCAAAGTCAATTTAGTTGTGCTCACAATTTATTTTCTTATTGTCATCTGACACGTGTTTTGCCTTCTGGTGTTTTCGAGGTTGTACATTTTTATCAATATTTGTAAAGAATTATAACATGTGATTCCAAAATCCATAACAAAATTATAAAACCACAAAAACATATAGATAATGTTACATACCAATGGGGGCAGATGGTTGGTTCATGAGAGAAAATAAACAAACAAGGATATGGTATAATTTAAAAACCACAGTAAATACTGGTATTCATTTCATCATTAACATTATACATAATGGGTAGTTCTCATTGCTCAGTATTCATATCATCATCATCATAGTGATTGCTGTTTTTTGTTTTATTGAGTCAGATGCATGTGGCACCCTATAGCCCGTGCCAGGTAAATGGATGTGTGGGTTTAAAACTGTGATTAGGGGTGTGAGTGGCAACCTAACTAGTGTTTGATTAACCCGAAAAAAAATCAGATTAGCTAACATGCAGTTGTGGAGTGTCACCCAATTGCTGCAATCATGGTGTTTGGGTAACATAGGATATATATAAAGGATCTGACCAATTGGTCTTGATTATGGGCCCTATTGGTAAGATAGAGTGTTCTTAGAGGTGACAATATTCCTTAATTAATCATAGAGGTACCACTGGTACACTAGATGTGAGCCTTCATTGGGTCACTTACGCCAGCAATTTAAATTGCTAGTTCACTAGGGTCCATTATTGGCTTGGGTTCTTCTATTCAGTTCGTTTGATTATGTCTCTTCTTATAGATGCTGCAAGTCAAATATACTGTATAGATAGCTAAGTATTACTGGCCTCTCTTGTCTGGTTAGTATCAGTGACCAATAAGGATTTCGCTTTTGCTTACCTCCAGTAGTTTCTTATTATTTTTGTGTATTGTTCATTACTTGCCCATTAATAGTCTGTTCTAGCAAATATATTATCCTGTTGAGATGAAGATATGGTGATAAGCAATTATGTTTGTATCTATTATATTGCATCTTTGGTGAGAAGATATTGTCATAAGTGTCCCTCCGAGGCTTATCCAGTGTGTAGTGGTCGCACTGTAATGACATGTAGGGTGTCCTGACCCACGTTTAAGCTACCCTGCTACAACATTTGGTGCTGTGGGCTTAGGAAATTCAAGATGGCGGAAAACCCACATGTGCGCCGAAATCCAGGAAAGCTGCGCAGTTGTGCGCACACCAAAATGGTTACCTAACTTGCCACCCACCAGGGTAAAGAAAGGTCTTTGTTAACAAAATCCACTTTTACTGATGTCAAAAAGTTGCTGAAATCGTGACTCATTGGACCACTTTAAAGATTCAACCCTTTTTGTGGGGTTCCACATAACCATCTTACTGTAAGGAGCCCCATCAAAACAATGTTAAGCAAGGATTTACTACCATGTAAGAACCATTCCTGTTTAGAATGCATTAATCCAAGAAAATCCCAAAAATGGGTGCAGTACCAGTACTCACCACTATCCAAAAGCCGGCGTTTTAAAACCCACTGTGTGTTTTTCTGAAGGCAAGCAAAATGCCTATTTCAAACCTTGCAACATGTGCAAAATATTCACTGAACACCAGCAGACATTTGGCAGAATGGAGTTTTGTGTGCCTACAAAATCTGGGAAATGAAGAGCCCAAAAACAATGCTTATAACAAAAATGCTATGGAGTCAGCAGCTTAAGCCTAACTGCAACTGGATTTAAAACCACCAAAATCGAAAATGTTAAATTAAATGAGTGACCTATGTTTGGTGTCACATGCCTTTGTAACTGTTGAAATGTCATAGTTTTGCACTTAGAATCAGCATTCTAGCTGCATGTGTAAATTACAAGTTATTTTAAAAGCAACAAAAAGTTAGCTGAAGGTCTGGCTTAAGGAACTTGATTTTGCCTAGCAACGGATCCCATCAGGAGTGAAACTTGAGTCACAACTATGTTCCCAGGCCAATGTTCCTTTTGCTGCCCACACTAAGGATATGCCATCTATCTGATAATTGAATTTCCTGTGCTCTGCCAGAGAGTGAACAAAGCCCTCTCCACTCAGGCAAAGGTTTTTATTACAGACGTCGTAAAAAGTGGCTTCCTCCTGGAGAAGCTGGGAGGGGCACTGCCTGTGAGAAGCAAGCTGGCTTGGCAGAAACTGGAAAGACTGGTTTCTGTACCAGGTGACCTGAAAAGACACACCCCTGCAGCAAGGATATGGTTTTATAAAAAGGGGGATAATTCATAGTGCGGACATGTGAAAATTTTATAAATGATACCATAATTCTTGTGATTTTTCTGCCCACAGTTTAAGACGTGGTAGGAACCGGTGGTATGTTCAGGGGGGTTTTAGCGGAAAAGTGGATATTACTCTAAATGTGTGCATGTTAAAAATCTGAAACTTCATCAGTTAATGTCCCTACCCCCTGCACACATGTATGTAAAGTTGGGTCCATGTCGGAAATTGAAAAAGCAGTTAAAAAGTCAATTATGTACACTCTTTGAATGCAAGCTCCGAGAATGAGCAGATTTGGACATAGACATGGCTAAATTCAGCCACACCATGTATATGTAATTTCAAACAACTGTGTAACTCTGAAGTATGGATTTTGATCATATATATATTTGGGTGCACAGATGATAAGGGAGGTTGTTTCAAGAGATCATAAAATGACATCAATCTGACTCACAGTTCAGTTTGCCAATCAAGCAGAGGAATGGAAGCCTGACCAATGACGAATGAGAGGGGCAAGTCTAGTGATGCAACACACACACCCATTCTCAAGAAACAGATAAAAGCAGAGAGTCAGGACACATAGAGAGATTCAATTTCATCTGCCGCTGGAAGCCCTGCCGGAAAAATCTATACTTACCTCCATCAAACTCCAGAAAGCCAAACTAGAGACTTCAATCTATCCAGAGCAGAGACCAGACCAGAGAGAAAGCAGTGCTGTGCCTAGCAGAGACCAGACCAGAGAGAAAGCAGTGCTGTGCCTAGCAGAGACCAGACCAGAGAGAAAGCAGTGCTGTGCCTAGCCGAGACCAGACCAGGCGCTGTGAGCAGAATCCGGAAAGACCTGACCAGACTGAAGATCGTGACCAAGTCGCTTTCCTGTTCAAAATCTCTTGTGATTACTTAGCAAAACTCAGAACACATCTCTTAGTTTAAATTCATCTAATTCAATCTATTTAACCTAAGTAGAACTGCCTCCTATCTGTCACCTGTCATTTCTAGTAAAATTTGTCATTTTGAAAAAGTGTGCGTTTAAAATTTACAAAACCAAAAACGACCTTTACTAAATTACTCATATCTCCGCAACCGTTTGGGCTAGAGACTTGCAATAACTTTCATTTGGAAGCTGAGATCCCAGGCTTTCCTAGGACCCCAAAATGGTAGAGATAGTCCTTGCGGTTCCTTTGTAATAGCGCTCGGCGCATCCGCGAATTTTGCCGCGATTTGCAATTTCTTCACATGTAAAAAAACTGCTGCTGCCTGATTTCATTTGCCAGAAATTCGTTTAACCTGCTAACTATCCCTGCATCATTGCTAGTGTGAGCCTGGACTAATATTAACTAGATACCACTCATCCTGAACCTCTAAAAGGGAATTAAGAGCGTTTCCAGCATATTTCTCATTCATTGCTAGCACCTATCAAAGCATTTGCCTGTGTTTTCAAACTTCTGTTTAAGCTTGCTGGATTGAACTGAATTACAGTTGATTGCATTTCTGAGAACTGTGTGTTTTCCTTCCATTTCCTTGCCTTGCATCAAGGGGGGGAGGGGAGTAGCCAGAGAAAAGTGATTACATTGTTTGGTTGAAATCATATTGCGTATTTTCTGTACTGCATTCATTGAATATTGCATCCACCTGAGCCTACATAAAGCATCCTCTACCACATTATACTTTTGTTCCTATTTACCAGTGTGCTACCTTATCCATTTCATGTCAACTCATTAGTGATTAAAGAAGTGTGCTAGTGCCAGATTCTCCGTTGTTAATATTTACCATATCAGATTAAGTGTGATATTCAATTATTAATTTATTAAAAAGTGTGATATATATTTTAATTTATCAAATAAACCTTTTAAACTTGCAAAACAGAATTACTTCTTGGCTCAGTGGGGTCAGGGGGATTCCAAGAGAGGGGTGTTATACAAGGGTAGTCATCCAGAACGCATGAACTGGACCTAAAGATATATCAATAAGGGTTTTCATTCAGTATTCTAGACTAGGCGTTAACTTGGCTGTAGTGCTGAATTGAATCCTCTTACAGACAATAAGATAGATATATTTGTCATACTTGTTTCATTTTTACTTGACTAATCCTCTAAGTGTTCTGAATTAATGTCCCCATCCCGCTTCCTTCGGGATTGTTCCCTGGCACAGCGTGCATAATGGCACGCTGGCAACATTTTCCTTCTTTATTTATTTGATTGAGTCTGCGTGTGGCGCCTCACGCATGCGCGCATGACGTCACATTGACGTAACATGCTTGATTCCACTATTCAGCGGATCTTAAGGATAATTAAGAGTACTGCTTTACCTTGTTTCCCTACTATGAAATCCAGTGCAATTTCTCAGGCTTTGCACCTATTATTATATATTAATTGGTGCGTGGTACTAGTGCATATTATGTAGGTAAATATATTTCATTCTATGTTATATGATCCATAATTTCCAATTAACCAGGTTCTCCACGAACCCGTTCCAGACATAATCTGAATCAGTGAGTATGACAAGTTTGTGTAGTTGGTGTTGGACAGCAGTTAGGATGACTTAATGAACTGCCATCAGCTCTGCCACCTGACTACTTCGGGGACCAATTTTGTACCCATTGGATGGTTCCGGGGCATCATTCACCCATGCATTCCCAACGCCGGCCACCAGTTCCTTTTCCCCGTTGTTGTCAACATGATAGGAGCACCCATACACATAGACAGTGGGCATTCCCTCGCACTTGTCTTCTTCATAGACGTTGTGCAGGAAATTCAGGTACGCCTCCATGTTGTCTTGGATTTTAAGACTTTCGTCCTCGAGACAGTTTTCTCTAGCACAATCATGCAAGTCAGCCAGACCTTGCCCGAGGGGACTCTTCTTGTTATATATCTGACTTCCACAGGAAAGCCTTGCATTGACCAAATCCCGGAAGTAATTATTGAATTACTCACATTTCCGGCCCGGATTCTGTCACTTTGGAGATATTGCAAAGGCTGGTGTGGAGTCTCCACTATGATGTGTCCCCCCTGGATGAACAGGCGGTAATTATTCAAGGCAGCCACGTTGCAAGGAGTGCCTTCTCACAATCGTTGATTTTTTCCTCCGCAGACGATAAAGTCTTACTTGCATTGGAGATTACTTTATTCACTTTGTCATGCTTTTGGTACAATACTGAGGTCAAGCATGTATTTGTGAACCCTGTCTCCAAGAAGAACTCCTTGTTTTTGACAGGGTAAGCTAGGCAAGGTGCTTGTGAGAGGCTTCTTTTGAGTTGCTTTATGACCTCAGCTTGTTCTGGACCCCACTCCCAATTGACCCCCCCTTCAACAGATGGATCAGGGGTCTTATTATCTCTGCGTAATCCTCAATGAACTTTCTACTGTAATTAGTATGTCCAAGGAGGCTCCTTAGCTCACGCAGAGTGATGGGGTATTTTAGTTTCAGGAGTGCTTCAACTTTCTTTTCCTGGGGACAGAGACCCTCAGGAGTTATCTCATGCCCCAATAAATTGACACGGGTCCTGCATCACTATGCCTTTTGGAAGGATAGTTTTGCTCGGGCAACCCTCAACTGTGTCAGAACATAACGGATTTCCACTATGTGTTCCTCCACAGTTGAGCTTTTGATCAGAACATCATCTACATAGGCCAGGTTACACCTTTCACCCAAGTAGGGCATGGCCTTGTGTAAGAATATGTTAGGTTCATTGCCAGAGTTGATGTATCTAAAGGGAGACCGGGTCCAAGTGTACTGCTGCCCCCCGAAGGTAAAGGCCAGCTTGTATTGGTCCTCCCTACTGACAGGTACGGTCCAGTACCCATTGGTCAGGTCAATGGCAGTGTATACCTTTGACCCCTGGATCCTGGCCAGCCCCTGTTCAATGTAGGGGAGGGGCCATCGGGACATATGGACCTGTTTGTTTAGCTCCCTTAGGTCAGCATAGATTCTCCACTGGCCATTTGGTTTTAATATCCCCAGCACCAGATTATTAAAGGTGCTGTGGACTGGACAAATTATCCCACGGGACTCAAGGTTTTTGATTATTTCTGTGATGGACTCCTTGGATGCGGGAGACAAGCGGTATTGCTTCACAAACACTTGAGTCATACCAGGGTCCATGGGAATTGTTGTTGTATGGATTTCAGTGTGACCACAGTCATATGAGTCCACCGCAAGGAGATCTTGAAAATCTAAGAAAACTTGTTTCAACTTTTGCTTTTGCTTCAGAGTCTCAGAGGCATTAGCTAGGTTGACTCTGTCTTCAACCAGTTGCCTGAAGCCCGGAAAGACTTCTGGTTTGGCTATCTCAGTGGCCTCATCCAGCTGGGTGGAGAAATCCCTGGTTAAAGTATTGACCTGGACAGAGGGTTTCAGGCAGGGAAGGCAGTCCTTGTGGACTTGGAAGATCACCTCATCCCTCCTGAAGTCACAGGTCACCTCTTCCTTACCATAAGGGCAGGAAGTGTACACCAGGAAATTTCCGCCTTGCCGGGTAAAGATCCTGTCCGGTGCTATGTCACTGTCGCTATCACTGTAAAAACAGTCATTGGGGATTGGTACTATCAGTTCCTTACCTAAATCCATGGAAAAATGTCGGTCATCAACCGCCATTCCAATAATGATACTCCTAAGGTCGAATGTTATCCATCAATGTTGGAATGGTGTTGCTTCCTACATTGACTAACAGTGTTGGGTTTAACCCCAATCCTTGCTGTTGGAGATGGGCGTTGAGGTGAACATTTGCGTCAGGATTTTGCAGTTTCTGTCCTCTTTTAATTTTTAATTCAAGTGGGAATAGTCGTGTCAATCATGGGATGGTGACTTCCTCTCCAATTTGAACTTCAACTGCACAGGGCAGCAATTAGGCTGACCAAAATGCTTTTTCTGAATCATCAAAGTCCATGGGGTTACCCCATAATCGGGACCAGGCTTTGTAGTTTATCAGGTCCAAATTAATGGCAAAGCAATTAAGAATGTCAATGCCTGAATAAAATGCAGCAGGGACATCTCGCACGACCCAACAATTATGTACTATGCTTTTATTGCCTATAGACAGTTTGAGCATACAGCTGCTAGGAAGGAGATGTTTAGAATTGGAAGTTTAATTTCCAGATCCATTTCCCATTTGTCAATCAATTTTAATGTGGGAATGGCTAGATCTTTTGGGAGTTTTCAGAACGTGGCTTCGGTGATGAAGCTCTTACCATTTCTCACTCACACTCGGGTGAGAACAGATTCCGTTCCCTCATTTAACTGTTCTTTAATTTTCTGAATGTCAGCTAAACTTTGAGCTGGTTTCTCATCATTTTGGACAATGGAATTGGGTTTTTCTGATTGTGAATTAGTATATAATTTCAGAGTATTTCCTTCTAGTGTGGAATGACACTTGAAACTGGAAGGAAGGTTGATTTTCAGAAATAGAGAGGAATTCCCATCACCAGTTTGTTGTCCTACAGAAATTACTGTCACGTCAGGGATTTGGTTATTTTGAAAATGGAACTCAATATGATCCTGTTTTTGTTCAACCATGTGGCATGTGCCATTTAAACTAACATGGTTGATACTATGTTTTAATTTTATTGGCCAGTTAGTCTGGGTCCAGAGGACCTTGTTCACGCAGTCTATTAAGGGGGACAAACTTCGCAGGATGTTATTCCCTAGTAGACAGGGTTTGCCCTCCGGCGTCACAACTATGACCGGGTGTTTTACCTTGTGTCGCCCAATTTTAATTTCCAGATCCGCTGTCCCCTCGACAGGAATTTCATTCCCGTCGAAGTTCTGAAGTTGTCCAGGAAGAGGGGTGAGAGGGATCTGGTATCTTTCCCCACTTCCTGAATTAAGCAGATAAAAGGCTCTCTTTGACAGAAGAGTGGCTTGGGATCCCTAGTGCCGACACTGCACACTTGTATTTGGACCGGGACATAAAATCTTCCCTCCTTCTCCTCAAGGGGGCAGAGATAATGCACATTTTGGGCCAGTTGGTTGGTCAATTTCTTAATTCTTGATTCTGACACAGGGGTAGTTTGGGCATGATTCTGTGTGGGAGGAAAAATATGACAGTTGGATATTGGGGGAGTTTTGGGCTCCCCGGGTTCTGATCCTGGGCTGCCCCAACCCCCCTTTTTGGAGGCAGTCACCAGAATAGGTTTGGGCAGTGTGGTTTCCCAAATTATAATTCTGGGGTTCAATATGGGCGATTCTAACTAATTTCCGACATTCACCGAGTCTTCATTAGGATCTCTTCGGACCCATTTTTCTTTTGAGGAGTTCCCCCATCCTTGAAGGAGAAGATATTTTTTCCAGAATCCTCTGAGGATCCCTCTCCTTCAAATTGGAGGACACTAACCTCCTCCACAAAATGGGCCCTTTTAGGTTGTTTATTTCTCCTAACCGCCCTCTGTTCCTTGGGTTGCAGACTTTCGAGGGCAGGAGATTTTGGTTGGTTCTGGTTCCTGGGTGTCCAGGGGCTTTTCACAAGTGGGGAAGGAAGCTTCCTCTAAGGCTTTACCCCTCCCTTCCCCTGTGCCTCCTTCTCGGGAATTGGTGAATTGTCATTTTTCTCTCCCCATCGTTGCTCTGGAGTACCAGACCCTTGGTTTGTGGGATTCTGAGCTGCCATGTTTGTCTGAGGGTTCTGCTGAGCCCTTAACATGCAACCAAGATCCTGGGACAGGTTCTGGACCTGGCGCTCCAGTTGTGACACCCGCTCTGGATGGTACATGGGTCCCTGGTCCATTCTTGGTGACTCATGGGAAGGGTAGCTATCCCTTTTCCATTAGTACCCTGGGTTGAGAAAATTGGGGTAACCCTCCACCCTTGGCCTCCCCTCTCCTGGATTGGGCTGCCTGGGAAAGAAACTCAACCTGGCATTTCGGGGATTACTGCCCTCCTGGGGAAAGTTAGGAGGGAAGTTTCCTGGGGTGGTACCTACATGGTTGGATCCCCCCCCCTTTGGGCTGGGGGAGTCCACACATACCCCAGGATGGGTTTATTACCCTTGTATCGGGGGATAATGTAATCAGGGGAGTTAGGGGTCCCATTTGTGGGATTACCTCCCAGACTACCACCTGTCTGGGATTGGCCCGAGGGCCTTCTGGTTCCTTGATTGGATAGGTTCTGTACAGGTATATTTTTAGGGCCCCCCATCTCCAGATCTAAAATGGGGGCAACCTTCACCTCAGCCACCTTAGCAGCCGCAGGGGTGTTGTCTGGTTTGGGGGTTTCATTTGTTTTCTTCTTATCTACAGGTTTTTGTACCTCATAAATATGGGTCGCCTGTTCTATGACCCAGTTCAGTGATCTCTCCTCTTGAAAGTCTATCACCAGCTGAGTCATTATATTTTTGAGGACTGCATGGAAAAAGGTGTTGATGAACTCCCTACTATCTGTGAGCACCCTCCTGGCGGTCTGTGCAAAGGCACGTTTGAGTTCCTGCATCAATTCTTGTGGGGCCTGATCTTCCCCGCACTGTAGATTGTAGGCTGCCTTGTGGGCCTCTTGTGGGTTTCTATGTGCTGAGAAGTGTTTTAAGATGGCCGCCCTGTAGGTGGACCATCTTGAGTGGTTCTGATCCTCCAGTCCTGCAAAGAAACTGGAGTATTCAGGAAAAAATGTCCATTTCACATACTGGATGCAATTCTGGCTATCTTTCAGATAAAAAGTGTCCATCATCTGTTCATATAATTCAAGGTGTTCCCAGACCGAATACTTGGCATTTTTATGATAAGGAGTTATAACACTCCTAATGGTCTTGATCTGTTTAAGGGGATCTTTTTGCATAGCTCTTTTAATCTTGTTTGCCTTTTTGGTTTTAGTCACCCGAGTCCACTCGTCCTCTGATACGGGCCTGATCGGTGTCAGAGGCAACCTCGGATTTGCTCTGTTGATTGACTGATTAAATCACGGAGCTAGAGAGGTGCGGCTTGACACTCCATCTTCGTTACATGGGAAGACCCGCGAGACGCGATTTCCGCTTGCTTCCGGCTCGCGCACAGGAGTGCTATGGGTCCGCTTTTCTAACCGCCGGCAGACTGCAGACTGCGTGTGTGTGAGCGAGCAATTGAGGGAGAGCCCTTGACTGTGCCGTTGCTGCTGTGGTACCGTGCTGTGACCTATTGTGACGGCGGCGGCCGTGGTGAAGGTGGTGTGAACATATAGAAAATTGCCGGCAGAATAGTAGGCAATATTGGCTCCCACTACTGGCCATAGCAGACTGACTTGGCCCAGTTATAAGATTATTTAGGGATGTAATCTATTAAGGCATGTAATTATCCATGAGGGTGAGCACTCTGATTGGATAGTATACTTATTGCCTATTTTTTACTATGCCACTGCTAGGATAAGTTGGTAGAAGCCGCTGTAAGTAAATGTAAATTGAGGTACATGAGATAAAGCCTGCGATATTACGGGGAGACTGTGGGAGACAATCCTTTAAACCCCTGGCTGGCTGCCTGTCTTTGACTACCGACCTTGCATACGAGATTGCTCTCAGCACGGTGCGCAGCCAGTTAATTCTATACACTTAACAGTCGAAATTAACGGTACTTTATAGGTAGAAGAGATCTCTACTATCCTTTGGGGGATTGTGTTAAGAAACTATTTGAGATATAATGAGTACCTGTGGCGTGGGGCCCAGATACAATTTGTGTAAGGCCAAAGAGAAAGGACCTTTATTGGGAACTGATAATAAGATGGGTAAAAGCAACTTTCCACAAGAACAGTGTATGATACCTCAGATTGATCTGGATATTCATTCTCTGGAGCAGACTATAAATGAAGAGATAGATAATAATTCCCTACTGGATATGTGCCTCTCAATACAAAGGCACATGACTCCAGCAGTAATGAATATTCCGGAAGTGTATGTTGCGAATACCCAGTCTTCGAACTTGACACAAGCACCGAATGGGGCAGCTAGGTTATCTGCGTCACCTAATTTGGATGCACTGGTGGATCAATCTGAAGTGGATCCTTCTAATGAATCCTACACTTCGATGGGTGGTTTTAAAGAGTTACAAGCCTCAGTGGCGTCACTGCAATTTGCCCTTAAAATATTATTCAAAATGTGTGGGCGTATTTTGGAAAATACCATTAATATGACTGCAGAAAATGAGGCGAACCGTAATGAGATTGATGATGCGTAGAACAATCTGTCAGTGGCTGCGGCTATGGTGGAAGCAGAGCCAGAGAATAATGTGAACTCGGTGCAAGATATCGAGGAGCCGACAAACTCAGAGATTTTTTTCTCTCGTAAACAGAGGAGAATGGCTAGAAGGGCAGCTATGAGGAAGAGACCATGTGTCGGGGCCTCAATATCTCCATCAACTGCTGCACCTATTAAGATTACAAAAAAAGCCAAGAAAAAAGTGACATGGGCAAAGAAACGTAAACTGGTAACAGAGGGGCGCTTAACCAGCTGGTTGATCACGGAGAAGCCCAATGAAGTTAATAGTGCTGCAGAAAACTCTATAGTGCTACCAGATTCATGGATGGGAGAAGACCCTGACAAGATCTCTTCTGCTCCTCGTAGCAGAAGTATGACCTCCCCGAGAAGAGAGAATGACAGTTTAACTACAAAGGAGGTAGAGATGAGCCAGGCGGGAAGCAAGAGGAATATATGTATCATCAAGAACCTCTATCAAAAGAATGAATCTGACTGGCTTACAAGAACCGAATTACTCACTAGAGTACATTCAAGTATTGAGATCATACAAAGACAATTTAGTAGAGGTGGATGTACAATTGGATGCAGATCATGGAAAGGAAGACCATATTTGCCCTAGGAAGAAGATACTGGAGACCAAGAATAACACTCCAATTTCTGTGGTAACTAAAGAGAGATCTCCCCAGATAGAGGACATTCAGAACGCTTTGAAGTGGCTGGTGGAAGCACTACCGGCGGTCCTAAATAAAGATTGAAATTTTGCTATTATGTCCTGGAATTGTAGGGGTTTTAACCATCTTTTCCAAGCAGGAGGCTCATTAACTATAGTGACAAAATTCCCCTGCTTTTGTTTACAGGAAACATGGTTAACCTCTCTAGTTGTGATAAATGGATATACACTATATCAATCCATGGGAAATAAGGGACTGCAGGGAAGACCTTATGGGGGTCTGATTGTGGGATTTAAGCATAATATTAAATCCCGCCAGATTGAGACTAATTTAGGCAAATTTCTTATTGCTGTGGAATTTGAATTATGGTATGTGGATCACATAGTAAACATCTTAATAATTACTCTGTACTCCCCGCCTGGTGCAGCCCATACTGAGGCAATAAATCTATGCATGAGATTATGATTAAATGGTCTATAAAGCAGGGAACAAATTGATTGCGTTTATGGGGGACTTTAACTGTCACATGGGGGGAGGGAAATGGTTCTCTAGTAATCCTTTTTTAAGGGCTGAGAGTAATATGTGCCAGATGAGAACTGATGCGGGAATTCTGGGACATGGAAATGATTAATGGAAGATGACAATCCGGGCAAAGAAACCTGGGGAAATGGTAAAAGTAGGAGCACTCTTGATTATATTTTTGTTACCCCGGAACTGGTTGTCTTAGTTAGAGACTTTATGGTGTCAGAGAATAATTGGATTGACCATGCTTCACTCTCACTAACAATTGCCCTTTACATAAGTAAACATGCATGCAAATCTCTGGGCACTCTGAGAGTAAATCATGCAGCCAAGAATATAAGCTGGTCCAAGAAAAATATAGTTAAAGCAGCCCTCTATATAACGGAGACTAGTCAGCCAGAGATTGACATTTTCCAGGAAATGACAATAGATAATATTGATACCTGGATATCTGCCTTCTCTACTAAACATTCTTCGGTAGGTATGGGACTTGCTTGGTCTGAGCAAGTGAAGGTAAACAGGTATGACTCAGAAATTAGGGACGCCAAAAGATTACTTAGAACAGAAATTCGCAAAGCTAAGATGTCTTGCCCCAATATGCAGTCCTTCCATATATTGGGCAGATCACTTAAGAATAAGTATACAATGTGGATTAAACAAAAAAGATACTTAAATAAACTCAAGCAATGGCAGGACACGGTGGGTGTATTATGTACTAAGAACACACGTAACATATGGGCAATACTTGGGGATGCTCGGGGCAATAGGGTAATCCCTATGATTAATCCTATTAGTGCCCAGAAATGGGAAAGATTTTTGGTAGAACGTAACATTGAGATGGGAGAGAAAAGCAACCCTATAAGGAAGATTATTCCTCCTTTGCCCCCTTTCTTGATTTCGATTAACCAACTTACCAATAAAATAAAAGAATTAAAATCATCTCGAGCACCGGGGCCGAACGGCTTGGCTAATATCACCTTGAAAAACAAGCCGAGGTTCTGGGCGGAGCTTTTAAAGATCTTGTTTGACAAAGTCTTCCGTGAAGGGAAAATCCCTGACTCATGGCGTAGGGCAATATTGATCCCCATACATAAAAAGGGAGATAAGCTAGAGCCAACAAATTATAGACTATTGTCTATGTTAGACTGCACAAGCAAAATTTCTGCCAGTTTCCTATTAAAAGAACTTCAGAGTTGGATTGATCAGAAAGGTCTCCTTTATCGTTTTCAGAGTGGTTTTAGGCAGGGCTACTCCACTACGCACAATTTATTTATTCTAGATACCTTGCGCATGAATGCTAGGAAAAAGGGGAATCCCCCTATATATGCCTTAGATGTGGATTTTAAAGCGGCTTTTGACAGAGTACTCAGAGAGCTACTTTGGGCTAAATTAGAAATGCTTGGATGCCATCAAGGACTTTTGTACTATCTTAGACTTCTTCATGACAACAATACGGTCTGCTTAAAACTTGATTCACAGGGTAACATGACAGCACAAGTTGAACAGAATTGACGGGTTAAACAGGGGTGTGTCACTGCACCAACGCTACACAATACATAATTGTGCCCCACGAATAGGTGCAAATAGATGCCTGGTACTGGTTTACGCCGACGATCTTGTCATTCTTGACCACACATTTAGTGGTCTGCGACGATCTGCGGAAGCACTCTGGGTATATAGTAAAAAGAACGAGCTGAAAATTAACTTGGAAAAGACTCAAGTTATTGGCTTCGCAAATAAAAAGATTGCACGTATAAGACTTGAAGTCCTGGAATCGGTTATATGCTATAACCCTTCCTATAGATATCTAGGCATTGAGTTTGAGATGACTAATGACTATCTGCACTGTATTCAAGTACGCAAAATTAGGGCAGCTCAAATTACAGCCTTAGTCTATCGTTTTACTTTGACCCATGGGGGATTTAGCATTTGGGCTGCGCATCTCTTGTTCCAGCAGGTCTTTACCTCTATGATGATATATGGCCTTGAGGCCCTTCAGAAAATTGATCTAAAGTGGCTACAGGTGGTGGAGGGTAAATTTTGGAGAAAAGTGCTGGGCCTCCCAAACTGTATCCCTATGGCCATCATCAGACTTGAGCTGGGGTTGTTATCCCTGAAATCAATGATACTTAAGAAAAGGACTGAATTTTATCTGAAGCTCAATAGCACCTCTAGTAATCAATTGTTGGTTTCTCTGTGGCAAGAACTGCATATGGAATCGAAAATGATATGCATATTATAAACTGGAACTGTAGCCAGGAGATATTCTCCCCAGCAGCTAAATCTGCTTTGTCAAGGAAAATTGACTTGGCTGACTGGATAGACAATTACACTCACATAGAACATCTGAAAAAATATCATTTTGTGAAGTATATTCTATATACATATAAAAAACCTCAACATTATTTAAATTTAAGTCCAAGCATCAGACTCCGAAGATTTATATTACTGGTTAGGATTAATTATTTACCAGTACTTGAAAATACTGGGGTAATAAATAAATTAAGGATTGAGGAGCGATGCTGTAGACTATGTGATGATAAAGAAACTATTGAGACAGGGCTAAATGTTCTGACTCGAGAATGTTATACATTTACTACAGACATTATGGGAATTGCGTGCATAAGATTGAACAGATAAAGGAGGAAATCCTCTGGTGGCGTATCTTGAATTCTACAAAACTAAAAGGTTTAATAGCAATTCACAATGTCTGGTTAGAGATTGAGAGAAGACTGGGTATCTCTGAGTCAAGCGTAATGTAATGTAATGGAACAACCTGTGTGTATACCTAGAGGTAGAGGGAATGAAATGTAGACTGGATATTTATGGATGTACATATGATTATGTTTTAGAATAGATCTTATTGATTGTATTGAATTCTAAGTATTTCGATATGGTTCTTAGTATGTTTTTCTGATTATTCATTATGAATATGTAATTTGGTTCTTCTTTTCTTACTATTGGATTATGTATATACAATATGTAATTATGTGAAAAGTTTATTTATAAACTGTAACACATTAATAATAAAAATAAAACTTGTCCTCTGACTGCTACTGGAGGTGGCTTATTGATCCTCTAAGCACTCCCTGATTCTGTGAGCTTGAGAAGGGCTTGCAGAATGTGCGGGTCTAGTTTCCCTATTCCTGTGGTGCTCCGAAGAGTCTTCTGACTCTCCCCTGCTCCCAGGATTGGCGGAGTACCCCCCATGCCCTAACTGGGTAAAGGTCTTCAGGTTACTGTTTTTGGGCTTTATTTCCTGGAGTTCCCCACATAATTCCACCAACTGATCTTTTGGAAGGCAGTATTTTTGTGGATCCAATTCCCTGACTCTCCCCTCATATGAGTCTTCCTGGTCAGAGATATTAGCCCATATCTTTGGGGATCTGTACAGGGATGACCGTCCATCGATTTCTGGGGGGCACTGATCTGTCAGTCCCATCTTACCAGCTCTATTGAATTCTACCATCCCCATGGCCCCTGATTCATGTGAGCCAGTGGACATGAAGGTGGCAGAGTCCATGGCATTGAAGGGGTTTGAGTCCCTGAGTACAGGGGTCCTGATGTTAGGATCAAGAGTTGCTCTGTCCCTCTCTACCTTTTCTCTTTCTGCCCCTATTCCCTGGTGATAAGCACAAATCAGAGCCTTGTGTTCCTCTATCAATGCCTTACTGGTCTCAATGATTCACTCTTGCATTGCTACTTGTTGGTGGAGCACAACATTCTTTTCACAGAGAGCCTCATTGTCTCTCTGCACTTCCTGCCTGGTCTGGGAATACTGGGCTAATTTCTGCCGCATGAGACTCACTTCCTGAGTTTTAGCATCTTTGGTCTGGGTGTTCTCTTCCAGAGCATCCTCCACCCGTCTGGTGTGCTCTAGTAGCTTCCCATATTATGGGCCTCATTATGAGGAGGGCGGTAAGGGGTTAATGGCACCAGTAAAGGTGCCAGAGCCGTGAACCCCTTACCGCCCTATTACAAGGTCTGCTCGTGGGACCCGCTATTGCCGACTTGTTTTACCAGGCGGCCTTAGCGGGTCCTGCGAGCAGCCCAGCATGCTAACAACGGGCCCGTTATTAACGGGCCCGTTGTTAGCATGCTCCCCATTCCCATTGAGCACTATGGGGGCTCAAATGGGAATGGGGATGTATCGGATACGGGTTCCTTGAATGAGGAATTACCGGGCCCTCCAAGGTTGGAATGGCCGGTAATTCCTCATTTAAGGAACCCGGACCCGGTACCCGGTAAGGGGGTAGCCATGCCGCTAATAGCGGCATGGCTACGTCCTAACTCGTAATCACCCCATCTGTTTTTAATTCACTGAGCTGCTGGAGGGTCAGCTTTCTTCCCTCTAGCTCAGTTTTTAATTGGCTTACTTCCTGGCCTAAGGCAACCCTCTACTTAGCGTGCCCCTCTGTTCAGCCAGGTCATCCTTTTTTTTTTAATGCATTGGATTTCTGGCACTCCTCATCAAATTCCTTCCAAGAGTGTAGGTCTCTCATAATTAATTTATCATTTTCTTTTTTTAAGGTTTCTATCTGGTTTTGCAAGATAACTATCTGTTCTGCGCAGACTCAATTATAATTTAATTGTTGATTTAACTTCTGGTGACTCTCTTGCAGAGCGTCAACCCTTTCCTCACACTCTTCTTTTAGTGCCTGTAATTAGGTGTCTTGCTCTGCATTCTCTTTCTGTAGGAGAGCCAGATCTTGTTTTAATTTTGTGACATACTGTCTAGATTCTGCCTCTAATTCTTGGCTCTACAGTAGCCTTTGTTCTGCAGAGTCTAGATCATTCTGGATTCTCTCTGGTGATTGCACTTGATTCTGTGCCAGAACTATGTTTTCAGTGTGCTTTTCCTGCATCACTCCTATGTGGAGGTATAGGTAGGCCGCAATTCTGACAATTTTACTTTGCTCCTCTTTAACTTTTGGGGCCATGTACAATTCACTGAGAGCTTGGTGTAACGGGCCTTTGTCCTGCCATATAGCCAGGTTTATGGCAGTACCCTGTTCTGTGATTTCCTGCAGCCAGACATGTTCATTCTGTTCTGGCCACTCACCTCTGACAAAAAGCTTGTGCAGGGGGTGCTCCCTAGCGATACTAATTTCTACAGGAATTGCCATTTTGGAAATATCAATTTCTTTATTAATTATTTCGGGGTTGATTTACTTTTACTTTTACAAATAGGCCTGATTTTGGAGTATTTGTTTTGAGATGTGTTTGTACAGTGTAGCACAGTACACCAATCAGGCAAGGTGTCTCTACCCTGCAGGTTAGTCTGCTGTGTTAGACTGTCACGGGTGGTATCTCAAACTCAAAATCATTGCACAAGCTCCCAAATCTGTTAAGTATTTCAATCAGCGATACACCCTGGTCTCAGCCTAGTATGCAGTGCACAAACAAAATACTTATTTTATTATGCCTATAGGTTCAATATTCTGAGTGATATACCACTCATATCACATCCCTTCTCAAAATACCCCCAGGTCACAATGGACCAGGAATCAGGCTGGTTGGTAAAGGTAATATTTATTTATTTAAAATGCAAATCAAACATATACTTTGTAATCCTTTCCTTGAGTGCTGTAGTTGTTTGCAGTATGGATACATGTATCAGACATTGGTTTATAGACTTTCTTTGCACAGCTGATTCTTGTTGCAAAGAAATAGCCATGTTCCGCCCCATGTGGAAAAATGAAAACACAGTCCCTGGGTTGCTTTTCCAAAGATACTGTTGCCAGGAGCTGTCATTCAAGTGAGGCCCGGTTCCTCTGAGCCACAATGGATGATCCTGAGCATTTCAGGGCCTTTTTGATCATAGTGATTTATGAGGAATGAATGGATTTAGCGCCAAACAGCACTTTGAAGGTTGAAAAGATGACATTTAAAAGAGACCTTTTGGGTTTTTCAGCACAATGCTGCTTCTTCCATTTTGCTCCATATAAAATGTTGCAGAGCACACTGGCATATTCCTGCAGTGAGTACTCTGTTCCACCCCACCTGAAATGTTTGCTGGCAGGGCAGCCATTTTCTGGTTATTGCAAAGCGCAGTTTCAAGATTTTGGCTCGCACAGGAGTCAGCGCAGCCATTTTGTGCTGTTTCCTGCACCAATGCAGTAACGTGATGTAGTAAGCACAGCTGAGTGGGTTAAAATATCCCACAGCATTCAGCAGTCAGTCATCCATTCAGGTATACAATGCATTCAGGCCATTCTCCTCCCTCTCAGACACTCACAACAAGGAATGGGTATTGGGACAAGTACCCGGCCATTCAACACTACACACTGCATTCATACCAGTTTCAGTCAGGGCTGTCTCAGTCACTGCATTTCACACTAGAAACCAGACATCCACAACAAGAAGTGCATATTGGTCACACACTCCATTCACCCAGGTCCCACCCACAGGGTGTACCCACAACATACCTTCACTGGGAAGGTTCCAGCCAGTCTGGCCTGGTCTTCACTACAATACCATACATGGAACTTCTACCCGACAGCCAGTCAGGGGGAAGGGGAAGAGTCAGGGCTTCCCAGGTCTTTGGGAAAACAATGTAACAGGCAATAAAAAGCAAGAGGCCACAATGGCCATCTTGTTTCCTATCAGGAATCAACTGATTCCAATGGCAGGGCCTGGGTATTCCAAAATGGAGGATACTCAAAGCACCTGTCAAATTCAGCATGGAGTTTCCACAGCCCATACCCTGCTCTGTGGGCCACACACAGGTGGCCAAAAACATACACTAGGGGCACAGGGTTGTACTCCCATCCATGGGTGCGATAAGTGTATCCCATGGATCTGTACACCAAAGCAAAAATAGGAAGAGCTGCACTGCCAGGAGTCCCACATGGACTCCTGTGCAGAAAACAGTACAGAACACAAATGCAAATAGACTACAGGACAAGGACAGGGTGACCCTGCCCCTCCAATGCACTTCCAGCATCACAGTGTCCCTATACCCTCAATAGGACAGCCCACAGACGGACTTGATGTGTTCCATCCTGTCGATCACACCCTACCCTGTGGAGGAACCTCGCATAGGGGTGGCAATAGGTGACAAAACATTTTCCTTTCTTGTAGACACAGGGGCAACTAAGTGCTGCATTCGAGAAGGAACATTTAAATTGTCAGGCAATGCCATGAATAATCAAGGGTGTTCTGGGGCTCGGGAAGTGGTTCCTTTCACTGACGACATTTCTCTTTCTACATGACTTATCTCTGCCAGTACTTTACTCTCGACAGACACCTGTAAACCTACAGGGAAGAGACATAATTATCAGACTAAATATGACCATTGCATTCACAGACAAGGGGATAGTGTGCTCCACACCAAAGAATACACATGTTCAACGTAAGAGAGATCATTCAAGCCTATTGTTGACAGAAGGTACAGAGGGGGTGCCAGTGGATGAGGAGATGTTCTAGTGCGGGATTGGCATTGCTATTGCATGGCTCCCAGGGATTTCAGGGAAGACCTGCGAAACATTGAATGAGGAAGAGGGAACGATAGTGCCAATAGAAATTGAGGCAGTGGTGGCAAGAGACGATTGGCTAGCTATCTCGGTGGCAGAAGGGTGCAGGTTGATAACACTGTTAGATGAAGAGCTATTCAGGGACCAGAGATCAGAGACAAAGATGGTGTTCAAGATGAGTGTGACTTACTGGTTGAGGATACCCTACAGAGAGGTACCACAGAGGATGGCAATGGCCACCACCATTATGTGAGGAGGATATGGCTGAGGTGCCCAGCACATTATGAATGAGAAGTCCCTGTGATGTGGGACTTTTAAAGAGCATAGGGGGAGTAAAAATAAAACTGAAACCAGTAACTGCAAACATTGCATCTGCGCTCTGTGTGCTTTAATTTCATTTTAATTAGTTTTTAGCACTTCGTGCTTTCTGTGCTTTTAATATTTGCTGCTACTCCACTTTACTCACCTTCTTGTGTGTACATCTGGTTGTGATTTGAATCAGAGCTTGTTAGTCTCTGCACGCACTTTTGTCCATTTAATTAGACGACAGGCACGAAATGCCTGGGGTGAAGGGGCCAGTTTGTGTCTGCATAAATAGGCTTCTCTTCACTCTCCGCCATTGAATGAACTGCAAACATTGCATTTGCACTCTGTGTGCCTTTAATTTAATTTTTAATTGTTTTGAGCACTTTGTGCTTTCTGTGCTTTTGATATTTGATGCTACTCCATTTTACTCACCTTCTTGTGTGCACATCTTATTCTAACCAAGTGCGATTTGAATCACAGCTTGTTAGTCTCTGCACTGTTTCAGGAACTACAGTTCCCTGCTCCACCAGTAGTTTTTTTCCCATTTAATAAGAACACAGGCGCAAACGTGCCTGGCTTGAATGGAACGATTTGTGCCGGTGAGTGCTGGGCAGTGCTGCACGCTGTTAACTGGGATTCTTTTCACAATGCTTATTGTATTTCCTCTTCTGTGTCCAAATTATGTCCAAGCGCTGCAGCCTACTCACCGCTATCCAGAGGAAACGGCGGGTAAGACTTGCCACCATGTTACAACAGTCCAAAACCTTTGGTGTCCCAGCACCTCATACGCTGGTGGTAAATATAGAAGATACATACATGTTCCTCCTTTTCCTGGATGGTGGTTTCCTGGAAATCATAATCTGATGGTGGATTCTGCCAATTGTTCACTTGTAGGGCATTAGCTCAACTTTATCTTCTAACTCAGAACCCCTCCCCCCCCCCGCATTGAATTCGGCTTGCCTCAAAGGCATGCTACTTAACACGCGCTCCTTAAAATGTCATGCCACAGAGGTTGCAGATTTCATCCTTGAAGCAAAACCGGATATTTCGGCTCTCACTGAAACCTAGCTTCATAATGTTGCACACCCTTCTACATTACTTGCCACTCATGAGGGCTATGACATCCTACATCCTGCAGCCCGGGACTTGGGCAGGGGTGGAAGTGTTGCATTGATTTTTCATAAATGCCTAAATCTCTATATTTCCAATAAACCTCACCTTGAACACTCTGAGGTAATGTTAGCCTGACTTAAACTCAATCCTACTAATTCCCTGAGCATTCGTCTTCTTTACAGACCTGCTGAAGCTGCACCCTCTTTTGAGGAACAACGTTTGGCTTTGCAAGGCAGTATCACTAAATCACACTCACCCCTATTAATCCTTGGTATTTTTAATCTTTGGGTCAGTGATCCTACATGCCAAAACGCTGCATCTCTTTTAAATATACTACTGAACCTTGGTTTCACACAACATGTTTCTGGACCCACTCATGTCGCAGGCAACACCCTTAATTGGATAGTGTCCCATAAGATAGTGATCGCTAATGTCAAGACTCAGACTTGTCCCTGTCAGACCATTTTTCTATCACCTTTCAGACTTCTATCTACCCAGAGACAATGATATCCCACACAACTATCAGACATTCTGTCACCATTAAGAACTCTAAAGGGATTACACATGAGGCCTTTGCCTCCCCATTTCCCCCTCTTTGGAGGATGATATACAGTTGGTTGATTTTACGCTAGCATTCAGGAACATCATTAATCAGTCGTTCAAACTCCTGGCTCCCTTGAAACAGCTTTCTCATAAGAAAGCACCCGCCCATAAACTGTGGCTCTCCTCTGATATCCTTACTGCCAGAGCAATAAAAATAAGAGCAGAACGTCAGAGTGGTAAACTGCCCTCTGACGCCTCTCTCTCTCTTCTTATAAGTCCTCTGTGAAGTTCTATAAGAACTTTCTATTGAACGCTAAAGAGGAGAAATTAAATGCTAGGATTAAAATGGCCACATCCAAGCCTAGGGAATTGTTTAAAGTACTCTCGGAATTAAAAGGCATCCCAGTATATTCTCTACCCGAAGCAGATAATGCATGGTGTCAACATATCAACGACTGCATCACTCAGAAAATCAAACGCATCAACAAAATATTTTGGATCAACTTAACCTACTACAACCTTGTGACATTGAAAGCCCCCATGTCCCCCTTCACATAACCATGACTTCCCCTGATTTTCCTTTCGGGAGGTCTCAGAAAGCGAAGTTCAGGAGGCCATTCTTAAGCTGAAGCTAACATCATGTAAAGGAGATAGTTTTCCTGCTTTGCTTTTCAAAGACCTTCAGAGTTCCCTTGTGCCCTGGGTTACCACTCTAGTTAATTGTTCCTTTGCTGAAACATTTGTTCCAGATAGTATCAAAGAAGTCTGGATCTCGCCTCTACTAAAAAAGGAGAATATGGATACCAGTGACCCCAGTAATTTCTGTCCAATCACTAACATCCCATGCTTATTGAAAATTTTGGACAAACTTGCAACAAATCAATATCAAAGATGTGTGCAGCAAAATACCATCTTTGCTAATGGCCAGTCCAGTTTCTGGTTGAATCACGGAACCGAAAGTGCGTTATTAGATCTCAAGTCCAACTTTATTGAGATCATTGATAGGGGCGTCCAGGCCCTGTTGCTTCTTCTGATTAGTCCAAGTGGGCAGATGCGCAATCTCCAAAGCCCACTGGCTCAGATCGTTTCTTGGGTCCTGCACTGTCTGTGTTACTAAGGACAATGCACACTCCCAAAAAGCAGTGCTGACCTGCGGGGTTCCGCAGGGATCCTGTTTGTCACCTTTATTATTTAACATCCACATAAAACCCCTGTTTGTCCTGCTCTCCTCTCTGTGTGTAGGATTCACTAATTACGCAGATCATACCCAGATTGTGATTGAACTCTCAGGCATCTACAAAAAAGATCTTGAAACGATAAATACCATATTCAACGCTATTCAATCTTGGATGGCCAGAAATTCTCTGTCCTTGAATGATAAGAAAACTGAGCTACTTTTCCTGGGCACACAGACAAAACTCAAACTTCTTGATCCATCTCACAGCAGCTTTGTGATTGCAGGAAATGTAATCAAGGTCTCTCACTATGTGAAGACAATGGGGGTCTATTTCGATCCTCATCTTTCCTTTAAGAAATACATTCTTCACCTTAAATCCGCCTGTTCTTACTATATTTATCTACTGTGTCAAATTCTACCATATCTTTCCTGAGACCAATAGGGCCATGATAGCGGCTGCTATCCTAAATACTAAGCTGGATTATTGTAATAGCCTCCTCATTGGATCCTCTCAGGCTAATGTAACAGATCTTCAGGTGATCAAAAATGGAGCGGTCCGGACCATCTGCGGCATTGGTCGACGTACACATATCACCAAAGCGTGCAGGAAACTGCACTGGCTACCTGTTAACTAAAGAATCAGATTCAAAGGCACTATGACAGTTAATAACTGATTGACAGGCAAAGCTCCTAGTTATCTCACGTCTAGATTCCTTAAAGTTCCCTTCCATTGAACTCTTCACTCCAATAAGGACATCCTTCTACAGCAACCTCGAGTGCTGTTGAAGAAAATAGGTGGCTCAAGCTTTCATGCACGGGCCTCGAACCTTTGGAACTACATACCACCCGCTCTCAAGAGCTGTGAGTCAACAGCTAACTTCAAAAAACAACTGAAGACACACCTGTTTGACTTAGCACCAGGCTAGACTCCATCTATTAACCTGCCCTTACCCTTTTCTCTGCTATGACTCTTTCTGTGCGAACGCTTAGAGGCCTCTGGGTGTAAGGCGCAATAAAACTAGTTGAATAGATAGATAGATAGATAGATAGATAGATAGATAGATAGATAGATAGATAGATAGATAGATAGATAGATAGATAGATAGATAGATAGGAGCCATTTTACCAAGAGTAAAACAATACCCACTCACGAAAGAAGCAGATGAGGGCATTTATGAGACAATTGTAGCGCTGATAGAGAGAGGCATTCTGGTGCATCAGAGTCCCCATGCAACACAGCGCTGTACCCAGTGAAAAAGGTGAAAGGGCGGTTGTGGCGTTTTATTCTGCACTTTAATGCCTCTCAACCAGCAACCCTCCAGCCTCCAGCCTCTTTTCAAAAAGCAGAATATCCTATGGTTGCAAATCCAGCAACAATTTTATGCAGCATTCCGACAGAAGCTGCCTGCTTCACGGTTATAGACTTGAAGAATGCATTCTTCTCAGTACCATTACAGATGGACTCACAAGACTTGACTTCCTTTATGCATAGGAACCAGAAGTGGAAACATACAATACTTCCTCAAGGGTACTTCGAGTCAACCACCATATTTAACAGAGTGATACAGATGGACTTGCGCAATGTACAGATGGAGAGCACAGTCCTATAGTACGTAGATGATATTTTGATATTCAGCAAGACAGAAGATCAGTGTAGAAAGGACTCAGTACACATGTTGACAGAGTTAGCTGACAACGGATACAAGGTGGACAAGGGCAAGCTACTGTACTGTCAGAAGGACGTGCTATACATTGGGCAGACAATCTCCCAAAATTTGCTGACAGATTACACCAGAAAGGGCAGAGACAATACGCAAGACAGCTAAGCCCACAACAGTGAGAGAAATGCAGCAGTTCTTAGGGTTGTGCAACTGCTGCCGAGCATGAGTTTTTGACTACAGTACATAGACAAGGCCTCTGCTGGGTGCTCTGAAGGAAACACAGAAGGGACATAAGTCACTGGCATGGACCACAGAGATGACTGAGGCATTTGAAGAACTGAAAGAGGAAACATGCACATCACCAGTGTTAGGGAACCTAGACTACAAAAAGGATTTGATTTTTTTTCTGTTCTCACATACTGATGGTGTAGTGATGAAAGCAGTACTCACACATAAGACATGCTTGAGGCACAAACCCGTAGCCTACTACAGTGGAAAGCGTGACTCTGTAATGATAGGACATTATCAGTGAGAACAAGCTTTGGCTGCGGCCGTATTTGCGGTGGAGAGATCAGAAACATTTACCAAGGGGTGCACTACTACGCTTTACACGGAGTACACCCTTATTGTGATACTGCAGAACCAAAGAGCACACTGACAACACAAAGAGCATCAGGGTACAAGGTGATGCTATCAAATGCGTCACTGAAGATAGTGAGGTGTGGGGTGGTAAATCCCGTGATTTTCCTAGCAATCGTTCTACAAGAAGTTAACTATGCACATGACTGCACTGAAAACATACAGGAATTGACACGCACAAAGTACATGTGGATGCACTTGAAAGGGAGACATACTGTACATTGAGGGGTAGTCAACAATTGACCAAACAGATGGGGTCAGGAATAAAGGGACTGCAGTGGTGATGCTGGGAGAAGATGGAACGAGTGAGGTAGAAGCCAGTGCACAATTGCCATCTCATTATTCAGGACAAGCCGCAGAGTTAGTGGCCTAAATACTGGAAAACAACAAAAGAAATGTAGTGACAGCGTACTCTGACTCTGCCCATGTGACGTCAACAGTACATAAGGGTTGGCACAATGGGCGATGAGAGAGTACAGGAGGGCAGATGGTACACCAGTACAACACGCACTCTTATTGGGCAGATTTATTGATGTTATTCAGTACCCTACACAGATAGTAATAGTGAAGTGCCAGGCACACACGCGAGGGGAGGTCCTATCGCAAGGGGAAATGAAGCAGCAGACCCAGAAGGAAAATGTGCAGCATACTTTGGGAAGCTATGGGAAATGGAGACATCATCAAATGCTTGTGATTATTCCAGGAACATGCTACTGAAAGAATGGCACAATCCATTGCCAGAAACACAGATTATGGAATTTAAGGGAGCTGCACCCAGGGAAGCAATTGTGGACTAAAAGGGGATGTACAGTATCTCCAACAGATGCCCTATGGTGGCAGAATAACACAGGGAAAGTGGCCTTGCCACTAGCATTACTGAACACTACATTGACACACTTGCACTATCCAACACACATGGGGAAAGAGGTCATTGATATGATATGATATGATATGATTGTTTATTTATATAGCTCCTATACATCATGTGTTTCAAAGCACTTCAAGGCAAGGGAGGGAACAAGGTACAATGCAATGACATTCTTAAAGACCATGAACAATAAGAATGTGAAATTAACTATCAGACTCGGCCTGGGGACATTTCAGATAGTGCTGGAGGAGGGGGGAGAAAGAAGTACGGGAGGGGGAGGAGGAAGGGTTAGGAGACAACCAAGGTTGCTATCATACTAGGTCAAGGACAATTCTGATAGAGTAAGGGCATAGAAGAAAGTAAGGTGATGAGCAAGGAGATAGGAAAAGGGAGAAAGGGAGATGATGAGAGAACAAAGAGTGAGCAGTGAAAAAGTGTAAAAATGAAGAGGGGGAGCAAATACAATCGCAGAAGTCAGTAGTAACACATAATGTTAACGAGAGAACAAAAAATACAAGCCAGGATTCAAGATGAAAATGTGAACAGCATGATTCAGGTCCATCATGGGTACAAGATGCAGGGGAAGTCCAGCATGAGAGTTGAGAGAGGGTGATGCACTGTGAGTCGATGAAGTCCATAAAAGTAAAATCCAAACATTGGCAAAAGACTTTGATGGTGAAACCAGAATGTATCAGGACAGACTCCTGCAGAGGTAGTATGTGGGTGGGGGGAGAGGATCGGAGCGGGGAAGGGAAGCAGGGTAGAAGAATCGAGCAAAACAGACAACTTCTGTATGCAAGAAGGGGGGTCACAACAGAAAATTACAGGGGACCAGAGGTTGGGATGGCCTGTGGGGACAGGGGGAATGAACACATGTTGGTGCATGCTTAACTGTTGTCTGGGCAGGGGTTCGGGCACTTGGTCCTTATGGTAAGAACAGGCCCAAACAGAAATTGGCCTTTTCTTCGTCTACTCTTCGCTTCCGACGCCTGAGCGAGAGACACCCTCGATCTACGAGTTAAGAGCAAAAGGCATGGCTAAGAAGGTGGGCAGGCTTAGGCCAGGTCACCTAGATCCACTTTCATCTGCTCCCCACCTGCAAAGGAAAAGAGGCTGGATGGCTGCTTATGTAGGGAAAAAGAGCGGCAACCAGGAAGGCATTAGGTGGGCGGCGCTTAGGCCAGGTGACCTAGATCCACTTGCACCTGCTCCCCAGCTGCAAAGGAAAAGAGGCTGGGTGGCTGCTTAAGTAGGGAAAAAGAGCGGCAACCAGGAAGTCACCATGTGGGTGAAGCATAGGCCAAAAGAGCAGCACCCAGGAAAACACCAGGTGTGCAGGGCTAAGGCAAAAGAGCAGCAACCAGGAAGGCATAATGTGGGTGATGGCCAGTTGACCTAGATCCATTTGGACCTGCTTCCCACCTGCAAAGGAAAAGAGGCTGGAGGGCTGCTTAAGTAGGGAAATGGGGTGTGCGAACACCTGAATGGACTCCTGAAAGAGACCATAGCTAAAACACAACAGAGCACAAGGAAAATATGGCTGCACTGCTTACCTCTTGCATTGCATGCATTGCACAATAAGCCTGGGTCTAACCACTATTTAAAGCCCCATGAGGTGGTGACAGAACAGCACATACAAATCCCCCTGGCTCCTCCCAATAGAGCACTGAAAGACTGTGAGAGTAGTGCAGATGAGTTAGGTCAGGAAATGTATGAATACATTACTTCCTTGATCGCTACTGCTTCTTTTATCTCTTGTCAGATACGGCACCGGGGGGCCTAGAAGGCAGCAGAAAGAGCAACTGTGACAATACACTAAAAGACTCAGAAATCAAGAGACAAGTTAACGTTGGCGACCCGTGGAACTTCATCCGCAGGTGGAACAGACTACGGTTTACTGGTCCTCACACCATGGAGAACGTGGCCAACTGGGCTTATCAGGCTCCAGAGGAACATGGTCTGGAACCGCCTCTCCGACATCAAGCCCTACAAAGCAGCAGCCCCACCTGTCAATGGGTTCAACATGGCCAACAACCAACAGCAAGAAGAGCAACAAAAGGATTCTGAACTTACACTGCAGAGTGGAGGACAACCAATGGTTACTTGCTCACAGGTAGCAGAGTTAGGGACTGAACTCTTAATTGACTCGGAGTGAGGATAAACTGTCTGTTTGTTATTTTATTCTCTACATACTTTCCATGAGAAAGCCAATGTAATAATTGATGATTATTCATGTTACCCACTGACTACCACCATGATGCTTTCTCAAACCAGTTTGTCCACATTGTGAGAAGACCCAGTAGGTTGCGAGTACAATCTGCCAGAGTGCATTATTTTGCTTTTGTAGAATATTTGGCCCAAGCCTACCCACAACTCAAACACAGCGATCCTCCTATTCTAGCCACACGGAGAGACCCAGCAGTAAGGGCAGTGTGGGAGGAAGTGTTCATCTTTGCTATCAACTTAGTAGGAATGCAAGTGATTTCAACCCGTCACTTCACCTAAGTCAATGCCTAGCATGTGTCTACAAGTTATTTTATTTCTGTACCACTTGTACCACTTATATTACGCCGCTCTCTTGGAATCCCCCCGGTCACACTGAAGCAGGAAGCAGGCTGGTTTGCAAAGTTAAAATATTTATTTATGGATTGCGCAATATATATCACACCATTTTTAATGGTTAAACAATAATCACCAATGGGGTGATGTCACACTAAACAGTCTCTTTAATCACAAGGAGAAATGGTGGGAAAAATAATGCAGCATAGAAATAATACTTTTGTGTGTGCTCAATCAAATAGCAATGTGGTTAATATTTCCCCTGCACACTCTTCAGTCCCCCCAATATGCAATATAAAGAATATAGAATGAGAGAGTACAGAGTACAGGTTTCAGGAATGCAGAATTCAAGCAAATAGTATCAATCCCAATTTCCCCCAGCAAACACAGAGAGAGAAACAGGAATGATTGCAAACTTGTCAAAAATGGTTTTAAAGTTGGCTTGAATGGAATGGTAAAAACACTGAAAATGGTTTTGATTCACTGAAATGGTTGAAATACTAATTGGAGCCACTTTGTATGGTATCAGACAAACACTAACAATGAGTAGAGAGTGAGAAACAAGTAGAAAACTTAATGTTGAGGTCGGATGCATTGTACAGCTATTCCGAACTATAAGTTCAGATTTTGGGTTCATTAGAAAGCTTAGGATGTTAGATTCAATTAGACACTTAAATTTAGTTTCTAGCATCAACGGTGAAGAAGTTATTGAGTTGTTTGTGGAGAACGTTTTTTTCAGAAAGAGGTAAAATTGCAAAACAAGAATGAGCTTTTAAAATGACAAATAAGGTTTCTTACGCTAGGGGTAGACTATGAAGATGCAAACTACACGACAGCACAGCCACCATATCAGGACGTCAACGGATGGTTTTTGCCTGCCGAGACGCTTGCCTTTCTTCAGATAAAATATATCAGTGCAAAGATGATTTAACAATATCATTACAAAAGGACTATAGGATAAGAGAGAGAGTTCAGGCAAGACAAAAAGGATTTCTAACAATACAGTTCTGGATATAAGATAGATTTGGATTTTGATAGGGATGACTATAGATATTACCTATAATGGTGACAGTCCTATACAAAAGATACTCACTACATGGTTTTGAATGGACCCGTCAGGGATCTGGTCAGGGATACTTTTTGGGAAAGACTGCTGGCCACACCGGACTGGTCTGGTCAGTGATCAGCAAGGCCCTCTCAACACCGCACGCACGACTGGACTCGATCTGCTCTGGTTCTGGTTCACAGCTATCTGGTCACAGTGCGGCTTTACTGGGTGGATCTTTGGATTCTGGCAATAATTCTTAGCAGGAAAGCAGCTACAGCACAGCCATGCTTTTCTTTGGTTCTTGATGTCTGGGGTAAAATCTGGTTTCTGGATTTTTAACGGCCAAGCTGAGAATGGTTCAGCTTTGGAAATGGGCCTTTCTGCTTTTAAAGTTTCTGGATTCTGGAATCTAGAATATGGATTTCTCTTGCAAAGTGCTCTGCCAGCAATCGGTTGGTGGGTGAATGGGGCTGTCTCTGTGAGCCCTCTGCTTTCTCTATTTATGTATTTACTAAAGGGGAGGGTATGCTGAATTATCGTAAGCGCACCCCCTAGGTATTCTATTGGCTAGGGTCTTTCCTCTACCTTGATTGGAGAAGAAAACAGAGTGTCATCATGATGATGTGGTTTATGATGCAGGAAAAACCTCCCCTTTGTTTTTGCACATGAAATCTACTTTTCATATAATACATATTTACAATTTTACAAACTTGATAGCAATAGCATATCTATATCACATATTGTGTGGAGCAAGTATTCATCCAAGCCCCGTTTCTGTAGGATCTTGGGTCTGGATTTGACAAATCTTCGCACTTTTTGTCCGGGATACAATATCTATTTTGTCCAAACTTGGTACACATGTGCGCATTGCATAGGGGCATGAGTGTGTGAAGTTTCATATTTCTGACATAAATGCATTCGCTATAAAACCACAATTTCTACAGTTATGTCCCAGAACATAGCACAGAGTTCTGGCACCTCTTAAATTGTGCACCCAAAATTTAGATTCAGAAGTCCGGGGTTTCTATATTTTTAACAATTGTCCACAATAAATTATCAGCCTTATTAGAAATCTGATTTTTGTCCATTTGTGAATCAACAAAATGGTCTATCTCTGCCTCCAAATGTTTCTTGTAGCTCAAGGGCAATCCCCACCTTCTTCCTCTGGCAGAGTGCACCGTTGACACTTTAATCTGCATATCCGTTCAGCCCACGAAGGTCCTTTGTCTCTCCCAGGAGCAGCAGCCCAATTCTCCTCCCCTCTTCATCAATACCTGAATGTGATTTCCTGGCCTTTTGGTGGGAAGCAAAAGGGAGGTGTCTTTCCCAATGGGGGAAGCTTGTTTGTAGTTTTGGCTAAATCAGGCTTACTTTAAAAGTAAAATTGTTACATTTTTATTTGTTGAAAATAAACTTACAATTTAAAACAAACATCTAGAACACTGATTCTAGGCTCTAAATCATGGAGTTTGGAGTTTAAATAGTCACAACCTAGTTTGCTCTTGATAACAAGTCACTTAGATTTGAGACATTAGATCTTAGTAGTACAACTTTTACAGTTTTAAAACAGGCTTTTGAAACAGTCACAGGCGGCCACTGGTACTGTGCCCAGATTTTGACAGTTTCCACAGGCAGACAAACTGGCTGTGGATGATTTTGTGACCAATTCAACTTTCCTGGATATTGCAAATGCACAATAATTCCTTTTATTCCATAGCATGGGACACCCAACAAGAAGATTGGAGGTTTGCGGGTGTTTGGGACCAGCATTCTGTATTTTTTAGCAACCAAGAAAAGATAAAAGCAGATTTCGGATTTCTTTCAGCAAGCACTGCTTTTCATCTATGCTCCATTTTTACATGTTGGACAGCCCAATGACATGTTTCAGAGTGCGGTCTCCATTCCACCACTGACAACATGCATGGTACATTTAGCAGCCATCTTTCCGGTTTCAAAGCACAATTTTCATAAGCTTTGCAACGTATGGGGTTTTTGTGGCCATTTTGCTGAATCTGGTGCCACCAGCACACAGGGATGTTGCAGGGCAGAGCCTAGTGGGTGAAAACATCCCACAGGCAGGGCTTGAGGATTTGCTTAAAATACCAACCCAATAATGCATTTCTTCGTGCTTTTCAGGTGGGCAACTATATCTTCAGGATGCACAAGGATCAGCAGCACTGATAAAGATGAGTGAAAAAATAAAGTATGTGATTATCATGTTGTGTCTCCTTATTCCAAGTAGAGTTGTTGCATTTATATTTTGGAGAATTACATTTGTTGCTAGTGCTACCTCTGCATCCTCTACTAACATGCCTCGACCCAAGCAGCTAGAACACCCATGTCAGGTGGACAGGAGAGCACTGCACACATGGTAAGGAGAGGTAAGCACAGTGTTGACACAGATATGAAAGGGGTAAACTTATATCTCACTGACACTGCTTGAGTGTCTAAAACCATGTGTACAAATACACAACTAAAGTAGGTAAGGAAACCACCGGGAGAGCTGTTATGTCTGCTCATCAATTCCCTATACCATGAGTGTTTTTACAATGTTCTTGGCAACTGAAATATCAGCAGCAAAAGCTCAATGTCTGATGTACACATCAATGGTAAGACATCGAGAGAGATCTCAAGGAAAGACAGCAACATAGAGATGGATGTATAGAGCAACATTCCCGTACAAAGGCAATTACATAAAGACACTAGACATGATGAACAATTACTGGCAGTTAGACAAAGCTACACAGTTCATAAATGACGGGCCCGAGAAAGGAGAGATGAAAACAGTAACATTAAAGGAACTGCTATGTCCATGGACAAGAGTGAAGGAGATAAGAGGAGAACCTAGATGCTGCGAAAGACCACAGATACTTGTGTATGGCCAAGTGTACACTGAGGATGGATGGTAGGATGGAATGGTGGGGAGCAAGGCACTCACACTAGCACAATCACCAGTGAACAAGGCCTGAAGGAATGGGACACAAGCTCAAAACTGATCACGTCGGTGGAGAAAGAAGCTGAACCAATGCCTATAACACCTGTGAAGGCGCTAGCGCTCTGTTGCCAGAATTATGGTGAGGTGGAAGTTAGGGAAAATGTAGGATGCTCAAGCATAGAGAAGCATGCAGCAATGAAGACAGGCACAGCAGTACTGATGGATCACTACTGAACGTGCAGATCAAAGACATACGAGAACCTGCCACCCAACTGAGGAGGGGTTTGTTCATTGGTACACATCACTATGCCATCATTGGTCATGCCACAAAAAGATGTGAAGCTCAATGAGTTCCTGAAAATGAACACCAACAAAAGGAAGAATAGATCTGTGGTGGAACAAACAGGCAAGATAGAGAAGGCAGATGAACTGAATAGAGTAAAGAGAGGTGGAAATTACTTTTCAGAAGCATCAGAAACAGCACTAGATGAAGTGCCAGCAGAACACAGATTCGTCAGCAGGACGCAAATGTTCTTCGCAACAATAATATCATCTGTACAGACACACACAAATGCAAAATGGCTGCAGATAACCCATTGGGAGCTGATGGTGATGATCAACTCCACAGTGAATAGGTTCAACACAATAAAAGAAGAGCTCCGTGCAGTAAGGTGGTTGGGCTCTAGGACAGATATGTTCTGGATCTGTTCACAGCAATGAAAGGGGGAGTTTATGCAAAAATTGGGAGTTCCAGTTGTACATTCAAACCTGCCAAAGATGAAGATAACTGCACTCTGACAGAAGCGGTAACACAGATATCTCAGATGTATGGCAAAATGGAGGAAGACGCAAAGGGACTGCAAAGGACCAGAGTTGGATAGCATACACATGGTCATGGGTGCCGACATGGCTATCAGATGAGCTGAAGGTGATCTTGGGAGCACTGATATTGGCAGGAGTGACGATGTGCATAGTGAAGATATGTATACTGAAGTGCAAGAAGTAGCAGAATAAACTATTGGAATGAAGGTCTTGATGGATGTGAACATTGGAGGAGCAAGAGACCAAATGATGGAAGAAAGAGACAAGCTGATAGAGAGAATAGCCACCTGCGAAAGTACTATGAAGGGAAGAGGGTGCGGTGCAACCAGGAAGGAGTATGCATTTACATGAAATGGACTTTCGACGATCATGTAAATTATTATGGACTCCTCAGAGGAATTACGAAGATTTGGCAGCCAAGAGCTAAAGGCTTAAACTATAAGGATGTGGTCGACAGGTCGTCCAGAGGGCGGACTGAAGAGGGAGTCAGGGTCCCGAGGCCACTTCTCCACATCTTTTATGACAAGATGAAATGCCAGAAATACTTGCAGTCACACAGTTTATTTCAGATGAATCCCAAATGCATCAATGATTGACAAGTACACAGAGAGGTACCAGCTTAGCCAGCCACATAGACCAAAAAATGCAAAAAAAGAGCCGTGATCGCAAACAGAGACTCCTACATGGACAGCATGGACTAACCACCCAGAAGCCATCTTAGTGTCGTCATTAGTGACACCATGACATAGAGATGAAGCACACGGGCAGTCCGCGCTGCACCACACAAACACACACTCGAATACATGAAGAACATGAGTGCACAGTTCTATAGCAGGAGGACAGATACACATACATACTGTCAATGCCTTAATTATTTTGTCATTAGCCAAATGCAGCAACGCAGAACCCCAAGGCACAAGAGATACTGGGCAAGCTTACTGATGCTTAAAGCCAATAGTCGCGTGGACATAAAGGAGTACATATGGAACCTGATTGAACCACGTATAGCTAACCCATAGGGAATGTAGTATAACATGGACAATGTAGAAACCACATTATACAATTTAGGAAAATTACAGCAGGCCTCAAATCACTGAGAAGAAGATGCACAGAGCTGACTTAGGCTGGACAGAGAGCAAGATGCGTAAGACAGGGCCCACAGCCAAGGTCAAGAGATATGAAGACACATTTCAATCCCCAGAGGACAAAGGGACCAGCTGTAAAGAACCAGAATAAATCCTCATTAGGAGCTGCAGAGTCTTGGCAGGATATCTCAGTGGCAAAGTGCTTGTCTTGAAAACAAGACGACACTGAGCAACACATGTTCGATCCTCGGGTTCGCGCTTAGAAACTTCTGGGTATTAAGCGTGTTATAAATAACCTATGATATCACATCAGAGCTCGATTCTGTGGTCTCTAAACACGTGGTACAGCTGAATGAAACAGTCTTCCATGGTGGGAAAGAGAAGCCAATTCCAGTAACCCGATGCAGATTGCAACAAGTGTTGCTACCATTAGGAGAATATTCTCATAAGGCAAGGTGGTGTACCCAAGTTACAATACGGACACATAATCATTCACATCACCTTGAAAAGGTACACAGCGAGTTGAGAACTTGTTCGAGTCCCAGGCCCGGGGGGATCCGCTCTAGCCAATCACAGTTTAGTATTCCTGGGGTGGATGGCAATGGACAAGAACCAATGGTAAGCCAACTACTCTTCAACAATGTTATTTATAGTGAATTGGGGATGGGACAAGCCAGCCCCCTGACATGTGAGTGCCATTAGAATAACTTCTATAGGTAGCCATATAGTTAATAGAGGTCTCAATATCCATCCATCTCAATGATAGGTTTTTGGAGAAGGGCCCAGGGGATGACAGTGTAATGACACAATTTTGGAGTAAAACTGGCCTGCAAGACAGGAGACGTTGAGAAGTACTGGAATCCACATGTGTTCTTGTATTGATCCCTGGTGATTTTATTCGCAATAAACCGCAGTTTGCCATTGCCTCAGTCCTCCTTGTATACTGGGGAGAGTTGGGCTCTCCAGGTCCGCAGACTTCTAGCATCGTTCTGGCATACCTGGGAGTTCCCTCCAACAAGAGGTTCCAGTGCAGGGTCGCAGCTAGCCAACACAACAAAAACAATGGCCAAAGCACACCAACAAACTGTTACACACTACGCAACCCAAACCCGTTGGAAGCATATAGTCCTTACACAAATGGTTCTGCAAATCTATCCCTATCCCTAGGTCAAAGGGAAGCCCTATTGATAGCATACAGCCAAATAAGTAGACAGGCTGAAACTTTGGGTTGACAGCTACAACACAGCTCTTGCAGGACATATATTGGTGGTCAGGGCTTAGAAAAGAAACGATGAACAGCAGTACATAAAGAATTGCTCCATTTTCGTGCAAAAAGAAGTGGACAATTACAGAAACCCAAAAGAGGTTACACTAACAAGGGTGACAGTGCCATTTAAATGCATGTATACGGATCACATAGGTCAACAAACTTCAGTTAAATAGCACAAATATTTGTTAGTTGTGGAAAACGTATGTATCAGATCTACCTGGTTCATTCTCAAGAAGAAAGCTGACTACAGGTCATAAAAGAGATGCTCTCCTTAGTAGCTATGTCAGCACTAAAATTAATTTAAGCTGACAATGGCTCAACCTTTTCTGGCAAAGCCTTAAGAGAAGCACTGTCAAGCAGGGACGTACCTTTCATTTCTCAAAGACCGTTCTGGCCTCAGTCTAATTGGGTGGTTGAGAGAGCGAATAGGGCATTGAAGCAACCCTTGACTAAATACAACCTATCTCCTGGAGGTAATTAGGTTTAACATGTGCCATTAGTACAGTGTAGCATTATTAACTTACCTCACCTTTCTAAATGTAACAGTAAGGCCCCCTATGAGTTGCTGCTTGGCATTCCCATGTTCATGCCCAACTTATACAATACCTCTAGTTCTCTCACCAGGCCAGCACAGCTGCTTCTAATGAATGTCCCGAGGGAGTAAATCCGTTTTGAGGGAGACTTAGCACAGCCACAGCTCAAAGACAATTTACACAGCACCTTGAAGCCGGGAGACTGGGGGCTTGAGAAAATATATGAGAGAGAAGGATTTAGAACAGCATCCTGCCAGCTCTGCCTCCTAAACAAAGTACTTGTCACGTGTCAATAGATCAACTTAGGCCATCTCCAGATGTTACTCCCCTTTTTCCCAGGGAGGAGACTCTCTGTCTTGAACAACCTGACAAGCAGGAAAGAAGAAAATAAATCAGCATGATAACAATCAGTGAAGAATCCTCCTCTACCTCAGAGCATCTTTTTGATTTTTCCAGTACAGATGAGCCAAGGTCAAGATCCATCCTGAAAGTTTTGGAATATCTAAGGTGCTCAAAGGGATGCAAGATAATCTTTGCAGTGGTCATATTGGTCTACATTTTGATGTGGATAAATCTAACCGTTTTTGTCTTATTAACCTCAGGATCTTTTTTTACTTCAGTAGAACCATACAAGCGGCAGGCAGGTGAACATGTCAATTTTAGCCTTAGCACTTACACCACACAAGAGGGAGGTGCAGGCTCATATAGGTGGGTTCCAAACCCAAATTAGCATATATCCACTTGAGTTTGGTCAGGTCCGGATGCGCCAGTATAAAACCTACAGTGGACCCATTTTGATATGAAATGATATGATTTTGTATTTATAACGCGCCTTTACACAAGTGTTTCAAGGGATGACACGACAAACAACCTTACTAGGCCTTGTGAGATTCAGATTGTGCAAGTGCAACGAGAAGTGCATGTAGAGGGTCAGGGGAGAAGTGCAGGGAAATTCGACTGCATATACGCAACTCCAGGTATATACACTACCAGTGATAGATTAATCTAGGATATTGTCCCCTACAATTCATTCTTCTGACACCTATAGGAACATGTTGAGGGCTAAGATGTACACATTTGCTCAAGGAGCACTGTTTGATCCTGAAGATAATCTGAAAAATGTGTATTACATGCCAGATCATGTTTGTTTTATGATGTATTTTGACACCTTCCTGTTTTACAAACAAGAGCCAGTACAGTGTATAATGAAAACTGACTGGGAGCACTGTGCCGTTCCTTTTCCAGACTCACCACTTGAGTTTAAGGCACACTTTCCTTATGTAACAATAGAGCAGGGACGATCCACAGAAAGGAACAAGTATACATTCCCTCCTCCTCCAGAGAATGCTCTGTGGCACAGAGTAAAAAAGGTTGCCACAATGATAGAACAATCCTAGCACGAATCAGTGAATGGCAGATACATGGAATAGACACTAGACCTGGCATGTAAGTATCTACATTTGATGTACTTTATTAACTTCACTACCTGCAGTTTGCATGTTATATCCGTTTATCCAGATTGTACTGTTGAAGAGGGTACATTCTGGTGGACAACTAATCAGCTTAACAAAGCATTGCTATAAAACAGAAGTGAACATATTATAGATGTTTCAGACATTCCATCAGCCTGGAATATCCAGATGAATGAGTGCTATAAGAGACACGCAGGTGTAGGTGTCGGCCCTTATAAAGGGCAAGCTACATATAACACTTCACAAACCTATGCCATTTCCATAGCCAAAACATCCCATGTAGTGGCTAAGCAAGCACCCTTAAATGTGGTTGTTAGTGAGACAGACACATGGGGTAAATCATTTGAATGGTTAGCAATCCTAGATAAGATAGCTCACCTTGGAAAGGGTAGGACAAAAAAGAGATGAAACATGCTGATTATTCATACACCTGGAAGGAAGCAGTATTAGAAATCCAATGCCTGGCAGATCATTCAATAGAGAAGAACTTGCATCATGACAAATTCATTGTGCTGCAGCAAGGAATCCACAACTTAAGGGATGTGGTAGTTGATCCCTATTCCATTAAGACTTGCAGCCCCTACAAGATGATCAACAAGCTTCTATCAAGCTTTTGAAAGTCACTGGGCCTCATGACGACCCTGGCGGTGCGGGGTAAACAGCGCCGTAAAAGGTGCCGGTGCTGTTTACCCCATACCGCCTCATTACGAGGTCCCCTCGCGGGACACAGGAAGCAACACTTGGTCAAACCAGGCGTGTTTACCGGGTCCCGCGAGGGGAAGAAGGAGCAAACAATGGGCCAACTCGCAATGGCCCGTTGTTTGCTCTCTCTCCCATTCCCATTCAGCCCTCTGGGGGCTGAAATGGGAATGGGGAAGGACTGGGTCCGGGTCCTTGGAGGGAGGAATTACCGGGCCTTCCGAACTTGGAATGGCCCGGTAATTCCTCATTCTGAGGACCCGAACCCGGACGCGATTTCGGCGGCAGTCATGTCGCCAAAAGCGGCATGGCTACCGCCGAGGTCGTAATAGGGCCCACTGACTGCTTGGACACACTGTCTACAGGAGTGCCAGATTGGTCTACCTTGACATAGCATGTCAAGCTGATGGAAATTAACTTATCCAAACAGGCTCAGCGACAGGCCATCTCAGAGTCAACCTATACTCTGTGAGCACTTCAAAAAAGACCTTCTATGGATCATCATCATTGGAAAAAGACTTCATGTCATGGACAACCCATGATATTTTTAACATTCCAGTGCCAAGAAGAAGACCGGCTTTAATGTGTTGAGCATTGTAGTATTGGGGTAGCCTGCATCAAGTGGAAGATTGCTGGGAAAAATAAGTCTATGAGGTACCCTACACCTATGCTTGCATAACAGATGGAGACATTACTGTTCACTAGTAGGCTTTCAAGGATTGTGTTGGAACACTCTGTGTAAGATGCTGGACAACGTTTGTAGAAGCATCATATAGAGTAATATGCTTGGCCAAATCCCTGCTGGAGCAAGAACTTGATTGGCCAAAAGGAGTAAAAACCCTAATGGGAAGTTCCTCCCCATCAAATGTGGGTTCAATCCTAGCCTATGCATTCAGTCTTCCCACTCAATCCATTAACAAGCAAAATGGAATTTATTGGAGGAAAATAAGCACAGGGATTTCTCCAATTCTTCATCCTGATCGTTTTTCTGTTTCGTCACAAATAACAAATGACAACAGAATCTATGCACCAGCACTCTGAACCCGAATGACAACAATAACTGTTTGGATACATGTTTGCAAGAAATACATGTACACGCCCCTAGCACCACGTAAGAACTGTGATGATTGATTCAAGTCAACGTTATCACCCTCTTCATTGGTTTTGCATTGGCTTTATCCATAAATAGACTTTCATCATCAACCTGGAGCAGTACATTTCATTGCACCAGTCTACATTTTTAAATCTGCCAGAGCTAGATCCTCTCATTAATAAACGTTTTTGTTTTATTACTTTTTTAGATATAGCTGCAGATCTTGAATGAACATAAACATGTGGTCAATGTTGAAAATTTGTGTTCTTCTGTCTCATCACTTTTATTTCCATGATTTCCTAGACATCCTCCCTGTCTTGTTCTGGTACTCATGGGTAGGAAGGGGTGAAATTGTTAAATTCCATTCTGCAAGCCACGGAAGCGAAAATGTATCTGATCTCGATCCAATTTATCTCAATCTTCCATTTTGCCACCCTGCGTACCGAAAAGAGCAGCACCCAGATTCTGGCGTCACTGACTGAACCCAGCACGAATCAGAAAAAGCTGTCTCAAGTTTCTCGTGCTGTTCCGTGAATCTAGCATGAATGCAAAAGAGCCACCCAAAGGTTCTTGTGCTGCAAAGCGAAACTAGTACAGATCGGAAGAAGGCCTGCACAAAGATTTACGTGTTGCTGCATGAAACTAACATGGTTTGGAAAAGAAGCAAAATATGTTTCTCATGTTGCTGCACAAAACTAGTACAAATCTAAAAACTGTGCAAAGTTTCTCATTTTGCTGCAACACACTAGTACAGATCGACAAAATACCAGTGCGTAGTTTCTAGACTAGCTACACAAAACCAACATGAACATGAAACACAACACTCTGCGCTTAAACCACACAATACCTGGCAAAACTTGAGTGGTGGCAGAAGCTTAAGACTGATTCAATGGAACCGCTTCAAGTAGATTCAAATGCAAATTCTGCAGTTTTCCTCTTCACTGGGTCACCCAGAAGTGGGTGCATGCCTGTTGAGCCTAGATACCCAAGCTACTCCACACTGATGAGGCCTAGTGAGGCTGAAACATGTCTGGGGATGCTTGTGGTATCGGGGGGTGGGACCACGCCTGATTTGCATAGGGTCTTTCCCCTTTTGTAATGACTTGGCAGGTGAAGAACAATGGTCTGGAAGGGATACCAGAGCAATGCCAGAGGTTAAGATTCATTTTAAACCTACCGCCATCACCTCTTTTGTTTCATTTAGGGTACTGTGACAACTGTCAGGGTATCATCACTGCTTCGATGGAGGTAGTGCTCCTTCCCATGAGGCCAGGGAGGTGAGGCACTACTTGATAGTCCCCCTGGGGGTGGCACTCAGTGGGTGGATCTCTCCCTCGATGAGAACAATGACAATCACCTTGGGAGCGCACAATATTCCCCTCTTTATTTCACTCCCCTCCTCTCTTTCAACCCATTCAGTACCTTATGGTTTCCCACACATTCATCTATCTATGTAGAGTTGAAGGAACCAAACCACCTCAAAATACTGAGATGAAGAAGAATCAGACTGAATTCTATGGTGATGATCATTTCAGTACTGAGACAAGGAGGAATGCTGGAGTAATGAGGAAACAGAACATGCAGTCTATTTGTTGGAGACTGCCTATTGGTTGCCCGAAGTACAAATTAGAGAAAGGACTAAACCATTTGTCAAGCCTGTTCCGAAGAAACAGAGAGCAAAGTTTGAATGCTGGAGACAGAAAGACACGGGGAGAAGTTGCAGATGGTGTGACAGTGAAACAGAGCCACTGTCTTCAGAAGTGCTGCCAGGACCCGGAAGTGTTTTCATACTGAAATACTGTTTGCTCCTTCTGTCTATCAGCACAACCTGTTTCAGGAATGAATGATATAAGTTTTGAAACCTGAGGATTGGAAATTATCATTACTGAATTGTATAGAAATGATTCTGTTCTGCCTTGAGAAAGACCTAGACGGCAAAACTGTTGGCCATACACTTGGCATAATTCTTTTTTTAAAACAGGCATTTATGCTTCATTTTTGCTGTACAAGTAATCACTCATTACTAACACACCTTGAAATATGGATAGAGTGATTTGAACTCTTATGAACAATATATTTTGGCATAAACATAGAATTGACTGTTCTCATAATTGATTATATGATCCATAGAGGCGCCTTTACTTAGGGACAGTCAGACTCATTTTAAGTTTGTCGATCTGGAAACAACAGTGCCGGTAAGCCTCCTTGCACCATTGTATCCGGACCGGTAAACTACAAGTCTGCCTGCCAGAGCTGCTGTGCCCGACCGGTCTGACCCTTCCGGGTGCAGCGGCCAAGGTAGGCAGACTTGTCACGGGAGCACCAGCACCGTTGTTAACGTTGTTAACAGTGACAGTGCTCTCATGTCCCCATTCCCATAGAGTCCCATAGGATGACACTTGCTAAATTGCTGGCGCTGACTTCCCGGCCGCCGGGTTTGTAATCCCCGGGTGTTACCCGGAAGTCACGTGCCAGTAATTAATTCCTAGTCTTGCCAGACTCGGAACGAGGCCCATTGTTTCAGTATATTTAATTTAGGCTTCAGGATGTGGGCCTTCCCTTCGCGGTACCGCTCTCTTTTTTTGCTATCTTTATAATTTTAGTACAAAGGCTGTAGTAGCATGGCTATAAATGTACTGAAAACCAAACAGTATTTTTATCAAGGAGTAGTGAGTGAGTATGCAAGATAGGTTTTACCTTTTTTTATTATCACTTTGAGAAAGGGACGAGGTGCTGGAAGAGGTATTACAAGAGGTGTTAAAAAAGACAATTCCATTAAGGGTCCATTAATATGAATGAAGTGTTTTAGTGAGTGCCAATTAGCATTCAGATTGCTTTGCTTTTAAGAAGCTTTTTTATTTTGTATTTGATATATCTCTCTCTATATAAATGGGAACTTTGTGGATATGCACGTGTGTCTGTTCGAAATGTTCAGCATACTTTCCAACATGCAACAAACCTGAAAGTTGGCATGTATGTAGGTTCCATGGTGTCAACAATGTAAAAAGTATAAAATATACATTTTTCAGTTTTTTGTAAGAATTTGTTTTCCAAGCTGTCTGCAATATTTGGATATGTGTGTGTCTGTTTGAAATGTTCAGCATACTTCGCAACATGCTACAGACTTGAAATTTGGCATGTGGGTAGGTTCCTTTGTGTAGACACTGTAAAAAGTATAACATATCATTTTGTCTATTTGTTTGCGGTCTGCAATGCTTGGATATGTGTGTTTCTGTTTGAAATGCTCAGTATACTTCCCAACATGCTACAAACTTGAAATTTGGCATGTGGGTAGGTTCCTTTGTGTACTCAAGGTAAAAAGTATAAAATAAACATTTTTTCGAATTTTTGCGGTCTGCAATGTTTGGATGTGTGTGTGTGTGTCTGTTTGAAATGTTCAGCATACTTCCCAACATGCTACACGCCTGAAATATGGCATGTTAGTAAGTTCCATGCTGTAATGTAAGAATCTAACAGGTAACAAGTATAAAATATACATTTTTCATATTTTCTTTTCTACGCAGTCTGTAATGACCTGCCAAATGACTCTTTGCGCCGTAGTTATGCCGTAGTTCTACGTTCATTGTTCCTGAAGTTTACCAGTTCATGACAACTTCAACAGTTAATTGTTCCCAAACTTTCCACACTATCAGTATTCTACCTGACATTAGCGGCACTCACTTTTGAAGTCATGCGGGTGACACAATACAGGGCTTTGGTAGTAATGCGAGTGACAGGAAACAGTGTGTGTCTCTTCAATATTGTCTGTAATGATGTTGTCTGTCCCATTGTGGCAAATCTCTCATGATACTTACAGAAACCTCATTTCCCATGGAAGTTGATGGATGTATGCCATCTCAACAGTACAAAGCTTACATGCTTCAGCTGTACATGTATGGGTACAGCACTTCAAGCTTACACACTTCAGTCCTACACAGACATGCACTTATGCCGAGGTCGCTGCCTGTCCCGGCTGTAGATTGGGACACCAATAATGTTGCTGCACAATCTCAATGCTCCAACTCATAGTAGCTGAACCAATTTACAGGATTCATGCTTTTCTCATGGTTAGCTTTATGTGGCTTGCTCCAGAGTTGGAAACAAAGACAATTCACTCACACCATCTCCTACAGGAAAGACTAGCACTATTTTCTACAAAGAATAATTAGTTTACTTAAATAAATGAACTTCAAACTAGGACTGAAGTAAGAATGACTGTGCAAAGCACGGTACACCTGCTAGTTCACTGTAAGTAGGATTATCGGTGAGAAAATGATAGAAGTGTTTTCATTCATATGCTTTATTAAATGAGTCTGCTATGTGTAATAACAGTGATAATTGCTGTTGTATTTTATTACTTATTTATGTTATGCATGAGTGTATGAGAGCATTTATTGAGTGCTGTTTATTGAGAATATGTTCATGAGCATACATACATGTGTTTAAATGTATTTAGGGGTAACTATGTGTATTGCATCATATTGTCTTACAGTATATGGTGCATGTTTTGACAAGAAATATTTTGGTAGGTGGTTTAACTGAGTCTCTCTACATATAAAAGGGAAATGTGTGGATATGTATGTGTTCCTGTTTGAATGTTCAGCATACTTCTCAACATGCTACAAACCTGAAAAGTGGCATGTTAGTAGGATCCATGGAATAGACAATGTAAAAATTATAAAATATGCATTTTTCTAATTATTTTCTAAGCGGTCTACAATGGGTGGATATGTGTGTGTGTTGTGTTCACAATGTTCAGCATACTTCCCAACATGCTACAAGCCTGACATTCACCATGTGGGTAGGTTCCATGGTGTAGATAATGTAAAAAGTATGAAATATTTATTTTCGAATGTTTGCAGTCTGTGAAGCTTTGATCAGTATGTGTGTGTGTATCTGTGCGTCTGTTCGGAATGTTCTGCATCCTTCCCAACATGCTTCAAACCTACAAATTGGCATGTGGGTAGGTTCCATTGTGTAGACAATGTAAAAAATATAAAATATAAATGTTTCTTATTATTTCTTTTAGGCGGTTTTGTAATAATTCAGACTGTTTACGAGAGATGTGAATGACCGAAAGGTTACCTTAGAGAAACACTCGTCGTTCTCCCTCCTTCGCCTCCTTCTTCGGAAATGGTTCCGACAGGGGTAGAGAATGAGTGCCTCCCTGAGACCCTTCCTCCGCCTCAAATACAAAGATTAAGGAAGGGAAGGATTCCAGGGAAACCCTCTGGGGAAGAAAACCCTGTGTCGATGTCCACTGGATGGATGTCGTCTGTCCGCAGAAGTTCTTGGTAACCAGAACGTCTGCTGGAGTGGGCCGTCTGATGGGAAGGGGGAAGCACCTATAAGGCTATATTGCAGGTCTTCCGAAGAGCCGCGGACAGAAGTAACTTCGAGGACGTTCCCGAAAGAAAATGGTTCTCAGATTTCTCGCACGCCAGGGAGGGAGTCTCACTAGCGAACCGGTCAGTGAGCTTCAATTCGGAACGAGTGATGCAGAGGGAAACCACTCGAGACTTAGATGTCGTGTATGAGTTGGGAGAAGGAAGCGAGTGAAGCGTTGTTGTTGAAGAGTAGCAACGCATCCGCGCGTTGTTCGCAGGACCAGATGAACCGGCTCCGGAGTCGGGGGGCGGTCCTTCCAGCGCGCGGCAATGGTGCAAGCCTAGACCCACACATTCTGTAGCGGCGGCCATCTTGGGAGTAAAGATGGCCGCAACCCGTCTAATCGACCATCTATGCCAGAGTGACCAAGGTCTCCGTAGGGGCGTGACAGTATGCCCCCTCCGAAGGGCAGGGCCCCCCGGCTTCCCCGGATGATTACGGAAGAAACGGCGAATAAGGGCCGGTGCATGCACTGCAGATGCAGGTTCCCAGGAACGGTCCGCCGGAGAATAACCTTGCCAGTCAATCAGAAACTGCAGGCGACCCCGAAAGATGCGAGAGTCACAAATACCCGCCACCTCATATTCAGGACCCGACGGGGTAGACACCGGAGGAGGGTGAGCATTCCTTAACCTTGAAAATCGATCACACACATCCTTCTTAAGTTGGGACACGTGAAACACGGGATGAATACGGGACCAAGAAGGGGGAAGCCTGATTTTGAAAGCAGAGGAGCCCAGCACCCGTAAAATGGGAAAAGGTCCGAAATATCTAGGAGACAGCTTGGACGGGACCAGATGCCGTGGTAAGAAACGAGAGGCAAGCCACACCATATCTCCCGCCTTCAGGGAGGGTGCTGGAGAACGGTGCCTGTCCGCAAACCGTTTGACTCTATCCTGAGCCTCAAGTAGCGAAGATTTCGCCGCCAAATGACCTGTCTGGATAGCTCGAAGTAGGTTATCCGCATCAGGAAATCGTGACGAAGAAGGAAGTCCAGTAGGAAAACAGGAAGGGTGAAATCCATAGGAACAAAAAAAAGGACTGGAACCCAGGGCGGAATGACGGGAGTTGTTGTAGGCAAACTCCGCCAATGGTAATAGAGAAACCCAGTTGTCCTGTGAAGCTGAAATGTAGCAGCGTAAATAGCCCTCCAATGTCTGGTTCAGGCGTTCCGTCTGGCCATTAGTTTGAGGAAGGAAGCCAGAACTCAAAGCCCGGGAGATTTTGAGGCTTTTACATATCTGTTGCCAATAACGTGAAGTATATTGGGGACCACGATCGGAGACGATAGTTTCTGGAAGCCCATGGAGCGTGAAGATCCGCGAAAGGAAAATTTTCGCCATCTGAGCTGCAGTGGGAATGCAAGGTAAAGGAATAAAGTGTGCCATCTTCGTGAAGTAGTCTATGGTAACCATGATTACTGTACAACCTTCCGAGATAGGGAGTTCGACTATAAAATCTGTCGAAATTATCTGCCAGGGTCGATCAGGAATCGGCATCAATGATAGGAGACCCACTGGGGCAGACCGAGAGGTCTTTGTCTGTAAACAAATGGCACATGCCGTCACATAGTCTCTGATATCTCGGCTCAGCTCTGGCCACCAAAAATGGCGTTGAATCAATTCCTTGGTATTAGCCATACCGCGATGTCCAGCCATCGGAGAATCATGACAGAGTTGAAGTACCACTTTTCTCAGTTCTTCGGAGGGAATGAATAACTGTTTGTTTCTATAGAAACATCCCTGAGATGAGTTAAGCTTCCAGATAGCGGCAAACCGAGGATTAGTCTGTATAAATCGAGAGGTCTCCGTAGCTACTAGTTGAAGAAAGGTGGTGACTTCCTGCAAAAATCTGGCCTTGGGAAACAAGGGTTCAGAACGGAAAGGATTGGTAGAGTTGTAATCCTTTCTGGATAATGCATCTGCCTTGAGGTTAACTCTTCCCGGTATGAAGGAGAAGATGATATTATAGGGTGAAAAAAAATGAGCCCAACGAGCTTGGCGACTATTTCGTGTTTGAGAGTATTGTAAGACTCGGAGATTGCTGTGATCGGTCCGTACTTCGATGGCATATTTGGCCCCTAGCAGCAGATGTCGCCACTCCTCAAAGGCTCTCTTAATAGCCAATAATTCTTTTTCGAGGACCGAGTAGTTGATCTCCGAAGGCGAGAGCGTCTTAGATAGATAGGCCACAGGACACTCGTCTCCTTGTTCATTTTCTTGCAGTAGAACGGCACCTATAGCATGATGCGAGGCGTCTGATTCTACGATGAACTTCTTGTTTTGGTCCGGGGTCAGGAGTATAGGTTCCTTGGTGAATTCTTCCTTGAGACTCTCAAAGGCTATTAGAGCCCTGTCTGACCAAAAGAACCTTGCATTCTTCTTAAGGAGAGTCGTCATCGGGAGAATCTTCTCCGAATAGTGGGGAATGAAACGCCTATAAAAATTGGCGAATCCTAAGAATCTCTGCAGATCTTTAACACATAGTGGAATTGGCCATTCCTTTATAGCAGAGACTTTTCGGGGATCCATGGCAACTCCTTCAGCGGATAGTATATAACCCAAATACGCCACTTTATCCTTGTGAAACTCACACTTGTCAGGTTTACAAAAAAGATGATTCTCCTCCAGTCTCTGTAATACTTCCTTCACATGTCGGATATGGTCCGACTTGGAAACTGAGAAGACCAATATGTCGTCCAAATAGACAATGACGGTGTGTAGAAGGATATCCGAGAATATGTGATCCATGAAACGTTGGAAAACAGCTGGCGCATTGGAAAGTCCGAATGGCATTACTTTATATTCATAGTGGCCCAAGGGAGTACGAAAGGCGGTTTTCCATTCATCTCCTGCGCGGATTCGGATAAGATGGTAAGCTCCGCGTAGGTCTAGCTTGGTAAATATCTTGGCTCCCTTTACTGCCTCAAGAATATCTGGGATTAATGGCATCGGGTAGCGATCTGGAGTAGTGATTTTGTTCAAACCCCGATAGTCTACACATGGTCTGAGTTCTGTCGAATCCTTCTTAGGAATAAAGAACAGCGAGGCGCCAGCAGGAGAAGTGGATTCCTGAATGAGGCCGTTATGTAAGTTCTTCTGGAGATACTCCTTCAGGACTTCCCGTTCGCGTGCTGATAGTATATACATGCGACCAAAAGGGATTGGAACACCCTGATCTAGTTCTAGGGCGCAATCATCTCTACGATGGGGAGGTAATTCAGCGAACTCTGAATTGGAGAATACTACTTGGAACTCTTGGTAGTCAGGAGGAATCTCCTGTATGTTATGTAACACTGAAGTAGTGCTATTCCTTTCTTGGACGGGGTGTGTAGAACAGAACCCCAACGCTCCACCAGAAAGGCAATGTGTAATGCAATGTTCTGATCCTAGAAAAATGGTGCCGGCCTTCCAATTTATGTATGGATTGTGGGCTCTAAGCCACGGTAAACCCAGTATTAAGGGGTAATGTGCGGTGCGAATGACATCGAATACGATGGTCTCGTGATGAGACGCAATCTTCATTCGAATAGGTCTTGTTTGTTCCCGGATAGGACCGGAAGTCAATGGACTTCCATCAACCGATTCTACTGGAACAGCAATGGTCTTAAGGGAACATGGTATACTTCTGTCATTCTTCCAATGGGTGTCTACAAAATTCCCTGCAGCTCCGCAATCAATCAATGCTGGAACCAAAATTGGTTCGGAGGTGCCCCATTCCATTGAAACCTGTATGACAATCATTAGAGGATCAGGAGTGTCTGTGACTTGAGAAGACACTGACATGGATGAGGAACCCGTTATTGGCTCCCTAGCCGCGGTTCCCCGTGCGGTTGGGAAGAAGCGTTTCCCTGTCGTTTGATAGGGGTGATGGGGCAGTCCTGTACTCGGTGGTCCTTGGAACCACAATACATACACAAGTCTTTCGCCCTCCGTCGATTACGTTCTTCCAAGGTGAGTCTACCTCTTCCTCTTGTGATTCCTATCTGCATAGGTTCATCAATTGGGGTTTTCATAGGACTAGAAGGCTGCATAGTAAATGGTCTCACAGAACGATTACGACGTCGTTCTCTGAGTCTTTCCTGTAGACGGTAGTCCATCTGCATCACTAAGGTAATCATTTCCGCTAGGTTTGGGGGTCGAGAAACCCTAGACACCTCGTCTTTAAGTTCCTCATTCAAACCCCTGCGAAATAGTGTTATCAGAGCATCATCAGCCCAAGAGGTTCCAGCAGCAAGCTGCTTAAAGGAGGTGATATACGACATTAGATCCTGTGATCCCTGTTTGAAGTCTAATAATTGCTCTTGGGAAAAAACAGTGATCTCTTGTCTATTAAACATGGACCTAAGACTGTTCAGAAAGGCAGGATAGGAGTCTAGCAGAGCATTGTTTGTCACAACCAGTGGTGTAGCCCATGCTAATGCCGGTCCAGTCAGGTTAGCTATCATATGTCCCACCTTATCTCGATCGTTCGGAAAGAATGCCGTTTTAAATGAGAACTGGACCGTACATGCTTCGATAAAGGCCTTAAGCTTGTGAGGATTCCCATCATATAAACCCCCTGGAATGGGACCTGGAGGTAGTTCTGAACAACTAGGTACCCTTCCAACCTGTTGCCGCAAAAAGGCATTTTCCTGCTTTAATGCCTGAACTTCCGCAGTCAGAGACTGGACTGCAGAAACCAATTGCTGCTGTTGGGCAGCGTCCATGGTATCACCTAGAACTATCGAGTTCTCCAAGGCAACCGTTCAGCACCGGGGAAGCCCCAGTATTCCTTCTATATTTGGCGTTGCTAACTGTAATAATTCAGACTGTTTACGAGAGATGTGAATGACCGAAAGGTTACCTTAGAGAAACACTCGTCGTTCTCCCTCCTTCGCCTCCTTCTTCGGAAATGGTTCCGACAGGGGTAGAGAATGAGTGCCTCCCTGAGACCCTTCCTCCGCCTCAAATACAAAGATTAAGGAAGGGAAGGATTCCAGGGAAACCCTCTGGGGAAGAAAACCCTGTGTCGATGTCCACTGGATGGATGTCGTCTGTCCGCAGAAGTTCTTGGTAACCAGAACGTCTGCTGGAGTGGGCCGTCTGATGGGAAGGGGGAAGCACCTATAAGGCTATATTGCAGGTCTTCCGAAGAGCCGCGGACAGAAGTAACTTCGAGGACGTTCCCGAAAGAAAATGGTTCTCAGATTTCTCGCACGCCAGGGAGGGAGTCTCACTAGCGAACCGGTCAGTGAGCTTCAATTCGGAACGAGTGATGCAGAGGGAAACCACTCGAGACTTAGATGTCGTGTATGAGTTGGGAGAAGGAAGCGAGTGAAGCGTTGTTGTTGAAGAGTAGCAACGCATCCGCGCGTTGTTCGCAGGACCAGATGAACCGGCTCCGGAGTCGGGGGGCGGTCCTTCCAGCGCGCGGCAATGGTGCAAGCCTAGACCCACACATTCTGTAGCGGCGGCCATCTTGGGAGTAAAGATGGCCGCAACCCGTCTAATCGACCATCTATGCCAGAGTGACCAAGGTCTCCGTAGGGCGTGACAGGTTTGCAATGTTCGAAATATTCAGCGTACTTCCCAACATGCTACAAACCTGAAATGTGGTATGTTGGTAGGTACCATGGTGTAGACAATTAAACAAGTATAAAATATACCTTTATCTGATTTTATTTTTTAAAGCGGTCTGCAATGCTTACCCCTGCCATATGGCTCTTCGTAACCATAGTTCTGCCGTAGTTCAACATTAATTATTCCTACAGTTCATCAGTTCTATGAAAACTTCATCAGTTCATTGTTCCTAAACTTAACACACTATCAGCATTCTACCTGACATTAGCGGCACTCACTTTTGAAGTCATGTGGGGGACACAGTACAGTGCTTTTGTGCTAATGTGGGAGACAGGAAATGATGCATGTCTCTTCAATAGTGTAAACAATGACGTTGTCCGTCACATCATGGCAAATCTCTCATGATAATTACAGAAAATTCTTTTCGCACAGAAGTTGATGAATGTATGCCATCTCAACAGTACAAGGCTTACACGCTTCAGCAATACCCATATGGATACATCACTTCAAGCTTACATGCTTCAGCCCTACACGTATGGGACTTATGTTGTGGTCGCTGATGCATCGGCTGTAGATCAGGACACCAATAATGCTTCAACTCAAAGTAGCTGGAACTGATTTATGGGATTCATGCTTTTCTCATGGCCAGCTTTATGTGGCTTGCTCCAGAGTTGGAAACAAAGACAATTTGTTCACACTAGCTCCTACAGGAAAGACTAGCAAGTTTGTCTGCAAAGAAGCATTGGTTTAGTTCATTAAATATACTTCAAACTAGGACTGAAGTAGGAATTACCGTGCAAAGCACTGGTACTCCTGCTAGTTTCTTTATAAATGTAATGACATTAGTAAATCAGTCATGTGTAGATAAGTTAGGGTTGGTCGTCACTGTAGAGGTTTATTGTCTATTCTCCCTTTGATGCTCTGCGATAGCTATCTGCTTTTCTCCAACTCTATACCTGTCACAACGCCTAGTGGGGAGTCTAGCACACTCTCTTTGGGGTGGAGGAAAAGCTCTGGTCATAGAGGTGATAAAAATAAAGTCACTTAATCTTGTCAGACATTCAGTGAATCCTGACCTTCACTGGCTTAATGTCCCCAATATCGATATCATCTTCCCTGGAGTCAGTGAGGACCTTCAAACGTTCCTGCAGCTGCTGGCTGTGTTGTATTTACTACTCAGTAGGGTCTGGGGAGAACCTGACTCCCTATAGAATCCCATCAGTTGACAATGTGTACTACAGGTTTTTGAGGGGACCAATCTACTCATTCTCATTATCAGTGACCAGGGCCATCACCAAATCATCCTGTAATGAGGCTTCATCCATTTGACACCAACGACCCAATTCTTCTGCCTCGGGCTTTGGTATCAACGAGGTAGATAACCTCAATGATTGTCTTCGTTAGCACATAGGGCCTAGTCCACTTATCAGGAAGGGGGTTGTGCTTGACTGGTTCCATGTTCCAGACCATCTGGTCTGGGATGTACTCAGTTATAGTAGCCATCTGATCATTGCAGTGCATTCAGAGCTCCTTACTGACCATCATGCTTTGGGTACTCTGTGACCTGTACTTGGCTATTCTGGAGCTGAGGCCGAGCACCTAGTCCACTATGTTGTGGGAAGGAGTTTGGGGATTGCCCTCCCATCTTTCCTGAACACGACTTGGTGAACCCCTAACAGGGTGGCTAAACAGGAACTTGAAGAGATTAAACCCCACAGTGCTCTGTAGCAACTCCCGGTAGGAGAACAGCAGGCATGCTAGGAGAATATCCCACAATCTCTTCAGAGGCTCTTCCAAGATACCAATTACATCTTTTAGGGCTTTGTTGAACTGCTCTACAAACCTATTTGCCTGTGGGTGAAAGGTTGTCGAGAACCCGTAAGTTACTCAACACACAGCCTATATATATGCCACAAACAGTATACCGGCCAGACCGCTACACTCTGGAAAATAGATGAGAAAGATAAAACTGGAGGACAGAAAATTATCAACTTGTCAAACCATACCCTCACTAAGCATCAAGAAAGGGTTTTAAATCTGGGTTTGAACTTCTGCCCGGCTGAATCTTTCAACTATGTTCAAACACAGATTGATTTTGACCATTTTGTGCGCAAACTTCGTCTAAAGAAATTCTTTGCCACTAATCAAATTGCCCCCAAAAAAACACTAAAAGAAAGAGGCAGAACAGATCTATCTATCAAGGATCTGGAAGCACTGACAGACCTGGTTGATTTACAAAAAGAAACTGAGCCTGATGAAGAACTTGGGGAAAGGAGAATAGATCTCGAAGATCTTAATATAAGAACAGATTGGACTATGAAAAGCAAGCTCAAATTGAAATCTAAATTGAACCCGATGGCCAATTTGGGCAACAACATTGAAGTATTTCAGACTCTTGTTATAGAGGATTTGAAACAATATCGAAGGGCGAAAAAACCGAGACTCAAGGACAATCTGTCATTTAAAGACAGAACAGCTTTGAAAGAACTACAATTGCATACCAACTGTGTCATAAAGCCCTCCGATAAAGGGCGTAATATTGCCCTAATGAATAAGGAGGATTACATCAAGGGAGCTTATAAACAACTGAATGACAGAAAATGCTATGAGAGAATCGGAAGCAACCCCACTAAAAAGTTGGAAGAGAAGATAAACAATTTCTTGTCCGGATGGGAGAGCAAAGGCATCCTCACCGAAGACAATTGTAAGTTCTTGTTAACATCGAATTCGATCATACCTACAATCTATTTTCTCTCTAAAGTGCACAAAGACACGAAAAAAACACCTGGGAGACCGATAGGTTCATCAATGGGCTCGGCCCTAGAGAATATGTCCAAGTATATTGACGAGGTACTATTCCCATTTGTTAGCTCTCTTCCCTCGTATCTTAAAGACACTACAGATTTTTTTAAACACATTGACAACATGCCATGGGAACAGAATTACATTATGGCAACAATGGATGTGTGTCATTGTACACATCCATCAGGCATGAATATGGCAAGCAGGCATGCGAAAAGTTTCTAAACACAAGATCACTTAATTATTTGGAACACACGCAGATGGTTTTGGAGATGATCGACATGTGTCTGACAAATAACGTTCAACAATGAATACTTTAGGCAAGTGCAAGGCACGGCAATGGGTACAACTTTTGCCCATCATACGCCAATCTAACAATGGAGGCCTGGGAAGCTTCCGATGTTTGGGCAGATCAGAATCGAACGTCAACGGAAAATGTTGTACTCTGGCTAAGATATATTGATGATTTGTTCATAATCTGGAAAGGATCCGAGAAGGCATGGATTGACTTTGTGAAACTACTTAATGATAATGAACACAATCTTAGATTCGCAGAGACACACAGCTGTACTTTCCTAACTTTTTTGGATGTGAACATCAGAATTGTAGACCAAATACTAACAACTGAACTACACAGGAAACCGACTGGAACTAACACACCATTGCATGCGACCAGTGGCCATTCAAAAACTCTAATTTGGAGCATACCCTATGGGGAATTTATATGAATTTGGCGCAATAGCTCCACTTTGAAGGCATACGATCAGGACAGTAAAATCGCAGCCAAGGGGTTTTCTGAACAATGCTATCCGAAAAAGATTATTGAGAAAGCTTATATCAAAGCAAGGAAACAGGAAAGATCAAGCCTTCTTACAGGCTCCCGTACAGAAGCCAGAAAACATGAAAAAGATACAACAAGACTGATTCTAACTTTTGACAGTGAAATATCGAAGATAAAACAGATGCTAAAAAGACATTGGAAAATACTAATGGCCGATAAAGACCTTGCCAACAATCTGAAACTGTACCCAGAAATTAGCATAAGACGTAACTGTTCTTTGAAAGACACTTTGGTTCAAAGTTTCATGAAAAATGAAGTTACATCTAACAAAGGAATGTGGCTAACAACACAAAAAGTGGGTTTTTTTAAATGCACGGAATGCAACATTTGCAAACATGCCAAAAACTGTGCAATTTATGAACATCCGATTTTGGATAATACTATTAAAATTCTGGACACAATCACACGTGGGACTGAATATGTTGTATATGCATTGGGTTGCGCCTGTAAGAAATGGTATATTGGCAGCACTAAATGTAAGCTGAAAATACGGATTCAGCAACATGTTACGGCTATTCGAAATCAAGATCCAAACTACCCAATGGCCAAACATTTCAGTGAATACCATGACAGCAACATGCAGAGCTTCTTCTTTTTTGGCATTTAAAAAATTGAGAAAGAACCGAGAGGAGGTGACCAGGAAAAAATACTTTGCCAAAAGGAAACGTATTGCATTTTGGATTTCGAAACAAAACATCCAATAGGCCACAATGTGGACAAAGAACTGTATACGTTTTTAAAACAGTAATTTTGGGACAGTAATTTCAGATTTTGTGAATGCATACTCTGGGCCTCATTACGACCCCGGCGCTAAACCATGGTGCTATTAGCACCATGGTCCATGCCGTGGTCCGCCATGGTGAATGGCGGAATTACCGCCCCATTCAAGGTTGGCGGGGCGGTAATCCCCCATTCACCATGGGCCCTTCCCCATTCCCATTTTTGCCCCATAGGGCTCAATGGGAATGGGGAAGGCGCTAAGTATGGTGCTGCAAATTGCGGCACCCTACTTTAACGGCTGGTAAAACCAGCCGTTAAGGTCGGGTCCCGCAAAGGGACCTCGTTATTAGGCGCTAAGTGTTTAACGGCATCGCAGCATTTTACGGCGCTGTTAAACACTTAGCGCCTGGGTCTTAATGAGGCCCTCTGCCTCTCCGTCTTTTCATTTTTTGGTTCCTTTGCATGTGTTTGTTCTTGGGAAATTTGGAACTTTCTGCCTTAAATAACCTGCCATGGATAATCTTTATTCATCTTCCATTTTGAGATTTCGGTCTAGATTGATAATGTTCATACCTCACACAATGAGATTGAGAATTAATTCTGTTCCCATTTTCATTCCTCTCTCTCTATGTCTCCACGTCTCTATCCATCCTTTTTCCCCCTTTTTTTCTCTCCTTCTTTCTTTCTTCCTTTATCTGATTTTCTTGAGGATGACATAGCAGCCTGATGTGGGGACAGTGATTGGGGTCTCCATTTTTTTCTCTTTTATGCACTGAAGGTGATTTTTTATGTTTTACTGGTGAACATGTGACAAGGGTTTTTACGAAAGGAAAGAATTGTGGTATTGTTACAGTAGTTTCTTTTGACAATGTAAAGTTGTATTTTAAACTAGAGACAGATCTTTTATGGTAGTCTATGTCTTTCATATTTGTACTAATTCGATTTTAAACATCAGCATTTGCTGGTAGCTAGACAGTAACACACCAACTTTGGGGCTATGAATGTGTCACTAATACACAGATATTAAAGATATACATACGATTTCAGAATTGTCTGATAATCTATACTGAACCCGTTATGTCCAAGCTATAAATAAGGTCTTTATTGCAAAATAGACACGTGAGCAGGAAAAGCATTACGGAATATCCAATGCAACCGCTCAGCGAGTTAGAGCGACTCTAGTTATACCTGACACTATGTCGGTCTAGGACCATAGAGTTGCCAGACATCTATCTGATATATTTTTTCGTGATAACTACAAAAGCAACTGGTAACTGATAAAGAAAGCTCTGGCCATGATAATAGGAATGTCAATAACAGCGATTTGGGTGTCTCTTTACAGATTTATTGCACCCATAGGACACATACATAGTAGGCATGCAACAACAAAGAATACATAGATGCACTAAGCACTTTAAGAAATAGTGAGCACTATGCACTTTAATGCTGGCACATTGCACTTTAATGTTGCAGTACTTTGCACAAGTTGCACTAGACACTTTATGTATGAGTTTAATTTATGCACGAGGCACTTTACGAAGTCTATGACAACATGTTGAACTATGTATGTTTCCTTTTATACAATTTTGTATATATTTTATTTCAAATTTTAACATCCTAGTGGTGACATGCCAAAGAAATTGAAAGTGTTTTAAAGTGTTATGTATTAAAACTATGTCACTTTATCCATTCCAAAATGGCCGTAAGATGTACAGCTACACTTTTAGTCCACCTTTCATGTCAAACTTCCTGTCACATGGGGTATTTTAACAGCATGATGTTTGTGTATCACTTGTTGTGATCAAGCGGTGAGGTAACCGCGAAACGCGTCATTTTTTGTGCCATTAAGTATGGAGCACCACATACTTTGTAGTTTTTATATATAGTCATTGTCTGCACAATAAAGAAGGTATTTTGTCTGCAGTAAACGAGTTTCCTGGTGATTCTCTGTAGTACGGGGGAGTGCCTCCCATCCCGACTGTAGGAAGACAGTCCCATCCAATATATATATATATATATATATATATATATATATATTATATTATATATATATATATATATATACATTCACTAAAAATACTTTGTTAATGGGACGTTATGGTTCGAAGTAAAACTGAAAAACCCTTGAAATTTGCCAGTTATGGAAAGCTAAGCAACCATAACTCGGGCCACCACCGTGCACTGCTAAGACTAACACCCAGGACATCAAAGAGGACATCACAAATGTCATTGATGACATCACTGATGACATAAACTGTCTGGCTCCACCCTTTTTCCCTTACTGACATATCTAGGCTACATGGTTTTCTTCAGTAACAGTCAGGAACAAAACATTGAAAAGGTACTATATTTGTACACTTATCCTTCATGTATGTTCTTACAATAATACCCTTAGGGTCCAGTCACATCATATGAAACATATACATAGGGAAAGACACAAGATTCAAAGACAGCAATCCTTTCTGTGCATGAAGATAATCAGTAGGGTTATCAGCACTTTCTGATAGTTCTGTTGTTTTTGTATTACTGTACTTTCTCTGTATATGCTCATATTTGTATACATTGTACTCACAGCACTTTCATTAGAGTCTACTCACATCATGTGATACATATACATAGGGGACGTCGCAGCTTTGAAACAGAGCAATCATTTCTTTGCATAAAGATAATCATTCATGTTATGAACACTTTCTGGTATTACTGCTTTTTTTTTGCTGAGTTCACTTTCCCTGTATATACTCATATTTGTATGTGTTGTTGTCTCTTTGTGTTTTGTCTGTAATAATGTAATTATGCAGTAAGTGGGTTTTATCAGCTACTTATTACATGTTTCACAGTACGCAAAACTCTAATAAGAAAGAAGTTATCATTTCAGTATTGAACATGAAAAAATATGAATTTTGCACCTCCATCGTGTATACTGCCCACAATGCCTATGTTTCTACATGAGTAGCTTAGTATACTGGATAGAACTTCATAATAGAATGCTATTTCTATCAATGCATTGTTTAATGCACTAAGTAGCTCATGATATTTATTCCAATGACCTTTTAAACTTTTTTGTCAACATTATAATAAGAATCCCTTGTACAGACTTTTCATGAAAAGTAAATGCACATGTGATGTCATCAGTGATGTCATCAATGACATTTGTATTGGCATCTTTGATGTCCTGGGTGTTAGTCTTAGCAATGCACGGTGGTGACGTGAGTTATGGTTGCTTAGCTTACCATAACTGGAGAATTTCAAGGGTTTTTCGGTTTTACTTCGAACCATAACATCCCGTTAACAGCGTTTTTTTAGTGAATTTCATAATTTTTTAGTAGTGCAACTTAACCATAACGTCCATTTAATAAAGTTGTTTTTACTGAATTTGAAAGGTTTTTAGTAGCGCAACTTAACCATAACGTCCCTTTAACAAAGTTTTTTACTAAAGTTCAACAGAATGCCACATGACCATATGCTGGCGCACAGCACGGTGACGTGTCCGAGAATCCGTACACACTTAACAATAAGATGTATGCCTCGTGGACAGTGTGAAAATACATTTTTTACTGATGTCGGAATTTACACCTTCAACATTTCCCTTGCACACCTCCACCACTTATTCATAGTCAGCCATTAACAATGTAGTACACAGTACATACTTTTAGCAAAAGTACTATTTATCTGAAAACGACATGAGCTAAGGCCATCCCTCCTCCCCAAGAAACAGTACCACTGCTGTAATGAAGGAGCATGAGAAACACTGCCCCTACCTTACAAATAACACACGCACAACATTTTCCCCCGTCCACCTACCCCCAATATTACTGTTTGGTGCCTCTTTGCTCATTTCCGTCCGCAACTTTCCTTCTTAGCTGTCCTTCCAAAAAAAAAAAAATCTGTAAACAAAGTAAATGTTCCTTCAAGAACCACCTTTCATAGTGTAAAAATATATATAAAAAAAAATCACATACACTCCATCTACTTTATATTTCTCAGTAAAGGACATAGACGCAATAAGATTTTCCCCATATTACGGTTTGGTGCCTCTTTGGTAATTTCCATCCACTACTTTCCTTCTTAGCTGTCCTCCCAAAAAAAAGCCATCCATAAACAAAGTAAATGTTCCTTTAAGAACCACCTTTCACAGTTTAAAAATATTTTTAAAATAATCAGATACACTCCATCAACTTTATATTTCTCAGTAAAGAACATAGACGCAATAAGATTTTTCAACATTTCCATTTTCAGTTTGTTTTATGCTAATGAGAATATTGTAGCGTTCGTCCTCCGTTCCAGGGACTGGAACAGTGAATAAAGGGCCAGCAGGTCAAGTTATCAGGCCAATCGAAGCAAGAGTGCATAACGCAATCTCTGGATCATTACCCCCCCTTCAACCCCTACAATGGGGGATGAATTCCATTAACAACATGGATTTGCAAAGCAGTAACGTGTGCTACTAAAAAAGAGGATGTGTCGTTCTAACCCGAGACGCCTGTGGCATCCCAGATTAGAAAACAAAATCCTTTTCCAAGATGGCCACCATAGAAAGGGAAGGCGGTTGTTCCATACATGGCCCTTCTTCGCTTTCCATGGCAGCCTGAAAAAAGCAAACCCTGTTAACATATTACCACGAGAACTTTTTTCCTCCCTTTCAAATGTATCCTAATGTCAAACAACTTTACCACAAATCAAGTCCCAGGTGGACATGGCCACTGTAATCCTATCTTTTCTCCCTTTTGGTCATGGCCAGTAGCCACATTGTGCGGATCATGACTTATACCATGACCCCGACATTCTGCCCACTCCCCATGGCTGCAGCCTACCCCTCAGTCAAAAAACGCATACCGCTAAGATTTTTAACTACATTACGACACTTGTGTAATATGAAAACACTCCCACATCTCGTGACATAACCAACCCTAATGATATTGTACACCTTTTTTATATGACGTTCCTCTCCATCGTAGCCAAATGCGCCCATAAGCACCTAGGTGCCATGACGCAGAACCTGAAAATGAACACACAGCGACGTACAACGTAGCACGTTACATTTTGAAATAATAAACTGGTTTTTAAAAGAAAACATTTTAGAATTTGTAAAGTACTTTTATTTCACAATAAACGGTCCGAGACCATCGGACTATTCCCATTTTCAATCAAATAGTAACTTTGTTTCTTTGGTCGCAATCAAAAATGTTAATCGTGAGATGCATGTTGTTCTTTTCGCATACACAAAGTATTCGCACAGTGATTTCCAAGACGTCGGCATGAACTTCGGCCTACACCACCATGAAAGATGTTATGTTACTCTTAATTGTCACTACAGCGTATGGACAGATGGGGCCGGCCCGGTCGTCCCACAAAACAGTGACGGTTAGGCAGCCGGTCACGAGTATGTGCATCTGGCGTGCAAAGAAGCCATCACTTGGCATCTGGAATCCATGGCAATCACAGTACGGCAGAATGAAGCTGTTCGGAAAACGTAACAGAAAATACGTATCAATACCCAACCTTTACCAAACAATTTCAAAAAAGACAAAAAGAACATGGAAACTGATACACAAATCGATGTGGTCATACATGACATTTTAAAGAAATATTAGCGTTGAACATGCGTGAATCTAGTGATAGCCTACAAATGCTGAGAATCTGCACTCTCCATAAGTAAAAAAAAAATGACAACTACACAGAGAGATAGTACCTCAGTTACATTTCCAAAATTATTGTTCTGGTAAGAAAAATTAAAACTTGTTCCGTTGTAGAGTGATCAAAAGTAAACTTACACGATATTTACCGTCTCCATTGTCTTCGTTCAACTCAGACAGCAATGTACTTGCACCAAAGATTCTTCTTGAACTAATATTACATGTGTCTTACAAATGTTTTGAATACATAACCTTATCAAATGGTATTTTTTCCAAACTTTCACTCCCTGCATTCTTACTGAATTTTCCCTTTCGCTCAATGTAAAAAAAACAATTGAATCTTATGGGTTCAGTCGGATGAGTGAGCCTACTGAGCTTGCAACCAAAAAAGCAAAGCAAGTGACCTTCACTCAGAAAGAAAATACATTCTGACTTTGCAACAACATATCTGAATGCATTCATGAGAACTGCTACTTCCATACACTTGCAGACACGCTGTTTCCATCAAACAGTGCAGGTGGCTGCCTCAGATTTCAAACTCTAGGACGCCAGTCTGACTGCAATATTATTTTAAATACATTGTAACACAGATGCAGTAAATCTTCGCCTGTACTTAGTGGACACTATAATGAGCAGCAACTTCCATTTTGCCGTATGACTTTGGTGATAAGAAAACACCACTTTTGACTTCCTGCTGCCACATCCCATCCCAGCCTCATTAACCCTCACCTTCCGAAACAGTTTTTCATTAGTTTAACAAGTGCAATGGTGTGTTGTTTTATATGTGTTAGCAGCGATGTCCGCGTACACCAAAACACGAATGAAAGATGGCGGGAGCAGCGAAAGAATCTGACGCACTTCACGCTGTTCAACATCCAATCATTGAAGCCATCACATGTCTGCGGACATGACGCTATGGATTAGCCAATCAGTATCTTGTCCGCGGAGTGAACAGGGAAGTGTGTCCGTGAAGTGGACATAGATATCACTAATTTTTTGAGACTTACTTTTTGATTGTTTAAAAAAAACCTACTGGACGGATTGGCACCAAATTTACAAAAGCAGGCTTTTGGGACCAAGCTCCTGCCGCAAATTTGGTGAAAATCTGTCCAGTGGTTTGGGCTGTAGGCGTGCGCAAAGTTTTTCCCCCATTCAGTCTATGGGAAAAAAAGACGTTTTGGGAACCCCGCTATAACCTTTGCCCCCTGGACCAAACATCACCAGACTTTGCATAAAAATTCACAGTGGCCCATATACTTTTTTTTGCAAAGTTTGGTGTGGATTTATGCATGGGGAGCAGAGTTATAAGCCGCCCAAAAAGTGTTCTTCCTATGGAAACAGCAACTTAACCATAACTACACGGCCGGCTATATATAGCTTTGAAGTTGGATCCTCTGTCAGAAATAACTTCTTTAGGGAATCCCACATGAGAGAATATCCCTATGAGGGCCTTCACCACCAAAGGGGCTTTGATGTTTCTCAAAGTTACAGCCTCTGGGTACCGGGTGGTGTGGCCTACTGTAAAGACTGGAGGGGGGTTTCTGTACTTGTGCCCTCTGTATGGCAGAGTAGAAGCACAGAGCACCCCAGCCAACATTTTCTATAGGGTAGCTATGGACCAGCAATCAAGGCTTAAGCTATCAGGAGGTGATGCAGGCTGGTTCTTAAGTACAGTGTAGTCCCCAAGCCCCCACAAAGGAATGCTCACACACTATGTTAGGTAATAACACAGTTCTTTATATACATAGGTTCAATATATACACACAATCAATAACACACTTTGCACTCCTGCAATTCTAATATAGTAAATATGTACAATGTCTATGCAGCACCACAGTTAAATCTTGATTTGTTTAAAATGCACCAACTGCTGACAGTCTGAATGGCATACAAATCAAATAGTAAAGTGAATCAACAATAGACATAGGAAGGAAGACACATTGGGTTAAACAAATGGCAGAATACTTTGTCCCGCTATCAAGACACAGCTCAGTGTGAGGATCCTCCCATTTGGGCAACCTGGAAATAAAGTGTATTAAGAAGCCCAGTCCAGTAATGTTTAAGATAGTCTTGGTTCCTTCTAAAAAGGTTCAACTACCCCAATGTAGCTGGTTTAGCAGAGTTCTTCGATTGGTTGTCGACAGATACCACTTGAATGAAATCCCTATTAGGCAGGAGCTATGGGTCATTGAGATTCCTCAAAGAAAAAGTGAACAATGTCATTGAGACGGCAGCTTCTGTCTTGGCGGTGCTTGTCAAAGATTGATCATGGATGCCCTGTGAAGACGAGGCATGTGGTGCACCTAGATGTCAAGAGTTCATTGTCACAAAGAGTCAATGAAGAATGTAGGGTCAGCAAGGGTGTCGGGTCGTCTGCGTTTGGCGTCGACGATCAGAACTCGACCACGGCTGGCGGCTTTTGGATCTTCATCACCATCTTTGAGGCCTTCGGGTGGTGGGAAACCCACCGGGAAACCCATCAGCGTATTCTCCTTGGTTCGTCGGCGACCTCAACTTTCTCCGGCATGTCAAACCAGTCGACAGTGGTGAGGAATGGAGTCCTTGATTTCAAAGTGTCTTAGGCAATGGAGCGTTGCGTATCCGGTTGATGAGGTTACATGGTCCTCCAAACCTTGGTCGACAGTGCTTGTCATTGACGTCCTCGACGTCCTGGCTTCTCACTTCAGATTCCACGCTGGTCCCCGTCTCCGGTCGGCAGCCTTTTGAGGACAGACTTCCAGGGAGCCTTGATGAAGGTTAGCTGGTGCACAATGTTCCCTCACAGCTCGGGAAGAGGTCTCCTAGCCTTGACCTCTCTTGGATCAGTTTTTGGAGACACGACAGCCTTTAGATTGGTGAAAGGAAAGCAGCAGCAATGCTTCTCTTCCAGCTGGGCTTCAAAGTTAAGCATCAAGTTTCTACTTCGGCTTCTGAACAATTCCAGTAAGTGAGAGGTCCCCAGATATACTGTTCTGTCTCTCATTCACACTGCTGGTCCAAGCTCAGGCAGCCAATCATTCAGAAGGGCATTCATGCAGGCAGGCAGCCATTCAGACTCACAGTGCATTCAGAACATTCACTTCCACCCAGACACCCATAACAAGGAATGTGGATTGGGGCTAGAACCCAGCCTTTCAGCACACCACACTGCATTCATGTCAGTTTCGGGCAGTGCTGCCTCATTCTTTGTGTCACACACATAGATAACAGGCACCCATAACATGTAATGCATATTGGTCACACACTCCATTCACCCATGTCCCACCCCAAGGGTGCACCCACAACATACAGTCATTGAGAAGGCTCCAGCCAGTCTAACCTGGACCTCCCTACAATACCATATATGGTTCTTCCACCCAACAGCCAGTCAGGGGAAGGGACAGAGTCAGGGCTTCCCAGGACTTTGGGAAAACAAGGTAACAGGTTATAGAAACCAAGAGGCCACCGGGCCATCTTGTCTCCTATCAGGAATCCACTGATTCCAATGGAAGGGCATGGGTATCCCAAAATGGAGGATACTCAGAGCATCTGTCAAATTCAGCATGGAGCTGTCACCAGCCCATACCCTGCTCTGTGGGCCACACACAGGTGCCTAAAAATATACACTAAGGGTATAGCCTTGTACCCCCACCCATGGATGCCATAAGGGTATCACAAGGGTATGTTTACTACAACCAAAAAGAGGAAGAGCTGCACTGCCAGGAATCCCACATGGACTCTTGTGCAGAAAATAACACAGAACACACATGATAAGGGAGTACAGGACAAGGACATGGAGACCCTGTCCCTCCAATGCACTTCTAGCATCAAAGTATCTCTGTGGACTCTGGAGCTGGACTGGGCAGTACAGGTGGTGCTGGTCTAACACCATCTCCAACTGGAATCACTGATGGACCCTTGGACACCAGGGCCACTTCCCGTACTGCTTCCTTGGCCGTATATCTAGAAATCAGGGCAATGATTCCTACATCGCGCTTGTCATTCCATAGGAGACAGTCCACCAGAATTGTGTCCTTGACGGCGATGCAGAGCTGAGAGGTTACACCCCTCCAACTGAACTCCACAATTGCCAGTTGACATCTGGTAAAGCCATAACATCCCTTAGCTAGCTTGTCAGGGCAGGAAAGATCCTCTTGCACCCACTATCGTGGGACAGAAGCAATACTTGCAGCAGAATCACAAAGTTCTGGCAGTCTGTTCGCATTTATGAACACATGGTCCAATAAAATCTATGTGTTAGTAGGTTTTAGTTGGAGACCCAATACCTAAGCCGCTCAAAGACATTAGGTTGCATATGGTCAGCACCTGGCCTATTGGGAATTTCTCATCTGGCTAGCACCTTCTCTTCCTCATCCATGAGTATAGCATTAACTATAGCCGGCTTGGGTGTACTCTTGCAGGCAGAAACCTCTTTCCTGTGTCTCTGATCTCCACACAAAGATAACCCAGTGTGAATGTGAATGTGTGTTCACCAGTGCTAGGTGCACTCTCACAATTCTTTCAGTTGGAGCAGAAGGTGTATGTGACTGAAATTTACCCTGGGGAATTTTCTTAACAGGAAGGATAGTTATTTTGTTCTTACCCTCATTTGGATTACTTTTATCATCCTGCTGCCATCCCTTTTGTGGACTTGAGTACTCATATAACTCTCAACAGCCTTGGCCAGCTCTTTAGGTTCTGTGAATTTCCTATCCACTAAATACTGATGTAACTACATCTCACAATTTTCAAGGACACTTACATGCATCCAAATTAAACATGATCTCAGAAGCATCAACTTTGTTACCTGTGATCCATCCATTCCAATATTTCAAAGATTGATGTGCAAACACCTTCAAGATTTGACTACCCTTCCTTTTTAGCTATTTAAATCTGCTGGGGTATGTTCTGGGGTTTTGCAGAACTTCCTGAAGATGGCAGCCTTCATTTTCTCAAGGGTGGACCTCTGCTCAGGATCTGGATGATTACATAAGTTCCAACTGTTGGTAGTCAGCTCATAAGGACTGCACCCAACATGTCCTCCTCCACCATTGCACTCTGTTGAGTTGAGACTGCCTAAATCAAGGGCCAAGACTATGTTGATTAAACTAACCCCAAACCTCCAGGGCTCAACTGGACCCAAAGATTCTACATCCCTAGGGGTTCTGCCTCAATCTATTTAGCTCTACCTAGGAATGACACACAATTTCTTGTTTTGTATTTATTCTGCCTGGTTAACACTGACATTGTACTATGTATGTTTCCGCCACAACCAGTGCCCAGTCCAGACCAAAACAACTGTGGCCAAAGTCATCCCAAATTCATCCCTGGTATTTTTGCCCTAGACTATTGGTCTCTACCTAGATGGTGTGCCTAATTCCTGGCTTCTTCTTTATCTAACAAGTTTAACAACAACATTTTAATCCCTGAACGCACTGCATCAATCAATGGTTAGCCCCCTCAAAGAGTCAAATTCATACCAAACCTAAACGGATTAGCCCCAATCAAAGATTATATGTCACTTGTGTTTCTGCCTCGTTCGCTCTATCTAGCAGTGGTGTTCACTTAAAGAATTCTTCTTCATTCAGCCCTGATAACGGGGCTATTGTACACTGTGGATTCTCTGCATCAGCCTATTTGGCTCTACTTACCAGGGGAGCTATGATCTACTACTACACTCTCAAACTGGTGACTGTGCCTTAATATACTTCAGCCTATCTATCAGCAGAGCTACGACCTTGTTCCACACTCTCACACTGGTGGTTATTGCTCAATGTATTTGTCACTGCCTTCCCACTGAGTCTCAATCTAGTACTACACACCTAAATTGGTGGTTGTGCTTCAATCCATTGACTGTAGCTGCTAGTGAAGTCACTTCTGCTTTTTTCTTAAGACCCTTAATTTTCTGGACTCTCCCACTGCACCATGTCCACACATTTCTCTACCCTCTTGCACAGTAAACTATTCAAGGGTAGGATTGCGCTGGAGCATTTTGCTCAACATAGCATCCTCCTTTGCCATGTCATCCCACTGACTTACAGATGTAAGACCAAGATTCAGCCGCAAAAAAGCAGGTTGTTCCAGCTTCCCAGTTCGGGTTGCCACCCTTTGGAACAACCTTCCCCTGCCACTGTGGGGTGACCGTCCTACCACCTGTTCAGGAAGGAACTTAAAACCCACTTTTTGAATTTATCTTGATTGCGTTTCTGTTCACCCGTATCTTTGTAACCTGCTTTATGTAATCAGTGTCTAGATACCCATGGGAATTGCGTGCTTCTATAAATGAAATAAATAAATAAAATAAATGAATGAGCCACAATGCAGAGAATATGTGCATTCATGTTTCAATATTCTATGCCTCCTCCCCTATCCAAGTACCAACACACTGTGAATTCCATCAATAGGAGATCACACTGCCAGTGGTAGAAAAACTGTAGCCAGGCTCATTACTGGTGCCACTGGGTGTAGCTGTGCTGGGCCAGACAATGAGGTTGAAGAAGGAGTTCACAGGCATCACTTCTTCAATGACTGGGAAGTGCCATCTGACACACATTTGTCACTGCCATCACCACTGAAAGAGGGCACTGCGCTTGTTTCACCTGTGGCAGTGATTGTAATCATTGAGGCACCCAAGATACTGTTCCTTGGGTCATCCTGAAGCACAGTTGTTTGACAAAGGTTGGCGATTACACTCTTACCTCTCAACTGACACTCTAAGTCTCTCGCCATCTAAAGTACCACCACACTCATGACCAAACTGGCAGGAATGTAATAAGTGTGGAAGACATGGTATACAGTTTTTATAAAGAAAATGTTATGAAGAATGCACATATATTGAATCTTTTATAATGAAAAATATAACGAAAATGTATGTCAGGTGGGGTAAGGAGTTAAATCTTGTGGGGAAACAGTTGGGGTCTGTTTTTCGGGGTGGAACCATATCTCACCAGCCCTCCAGCCCTGAAATCTCTTCACTTGCTGCACTTGGCTGCAAGGATCAAGTTCAAGACCCTTTGCATTGTCTACAAGGCTTTCTGGGGCCAGGGTCCACAATACATCCAATACTCTCTTCCACAATACTTTCCTTCTCGAGTTCTTTGCTCATCAACGTCCTTCTCTCTAAGGGTTAGACGCTTCTACAGGCAGGGAGTTGGGGGTAGATCTCTCTCCAGCAGATGCCTGCCTCTGAAATGGCTTCCCTGCCGCTCTCAGACTTGAGCCGGACCACCTGAAGTTTCAGAAACAGATAAAAACTTTCCTGTTCTCCTCTGCTTTTTCTCTCTCCCTCCCCTGCTGACCTACCTGACCTACCTGTCTGCTGTACTGACTGGTTGCTTGGCTACCCTCAGAGTCTGACTGTGTACCAGGCACTTTCTTGATCATTCACCCTTGCACTGCCTCTGGGCCTACCACACACTTAGGAGCTGTAACTGTAACCGTACAGTCCCTTGTTCTCCTTTCACCACCCAGAGCCATGCTGCTCTGGCTGCACTTACTCAGAACATTGCTGCCCAGATTTCCCCTCCCCTTTCCATTGCACTTCCCCCTCCGTTTCCCCTTCCCCTTCTCATTCTCGCACTTGCACGATCTGAATGACACAAGGCCTAGTAAGATCATTTGTCTTGTCCTCCCTCTGTCTTCCCTCCATTGTCTTGTCACACCAAGAAACACTTGTGTACCGGCGCGTTATAAATGACATATATCATATCATATCATACTCCAACGTCTGTGCTCTTTAGTCTCCTGCAGCACTGCCACTACCTCCTGCTCTTACTTATCCCACTCTTCCCCTGCACCTCTGTAACTACCATGAACCGGGGCAGCCGGCCCAGCCCTTTAAAACGAAGTAGCAATACTTTAAGATGAATGGGGATGCATAAATTACTAAAACATCAATAATCAATGATTCAGGAAGTTGGCAAAAGTTAACTGTGTTACTATCAATTATCTAAAACACGGAGTACAATGGACATCAACCTGTCATCTCATAGCATGGTTTTTCAATTTGCTTCAGAAAAAATATCATACTTATAGTAAAAACTCGTCATTGATGACGTTAACCTATGCACTTACTAACGTTATCCTATATGGCAAACTACAAAAACCTAGTAGCAAATGTGATAGGCTTAGATGGAACATCTAAGTACATGTTCCATACTAGTCTAAGAAAGTGATAGGCTCCTAAACATCAGGTGGGGCAACTAAGACCTAAGCTCCAACAGGTCACTATGAACGTCACTAAATAGACAACGTCCTATTGGTTACACAAGCTGTAGGGCTCTTAATCATGCAGCCCCCTACAATTGGTTGTCACTCTTACATCTGTCAGTACGTTTCCACCCACGTTAGCAGCACACAGGCTGGACTACCAGGTGCTGGTGAGCTGGTCATAACCATAGCTTCCCACCAATTAGCATATCATCATTCTTCACCGCAGTGGTCTGCACATCAATTAAAGCTTTGAACGTGGCCTGGGAAATGTTCCTTGCCCTGGAGAATACAGAGGAGTAGAGGCACGCTCTGCCTCTCTGCGTAGGTGTGGTTCATCAAGTTTGTCCGACTTCATCCATTCACATGACTGAAGACCACAAATTTGAGCTCTAGTGCATTTAAAATACTATTTTTAATAGACCTCTGACGTCTTTCTTGTTTTTGTCCATGCCTTCTGAACAGTAGTTTCATTCTTTCACACAATTGTAACTAATGGTTGCTCATCCCAATCTGATAAGATCTTGGCTTCTTGGGGGTTATACAGCCTCACCTTGATGAGATTCACTTCTGCAAAGCTGTTGTTTTTCAACTGCAGCACACTGGAAAAAAGGTCTTCATTCTTTGGTCCAGACCTGCTATAACAAGTTATGGAAACATTCATTCTTTCTACATATGTATACATTGGCGCATGCCGCAATCTATTGACTACATAGCTAGCCTCACAAATACTTCCTCTTCTTGTGTTTCTTTGCATCTGTACACGTGTAAAATGACTTGATATCTTCATTATGTCTGTAGATTTCTCATCTCAACCCTGAGATGTCATTAATCTTGATACTGGGCCTCATTAGGAGTTTGGAGGTAGCCATGCCGTTCTTACCGGCATGGTTACCCCCAAACTGGGTACCAGGTCTGGGTCCCAAAAATAGGGAATTACCAGCCCATGTCGACTTTAGCGGGCCCGGTAATTCCCATTCTCGGAACCGGGACCCGGTACATCCCCATTCCCATGGGGCTCAATGGGAATGGGGAGGATGCTAACAACGGGCCCGTTAATGACAGGCCTGCTGTTAGCATGCTGCTCTGCTAGCGGGTCCCGCTCTGCACGTCTGGTCTGGCCAGACATCCAGAATGGGACCCGCTGCAGACCTCATAATGTGGCGGCCGGGAATGAATGGTGCTGGTCCCTTACTGGCACCGTTCATTCTGTGGCCACCAGCCTCCTAATTATGCCCACTGTCTTGATGCCTTACAGACTATATACTCTTCTCTTTTCTCTGCACCTCTTCCCTGTACATCAGCCTGGCTTTGTGTGACGTCACCAATATGCTCTTTCATTCATTAGTCCTGCTTCTTCTGGGATTTCATTCAAATGGCCATCATACTGTCTTGTATGCAGGTATGGCTTTCTCAATGGGAACCTTGCCTCCAAGATTCTCCTTAGTATTGGTATTTTCACTGGTATTGCACGTGTCTCACACTCTGGCTCCCAACATATTGGCAATATATAGGCGGGGGCACTTGGCTCCTTTTCTATACTCCTCCCTCTGGGCGATTCATCAACCACTCTCCCATCATTCTTCACATCTAGACATCCTCATCTGAAGAAATACTTCTTTGGGACCGATATCTTTTTTTTTTTTTTAAATTTATTTTTGGCGGCAAAAGGTTACATGGTACAAACAGCAAGGCCTCAAGCATGGGCACATGTTACAAGGTGGAGTAATACATAAAGCATAGTACAGTGGTAACAGCAACGTCAGGCATAGGTCACATAAGATTTATACAAGTATATGTTCATATAGTAGGGGTAGTTACGGAAGGAGTGGGGGAGAAGCCGGAGCTGGAGGCGTTCGTGCTTCTATTGTTAAGGTAAGAGTTGAATTCCATCCATATGTTCTTGGGGCGAGAGGTGGCTGGGAGCATGGATATGAATTCTTCCTCACAATTACGTGACCAAGTAAGTAGCATATGGAGCCACTTCCGGTGGGATGGAGGGAAGGGACTCTTCCAATTCTGAAGAATGCATTTCTTGGCTATCATACAACCGATATTAAGGAATCTAGCTGAACTTCTAGTGTCATCGGTCCCCCATGCACCAAACAGGACGGCCAGCGGATCCGGGTTTACCACCGTTTCAGTGATAGCAGAGAGTGTTTCTAGGATACCCTCCCAGAATCCAAGCAGTTTGTTACACGACCAGAACATGTGTAGGTGATCAGCCTCTGTCGCCCCGCAGCGGGGGCAGGGGTGCGCTGCAGTACGGGCGAACCTCAAGGTTCTATACAGAGTATAATAAAGTCTATTTAGAAGTTTGTACTGCATGGCGCGAAAACGGAAATTGAGAGAGACTCTTTGAGTGTGTAGGCACATACCCTCCCAGGCCCCATCCGATATTTCCAGGCCCAGGACGCTGGCCCATTCATCTCGTGCCCTGAAAGTGGGAGTAGGGGAAGCAGCCTGAAATATCTTGTAGAGTGGGGAGACCACTCCACGGGCACCACCCGAATTGGCAATGTATGCGATGGCCGGGTTGTCTGGGGGCTCGTCTGGGAATGTGGGCCATTTGGAGCGAAACGCAGCCCGCAATCTATAGTATTGGAGGGTTTCCAAGGCGGTCCCGGTATGTCCTGGTTTCCAAGATAGGTGGTCAATGAACCTGCCTTCGGGATAGAAGTACGTCAGTGCCTGGTATCCCAGCATACCCCAGTGTCGGGCCAGCGCTGCATCGTGGGTTGGTTCCAGGCCGGGAAAGGCCCACACAGGAAGCCACTTGTAGTACGGGGAGGCTCCAGGCATCTGGAATAGTAGGCGCGCCCAGGCTAAAAGAGTTGTATTGAGAGGGTCAATGGGAGAGTCGGGTGTGTATTGACGATGCAGTATAATTGACATTAGATCGGTACCAGCAGTTGCCAGTTTTTCCAGTTTGACATGGGGACGCACTGGTGTACCAGGATACCAGTGAGTAGCATGTTGGGCCTGAGCTGCGTGCCTGTAAAGTGATAGATCCGGAGCCGTGAGTCCCCCTAGCTTGTATGGAAGTGTCATGTCCATCCACTTTTTACGTACTGCGCCCGAGTGCCAAAGGAACTGCGCAAATAATGTGTGTAGCCTGGAAAAATAGGCCTTCCCAGGCCATACGGGTACGTTGCTAAACGTGTAGAGAAGTTTGGGGAGCAGAATCATTTTAATGAGGGAGAGCCGTCTAGCAATGGATAGTGGGAGGGAACGCCACCGGAGGGCTTTGGTCTCAACTATTCGTGATACCGCAACGTAATTATCAGCAAGGAGGGTGGATTTAGCTAAGGATATGTGTACGCCCAGATATCTAACACCATTCGGTGACCAGCGGAGGGGGTATTCAGAGACGGGTTGCTGGGTGGATTTAGTGAGCGGGAAGATCTCCGATTTGGAATAATTAATAGTGAAGCCGGAGTGAGTGCCAATGCGGGTGATATCCCTCAGTATTGAGTCCAGGTGTGTCGCAGGGTCTCTGATATATAACAAGACATCGTCCGCGTATAAAGATATGATTTCGGGGCTGTCTTTCAATCTTATTCCCTTGCGGGCGTGATGTGCACGGACATAATCTGCCATTGGTTCTATTGCTAAAGCGAACAGTATTGGAGAAAAAGGGCATCCCTGTCGGGTACCTCTAAAGAGTGTAAAAAGGTCAGATGTTAGTGTATTGGTTCTAACCCGCGCCACGGGAGAGGTGTATAGCAATTTGATGAACCTAATCATGTTCGGTCCAATGCCCATAGTCTCCAGCACCAGCCAGGTGTATCTCCAGGAGACCATATCAAAGGCCTTTTGTGCGTCTAGTGCGACCGCCACCGCCTGCACATCCTGATCAATGCGGGACATTACGTTAAATAGTCTTCTGATGTTATGGGAGGTGGACCTACCAGGTACAAAGCCGGCCTGGTCCTCATGGACCAAGTATGTCATAATGGGCAGAAATCGGTTCGCTATAATTTTTGCGAAGATCTTTGTGTCGAGGTTCATAAGGGAGAGGGGTCTATAGGACCCACATTCATCGTCCGGTTTGTCAGGCTTGAGCAGCACTGTGATGGCTGCCTCGCGCATGGAAAGGGGGAGGATAGAGACTCGGAGCGATTCATCCCAGACCTCGAGTAGCTTGGGGGCGAGTATGGAAACGTGTTCCCGGTAGAAATCGGCGGTTAAGCCGTCAGGCCCCGGGGCTTTGCCTTTGGGTAGGTCGGAGATGGCTGTCACTATTTCATCAAGTGTAATTGGGGAATCTAGTTCATCTCGAGTGGTGGAGGAGATCTCTGTGGTGGGGATCCGGTCGAGGAGTTCTCGCATATGTTGTTCAGTGTGCTCAGCAGGCTGAGAGTAGAGGGACCTGTAGAACTCGGTGAATGTGTTTAGGATTTGCTGGTCAGCCCACTGAACATTTCCCTGTTCATCTTTAAGAGAGGTGATTTGCGTTCGGCCAGATTCCCATTTGATTAGTGTTGCTAACGTTTTCCCGGGCCTATCTCCCTCACCATATTTCCTGGCTGCTTGAGGGCGGCCAAGGAATTGTATTTCGCTGACGGCGAGTTTGTTGAATGCCTGAAGTTCATCGGAGATCTGGGCAAGTGTGGCATGGTCGGCACCCGAGGCACCTTGCAGTTCCAGTTGCTTCAGTTTGCTTTCAGACCGGCCCAATGCTGTTCTAATTGATTTCAACACCCCAGCCTCCCGGGAGATGGACATTCCCCTTATATATACCTTGAAGGCGTCCCATTTTACTGCAGCAGAAGTGTCTCGGAGAGTGTTTAATTCGAAGAAAGACAGAGGGCCTCATTACGACCCTGGCGGTAAGGGGTTAGCGCCAGCGTTAGCTGCGCCGACCCCTTACCGCCAATCACGAGTTCCCTTTCCGCCATGGCGGATTTTACACCTGCTTCTAGCGGGTGTAAAAAACCATGGCGGTAAGGGAACTTGATGTTAATTACGCCACCGTAATTTACGGTGGCGTAATTAACGCCTTCCCCACTCCCATTATGCCCTATGGGGCAAAAATGGGAATGGGGAAGGGTAAATGGGGATTGGGGACTTACCGCCCCGCCGACCTCGGAATGGGGCGGTAAGTCCGCCAACCACCATGGCGTAAACGTAGTTTACGCCATGGTGGTAAAGTCACGGCCCAGGCGGTAACTTACCGCCTGGGTCGTAATGAGGCCCAGAATGTCAGCAATATTTCAGCCTTGAATACAACATCCCGTAGAGCATCAGATTTGAAACGCCAGGTGCTAAACGTCGGAACAGGTATCCCCAGTCTAGCCAAGAGTGTAATCGGGGCATGATCAGACAGCGTGCGAGGCAGGATCTGGGAGTCGACAACCCCTCCCATGACACCTTTGGAGACAAAAAAGAGGTCTATCCTAGAGGAGCTATCATGCACTGATGAGTAATAAGTGTAATCCCTTAGATGGGGATGTAGCATTCTCCAGGCATCGCAGATGTCAAGGGTCTTAATGTGAGAGTGCAGTCTGCGTGCAGCACTGGACAAGGGCCGGGGAGTGGTACCAGTTCTATCTAGGGCCATATCAAGGATAAGGTTTAAGTCTCCCCCCCAAAGGATCGGTGTGCCCACATATCCCAGCAGTATGGTGGTGATCTTGTCAAAAAAATCGGGAGAGTCCACATTGGGGCAATAGGTGTTGACAAGTAGATATTCTTTGTTGGCCAAGGTACAGTGTAGTATTACATAACGTCCCTCGGGGTCAGTGTAATTTTTGTGCAATGTAAACTTAATGGATCTATGAATCATGGTTAGAACCCCCCTTGATTGAGTGGAGTAGGAGGTAAAAAATCTAGCAGGTCCCCATGCTGGGGCCATGGTTCTAGGAATGTGGCCATTGGAGTGTGTCTCCTGTAGGAGCAGTATTTTGCAGCTATGTCTGTTGGCATAAGCCATGATTTTACGCGCCTTGGTGTGATTGCTTACCCCACGAACATTCCATGACATTATGACGGTAGCCATCGCAGCAACTGATACACCATTATGTAACACGTATTCTCAATGAACATCTAGGATCCAACAATAGTGTGTGTCCCTAAGCTTGAAGTTAAGCTCGCGATCACGGCCCATTGGTGCTCGCCTCATGCAACCTCGTATGCCTTTATAGAAAACACCCAGTATTCCCCCCCACCCTCACCACTAACCCAAGATTAGCAGTGTACCCCCCACCCACCCCAAACAGTGCACAGTCGGATCGGCCCCAACATGATCCGGCCTGTGCAAGAGCCCAACAGGGGCAGAACCAAAACAAAAGTATAAAATGCAGTGCAATCGCAGTGGGGTGCGCTATTGCCGTGTGCTAGCACCCTTGGGACCCAAGGGTGTCCGTAAGAGATTAAACAGTGTTCGCGGTTTAGTAATGCCTGTCGCAACATCTGTATGCAGCCGTGTCGGCCCCAGTACAAAACAGAGAAACGCAACATTCAACGAAGACAGGAAGTTAGCATAATCACGATGAGTGGTTCAACAACATGAAAAATTGACAGTGCGTATCTGAAGGTTTAGGTACAGTGAGTACAGCTCGGAGGGCATGGAAAATATAACAGCAAGGTAGTTGTGGGGGAGGCCGGTGGATAATGGAGCCGCCAGCCCGCATGAGCAGACGACGATCAAGAAGAACAAGTTTCGGACCAGGTTCAGTCATTCTCCCCCACATCCACAGCAGACGGATGTGGGGGAATGTGTGCCTCTATGAATTTCACCGCCTCCGAGGGCACCGTAAAGAAGTAAAGTTTGCTGTTAAATGTGAACTTTAGACGGGCAGGGAATAGGATGGCGTATGGAATGCTTCTTTCCCTGAGCAGTTTCTTGACTCCAAGAAATTGGCGACGCTCCTGCTGAACTGCGATTGAGAAGTCAGGGAAGATTCGGATCACCTGCGAGTTCATTCTGAGCTCACCCTTCTCCCGCGCGAGGCGGAGGATTTGATCCCGGTCTCTAAAACTCAGAATTTTAGCAACAATGGGCCTCGGAAAATCTCCCGGTTTGGGACGTGGGGCCAGTGCCCTATGGGCCCTTTCGATGGTGAAGAAGGGGGACATATCCGGGTTGCCCAACAGGTCTTTCAAAAGGTTCTCGACAGCCAGTTCAAGTCGACCCTTCAGCGCATTTTCCGGGACTCCAATGATGCGTATATTGTTCCTCCGTGATCTAGATTCGAGGTCATCACATTTGGCCTTCACCAGTTTCATGTCCGAGACAAGGGTGGATACCGTGTTCTGCAGTGTGGTTATATTGTCCTCATTGGAACTGATCCTGTTTTCAGTTTCGGTGATTCGCGTCCCTTGTTGGTCTAGTTTGGTCCTGAGAGAGGCCACATTTGCATTGATGTCATCTATCTTCTCATGGAAAGCTGCAAAATTTCTAGCCATTGATTCCATGATGACCGTCAGGTCCGCTGGGGGGCCTTCTGCGGGGAGTGGTACTTCGATCTGGTCGCAAGATGTATGGGCCGAATCGGGCCTCGGGGCGGCTTTCGCAAATTTGTCCATGGCCCCTGTCTTACCAGTGTTCCTGGACCTATTGGACATTGTGTGTGGCGTGTGGTATAGAGTATTCAAAGTGGTTGGACTCGTGTGGGTATTGTGTACCCTGAAGCGGGGCGGTGCAATGACCAGATGGAAAAGGCTGCACTCTTTTTGGTGGCGTAGCAACGGCCCACAGAGCCGTGAGGATAATAAATGTCCCTTAGCCAGAAATCCAGGCGCCGGGGTGGCGGCCAAAGGGGTTCGCCCTACTGGGGCACAGTGCGGATCTTAGGGCAGCAGCCAGATTGATCCAGGGGGGTTTGCAGAAAAATACGGCACACAACGGCCTCCCCAACCCCTCACCTCAGGCTCGGCTCACATCCGTAAGCAGGATCAGGATAATGGCGTCTTCAGCAGAGTCTCATCACACGCCGCCGATGGCCCTGTCCGCCGAGGCGGCCGGAGAGGCCTCCGGGCCGGTAGGCGCGGAGGGAGCGTTGTCTTCGGGGCGTGTCGTGATGTCTCAGAGGCAGCAGGGGTAGAGCCAGGCAAGGGCGGCGCAGGAGCCGCGGTCGGCCGCCAGGAGTACCAGATGTCAGGCGGCGGATTTCCCTGTCCTGGATCCGTCCACGTGCGTCGGCGTAGGCAGCACAGGCGGCCCCCGCGTATCAAGCCCGGTCCCGGCCACAGGGCAGCCGGGCGCGGGGGTAAGATAGAGAGCCGGGCGAGGGATGAACCGCTGGGCCGTCAGCTGCCACGGATGTCTATCGGCGCCGCCACCCGCGGCGTACACCGGGAGCGCGAGGGCGCAGTTCGGCCCAACGCGGGGGCAGCACCGGCGGCCGAATACAGGGTTAAAAGGTCCGATTCGGGGCCAAATTTCACAGGCAGGTGGCCCCAAGTGTCAGCAGTGTAGGAGCCAAATCTGGAGACGGGGTAGAGTAGCAAACCGCAGATGGAAGCAGGTGCAAAGCGGCAGCACACAGAGCTGAAAAGCTAGGCAGCCATTTTGTCGGCTGCTCAACAGCGCCCCCCTTTGGGACCGATATCTTGATTACTCCTTTCAGGTATCCTGCAGATTTCACATGCTCATCCTTGTTCTATGTCATTAGCATGCACTGCTGGTGCATGGATACGGGCATTCACAAAATCTCTGTTTTCTTCATCTGTTAACTCTTTGGTCATCCATCCTGATTCAACATCAATCAAGATCTTCATCCCTATGACCTTCCTTGCTGTTGTATGGGAGGAAAGGCCTTTAGGGGCCCCCTCCCCCCCATTTCTCACCAACATGCAGTCCATGACTCGCCTTGGCAGCTGTCTATGCACCTGGGCCCGGGATGCGGGATGGCTGCGGGTTGACACATGGGGCTGCACGGCTCATCCTGTAGTCTGATACAGACTCCATTTTGTGACACACCTAGACTCCATTTTGAAAATAATAAAGTTAGGCTTCACAGGTACAAGCAGTCTGCATGGCTGCAGCTCTCCCTTCCTGACTGCGCACAGCAAGCCCAGCGCCTCCCTCACCCTCAGCGGCGGCCGCTTTCATAGGGCGGGGGGGTGCCGCCCCCCCGCTCCCTCCACCGAGGTATAAGTATTTTAAGGTATTTTAAGTTCAACTTCTGTTCCAGAAGTTCTTTGTGTGTGTGTGGACTGTGTGTTATAACTTATTGCATTTGCCATCAGCAGTGCAGCACTGCAGCGAGCAGCGTATCAATACCACAATAAATAAATAAAATACCTTACCGTGAGTGTGCTCAGCTAGCCTGTGACTGCCTTATCAGGGCCGGCAGCCACAGCGGGGCACGTCCCATTTTACGCTGATTTTCTTATAGTAAAGTGTTGGAGCTCGTAGCTCCGCGCACTTTACGTAAAAGCCATTTAACTTAGGAGGCTGGCAGGGCGCTTCAATGCTGGCCCCGCCAATAATAATATATACGCAAACAGCGCAATTCCATGATCTGCTCTGTCTCAGTCTTGGCCATAGATACAGAAATGTCATTGGCTGTTTGCCAGCCAATGACATTTGAGTGGCGGTGGGGTGATGGCGCAGGGTGCGTGCGCCATCTTTGGATCATCGTCACACTTGTGTTCAACTTTGCTCGACTCCAGAGACTCGTGACTCGTGTAGCAGATCATCTGCCCACTGCCCACTAAAACAGGCCGAAAAAGGTTGCAACAATCCTCTGCCGGGCCTGCCAGTAAGTAAAGTGTTGGCCGTGTCATACACGGCAATCTGGCCTTAACATTCCCCCAGGAGTGCTCCAGCCTCCAGGTCCTCTAGACCGTGCGCCATGGCTACTAGGCCCTGCTGCATCTACATCAGCGTTCGGCTGTGGCTTTCTCTCTAGTGCTTGCCAAGCATGAGAGGAGCCAGCCGAGCGTCGATGGCCTGGGCTGCCTGGCTCCGGTCACGGTCGGAGTCGGACCTTCTTGACTCGCGTTCCTCCAGATTAGGGATTGCTGCGGTCTGTGGTGGTCACCCACTGCCAGTGAGTGTGACCACCACAGATCGTGGCGTGACGGTTGCTGAGATTGAAATAGATGATTTTTATACAGTTAAATTACTTAATTTAAAGGCTGCATATAGCCTTTAAATTAAGTAATTCAACTGAAAAGAAAATCATCTATTTCATGATGAATTGAACAGTGTGCGAGTGCACTGCGGCAGCAGGCCTTATAATTCCCCAGGACAAGTCGGAGGAGGACCGTCCGACTCCGAGTCCTAGCACCGCCGGGTTAATGTAGGGCCTACTGAGACGTGGAGTTGGACAACCCTGCGTTATACCATTCCCAGAGACGCATGTACAGTACTACGCTAGCAATCAACTAGTCTGAAGGCAGCACAGGGCTGATTCGTAAAGGTAATGACTAGCTTGTGAACCTAAGTTACGTGTAAGTTGGCCTAGGTGGGGTTGCAAATTCCGATTGTTCTAGAACCCTGTGCAGCATCTGCATAACTCACACAACAGACATTACATGTGTTTCTGCTTCTTGCCTTTTCGCCTGAATGTGTGACCCCCAACTGTGCATACGCTTTGCAATGCGTGCAATACGCATGATTAGGACTGGAGGACATTACATTGAAAGTGTTCACGTTTGTGGGTGCTCATATGGCTATACATCTGTAGCCCAATATTGCTGCTGCTTACGTCACCCATGCTGCCGATATTACCCCAACAGGAGTACTTTCCCACTTACACTGCAGTGCACTCATAATGCTCAGATAATTCAGTTCTGTGCTCGGTGTGTGCATGTGCTGGATGGTATTGGACACGTTTGTGAATACCTGTGTGTGGGTGTTCACCAACAATGACATCCCGGGTCCCTTCTGTGACACTCCGCTGGGCACAACCACTGATAGTGTGCGGGTATGAATGTAATTTATGTGTCAGCAATATGTGCATTCTTATGTGCATTAAGCACTTGTAATTTACACTTTATGACCATGGGATTCGTCACTTTTGTGAAATTTAAGCAAGTGGACATTATGACTTTCCACAATTTTAAATCACACTTGCACCTTGTAAATGCTTAGTGAGACACCTACAGCGTGTGGCTGGCTGTCCAGATGTGTTGGACTACAGCTGCCATCAGCCCTAGCCAGCAAAGTTAATGATATGGGATCATGGGGGCAGCAGCCCAAAACATCCGAAGAGCCACAGGTTGCAGAACCCTGCATGAAGGGCGTATTCAGTAGTAAATTGTGATCAAAACCCAAAGTAACATTAGCGGACAGTGTTGCATGCAGTAAATAGGCAAGCAGTCAGTGTCAATGGCTTGCTTGTAAATGTATCCCATTGGCCTTCATTGATCAAGACTAATCAGCTCAGAAACGGGCCAATCACTTTTTTCTTAGTGGCTTTGTGTCCTACGAGCTGCAGGGGGCCCTAGATCAATTGATAGCTCGTAGGAGATCCTGGTAAGTGAAGTGCGCTTCCATGCAGTGCTTGCATGAAAAGCTGTGCTAGGATCATGTGCTTGGTACAGAGAGGCAATTGTCACCTGCAGGCCATGGGTTCGAAACCCGGCAGAACAGTTTGACCTTTTTCCTACTCAGGCCAACAAGACCAGTGCCTTGGGGTGGAGAAATAGCAGCATATGTTAAATAGAGAGCCTCAACATCTAGGAGGCGTGGCACTTTATGCAAATGTAGTCCTGTTTTATTAATATCAGGGAATCATTCATTTTGCTAAGAATTGCACTGCGAGAAATATGCTTGCACGTTGTGGGACAGGTTTGGACTTGATCTTAAATCGGCCCTCCAGTACTCTGCTCTGCTGATATTTGAGGTCCTCTCCCCTTTCCTTGGATTCTGCGTGCATTTCGGAAATGCAGTCCACAGTACAGTGGGTGTTGCTAGGTCTGGACATGGTCCAGGGCTACGCTAATGTCAGGACTGTCGTGACCCGTGGTGGACCGTGGACAGACTGAGGCCGGGTAGGGTAGGCCCTGTCTGCAGCTGCATCGGCGCTCGGCTGTGGCTTTCTCTCACCTAAGTGTTAGCCTGTCTAGCACCGCACGAGAGCCCAGCCAAGCTTCGATGCGATGGCTGCTGCCTGGCTCTGGTGAGGTGCAATTGATTTTTAAACACTCAACTGTATGAGAGTTGTGTTTGCCAGTTTGATGCTGTCCCTCAAGGCTGCATTTGTAGCTCGTAGCCCCTGAAAACATAACCAACATCGTCCTGAGAATGAATTGCTGCGGTCTGTGGTGGTCACCCACTGCCAGTGAGTGACCACTAGGCCGCAGCATCACATTTACTGTTGCTCAAATGGAGGATTTTTATTCAGGCTGGCCAATATGCATCACTTTGCTACAATTGAGTCAATCATTCTGAGAAGATTGCTTTGAAAAAACACTGTCAAGCCTTTCGAGTACACAGTTTGTTGGTTATGCTTGAAAAAGCTAGCTTAAAGAGATCCCAGGAGGATGTGTTTTGCATGGGGAAGGGTAGGAAGTGGGTGGGAATCGCCATTGGGATTAGCTTGGATGTGGGTAGTCAATGGGTGGGTCAATAACCATAACATTTAAGTTTGTTTTGTTGTTTTTTTATAAATAAGGCAACACATTTTGGTGGGGTGGAGGGCCGCCTAACTGTTCAAATGTAGGGAGGGTAACTTAAGAGACTTTGGGGAAAGGGAAAACTCACTTGTGTGGGGGCATCTAACTTCTTTACACATTGTAATGAGACTATTATTCTGGTGCAGCTTCAATGCTACAAGCAGTTAACTCTCTCCTTGACTTCTGAAACCATTTTAATACTGCTCTGAGCCTAGCCTATGTTGGCCTTTCTCAGATCAGTCTCTCGCTTTATATTTACAGACCATCAAAAACACCTTGCACACGTAAGAATAGTGTACCACCATTAATATGTAAAACCTAATGCTTTTTTTCATATTTCGGTGGGTTTTTTGGACAGTAAATTGCACATTTTGTAGGCCATTTTTCCGAAAGTTTCACGGGGGGAGAGCCCCCCCCCCGCAACCCCTTTGTGGGGTGTGGGCTCGCTACAAAATTCACCATGGGAAATGTACACCCCACCAGCTTTCAAACTCACCAGCCGCCACTGTTCACCCTCCTCCCCTTGGCGGCTTTGCTGCAGGCCTGTTCTCACGGGAGACTAGGCACGAACAAGCTACATTACAAACACTGTATCTTTCACCTTCTGCAGTCCATCATTGACCTGCAGATGACCGGGTTGAAGCTAAGGTCTGAGAAAACAAGCTGCTTCCATAAAACCTGTCCTGTCCTCTCGCAGAGCCCCACATTTATGATATATGCTGTGGATAACCCCCAACCCTGTTTCCCGTTGGAAGTGCCAGACCTAAGCCTGTGTGCCACCCTGTTCCACCCATGCAGCTAAGCCATCTGAAAGGACGATAAATTTGCTTCAAGTACATGAGATTGAGTGTACATATTGAAATAAAATGGCTCCCCCCATCCCAGATCACACACAAAGTTATGAAATGTAGTTCAAACCTTTCATTGCTAATCCACGATTCCTGTTGCTGCATAATACATAAAGCAATGTATGATATCCATAGATATTCTATGATTTCCTAAAGATGTACTTGTTTACAAATAGACAATTAAGTGTTGAAATATGTATAGTTTCTAAATGCTGACTGTATAATAGAGTGTCCTCTGTAGCATTTGTTTACCCTCTGAGCATTGAGTTATGCAGTCATATTATAAGCAGAAATTTGTAGACTCTTCCCGGCCAATGCACACACTAACCTGTTTCTACCTCATTTTGAATGCAAGCCTTTTTTTGTGTATCCCTCACAACGTAGAGAATGTACGGCCCAACATGCTAAGGGGCCGTTCCTCCTCTCACCCCTCTCTGATACTACTGCGCACACAGAAGCCCCCACCCATCCCCCGTCTGGCTGGGGCCGGATGAGACACCTCAGCCCTATGAATGATGTGATATTAACAAAACTGTTGTTGTATTATTGACAGAATTTATCTTATAACATGATATTCATAGCAAATGTAAACATGTAATATATACAATGTTCATAAGCTCGCATACTGTTTGATGTATGTGCAACTACACTGGTTTAATTCTACCTCACATATTAAATTATGTACATGCAACCTTATAATGTAGGTGAGATAAAAGCAACAGGTCACTCTCTCCCTTCCCCTGCAGCGCCGCAGGCTCAGCCGCCACCGTCCACCCTGCCGCGGGATGGACGGTTAACTAAATGCCCTTATTTCATTGATAATGTGATGATGTAGCTATAACCTCTCACCCCTCAGCTAAGCCTGCACTCAGTATCAGACCGTCCCTAAGCTCCCCGGCCCACAATAAATCCATAAAACATGTTTCACACCCCAAGGCATTGATCATCCTGCTGCCTTTTTGATATACTAGCTATGCACCCTCTGACCAGATAGTCTCCAAGCTCACCCCAACCCGGACTAAGCATGGTGGCAGTATATCTACTCTTGTACTATCATACCATTAATGTGCCCCCCTTAGATCTAACAAAGCATAATGATGGAGTCATGTGCTCCATGATAGAGTGCCTGAACTCCTGAAGCAGCCCCTTATTATATAGTGTTCTTAAGATGTTGAAATGCGAGCACCCAAATTTATGTGCTATTTCTATTGTGATGTTAGCTTAACAACGTTTTAGGATTTATAATCATTATGAATTATAACGGATGTTGAATGAGTATGTGTGTCCACAAGTGCAAATGTTAGCATAGTCCAAGTTGTATCAATCAACTATCTTCAGACCAGAGTTCCACTCCGATGAATTCAGCTGACCTGCAAGCATCACGATGACACCCCAATAAGCTTCGCCAATCACGGAGCTACACCCCCATGGATGTACATGTGCCCCAGACCCACTGCCCAATCTCATCGATTCATGTATACCTTAGCTCCTACGTCATAGGTTTGTAACAAAATTTTAATGTTTGCTGATGTTTGGCAGAGAGCTCTCGGAGTTTGCAGAGTTCTATGCTTGCCCTATATTGGTTTAGATACATTTTTACCTCTTAACTTCAACCGCACTTGGTCTTATTCTCATTCCCACCTGGGGTGTGTCCATTATTGACTCTCACTGGGGAGCTTTAAATACTTTGTTGGGGGATGTTCACTTTCACTGTCTTCTTGCATTGTGAGATTATAATCCTAATCACACAGAATCCCAGCAATACCATTAATATCAGGGCTCCAAGAAATTTGAACATATCTGCCATCCATTGTATGAACCAACAAAAGAGCACTCCAAACTAGCTATCATCAGCAATGTCTTTCACTTCGTCCACCATTTGGACAGGCAGTTTCGTCAGCATCTCTATGGCCTCTGTCAGGGTGCCATTCTCGTCATCATGAGAATTTATAAATGTGCAACATGATTCTCCATTTTTACACAAACACATCCATCCATAGCTGTGATCATATCCAAGATGTATCTATTCTGAAGAGTCATCAGTTGTGTGAGTCTCAACTCTTCCCTGATAGCATTCAATCCCTTTGTGGTAGAGTTGATTGTCTGCAACAGTTCCCATCTGGTAATTTGCAACCATTTAGTATTTGCTCCAACCTGGATACTTGGCATAAAAATCAACGTGAATATCGATGAAGTCTGGCTGAACAGTCTTTGTTCATATGGAATGGCATCAAAAGCTTCTATTGACTTGGCTGTGAAATAGTTCTCTTGCTTCATTCTACTTATCAGCTGCACAACTCTTCTTCCTCAGTTGAGCATCTGCTTTTGGAAAGTTGTCAGTTGGCAGGTCACTTTTAGGAATCACCAACGCTGGAACATGAACATTTTCTATGGAACATCATCCTCCCTAGTTCCTGGGCAGCTTCATATAAGGTCTGGATCCACACACCCAGTGATCCACTATCACTGCTGTTCCACTGCTCATTCCTGGTACATCAAAGATTCAACCTCAGTTCTGGTTCTCTCCAACTTTTCTTGTGCCATTATTTCTGAAGCACAGTTTTGCCCTTTCCAAAGGCACTATCTGCAAGGGTCCTCCTTTATCTTCGATCCATGTCAGCAATTTGGCAAGTCTCGGCCATAGAGGTTTAGATCCATTCTGCACTATGTCAATGGTTGACTGATAGGAAGCAATGACCACCCAGGCTCTGCAGATTACCACTCCTTCTTCCCAACCATCTGGTGAAAGCACTAATCCCCAGATCTGCATTTGTCCTCTGTTCTTCCATCTTCGAATTTCTTCTGCAGATGTTCCTGGACTCTCCAGTCTTCTGTTTACTTCCCATCTGATTCCAGCTCTTTTACCCCAGGTTTCTCGTATCTGATCATGTGATTCCTGGTGTGAGCTCTTAACCTTGTCTTTGTATCTTGGACATAAGCATATTCTTCTGGATCTGTCCATTCAGTTGCCCATTTAAGATAGGCTATTCGGCCTATGATCTGACCCCTTGTATGGCAGGGAGCTATGTGTGATAGACAATGTGCTGTCTGGACATCTATTTCAATAGCTATGATGATCTTAGACTTCCCCATGCTATAAGGCAGGAGTGCACATACAAGGCATTCCTCCTTCAAGTTCTTCCTTCCCACTTCTTTCATATGCTGATACCATATGTTATTCCCCAAGTGTGCTGTACTCTGCAGGTAATTATTTAACTCATGATCATCCTCCCTAGCACTTCTCCTAGGTCTCACTCTTTTCTTATGAGTTTCTATTATCATCTCATGAAGTATGTCAGCATAATTCCTTCTTACTGGACCGATTACAGAAACATTTATTAATGGACTTGGTGTTTTTACATGTACTACTTGTGTACGAGAAAGTTCCAGAAGCCTCATCTTGTTAACATAATATGGAGATAAAAAAGGTGTCTCATATAATCTCCATACGTGACCTTCCCCCAAAGGAAGCCTAGATTTATCTATCACAGAATAATTTGCTTTTGAATGTACCTCTAGAGTAGGGACAATTACATAAGGTCTCAGCTGCTTTGTAGTTGCCACTTCTGTACCCTCATTCTGGATAGGAAGATACACAGGAATCTTTGCTTTATTTGCATCCAAATAGTAAGCAGCGTGTACTGCAAGCGGGATAAGGATTACAATAAACAAAATGCATGTATAAATGATGTATAGGTAGGCTCACCTCCTACAAGAGTAGCTTCTTTGACATCGTGGAGCTCTCTTGTTGTCGGCCATAACATTATTACTATTGATGTTGCCCATTCTCAATCTTTTTTAAGGAAGGAAAAATCAACTTTTATTCGGGCCACATCATGCAATACTCTGGCAATATCTTAATTTTCTCATCAAGCTCCTCAAGCAGCTGACTGATCGCAGGACGATTAACAGGGTTTCTGATGTATAGAAAAGAGTTGTCCTTTCGCCAAACAAATTGTGGGTGTTTCTCCAGCAAGAATTAGAATACTAAGGCTAGTAGGCTCTGGATCTCTTCCTCCAAAAGTCTCATTCAGTTCTGACTGTTCATTCAGAATAAAGGTCAACCTGTTTGATTATGTCACATAACACTGTATTCTTCAGATCTCTCAAAAAAAGTGCAAACATCAGTTTGTCTTCCAAGAAGATGTGGGCATTGCTCAATCAGGTAGTTGATAACCAATCCTACTAGTCTATGAGCATTTTCATTTGATCAGAGCATTTGTATTTTCCCCACTGTACTCAGGAAGCTAGAGAACTTGCTCTATTATGGCTTTGAGTAATCTCCTCACAATTGGGCCATTCTTAGGATCTTGCTGGAAATTATGAATGTTAGTAGTTGTCCCCACCAATGAAGGGCAAGAAAAAAGAATGTACAGAAAAATATCCGATGAACGTTGTCATTGGACACCACCATGGGTGCCTCTAAAAAGAAACTTAGTGAGAAAGGAATTGGGGAACTGGTCCCTCTTCCAGTTGTCGAAAATGAAATCCAAATCTGGCATTCTATCCTTCCCGATCAAGACTTAAGCATGTCTCAGCCCAATATTTAGCAAACTTCCTGTGGCTCAAGAACAAATAGCCTTCTTTCACTCCTTTTTAGCAGCTTAAAAGAGTGTCCCAAAACAAGCCACAGTCCAAAGTATTCTGAATCTGTTTATTTGACAGTTTCTGCGTCCTTCTTCCTCGTCAAGGATCTTGTCTGCACATGCTGAGGTTCTTTTCTGATGCATGCTTCCAATATGGGTAAGGGTGAAGGAGGTTCACCAGAGTAGATCTTTACGTCTCCAAGAAATATCCATGCACGTCTGCCTTGCACTTTCACTGCTGACAGCGTTACGTCCTCTACAATGAATGGGCCATTAAAGCCTGGCTCATCCCACCGATGAGTAAAGTTCTGGATCAAGTCCTGATCACCGGGGGAAAGTTTGGGAAGACGTAGTTCTTCACATCTGGTTGTTGGATTGTCTCCATTTGTGTTCTGAGCCCCACACCCCTTCCGTTGGAGATGATCTGAAATGACAGAGATACTTGTAGTCATACATATTAAGTAATCACGTAATTCCTTTCCTAACAATTCTGCTGACATCTGGGCATCACTTCTAGTTCTAGACAGAGGCAAGAGGGGTGTCCTCCTTCGCTTCCATGTCACTATTTCATGGGGCGTAAGATAGTGGTCTGAACCTGGTTGATTTCTCAATGCATATAATGCCAGTGGTAGGCATTGCAACCATCCTTTCTTCAAGGTAAGCTTCAATTTGGCTATATTTTCTTTAAGCAAGCCATTGTGTCTCTCACAGATTCCGTTCACTTGCAGGTGATAAGCCGATGAAAACGTATGCTTTATACTGAGCAACAAGCATATCTGTTCAAAAAAACATGAGGGCCACTATCTGATCTTTATACTTCACATATTCGCCATCTAGGAAATACTTCTCATACTAAAAATGTTGCAGTGCAGGTGGAATCTGTATGTGTGCATGGACCAGCTTCAATCCATCTTGAAAAGGGACATACTACTTCAATAATATATCTGTATCCATTACAGAGGTGCAGCATGTCGACAGAGTCGATATGCAAATGCTGAAAGGGACCATTAGGTCTCGGGATAACTCCTCTAACTGTACGCAGTGTGTGCCCAGCAATAAACCTTTGACATACGATGCAGTTCACTACATAAAATACAACCTGTTCTAATAAATTCAGAACAGACCATTCCTCTGCAATTGTTGCAGTGAGGCTATCTCTAGTGAAATGCACAGGGTAGTGTAGCTGTTCCAACGCCACCTTTAATAAGGCTATAGGCATCACTGGTTTACCAGTGCTCTCCTGTAAGCACAATGATTCGGAAGGAGTTAAAGAACACCCCCTCCATGTCCACAGGTCTTTCTCATCCTGCGGCGCTTCCCCTTGAATTTCCATTAACTGAGTTTTAGACAAGCTGTTATAACAATCAGGCACACTCATCATCACCACCATACTTTCATTCACATCCGGTGTATCAACCCTCATGATACTGTCTGAACATGCAATACGCTTCACTTCCCTGTCTGCAGCTTGATTTCCATATGAGACAAAGTCTGCCCATTTAGTTTGAGCTGCGCATTTAACGACTGAGATGGCAACTGGGAGTTGTACTGCTTTAATGAGTCTGTCCAATAAGGCAGAATGCCGCACTGGAGTGCCATCTGCTCAGAGTTAGCCCCTCCTTTTCCAATGTGCTAACCCTGCATGTACCGTCAACGTCATGTAGGCAGAGTCACTGTACACGGTTACTTCCTGGTCTGCATGATTCTCAAGTGCAACAATCAGTGCCACTAATTCTGCAGCCTGTGCCAAAAAGTGAGACAGTAGCCGTGCACTTATCGATACTTTAAACTCCCCATTTTCCTTGTGCTGTACCACAGCGGTACCTGTATATCTCTGGCCATTATTTTGATCGATTTGAGAAGAACCATCAATAAAGAGAATCTCTACAGGTGCCAAAGCATTTTCCTTTACCCTCTGGATCTCATCATAAAATTCCTCTTAGTTTGAGCAATCATGTGCATGCTCGTCTTCTTCCAATGGTTCTGCTTTAAACATGGTAGGGTTCACTATTCTGCCTCTGACTATTTTAATCACTGGATTTGATATGACTACCTCATAGGCAGAAGCCCTTTGAGAAGTCAACGTACCTTTCAGTTTTTCCAAAATGGCAAACAAAGCATGTTCAACAAATAACGTCATGGAACATCCCATTACTATACTAGCAGCCTTCTCAATAGTGAACGTGGCACCTTCCAAAGATTGTTCAGAGGGAAAGTGACCCCTCATTACTGGGTCCAGAATCCCACTATAGTATGCTAGAGGCTTGTACCCCAATGTGGTTCTCTGCATGAGTACCGCTGTCCTAACTGTGCCATTCGTATGCAAAAATAAAACAAAAATCCTCAGCATAATTAGGAATCCCTAAAACTGGAGCTGTGCAAATTGCCGTTTTCAACTCCTCAAACCCCTCTTCCATTTCCTGAGTCCAGACAATGTTCTCATGTTTTGCGTGTGCTTTTTTCAGAGCCTGCAACAAGGGCTTTATATGTCAACTGTAATCAAAGACCCATGCTCTCACATAATTGCATAGTCCCAAACATCTTTGCATGTGCTTTGATGTGTGTAGCTTTGCTGTTTTCAAAATAGCCTCAGCTCCCGCAGGAGTAACTTTCTCCCCTTCCTTCAAAATTAATTGACCTATGTATAACACTTCCTCATGGCAATACTGCAATTTCTCCTTATCTACTTTATATTCTTTCTCTGCAAGAATAATCATCAGCTGAACTGAATCACATCTGCACTCTTCCTCTGAAATGCTACAGACCAATATGTCATCTACGTATTGCAACACAACACTTTCTAAATCAATATTGCTTAAGTCCATCCGCAGGACTCTATTGAAAATCGATGGAGACTCACAGTACCCCTAAGGCAATCTCATGCTTTTTAACTTCTGATGAAACGTAAATGACATCAGAACTTGAGAATTCTTATGCAATGGGATTTGCAAAAAATGCATTTTTCAAGTTAATCACCCTGAAATATCGTGCCTTAACAGGGATACTGCATAAGGTTGTCGCAGGATTAGGAACTAGAGGAAACTCGGCCTCTACAATCTGGTTAATCAGGTGAAGGTCTTGCACTAGACGCCAGAACCCTTACATTTTTCACAGGATACACTGACGTATTACATGGTGACTCTGACGTTAGTAAAATACTTTGTTCCATCATGGCAGATATCGTCTTGTAAATACCTTTGTCTGCCTCTCGAGACATGGGATACTGTCATGCTCGAGGTAAAATTGCTCCTGGTTTCAATTTAATCTTAACTTCTTCAGCCCCCTTCAATAGACCTATGTCATAGGGGCTTTAGTCCATAATGAAGCTGAAAACTTTGCCATACCTTCATCGAAAAACTCAGGATGTTTCAATGCTAACATCATTTTCTGAGGAACCTCACGTTTGATTGCCCTCACCCATTAAGTAATACTCATTTCAAATACTACTTGGTCATCTGACGGATGGTCTCTAAACAAATTCTTGTCAGTGACATCAGTCAATCTATAACCGTCCCCAATGGCAATAACTGTGCACCATCATCTTCCTTCATAATCAGTTCCATCAAGGAAAGCCATTTCTCCCTGCACTATGGCTGCTTTTAGAATTGTAAGGGAAAGACTTGTCCTCCCTCTTCATCCATAGGTATCCTTGGCCTGAATAAAATCTCATCAGGTATTCTCACAGTTTTACCCACTAAACCTGGTAACCATCTAAACAAAATGTGTACCCCATAATAAAAAAATCTATGGCTCTAACGGTGCTCTTCGTATAGCCATTTGTCCTGTGAGTGCCATAATAAATTCACTCACATTTAAATAATGCATTCCTGGCGTTGAACATACTATGCCTTCATCAGTAAATGAAATCGTCATGTTCAATTTTGACATTAGATCTCGACCTAATATATTGACAGGCATCTGTCTCAAATACAATAATGGGACAGACAAGTCAAATTCTCCTATAGAGACTGGCAATTTTTCAGTAAAATGAACTCTATTTGTAGCTCCTGTGAATCCTTGAGAATCCATGGCATTCCCTGATAATGTGCATTTTCTTTCTCGTATACATGACCATGTTGCCCCTGTGTCTACTAAAAAGAAAAAGGGCTGTACTCTAATTCCTGGCTGTTAGGCTGTGCTCTGTTAGGCTGTGGCGAGCGTTCGTTTGGAGAAGCATATTGAAGAAAGAAAGAAAGCTTGCCTGGAGAAGCTCTTTGACAGAAAGAACGTGTACTCACGGAGGTGCGTGTGCCCTTAAGGGGGAGGAGCTATTGTGTCAGCTGGCGGAGTCACCTGACTTCTCCCACCTACTTGTGGCCGCCTCCAGCGCCCTTGCGGCGCTAAGCCCTGTGAGCAAAGGGCTGTACTCTAATTCCTGGCTGTTAGGCTGTGGCGAGCGTTCGTTTGGAGAAGCATATTGAAGAAAGAAAGCTTGCCTGGAGAAGCTCTTTGACAGAAAGAACGTGTACTCACGGAGGTGCGTGTGCCCTTAAGGGGGAGGAGCTATTGTGTCAGCTGGCGGAGTCACCTGACTTCTCCCACCTACTTGTGGCCGCCTCCAGCGCCCTTGCGGCGCTAAGCCCTGTGAGCAAAGGGCTGTACTCTAATTCCTGGCTGTTAGGCTGTTTGGCGAGTTGCGAGCCGCCGAGGATTATGCCTGGGTCAACACTTCCATCACCGGCCCCATCAGCCTCTAGGACCCGAGCGCAAAGGAAACGCGAGGCACCCGGAGGGTCTGCAGTATCTAATATCAAGGGGCCGACGAACACAGTAAGTCGTTATTTTTCATGTGTTTCTAGCACAGAGGAGCCAGGATGCCACACTCCCGGCACTGCCCCTCATGAACCCAAAATCTCATGCACGCAAGTGGTCGTGCCCAATCCACATACGCTATCTAGTACAATGGAGTCACAACCAAGTGAGCTCGAAACAGTCGAGCTGAGCAGGGCGAGCGCTACTAACTTACCCGGCATAAGTGCTGATGCTTACAATGGCCAAACATCACAGACCGTTGCTTCAAACAATGGAATTCAGGCCAAAATGGGAATCGAAGACAGCGATCATACCAGCTCTGATATACATCCTGAGTTAATTCCCTTTGTATCTTCTGAGGAGTTAGCGGCCACACTCACGGTACCGGCGCCCGCTAACATCATTCCAGGCGGAAAATCCGCATTAGGAGGCGGGATTCAAACCGTGGCATCTGTGGCCGATTTAGAACAGATGGAACAGCCGGAATCGCCGGGTGAGCATGGGCGGTCTATAGAGTGGAGGGAAAACGTTGTATCTGTATGCCGTGTTGGAGGCCGCCCCGTGAGCGAGAAAAAGGCTAGCGCGTCTTCGAATAAGGCGCGGACATTAGGCCACCGAGCAACAGATTCCAGGGGCGAGTGTGCTGATTCACAGAAAGTTGGTCTTGGCGAGGAGCCAGACGCGGAGGTATCTCTTTATGAGACCTCGCCCAATCCCGCCCGGACAGCCGGATTATCCTGCAGTTATCAAGGAGAAGAGTTGCATGACGAGGTGTTCGTGGTGCAGCCTCTCCTGGCAGACTGCGTTATAACCCCAAGCGCAAGTGAGCCTCCCAAAGCGGTCGCCTGTGCGCACGACCCAAACAGGAGAGACTCCCTAGGAATTGCAGACAAAGTGCTGGGTAACTTGATAGCACTTAACAAATTACACCGGCAACTTCCAAACAGAGGTTCCACGCAGTCTTCAAATCTAATGGAAAGACCCTTAGTCAAAAGATCAAACTGCCAGCTGTCAGGTGCAAATGAGGATATATGGCACAAAGTGTGTTATAAGCGCGCAAAATTCGATAGGTGCTGCGAGACCAATGCTAATGTTGATGATCCACCTACCCAACTATTATCATCTCAAAAGAGGGTAGCTCCGACTCGACACAACATAAACACAGTAAACGATATTCCCATAGCCATGTCGGCATCTCCTGGATTAAATGGCACAAGCTTAGATGACTCTCAAGACTCTTCTTTTATGGAACGGCCTTTCCCTAAAATACGCCACTGCAAAGTACCGTTAACGACGAACGTGAGGGACTATCAAGTCAACGAGTCCTCGCCCAATGAAGACACTCGCCCATCACCGCAAGATCTGCAGGCCATTTTATTGTCATCAACAACAATTGCGTTGGCTCCGTTCATGAAATTATACGAAACTTTGCACGAGGCAACAAGGGATTTAACTACTACGGTGGCCTTAGCTTTGTCCAAGAAAATCCACTTAGAGCAAGTTTGTGAGCAGATACAGTACAGTCAACAAGAAAGATCTAAGAGACTTGATCTATCCTTTAACCTCCTAAAGGAGCAAAAGCTAAATGACACCTTGGATAAAAAATTACTGGCTGATGTTGCTAGAGAAGCTCTTGCGTTATTCAAATCTGAGGGGCGTTTCTCAACTAGAGAATGCAACCCCAAAGAAGGGGGTTGTTTAAAAACTCCATTGGTCACAAGTAATGAAGCAAGTTGTGCACAAGGTCCGCCTGTGGTCAACTTAGGCAAAGAAGTGCTCACGGATAGTGAAAGTAGCACTCTGTTAAAAGTAGCCACCAAGAGCGGAGAACAACCTGCACTGCTGTCTGCTGCACCTGTGCAAACGATGGAAGCCTTGAGAGACCTAAACCAGAAATTATCTGTACATCAAACTGAAAACTCTGAATCCTCTAGTGGTACAGGTTGCGAATCCTCCTTAGATATCTCGTTTAATACCGCCTTCGAACAAGCCCGGAGCACTTCGAATCAAGCACAAACGGATACTCAGGTGCCAGCTTGTTCAAAGCAGCCTTTGACTGTAAACTCCTCTGCAGAGTCGCCTGCAAAAAATTTGGAAGGGGTTCAAACCGCTACCTATCCGTTATTTAACGGAGGTCATCCATCAGTGGTAATGTTACCTCAACCAAAAAGGTCAAACGTGAACTCGATAACTCAACTAAAAAAAACTAAGCATCAACCGAGCAGAAAACAAAAGTCCCTAAACGGTGCTCGTAAATTCTTGCGAAACATCAACGTGGCTCCAAACGAAGTCAGCTCATTAAAAAAATGCATATGTAGTTCGGCTTTGCAAAATAAGCCTTTACAACAAGCATCTGCCTGCCAATCAACTTCCTCACATAACACAGACTCAGTCGTTACAGACCAAACTCAATAGACTTCAATAGAATTGTTGAATATGTCAACTTATGATGACGAGGACTGCATAGACCTTGAAAATGAACCGTCCCCCTCTGGGACTGAGCAACAAATTGCACTGGAGCAATCGATGAGCGTAATTGCACAAGTTTGCACAAACGGTCACCAGGCACTCGTAACGGGACCCGTTACAACAAACATAGATCGAAATCAAGAAGAGTCTCCTCATGATGTGGGTCGACCAACGACGCCAGGTGGCAGAATTTGCCAGATTGTCAACAAAAACAACCATGCTTTGTCATGCTCACAAGGTCCTGTGAGCCCTCCCTTTCTGACTTTACTAGAAAAGAGGCTGAGGTCTTTGGCCGCCAACCATCAAGAGCCCTTCATTATTGCAGAGGCAACTGCATCGAAGGTTGGTAACCTTGTATATGTGGAAAGAAAAAAAACACAAGACCAAAAAGGAGTTGATGGTACACAGCCTTCGACACGAAATACGGGTTGCCTTAGAGACACAAAGGAAGCGCCAAAACATGTGCGATTTAGTAAAAGATCTTCGCTAAGAAAAAATTCCCCGTCTATGCCGACCAATAAAATTATAATCGAGAGCCTTGAAATCTCGGACAACTTAACACTGAACCGAGGAAACATTGTTAGATTGCTGCACTCGGTCCCCTCACTACGATCGATAAGTTCAAACGACCTGAAGATTGTGGAATTTTACGATGAGATCAGAAATGATAAAGTAGTACTGCACGTGGCGTCTTCTTTAATTGTAGCAACAATCATGGAAGCAAACGCAGCATTATTCTCCTTGGGCTTTGACGTATACGAATGGAATGGATTACAGCAAGCATCACCTAATACAGTTGATGCGGTTGATAAGTATAAACCTGTAACTCGAGTATCCATTCTGAAACCATCGTTAGGGAATAAGGTGCTAGAGGACATTGGAAAAAAGAAAATCTGTGGTCAAGGTAACAATAAAGATTCATTGTGCGGCATAAACACTTTACGAGCAGTTGAGAAGAACGTATCGACTCATAAAATGGCTCCGGCGGCTCAAAAAGACGAGATAACCATAACAATACATGGAAGCTCACCCCAGATTACCATTAAAGATGTTGGAGTGCAATCCGAGACATCCAGTACAGAAGATCCGGAGTGGGGCTGGTTACCAAAGGCCTTGGCAAACACCTCTCAGCAATAATGCCAGAACCCTACGGTTCGAAATACGTGCAGCATCGTATCTTGGAACACGCGGGGATTTACGCATTTATTCAATTCAAATTGGATCAACGAATGGCAGGTAATCTGTCTACAAGAAACATGGCTAACAGAAGCTCCGATCTCGAATGATTTTGAGGTGGTGATTAATCCCGCCATTAAATCTAGTAAAGGGCGTCCTATGGCGGGGATGGCCACCATGGTCAGAAGATCTTCGGGCTGGAGACTTGTAAGCTCAATGAATCACTCGCCGTTCATTCAATCTACCCACCTAGAATGGGCCGGTGTAGCAGGTTTGGCGGTGGATTGCCTAATAGTGGTCAACATCTACTGGAATCATAAAAAGGCCGGCGAACAAGTCTTCATAGACGAAACTATGGAGATATTGGACTCTGTTGTGTCAACATCAGGATGGCCCAACATAATGTTATGTGGAGATCTTAACATTGACCTGCTGAAAACACCAAACTTGATGACAAAAACATACTTGAAGCAGGCATGGTTAGATGAGATGGCCGCTCGTAACTTCCAAATGTTAAATGGTAATACCTGTAATGACATGCCCCCTGCTAATACCTGGCGCCGTGCAGACCAGGCTTCGACGATTGACTATATGTTTGTCTCAGAGCAGTTACATCCGCGTATAGTCTCATTGAAGGTCACAAAGAAAAACGCTAGTGACCATGACATGCTGATAGCAGAATTCACCGCACTCGAAAAAATTCCATCGCAGATGTGGCAATATAACATTCAGGCTACCTCGAACAGAGTGCGGCTATCCCTAAAGAAAGATGAGCTGGAAAAGCTTGCAAGCGACTACTGTAAGGTTAGTCAGCATTTGGAATATGAGCAGCTGCTACAGCAATTTAAACCTAAAAGGGTAGGTCTAAAAAATATGGGCTATGCGTGTGCTCACAGCTTTGATGTGGAGGTGCTAAAGCATAAACGTATGCTACGTAGTAATTTAAGACAGTCAAAATCCCTGGGTCAACTGGCCCGTATACAAGCTGTTAAGGTTGCAAAACAATCGTACAAGAACTGGCTAAAAGCGCATAAACACATGTTACTACAAAAAGATGCCGAAGTGTTGATGAGGTCATTACAAAATAAAAATACTTCAGCTTTCTGGTCTCTCATTAACAACGTGTATGTGCCCCAAGAATCAATCCAAACCTGTATGGTGTCAGAGGCTGATTGGATATCGCACTTTAGAAACTTATACATGTCAGCTGGACATCCGGAGGTCGGTATTGAGGATTGTTCCAAACCATGGGATCTGGAATTTAGAAAAGAAGACATAATAGAAATCATTCAGAAAGCAAAAAACTCGCGGGCACCAGGTCCAGACGGGCTCACAAACTTTACGATTAAGCAGTTCCCCGAGATATGGGCAAGTCTGTGCGAGACACTCTTCAAAAGAATAGTACAGATTCGGCAATCCCCAAAATCGTGGAAGAGTGCGATCATCGTGCCTATCTTTAAGAAGGGCAACAGATCAGATCCGAAAAATTACAGGCCTGTGGCACTGTTAGACGTGTTAGGGAAAATTTATGCAACAATGTTACAAAAGAAACTACTAGCTTGGTCAACAAGTTCTCTACACGTCGACAAACGTCAATCAGGCTTTGTGAAACAAGTGGGTTGCTCGTTAAATCTTCTACTGATAAACATAATTAAAATGGAGGCAATTAAAACGAACACAAAGGTGTACCTAGCCTTTATAGACTTTTCATATGCATTTGACACCATTGATAGAGCGCTTTTGTGGGAGAAGTTGAAGAACTGGGGATGTCCAGCAGACTTAAGGGAAGCAATTAAGGAGCTCCACTCAAAGACTTCCATTCGAGTGAGACTAGATCGTTCGGGCTTGTTATCCGCCCCCATTGATACTTTTAGGGGAGTAAAGCAGGGCTGTCCATTAGCAGCAGCCATCTTTGGACTGTTCATCTCCGACATTGGCGAATCAATCAATAATGCAAAATCCTTTTCCCCGAAAGTGGCTAACACACATCTAAGTTGGCTGCTTTATGCTGATGACTTGATTGTATTGGACATGACACCAATTGGCCTGCAAAGGAAATTGAATGCTGTGCAACATTATGTCGTGTCCAATAATCTTGTAATTAATGTCAAGAAATGTGAGGTACTGGTATTGCAGAACTTAAATGGCGGCGGCGTAGGTAGAAGAAAAAGAATAGCTTGGTCACTAGGGCATGAAAAGTTGCAGTTCTCACAAAGTGTCAAATATCTTGGGATGACAATTAGTTCTTCCATCAACGACGGGCCTTGGCTTGCGGAAACTAAAAGGAAGTGTAACCAACTCGCAAACCAAGCCCTGATACTTAACAAGAAATTTGGCAAATTCTCACTACGTCCAGTCTTAGCCTTTTACCAACAGAAGGTGATACCGGTTGTGTCTTATGGTGCAGAAAATGCGCTGGGATGCCCTTATGAGACCTGGGCCAATCTTGAAAACTGCTTTTGGTCGAGAGTATTAACACTCCCTAGGGGGGTGAAAACATCTTGCATAAGATATGAACTGGCGCTAATATCTCTGCACGCAAGAATCTGTTGGAGCTTGTTGAGCTTGTATCGAAAAACCTGCAGTCGAGCGCAGATCCCACAGTTTGAGATTCTTCATAATATCCAACCTGGAAACTCCAAAATTAGCCAGATGTGGTTGAAAAGATGTGAGACAATTCTGAAAAAATACGACATAACGGTCGATCTGCTTCATGAGAACCCGGATGCAGCTAAACTAAAGATCTGGCGGACAGACTGGGACGAGACTTGTGCAGAAAGAGCTGCTGCTGGAAGTTCGAGTCATGCTCCATTGGAAGCACGTGCCTTTAACAGCCTTCAGAAGTATGTGTCTTTATTTCCCAACTCTCAGGCACGCAGACTGTTTATGCTGTTTAGGCTAAACATGTTTAAAACGAAGGATCGCCTCCGATCATGGAGGAGCTTTGCCCATCTAAGCCCGGAATGTAGGTTATGTGCAAAAGGTCCTGAATCACTAAAACACCTAGTTTTATTTTGCACCAAATTGAGATCTGAGAGGACCATACACTTGGGACCATGGAGCTTAGCCCACCCATCATTGTGTGCGGATGAGTGGTGGAGTTCAATGTATCAAGGAACCGATCTAAAATTAATTCTGCCTCTAATAAGACTGCTGGAAACCATAGAAGCACATTTATTGTCATTAGGGGAAAGCATTTCGGGGAATGGAGCCCGTGGTTGAAGGACCAAACATGAAAAGAGAGGAGAAAGCTGTAATGAGGGAAGGAACTTGAATGGGGCAAGGGAAATTTGATGAAGATGTGTGGATGTTTTGCGTTAGATTTTTAAAGGTTTGTAAAAACCAATAAAAAAATAAAAAAAAAAAAAAAGAAAAAGATTTGCCACTTATATTGATGTCAACCCTCAGTTCCTCTTGAGGAATGGGCGTCACTGAAAGTATTGAACACATCAAGTCTCCCAGTGAGCTGTCCTATTGTGAGTATATGCATATACTCGTACCTGTGAAATGATTTCCTCCTTCGACAGTGACATCTCCTATCCTAAGAGTCATTAACTGTCCTGTACTTGTGCCCTGTTGTATCAGCATGGGCGAATGCTGTGACTGCCCTTGCGGCAGATTCATTATTGTCTACTGTGTTTGCAAACCTGGTTGCATTCTCAGCACTTGTGTTTGATGCACTGTCTGATTTTGGGGGAACCCCTCTCCATTCTGTTCAGAGTATGCAGGCGGGTATGTGGTGACCCCTCTTGAGAATTGTTTGTTTTGCATGAGCCCTTGACTACTACACATGCGTGCAAGGTGTCCATCATTCCACATGCCCAACATACATGAGGTCTCCTAATTTGCCATTCCTGCATGCCTTGACTATCATTCTGCATGTTTTAAAACCCACCCTGGTTATTCTGGAAATTTCACTGATTATTCTGAAAGCCTCCTTAATTATTCTGGAAGCCTCTGCCTCAGAAACATCAACTACCTCGTGGTACGAATCCATCATTACTTTGATCATACTGCCATTATTTATTCACCTGTGGCATACCTGCTGTTTGCTGTGAACTCAACCCTTCTATGCTAGTCAACATTTTGACAATTTTTTTCTACACTAAGTTAGCTTCTTCACCTTTCCTAGAGTCATCTTTCTTTCTATTTTTCTCCTGCAAGTCTGCTGTAATGCTCAATGGTCAGCTGAATTTCTGACCATGGCTTCACTTCTATGCTCACTAACTTCGCCCTTGGCACAGTATATGATAAAATACAGGTATAGATTTCCCTCAAGGCTCACGAGTCTCCAAAGACCTTTGTTCCTGGACATTTTTAATGTAGACAAGGGGATAATTCCCTTCCTGCATCTTTTTCGTCATTATAGCTCCATATCTGACATGTCCGTATACAGTACTCTGAGCGCTTTCCAGATTGTCGCCCCACAGTTATTAAATGGTGCTCCATCATGAGCTGTATTCTGCATAGTGACACTCGAGTATCCTCCTCTCGACCAAACATAGTCGCTCTCTCCCCAAGAATAGCATCTAGAAAACCTCTAATGTCTCCTATAGCTAACGTGTTTCCTCCTGTCATTTTTTATAACTCATGTATCCATTTCCCACTGCCGGAAGTTAAACTCAGGAGTCCTTATTCATCTGTGGCCATTGTATATTGTGGTCTGGCTCCTCCTTTCTCTAACAAAGGAAACTGTGATATCCCAAATTGACACTCATCCCCCATTGTCTGTCTGTCCATAGAAGGGACAATGGTTCCACACTGCTTCCTTCCTGGCAGCAATCTCATTCTGCTCACATAATGTGGTGAGTCCCCCCTCTCACTATGGGATCACCCTCTAGGTTGATCTAGTCATGCTGATTCTGAGAGATTCTGCTGCCCTCAATTTGGATAGATCTAGATCTGACCATCTCACTTCGGAGGGCCATCGGAGAACATCCCTCGGGACCACATGCATTACCTCTCTCCTCCACACAGAAGGTTTCCCTGTCTTTGTCTGACATATGCTGTCCCCAACTTGAATGGCTTCCCTCCTCTTCATCTCTATTCAGAGTTAGTCTGTCTGAAGACAACTCTTTAGGCTCAAAACTACACAATCCTCCCTCTCTGTCGTACAACTGTGTACTTTCAAGTCGATTGTTTTTACCCTTTCCTTTCAGTTACTTCTTATTCCTCATATCATGATAGACTTTATCAATTGCGTCCCTGATGCTTCTAGAGTCAAACTCATCCTCTAGATTTGCTCTAGACAGACCTGGCATGGTTTCAAATGTCGGGAAGAACTCTTCAATATCCTCCCATGCTACTACTGGATTAGGATCCATTAATTATGTTTCTACACACTCAATATTGCATGCTCTATGCCATTTCTTTCATTCTATTTCATCATCAAGCTCTCTTTGTTTCCTTGCTTCTTCTCTCACTCTTTCCTTTCATATCTCTTCTCTCATTTGCCCTTTGCATTTCTTCATCTCTACATCTTTGTATCTTTTTATCCCTTAATTTTTGTTCTTCCTGTTCCTCTCACTTTCTTTCTAGCCTTTCTCATTCTTTGATTACCCTCTGTCTGTTTTCATATTTCCTCTGCTCTTCTGCCCTTTCTTGCTTTTTTAGTTGTTCATCCTGATACAAATGTTCTCGTCTTTGTCTTTCCTTCCTTTTTTCCCCATCTTCTTTCACTTGTTCCTTCATATCCCTAACTTTTCTGTCTTGTTAGTCTCGATCTTCTCTTTGCCTTACATCCTTAATGTTCTTACTATCAAGTTTGAGCAAAATCTGACCACCCATCCATTCGTTCTGTATGAGCGCAACCTCATCAGCCATATCCTTTTCTCCTTTCCATCTCTTTATTTCTCTTCTTATATCTAATGATGTACTTGGTCGGTCACTTCTCTCCTTGTACTTTCTCTCTTTGTCCCTTGACACTTTAGAGATCACCTCTCTTTCAGGAATCCTCTTGGTACACTCGTCGCTGCTATGCGCAGTTGACTCATATACCAGATTGCTGTACTGTGCCGCTACTTTAAGTTCTCTTAATGGGTATACTTCATCATCTTTTATACTACCTCATTTTACTTCAGGCACGGCGGGGGAGCAGAAGGCTCCTCACCCCCTCTTTGCATATGTTAAGTATCCAGTCTTCAGGAAGCAAGGCCATGGCATGAGCATTTTGTCTACCATGCCCTTAACCCATTCTGCACTGTACTGTTTAAGCTTAGGTGTGAGTTTTGGCAATTGCTTGCATAGATGTGTAAATGGAGTAATATCCTACATTTTGACTCGTCACACTTGACTGTCAATACTCACCTTTACACTTTGCACTTTTTCAAAAATACATCTTTCAGAAAAATAATATAATATGAGCATGCACCAATCGTCGCAGCTCCAAATCCTCACGTTTTACTCCAATCTACTTATTTACTAAAAACCATCAAGTTAATTTCAACAAATAAATAATTAACTCTTAAATCGGGTTTTTTTCTTTTTACTTCTCTTAATTTGTCTAATATTTCTTCACCACATATATATCTATACAACACATAAAACAAACAAAACAAACATACTCGACCGGCCACATATATCTCAGTCTGCGATCCTCAAGACTTAACCTTTCCCCTAAAAAATACCCTGATTGGGATGTGAGTCGTTCTCTTTGGGTAAGTCTTTAAACGAGTCTGTGGCCTATGCCATCTGCTAATGGGACTCTAGATATGACTCCTTCTGTTACGTGCTATGACACAGGACACTGCGATTACACTACTGTGACGTTCCTCGTCTCATAGTTTCTTAATTGCTTTACTCCGCTGTCAATTACTTAATAACTCAACACTCATCGTCGCAAGTTGCCTTTACCCCAATCTCCCTACATTACTTGTTTCCCCTTAAAACTTTCTCCACTTACTGCCCATTCACAATTTTTCCACCTCATTCAGTTATGCTCAACATTTGCTTTTTGGACTCACCTCCTCCTTATCAGCCGCTTCAACCTTCCATCCATTCAGGTTCCCGTAGAAGTCGGGAGGGGATTTCGTACAAACTGAGAGACCCGTCTCACCTATGCTTGTAAGGCTTAATTTTAAAACCTATTTCCGCTATCTACAGGGAGCTTCACGTTCTTTTAGCTGAATGACAGAGGACATGCGATATTGCTGGGAACCCAAAGCTTACTTAGGTCGATGGCTTTTGAACCATCCTCTCCGACTACCATGTGAACCGGGACAGCCGACTCAGCCCTTTAAGACAAGGTAGCAATAATTTGAGATGAATGCGGATGCAGATGTTACTCAATGATCAATAATCAAAATGACTCAGGAAGTTGGCAAAAGGTAACTGTTTTAATATCAATTATCTAAAACAGGGAGTACAACAGACATCAACAGACGTCTCATAGCATGGTTTCTCAATTTGTTTCAGAAAAAGCATTATACGGCGTGGTAGAAATAAATAAATAAATACTTAGAGTAAAAACTTGTCATTGACGATGTTATCCTACACACTTACTAACGTCATCCTACATGGCAAACAACAAAAACCTAGTGGCAAATGTGTTAGGCTTAGAGGGAAAATCTAAGTATACGTTCCATACTAGTCTAAGAAAGTGATAGGCTCCTTAACATCAGATGGGGCAACTAGGCCCTCCCCTCAAACAGGTCACTAGGCACATCACTAAATACACAAGGTCCTATTGGTTACACAAACTATAGGGCTCTTAATCATGCGACCCCCTACAATTGGTTGGCACTCTTACATCCATCAGTACTTTTCCGCCCACGTTAACAGCATGCAGGCTGGACATCCAGGTGCTGGTGAGCAGGTCATAACCATAGCTTCCCACCAATTAGCATATCATCTATCATCACCTCAGTGGTCTGCACGTCAATTAAGGCTTTGAACTTGGCCTTGGAAATGTTCCATGCCCTGGAGAATACAGGGGAGTAGAGACATGCTCTGCCTCTCTGCATAGGTGTGGTTCGTCATGTTTGTCCAACTTCATCCATTCACATGACTGACACGCCACAAATTTGAGCTCGAGTGAATTTAAAATACAATTTTTTAATAGACCAGTTACGTTGTCCTTGTTTTCATTCATGCATTCTGAACAGGAGTTTCATTCTTTCACACAATTGTAACTAATGTCTGCTCATCCCAGTCTGATAAGACCTTGGCTTCTTGGGGCTCATTCAGCCTCACCTTTCTGAGTTTCACTTCTGCAATACTGCTGTTTTTCAACTGCAACACACTGGAAAAAGACCTTCCTTCTTTGGTCCAGCTCTGCTATAACACGTTGTGGAACCATCCATTCTTTACTTCATTGCTACATATGTATACGTTGGTGCATGCTGCAATCTATTCACAACATAGCAAGCCTCACGAATACTTCATCTGCTTGCGTTTCTTTCCATCTGTACACATGTAAAATGACTTGACATCTTCATTATTTCTGAAGCATAAGTTTCCTCATCTCAAGCCAGAGATGTCACTTATATTGATACCGTCTTGATGCCTTATAGACTATATTCACTTCTCTTGTTTCTGCATCTCTTCCATGTACATCAGTCTGGCTTCTTGTGACGTCACCAATCTGCTCTTTCATTCATTGGTCCTGCTTCTTCTGAGATTTCATTCAAATGACCATCATAATGTCTCATATGCAGGTATAGCTTTCTCAATGGGAACCTTGCCTCCAGGATTCTCCTTGGTATCAGTATTTTCACTGGTACTGCACGTGTCTCACACTCTGGCTCCCAACATAAAGGCAATATGGGCAAGAGGCTTGCGGTGGGTGTACTTGGCTCCTTCTCTACAACCTATTCATGCTGTAGCTGGGGTTCCACAACCGACCTGTCAAAGTCTACATTTTGACCTGGGTCTTCTAGGAATTCCTGCAATGACTGTGAGACTATCACACACTCCTCCCGGTAGGTGGAAGCCTGCTCCTTGGCCACTGTTGCCTCTATCACAGCTAATGTCGTCTTACGCTCAGTCAGTGCCCCATCCTCATCCATCCTGTTCCCCATCATCATATTCTTTCCCAATTCTTCATCTGTCACTCCCACTGAAAGAAACAGCATGTTGCTCTGTATGTAACCTAAGTGCTAATATGCAATGAAAACACAGTGACAAAGACACAAGAAATTGATTGAGGACTGTTATGATGGATTTCTAAACTCTGACCTGGTGGGCAGATGTTTACGAGGCCATCCTAGTTTAGTGGAACTGAGGAACCTTGTGGACAAACCAGACCAATCTAGGGTAGCTTGGTAGGCGGTCAAGACTAAGTTTCAGGAGGGGTGAGAGTGATGAGAAACACACAATGAGCACACAGTAAATAGACATATGTATATAATAAATATATTAATTTCAGGCCTTTATAACAAAAATATGATTAAACCACAGTTATCAAGGAAACAGTTACCACACACGCTTATTCACTATGTAACATATATACAATAATGCGATTAGCCTAAGGCTGATGATTGGGGAGAAAATAACCACAACCTGAAACAGAAAGGGGTCAGTTCAGCACCTATATCAGATTAGGCCGTTCTTCATCAACCATACCTAACTTATGTAGTCCAGCCCTACGAAGTGAGGAGCCTAGTGCTCAAAGTACAGTTGTGTGTTAATAACACGCGGTCGAGCGTAAAACGAAAAGTGGGTTCTCTTCAGGGGGCTGTAGCTGCTCAGGAAGGGGCTTAAGGCGATGAAGAATAGGTTCCTATTCCTAGAGGAGGGTCTACCCTTGCGGATAGAGTGACTTTCAGAGTCAAGGAATAGCTGGGGAGTGCAAGCTAGCCAAGGTTAGTATATTTTTAGGGATTCTTGTGCGTAAAAAGGGATGATGTCCCAGGGGGCCACCGGTAAGTGATGAAAGTTCTCACCGACCCTCGACACAGCCCAGACCATACTTCGGCAGTCTAGTCCACTTCGCTAATAGGCGTTTACCTTGAAGTTTCAAGACGCTCTGGCTCTCATCGGCTGTGGGACTGGACGATCATTCGTGGTGGGAGAGAAGTCTTTACTCAGCTCTTTTAAGAAAGCAGATGGATAGTTCTGGTACAGCATGTCTCAGGACATAGTAGGGAAGTGCTGCAGGCACTTACAGCAGCAGTCACCACAAGGACTGAAAATGCTTGCAGCATGGCACACTCTCCAGTTATCGTTTGGGCCTTTAACTGTAACCCCCGGGCATTACCTGAAATGGTAATGACCCCCCAAACCCCATGCCCCTCTGCTCGGGACATATTGCTTAAATAAGCACTTCTTATCACAGCGCTAAGAAGTGAGAACCATCTGAAATAAAGTACATAGTAGATCATAATTATATTTCAATGATGCAGAAACAGTTGTATATTTTTTCTAATATGAATATTGCAACAAACACTCTTAAACCGCCACTTTCTCTCTGCTTTCACCACCTACATGCACTGCGGCACGTGACGATAAGTTGATATATCAGTCTAATTGGTGAGTTAACGACCTTTGGTTCGCAAAGGCTTCTTCCAGACATCTGGTAACACGATGTCCTCTGCATAAATGCATCTGAATTGTGTTCCGAAAGGACGTATGGTAATGACGTTCAGAAAGGCCAGCAAGGGTGGAGAAGTTGTTCCCTGGAGATGTGATTTTTCCATCATTACTGCAATCAGTAATACACGCATCTGTTAGACATAAGGCAGAAGGAAGGATGGCGCGCCCTTGCTGCGAGAGTGCGTGCAGCATGTCACCTTGAAAGATGATGACACGTTACTTTTAATGGATGTGATGTGATGTTAAGTCATTTGATCAAAGCCTTTGATAAGGCCTTTCAAATTCAATTATATGCAAGGAATACACGATATTTACCATTATTGTACTACAGCTACGGTATCTCTAAAGTGAAATGTTCATTCCTGCTTTCAGCCGTGGTTGTCTTGCAATTTGTTTTTTTTATAGGAATGGCTCAGGTTGCAAACAGCTTATGCTCTGCAAAAGGTCAAGGTAATTAAATATACAGACAAATCAGACCATAGCCTTTGCGCTAAGTGCTTGAAGGTATGAGTCATGGTGATAATGTGCATCACATGCAGTTTGGAAGAGGCTGCTGTTCCT